>NC_064835.1:25268592-25914274 GCF_024166365.1 Elephas maximus indicus | reverse complement strand
TCCACAGGGTTTCCAAGGAGTGCCTGGTGGATTTGAACTGCCGAACTTTTTTGGTTAGCAGCTATAGTTCTTAACCACTACCCCACCAAGGTTTCCATAAAATACTTAGGAATAAATCTAATGAGGTATATAAAAGACCTATTCAAAGATTAGAAAACTTCAAAATATTATTGCAAGAAATCAAAATATTATTTTAAGAAACCAACCTACATAGATGGAAAAACATACCATGCTCATGGATAAGTAGACTCAATGTTGTGAAAATGTCATTTCTATTCAAAGCAATCTACAAATACAATGCAATCCCATTCTAAATCCAGCAGCATTCTTTAAAGAGATGGCAAAACTAATCATTAACTTTATGTGGAAAAGAAAGAGGCCACAGAGAAGTAAAGGACTATTGAAGAAGAAGAATAAAGTAGGAGGACTCGCACTACCTGACCTTGGAACCTACTATACAGCTATGGTAGTCAAAGCAGCCTGGTACTGGTTCAATGACAAACACTTTTACCAACTGAAAAGAATAAAAA
Organism: Elephas maximus indicus; assembly: GCF_024166365.1. Lineage (NCBI taxonomy): Eukaryota > Metazoa > Chordata > Mammalia > Proboscidea > Elephantidae > Elephas > Elephas maximus. Next base: position 25,913,744 of record NC_064835.1, on the reverse strand, counting down.
ACCCATAAGTAAACCCATCCACTTACAGTCACCTGTTATTCAACAGAGGCCCAGAGTCCATTCAATGGGAAAAAGACAGACACGGCATAAACAGGATACAAACCATAACTAACAATACACAAACACCAGAAAATAAGCTAGATAATTAGGATTTTCTAAGAATTAAACACTTATGCTCATCAAAAGACTTCAGCAAAAGAGTAAAAAGAGAACTGACTTACCGGAAAATAATTTCTGGGTATTACAAATCCAACAAAGTTCTAATCTCTAAAATCTATAGGAAAATCCAACACCTCTACAACGAAAAGACAAATAATCCGATTCAAAAAAATGGGCAAAGTATATGAATAGACAACTTACCAAAGAAGACAATCAGGCAGCTAACATGCACATGAAGAAATGCTCATGATCATAGTTGTCTGAGAAATGTAAATCAAAACTACAATGAGATACATTCTCACCCTCACATTACAGGCACTAATAAAAAGGAAACAAAAAACAAATGTTGGAGGGACTGCAGGGAAATTGGAACTTTTATGCCCTGCTGGTGGGAATGTAAAATGGTACAACCATTGTGGAAAGCGATATGGCACTTCCTTGAAAAGGTAGAGGTAGAAATAGCACCTGATGTAGCCATCCCACTCCTAGGAATATATCCTAGAGAAATAAGAGCTGTCACACAAATAGCCATATTGGCTCCAACGTTCATTGCAGCATTATTCACAATAGCAAATAGGTGAAAACGACCTAAGTGCCCCTCAACAGATGAGTGGATAAACAAACTATGGTACATGCACACAATGAAATAATATGCAATGATAAGGAACAATGACGAATCTGCAAAGCATCTCATAAAAAGCGTGAATGTGGAGTATATTATCCTGAGTGAAATAAGTCAATCAAAAAAAGGACAAATACGATATGACACCACCACTATAAAAAACTCATGAAAAGATCTACACATATGCAAGTTCAAGTTGAAATGGAAGAAAATTAGAACAAGTCCACAAGAGCTAAAATATGACCTTGAGCATATCCCACCAGAATTTAGAGACCTTCTCAAGAATAGTTTTGACACAAACTGAATACTAATGACTGAAGACCAGAACAGTTATGGAATGACATCAAGGACATCAAACATGAAGAAAGCAAGAGGTCATTAAAAAGACAGAAAAGAAAGAAAATACCAAAATGGATGTCAGAAGAGACTCTGAATCTTGCTCTTCAATGTGGAGTAGCTAAAGCAAAAGGAAGAAATGATGAAGTAAAAGAGAACAGAAGATTTCATAGGGCAGCTGGAGAAGACATAGTAAAGTATTACAATGACATATGCAAAGATCTGGAGATAAAAAAAACAAAAGGGAAGAACAGACTTGGGGTTTCTCAAGCAGACAGAACTGAAGAAAAAAATTCAAGCCACCAGTTGCAATATTGAAAGATCCTATGGGGAAAATATTAAATGATGCAGGAAGCATCAAAAACAGGTGGAAGGAATACACAGAGTCATTATACCAAAAAGAACTGGTGGACTTTCAACCATTTCAGGAGGTGGCACATGATCGGGATCCAGTGGTACTGAAGAAAGAAGTCCAAACTACACTGAACGCATTGGTGAAAAACAAGGCTCCAGGAATTGAAAGAATACGAACTGGAATATTTCAACAAGTGAATGCTCACTCATCTGTGCCAAGTTATTTGGAAGACAGCTACCTGGCCAACTGACTGGAAGAGATCCATACTTATGCCTATTCCCAAGAAAGTTTATCCAACTGAATGCCGAAATTACTGAACAATATCATTAATATCACACACCAATAAAATTTTGCTGAAGATCATTCAAAAGTGGCTGTAGCAGTATATTGACAGAGAAATTCAAGCCAGACTCAGAAGAGGATATGGAAAGAGAGATATCATTGCCGATGACAGGTGGATCCTTGCTGAAAGCAGAGAATAACAGAAAGAAGTTTATCTGTGTTTATGGACAAAGCAAAGGCATTTGACTGTGTGGATCATAAAAATTATGGATTACATTGTGAAGAATGAGAATTCCAGAACACTTAATTGTGCTCATGAGAAACCTTTACATAGATCAAGAGACAGTTGTTTGAGGAGAACAAGGGAATACTGCACGGTTTAAAGTCAGGAAATGTGTGCATCAAGGTTGTATCCTCTCACCATACTTATTCAATCTGTACGCTGGACAAGTAATCTGAAAGTCTGGACTACATGATGAAGAATGGGGCATCAGGTTTGGAGGAAAACTTATTAATAAACTGCAATATACAGATGACACAACCTTGCTTGCTGAAAGTGAAGAGGACTTGAAGCACTTACTGATGAAGATCAAAGACCACAGCCTTCAGTATGGATTACATCTCAACATAAAAAAAAAAAAATCCTTACCACTGGACCAGTAAGCAACATCATGATGAATGGAGAAAAGATTGAAATTGTCAAAGGTTTCATTTCCCCTGGGCCCACAATCACCAGCCATGGAAGCAGCAGTCAGGAAATCAAAAGATGCATTGCATTTGGCAAATCTGCTGCAAAGGGACTCTTTAGAGTGTTGAAAGGCAAAGGTGTCACCTTGAGGACTAAGGTGCCCCTGACCCATACCATGGTGTTTTCTGTTGCTTCATATGCATATGAAAGCTGGATGATGAACAAGGAAGACCAAAGATGAATTGATGCCTTTGAATTGTGGTATTGGTGAAGAATATTGAATATACCATGGACTGCCAAAAGAATGAATAAATGTCTTGAAAGAAGTACAGGCAGAATGCTCCTTAAAAGCAAGAATGGTGAGACTAGGTCTCACATACTTCGGACATGTTACCAGGAAGGATCAATTCCTGGAGAAAGACATCATGTTTGGTAAAGCAGAGGGTCAGCAACAATGGGCTCAAGCTTCTCAACGATTGAGATGATGGTGCAGGACTGGGCAGTGTTTCAATCTGTTGCACATAGGGTCGCAATGAGCTGGAACTTACTTAATGACACCTAACAACAACAACCCCCCCAAGTGTCTGTCAGTGTGTGGTATTGGGGGGGCTTGTGTGTTGCTCTGATGCTGGAAGCTATGCCACCAGTATTCAGATACCAGCAGGGTCACCCATGGACGACAGGTTTCAGCTGAGCTTCCAGACTAAGACAGATTACTAAGAAGGACCCGGTAGTCTAATTCTGAAAAGTATTAGCCAGTGAAAACCTTATAAGTAGCAGCGGAACATTGTCTCATATAGTGCTGGAAGATGAGCCCCTCAGGTTGGAAGGCACTCACAAGATGACTGGGGAAGAGCTGCCTCCTCAAAGTAGAGTCGACCTCAATGACGTGGATGGAGTAAAGCTTTTGGGACCTTCATTCACTAATGTGGCATCACTCAAAATGAGAAGAAACAGCTGCAAACATCCATTAAGAATTGGAACCTGGAATGTACGAAGTATGAACCTAGGAAAATTGGAAATCGTAAAAAATGAAATGGAACGCATAAACATTGATATCCTAGACATTGGTGAGCTGAAATGGACTGGTGTTGGCGTTTTGAATTGACAACCACTAGGGCCAAAGACGAAGACATAGAAAATTTTTATCAGCTGCTGCAGTCTGAAATTGATCGAACATGCATCAAGATGCATTGATAATTACTGATGATTGGAACGGGAAAGTTGGAAACAAAGAAGAAGGATCAGTAGTTGGAAAATATGGCCTTGGCGATAGAAACAATGCCGGAGATAAAATAATAGAATTTTGCAAGATCAATGACTTCTTCATTGCTAATACCTTCTTTCACCTACATAAATGGCGACTATACACATGGCCTCACCAGGTGGAACACGCAGAAATCAAATTGACTACATCTTTGGAAAGAGACGATGGAAAAGCTCAGTATCATCAGCCAGAACAAGGCCAGGGGCTAACTGTGGAACAAACCATCAATTGCTGATATGCAAGTTCAAGCTGAAACTGAAGAAAATCACAGCAAGTCCATGAGAGCCAAAATAAGACCTTGAGTATATCCCACCTGAATTTAGAGACCACCTGAAGGATAGATTTGACACATTGAACACTAGTGACTGAAGACCAGATGAGTTGTCGAATGACATCAAGGACATCATACATGAAGAAAGCAAGAGGTCTTTGAAAAGACAGGAAAGAAAGAAAAGACCAAGATGGATGTCAGAGGAGACTCTGAAACTTGCTCTCAAACATCGAGCAGCTAAAGCAAAAGGAAGAATTGATGAAGTAAAAGAACTGAACAGAAGATTTCAAAGGGTGCCTTGAGAAGACAAAGTATTACAATGACATGTGCAAAGAGCTGGAGATGGAAAACCAAAAGGAAAGAACACGCTCAGCGTTTCTCAAGCTGAAAGAACTGAAGAAAAAATTCAAGCATCGAGTTGCAATAGTGAAGGATTCTCTGGGGAAAATATTAAATGACTCAGGAAGCATCAAAAGAAGATGGAGGGAATACAGAGTCATTATACCAAAAAGAATTAGTTGATGTTCAACCATTTCAAGAGGTGGCATATGATCAAGAACCAATGGTACTGGAAGAAGTCCAAGCTGCTCTGAAGGCATGGGTAAAAAACAAGGCTCCAGGAGTTGATGGAATATTAATTGAGATGTCTCAACAAACAGATGTAGCACTGGAGGTGCTCACTCATCTATGCCAAGAAATATGGAAGACAGCTTCCTGGCCAACTGACTGGAAGAGATCCATATTTATGCCTATTCCCAAGAAAGGTGATCCAGCCAAATGTGGAAATTATAGAACAATATCATTAATATCATATGCAAGCAAAATTTTGCTGAAGATCATTCAAAAATGGCTGTAGCAGTATATTGACAGGGAACTGCCAGAAGTTCAGGCCAGTTTCAGAAGAGGACATGGAATCAGGGATATCATTGCTGATGTCAGATGGATTCTGGCTGAAAACAGAGAATACCAGAAGGATGTTTACCTGCGTTTTATTGACTATGCAAAGGCATTAGACCGTGTGGATCATAACAAATTATGGATAACATTGTGAAGAATGGGAATTCCAAGACACTTAATTGTGCTCATAAGGAGCCTTTACATAGGTCAAGAGGCAGTTGCTTGGACAGAACAAGGGGATACTGATTGGTTTAAAGTCAGGAAAGATGTGCATCAGGGTTGTATTCTTCCAGTATACTTATTCAATCTGTATGCTGAGCAAATAATACGAGAAGCTGGGTATATGAGGAAGAATGGGGCATCAGGATTGGAGGAAGACTCGTTATCAACCTGCGTTATGCAGATGACACAACCTTGCTTGCTGAAAGTGAACAAGACTTGAAGCACTTACTAAAGAAGATCAAAGACCACAGCCTTCAGTATGGATTGCACCTCACCATAAAGAAAACAAAAATCCTCACTACTGGACTGAGGAGCAACATCCTGATAAAAGGAGAAAACATTGAGGTTGTCAAGGATTTCATTTTACTTGGATTCACAATCAACAGCCAAGGGAGCAGCAGTCAAGAAATCAAAAGACGCATTGCATTGAGTAAATCTGCTGCAAAGGACCTCTTTGAAGTGTTGAAGAGCAAAGATTTTGCCTTGAAGACTAAGGTGCGTCTGACCCAGGCCACGGTATTTTCGATCCCATCGTGTGCATGTGAAAGCTGGACAATGAATAAAGAAGACTGAAGAAGAATTGATGCCTTTGAATTGGTGCTGGTGAAGAATATTGAATATACCATGGACTGCCAAAAGAATGAACAAATCTGTCTTAGAAGTAGTACGGCCAGAATGCTCCTTAGAAGCAAGGATGGCGAGACTGTGTCTTATATACTTTGGACGTGTCATCAGAAGGGATCAGTCCCTGGAGAAGGCTATCATGCTTGGCAGAGTACAGGGTCAGAGGAAAAGAGGAATATCCTCAAAGAGGTGGATTGACACAGTGGGTGTAACAATTAGCTCAATCATAACAAGGATTGTAAGAATGGCCCAGGACTGGGCAGTGTTTGGTTCGCTATGAGTCGGAACCGACTCGATGGCACCTAACAACAAGAACAACAACAGCATTAAAAAGTCTCATGAAAACATTTACACACAAAAAGAAACAATCTTTGATGTTTTGACTACGAGGGAGTGGAAGTATAGGGTGGGAAAATACTAACTAGGCAATAAAAAAAAAAAGTGTTAACTTTTGTGAAGGGTAACACAGTACACAATACTGGGGAAGTCAACACAACTTGACCAAGGCAAGGTCATGGAAGCTTCATAGACATACCCAAGCTCTCTGAGGGACCAAATTATTGGGCTGAGGGCTGGAGAACATTGTCTTGGGGGACATCTAGCTCAAGTGGCATAGCATAGTTTTTAAAGGAAATGTTCTACATTCTACTTTGGTGAGTAGCTTCTAGATCTTAAAACCTGTGAGCAGTCATCTGAGATACTCCATTGGCCCCACTTCATCTAGAGCAAGGGAGAATGAAGAAAGCCAAAGACAGAAGGGGAAGACTAGTCCAAAGGACTTATGGACCACAACTACCACAGCCTCCACCAGAAAAAGTCCAGCACAACCAGATGGTACCCTGCTACCACCACCAACTGCTCTGACAGGGACCACAATAAAGGGTCCTGCACAGAGTTAGAGTAAAACGGAGAAAAAAATTTTAACTCAAAAAAAGACCAGATTATGGCCCAAGGGAGACTGGAGAAACCCTGAGAGTATGGCCCCTGAACACACTTTTAACTGTGTACTGAAGTTACCCCTCAGGTTCATGCTTCTGCCAAAGATTAGACAGGCCTACCAAACAAAATGAGACTAAATGGGCACACCAGCCCAGTGGCAAGGAGCAGACAGGAATGTTGGTAAGGGGGAACCCAAGGTTGAGAAGCAGACAGGGTTAACACATCCTGGGGTTGGCAACCAATGTCACAAAACAATATGTGTATTAATTGTTTAATGAGAAATTAATTTGCTCTCTACACCATCATCTGAAGTACAATAATAAAATAGAATAAAAGTCTTCTGTTTAAAAAAAAAATTAATTGTTATAACTATGGGGATTTTTTTTTTTTTAATTGTACTTTAGGTGAAGGTTTAGAGAACAAACGAGTGTTCAACAAACAGTACACAGATTGTTCTATGACAGTGGTGAACAACCCCACAACATGTCAATACTTTCCCTTCACAACCCTGGGTTCTCTATTAGCAGCTTTCCAGTCCCTGCCCCAGGGGTGGTGCCCCCTTTAGTCTTGTTCAGTCTTTGGCTGAGGGGTGAACCTCAGAAGTGACCTCATTACTGAGCTGAAGGTGTGTCCACTGGCCATACTCTCAAGGTTTCTCCAATCTCTCTCAGGCCAGCAAGTTTGAACTTTCTTTTTGAGTTAGAATTTTGTTCTATGTTTTTCTCTAGCTCTGTCTGGGACCCTCTGTTGTGATCTCTGTAAGAGAAGTCAGTGGTGGTAGGTGGGCACCATCTCATTGCACTGGACTCAGTCTGGTGGAGGCTGTGGTAGATGTGGTCCATTAGTTCTTTGGGCTAATCTTACCTTGTATCTTTAGTTTTCTTTATTCTTCCTTGCTCCCGGAGCGGTGAGACCAGTAGAGTATCCTAGGTCGCTGCTCACAAGCTTTTAAGAACCCAGACACTACTCACCAAAGTAGAATGTAGAACATATTTTTTATAAATTGTGCTATGCCAATTGTGGTAGCTATTCCCCGAGATCATGGTCCCCAGAGCCCTCAGCGCAGCAATTTTGTCCCTCAGGGACTTTGGATGTGTCTGTGGAGCTTCCATGACCTTGCCTTGTATAGGTTGTGCTAGCTTCCCCAGTATTAGGTACCATCTTACGCTTCACGAAAGTTTTCCTTTACCTATTGTTTATTATGTGTTTTTGTATCTCCACCCTTTCCCTCCCTCGTAACCATCAAAGAGTATTTCTCTTTGTATGTAAACCTTCTCATGAGTATTTACAGTAGTGGTCTCATACAATATTTGTCCTTTTGTGATTGACTTATTTCATTCAGCATAATGCCTTCCAGATTTATCCACGTTCTGAAATGCTTCACAGATTCATCATTGTTCTTTATCGTTCTGTGATACTCCATTGTGTGTACGTACCACAGTTTGTTTATCCATTGTTCTGTTGATGGGCATCTAGGTTTCCATCTTTTTGTTACTGCGAACAATGCTGCAGTGAACATGGGTGTGCATATGTCTATTTGTGTGATGACTCTTACTTCTCTAGGACATATTCCTAGGAGTGGGATTGCTGGATCATATGGAATTTCTATTTGTAGCTTTCTTTTTTTAAGGAAGTGCCATATCATTTTCCAAAATGGTTGTATCATTTTGCATTCCTGCCACTACGGTGATTTTTTAATTAAAAGTAATAAATTTCTGAAACACTGCATTAAAAAAAGCAGTACACAGATTGGAACTGGAAGTTGACTCACTGTGTAGGGAGAGAATAATTGGACCAATTTTCCCAGACTCTTCCCTGGGGATTCCCCTGTCCTTTTCCCTTGAGTCTTTTTCATAATATCCGCCTGCCAGATTACAGACCTATGATAGTTTCTGCTTCTCCTCATGACTGGACAAACGACCATAAACTTGCAGCACTGTGACACATCTTGAGACAAGGTCAGGAGGTTCCTGACAAAAGGGAAATAAATGTGGTGTGTTTCTAGAGAACATGACTTATGGGGTGTTGTTTAATCATTGCCATCTTGTGGTGTCCCACAGGGGTTACCTTGCCCCAGCTCCTTCAGCAGAGACATCCTTTAACTTCACTACCCAGGATCGCAGTTGGATTGTTCTGCCTCACTAAAACCAGACTGAGAAAGGATTCCCTTTTTTTATTTATTGTTTTAAAACATAGATATATATTTCTGTACAATTCAGAGAGTCCAGTTACATCAACCATCACCAATTATCCATTGCTAACTTTTTGTCCCCATAAACAAAAACTCAATGCTACCCAAACAATGATTTCCCCTTTTCCCTGTCTCTCCTGGCAACCACTATTAAACTCTGATCTCTGTACATTTGCCTACTCTAGGTATTTTGTACTGTGAGATAATACAATATTTGTCTTTATTGTGATTGACTTATTTCATTCAGAATAAGTTTTTCAAGGTTCATCCATGTGGTGGCATGCATCAGAACTTCATTTCTCTTTATGGCTGCATAACATTCCATTGTGTGTATACACCACATTTTGTTTACCTGTTGATAGACATTTGGGTTGTTTCCACATTTTGGCTACTGTGGATAGTGCTGCAATGAGCACTGGTGTACAGGCTTCTATTTGTGTTACTGCTTTCAAGTCTCTTTGGTATATAGCTACAAGTGGAACTGCTTAGTCTTATGATAGCTTCTATCATGTTTAACTTTTTGAGGAAAAACGTACCATTTTTAACAGTGGCTATAACATTTTTCATTCTCACCAGCCAGTGGCATCACTAGAAGTGTGTGAGGGGTACAGATCTCACCCTGTGCCATTGTCAGAAGAGTGACACCAAAATGACCCCAGGTTCAGTGTTGTCAGTGGGCAGGCAGGTGCCAAAGGGGAGGGACCTGGAAGTGAGTGGCTCACCAGGGTTGGTGTCATTAGTAGCCCAGTGCAGTTGCTCATCACAACCCTCTCGCTGCCAGTCAGGAGGGGAGCTTGTACACCTTGTCCAATGAGAAAGGGGAGGAACTGTGAGGATTCACAGGGGGTAGGGCTGGGAGGAGTGTGTCTGTGTGGCCTCAGGCTCTTATAGGTGACAGGATGGGACAGAGTGGGCTGCTCTACTCACCGGGGGGGTGAGGAGGGCTTTACCCACCACCCTGCCCACCAGGCTGGTGAGAACATGAGTTACTGCACAGGGTGACACCAACCCTTTTAATGCCACTGCCACTAGCAATGGGTAAGTGTTCTTATTTGTCCACATGCTTGCTAACGTTGGTTATTTTGTGTTTTTTTTTATCTTAGTCATCCTAGTGGAAGTGAAGTAGTATCTCACTGTGGTTTTGATTTGCATTTCTCTAAAGAGCTAGGGGGAAGCACTGGTGGCATAGTAGTTAAAAGCTACAGTTGCTAACCAAGAATTTGGCAGTTCAAATCCACCAGGCACTCCTTGGAAACTCTGTGGGGCATTTCTACTCTGTGCTGTAGGGTCACTATGAGTCAGAATCAACTTGATGGCACTGGGTTTGGTTTTTGGTTTAACAGCTAATGTTCAAACCAAACCGATTGCCATCAAGTCAATTCGTGGCACAATGGTTAAGCCTTTAGTGGCTAACCTAAAGGCCAGCAATTTGAATCACCAGCCGCTCCTTGAAAACCCTATGGGGCAGTTCTACTCTGTCCTATGGGGTTGCAGTGAGTTGGAATCCACTTGATGGCAATGGGTTTACTTTGGTTTTGGTAATAGCTAATGATGTTGAGCATTGTTTCATGTGCTTGTTGATGAAATGTCTATTCAGGTCGTTTGCTCATTTTTTGATTGGGTTGTTTGTCTTTTCCTTGTTAAGTTGCTGTTGTTGTTGTTGTTAGGTGCTGCTGAGTCAGTTCCGACTCATAGTGACTCTATGTACAACAATTTGAAACACTGCCTGGTTCTGCGCCATCCTCACACTCGTGATCATTATGCTTGAGCCCATTGTTGTAACCACTGTGTCAATCCATCTAGTTGAGAGTCTTCCTCTTTTACAATGACCATCTACTTTACCAAGCATGATGTCTTTCTCCAGGAACTGATCCCCCCGATAACATGTCCAGAGTATGTGAGAGAAAGTCTTGCCATCTTTGTTTCTAAGGAGCATATACACATACACCGCTACGGTAAGACAAACTGACAGACTCATGGGGGTATATGTAATATAGATGTGCGTATATATATTTTGAAAAATGTATATTGGTATTGATATGTATTTCAATATAAATAAACTGTGTTTTATATCTTGTACCTTTTTTACACAGCACTGTATCTCTAAGGTTTATCAATGTTGCTATGTCAATAACTACCTCATTGCTTCACAGTCTTCATGATGTGCCTCCATATTTTATCTGTCTACTCTCTAGATGATGAACAACTTTAGCACACAAATATTGCTACAGTGAACATGTTTGTACATGGCCCTTTATGTCCTGAGAGGGAATTACTTTGGGATACATATCCTATCCTAGAACTGCTAGATCCTAGGAATACATACACTACATTTCCCTAACTAATGTTATATTACTATCCATAATGGCCTCAAGTGCATGAAGGTTTTGCATTCTTACATCTCCACTAGATCTAGTTTTTGCCAGTCTGGTAGGTATGCTTCTCTGACCAGTAATGCATTTGGACATCTCTTCATAAGTTTGGTAGCATTTTGGATTTTCTCTTATACATATTGCCTGTTCTTATGTGTTGTCATTTTTTCTGTTGAGTTTTTTTAATGTTGATTTTCAGGATTTACTTGTATATTGTGGTTATTAATCACTTGTCAGTTTTAGACTCGACAAATATCTTCTCCCATTCTATTACCTTTCTATTACTCTTGTCCCTGGTGATCCTTAGTTGAGTAAGATTTCTTAGTTAGCTGTTATGTAATCAAATTCACCCAATTTTTTTGTTTTATGAGTTTCAATTTTGAAGGTTTTATTAAAAACAGAACCATTTTTCACCTTAGGTAATAAAGACATTTTATTCTTCTGTAAAAATTTACAGTCTTGAAAACTATGGAGTAGTTTGACTCTGCCCTATACAGTCACTATGAGTCAGAATTGATGGCAACATGTTCGGGTTTATTTTTTTTTAAGGAGTTTGTTGATGGTAGATTTCTCAGTTCTAGGAGAGAACATGTAGGAGAAAATGGATATGGTGGTCATTTTGAAATGGCTCCATTCTGCACTCCTTTCAGGGTGGCTGAAAATTCCAGAGGTCTTTTGCAGCTAGAATTCTGAGTGTGAATTAGTTTTTACTAATTAAATGCAGTCATGTGAGCTTTGGGAGGTGGAAGTGAGGTGGCAACCATCCTTCAGCTGCAATTGCTGTTGATGAGCAAGGCTAGGGAGGCCCATTTCTCTAGAATGTTGGTCTAAGTTTCTGTTGTTTGTTTACCAGTTTTATGGATCTCACAGTCATTTTTCATGGTGGCAGTAGTGACAGCAGCTGTAGGAGTTTTCTGAACTCTAGGTCATATCTATTCTGGTGTCTCTTTGGACTTAATAGTCCAGTAGGGCTCCCTAACTCCTGCTTATCCAATTACTAAAAAATGAACAAATAAACTGAGAATATAATCTTCAGTATGAAATCCCTTTCTACTTGAGAAATCTATTGTTGTTTCTCTTTACCATTTCTGACTGATATAATATAAATACAGAAAAAAAATTATAACATATTGCCTTTGAGTGATTCCAACTCATAGCACCTCTATAGGACAGAGTAGAACAGCCCCATAGTGTTTCCAAGGAGTGGCTCGTAGATTGGAACTGCCAACCTTTTGGTTGGCAGTCAAGCTCTTAACCACTGCATCACCAGGACTCCATAGTGCCTAAGATACTTAAAAATAACAAATACTGATACAATATGGTTTCTAAAGAAATAATAACAGTTAAAAGAATTTCTACATATCTTTTGTAGTGCATGGCCACTGATGCTTTAACATGAATCTCTGATATTGTCCCAGGCAAAAGTAGGATGACAGTATGCCACTGAGTCAGGTTGGCAGGAGATGCAGATCAATCAGTTATTTAGGGAGTAAAAAAGGCTGCAGCAGTGCCTAATATCTCCTTGGTCATCTGGAATGAATGGAGAGATAGAACAAATAGGGGAAGTTATTTTCAAAAGATGATTGAAATTGGAAAATTTTAATTAGGGTAAAGTATAGGCTGTACAAACAAATTATCAGCCAAGAGAAAGGGAATAATGAGTTGTGTGTTTGAATTCTCGTGTTGCAAGTTTACCAGCTATGTAAGCCTGAGAAATTACTCAACCTCTCTAAATCAAAGTTTTCTCATTTGAGAAAATGAGAAAATTAAATAAAACACTTAGAAGACTTCCTAGGATTCATAAGTATTTGATGCTATGATATTAATGGTGGTAAAAGCAATTGAATTAAGGGACCATTTAGTAGATCTCGGGTATGAATAAGTAGAGAGTAGAAGAAAATGAGAGAGAAAGAAAAGAAGGGAGAAACCTAGTTGAGGAAGATGTTGTGTGTAATTCCTTGGTGACTTTCGATTTCAATCCGTTTGTGTTATGTACACCAAAAGGTAAATTATGAGAATTGGTTTGGGTAATATGTTCTCTACAGAGGAAATTAAATCAAACGCCTCTCTTAAAGTCATTGATGAAAGTTTTAGATTTTTTTTATATTATAATACAGATAGGTAATGTTTATCAGAGGGCCAAAGAGAGAAAACTGATGCTAGGTGTAAAACATAGACTTGAAATCAGCAAGGCTGAAACAGAGTCAAACGTGAAATACATGAAAGTAAAAAGAGAAAAGAAAAGATGAGTGGATGCACTTAATCAGTCGTGTTGAGAAATATTTGTTCTCTATCAATGTGTGTGTAAATCTTTACAGGACTTCCCGCCTAAATTTATATCTCAGTTTTCAACTCGAGACAGAACAATGACATTTGCAACCAAACATCTTCTTCTTCGTGCTTTCTACACGGTGGCCTTCACCTCCTTGTTCTTTAGACTGTAAATTTGGTGTTTAGCATGGAGATCGCTGTGATGTAGAACACAGAGGCCACGTTCTCCTGAGCCAGTGAATTGACCTTGACCTTGGATGTACATGAATGCAGCAGATCCATAGAATAATTTCATTGCCACAGGTGGTAATATTTTCTCTATAGAAGGTAATAAACAATAAATGACTCTCAAACACAATGCTTAAAGTTTAAAATTTATGTTAAATTACAATTAAGTTAATAAATGTTTAACAAAGGGCTCCAGCTAGAGAGAATAGATTGCAAATAAAAGAAAATATGAACCTGAAAACAGCTGGTTGCAAATAGTAAGTCATGAGAGAGGATCAGAAGGAAGAGAGGAGAATGAGAGAAGACATTCACCAACCATGTGGAGGACTGGTATTCCTCTTCCATGGCTGCTCTTTCCTCTGGTGTTTGTAACAACTTACTTTTAAAATTGAGAAAGAATAATAACATCTGCATTAACACAGTTTTCTTCTTAGTGTTTTCTGTATGGCATCTTTCACCTCCTTGTTCCTCAGACTATAAATTAGAGGGTTCAACATGGGGATCACTGTGGTGTAGAACACAGAGGCCACATTCTCCTGGGCCAAGGAACTGGCTGTGGAAGGTGTTAGATACATGAATGTAGTAGATCCATAGAAGATTCCCACTGCTGTGAAGTGGGAGCTGAAGGTGCTGAAGGCTTTGGACCTGCCGTCTGTGCTTCTGATGTGGAGGATGTTGAAGAGGATGAAGGCATAAGAGACAAGGACTGTTGAACTGGTAACTATGATGTCGAATCCAGCCAAAAAGAAAACTGTCAGCTCAATGTCATAGGTGCTAGAGCAAGAGAGTTTCATGAGAGGGAGGATGCCACAGAAGTAATCACTGATGAGGCTCTCACAATAGGACAGTTTTAACATGAGGCCAGTCTCTATCATTGAGCCAATGAGCCCTATGATGTAGACTGCAGCCGCTAGCAGGGAGCAGATTCGATCCGACATAATGATATTATAAAGCAAAGGGGTGCAGATGGCAACATAGCGGTCGTAGGCCATCACTGTCAACATGTAACACTCGGCAATGACAAAAACAAGGAAAAAGTAGAGCTGTGACATGCACCCCGCATAAGATATGCTGTTCTTCTCTGACACAAAGTTCACCAGCATTTTAGGAGTAATGACAGAGGAGTAGCACATATCAACAAATGACAAATTGCTGAGGAAGTAGTACATGGGGGTATGAAGCTGGGAATTCAGACAAATGAGCGTGATCATGCCCAGGTTCCCCACCATGGTGACCATGTAGATCCCTAGAAAGAGGAAGAAGAGAGGGAGCTGGAGCTCTGGCCGATTTGTTAATCCTCCTAGAATGAATTCTGTCACAGTAGAGTGATTCTCTGCAGCCATTCTCCCGTGGTTGGAAGCCTGTGGGGCTGGGACAGATAAGACTCATGAAAGGCTGTAATTCTCCTTGATGATGCCAGTTCTAAGCATTTGTCTCAAGCTTAGAGTTCCTGGGCTGTTTCTGTGATTGTTGTACAAATTTAGATAACACTGTATTGGCCAATTAAACATTTTTCATGTGTACAATTCAGTGAGAATTATTACATAAACTGTGTTGTGCATCAATCACCAGTATCTATTACCAAATTTCTCATCACCACAAACAGAAACTCAATGTGTTCTAAATAATGCTTCAGCTTTTCCATCTGTCTTCTGTCTCTGGTTACCACTACTAAACTCTGATCTCTAGATATTTGCTTATCTTATTAGTGAGCTCATTCAATATTTGTTGTTTTGTGATTGTCTTATATCACTCAGCCTAATGTTTTCCAGGTTCATCCATGTTGTGGCATGGATCGGAAGAGTTAATATTGTCAAGATGTCAATATTACCTAATACCATACACAAATTCAACAGAATAACCATTAAAATTCTAATAGCCTTCTTTCCATAAAAGGAAAAGCCAATCCTGAAATATATACAGAATAGCAAAGGGTCTCAAATGGCCAAAGCAATCCTGGAAAAGAAGTATAGAATAGGAGGACTCACACTTCCTGATCTCAAAACATAGTACAGGCAATACCGAGGTTATGAACGAGATCTGTTCATAAGTATGTTTTAAGTCGAATGTGCAGGTAAATTGGACAGGTGCATGTAATTTTTATTTAGCGTTACTTTAGTGCAAGAAAAGGCTTGAAGATTTTCCAATGATTTAAAAGCTGCATTGCAGCAAGGGAAGGTGACTGTGATGAAGAATTTGTTGCAAGTAGGGTTGGGTTCAATCACTTCAAAGTGAGGGCAAATTTACATAACATTAAAGGGCAAGTATGAGTTGTCTGTAAGTTGGATAGTGGTAACCCGGGACTCCCCGTATAAAGCTACAGTAATCCAAACAGTGTGGCACTTGTATATGATAGACCTATAGACCAATGGATTGGAATCAAGAAGCCAGAGATAAGCATACACATCTGTGGTCAGTTAATATTGGACAAGAGTGTCAAATCCAACAAATGGGGAAAGAATAGTAACTTTAATAAACGGTGCTGGGACAAGTGAATTTCCACGTGCAAAAGAATGAAAGTAGATCCATATATCAAACCATATAAAAAAACTAACTCAAAATGGATTAAAGACCTAAATGTATTACCTAAAACCACAAAACACTTAGAAGAAAATATTGGGGTAATTCTCCCAGACCTAGTCTTCAACAATGGATTCTTAGATATGACACCAAACTCCCAAGGAACAAAAGGCAAAATAGATAATTGGGATCTCATCAAAATGATAAACTTCTAGACTCCTCGTTGATGTATCTTCCCCTCACTCCTGCTGTTTGCTGGGAAGAAGACCAGCACCTGAGCAGTTCAAAGATCAAGAAGATTAGAGGAAAAGGGGCCAGGATCTTGAAGTTTTACCACTCTGTTTTCCAAATATCCTAGACCAGTGGTTTTCAAAGCATAGTCATTAGACTAGCAGAATTGACATCACCTGGGGCTTGTTAGAAATGCCATCTCTCAGGCCTTGCTGCTGACCTACTGAATCAAAAATCCTGGGCGTGGGGCCCAAGCTCAACAAACTCTATAGATGATGTTGTTGCAGTCTAATATTTGATAGCCTTTGCTCTAGAAGAGAGAAGTAGTAAAGTTCACATTTTGAAGCTGGAGATGTGTTTTGCTGGAGAAATGAAATTTCCCTGTCATTTATGCCATTTCCAAATATTCACTGAATATGAGCATTTGAATACCTATCTCAAATCTATGCAGTGTCAGGGTAACATGGCAGTTGCTCCTGTATCACTGATTGGCAAGTCAATTGCTGCATCTGAAAAATGAAGGAATTAATAATATCAATTCCTAAGGTGGTTGTAAAAATAACATGGGTTTATGCATATTTAGAATTTTTTTTTTCAAATATTCAGAATGTATAAAATATGAGTTGTCATTATGGGGCTGAAATTTGTACTTAGCTTTTCTTGGGGTTTGAAGGCCTAAGACAGTGGTTCTCCACATTGACTGAAGTATTTAATAAGTATTGATGTCTGGGTCCTATGCACAGAAGTTCTGATTGAATTAATTGATGTGTGGTACAGCCTGGGTATTGCCACATAGTGGTGTCCATAGTAAGTGCTCAATCATTATTTATTATATTATCATTATTATAACATTAAGATTGTAATATCAAAACCATGGCACAATTATCTCCCTGGTGGTGAAGTTCTCAAATAAGAGACATGTTCTCTAGGAAGCATGGACTATTATTGCTATCTACAGATATTCCTGTCTCTGAGGTGTATTTCTTAATATAAAAACTTAAATTCTCACTATTTTAATTGCTTCTTCATATTATTGCTAACCTGTGTGGAATGCTTTATAATTTATACATTTCTTTCAAAAGCCAATCTCACTAACTCCTCCTAAAACTCTTGGGTGGGGGAGAACTGTATTTAGACAGAATTTTAACTCCCATTTTCATACCGAGAAAACTGAAGTCCTTGACATGAAATGACTTGTACTTGAACCTCAGACTTAAACCTGTTCTCCTGATCATGAATTTCTTGCCTTGCCTCTAGCTGGTAGCTTTACTCTGAGACAAAGTAGTGGTTGAACATGCCTTTTACTTGATCTCTTAGCATGAGCATGATATATGAAAAGAGAGGGATATTATATTCTTTTTTTAATGCTTTAGGAAACCAAAGCTCTAAAAGTTAAATAAGTTACCCAAGGTCATACAACCAGTAAGAGGTAGAACTGGTCTAAATCCAGGACTTCTGAACATCAGTTTGTTTTGTCTCCAGTGGAGTAAGCTATTTTGCTATAGATATCATTGTGTAGCACGTTTTTTATTATTTACTAAATTTATTGACTTTTTGGAGGTGGGCAGAGGAGGGATCTTATTGCTAATTTCTGATGCATTTTTTTAATTGCAAAGGAAGTATAGGTATACTATAGAAAATTAGAAATACAAATAAGCCAAAACTACTTATTTGTAAAAAAAAAAGCAGTATATTCCCACTACCGAGAGACTAACATTAGTAATAAATATCCTTCTAGATTTTTCTATGTGTATACGTACACATACATTAAAAAAAAAAAAACAGTAACCTGGTTTTTCTGTGTAGCACTTTAAAAATCCATAGCCTCAGTTGATTTCTCTAATAATAATTCCAGTACTAACTATATTTCCTCGTCTTACATGCAAGCAAGTCTTTTAATCCTTAGGATTGGTGCAAAGACAAGAACATGTCATTGCATTATAAGTTTTATGTGTTAAATTATTGGCAGTGAGGTATTTAACATCATAATAACTAGTAAGATTTTTGAATATTATTTCCATTTATTTCAATGGAGAAAGAGGTCCCTGGGTAGTGTAAATGGACAACATTCTCTGTTGCTGTCTGAAAGTTTGGTGGTTTATGTCCATCCTGAGGCATACTGGAAGAAAGACTTGGTGAACTGTTTCTGAAAAATCAGCCATTCAAAGCTCTCTGGTGCACAGTTGTTCTCTGATACACATAGCTTCACCATGAGTCAGAAGCAAATCGATGGCATTGGTTTTACTACAAAGGAGAACACACTTTTCTTCCAGAAACAATAAATTTTAAAAAAGCTTACATATCACCTTGTACCCAACCTGAGTCTCCTGAAACAATAAGAAACATAGAAAATCCACTTTGAATCTACCATTACCATAAGTCAAGATGCTTTACAAAGCAGTGCAGAGTAAACACAGTTCACTCAGGGCAGAGCAGACATAAATGCTATTCCACAGAAAAATTTAGTTTTACCAGGCCATCAGATGCTCAGGATTGCTGCTGCTAAGAACACAGCACACAGAAAAAAGTAGTTAGAGATGAAGGGAAGCATGTTTGTAAACAGGCTGCATTAGAAACAGGAGATGAATGAGGGAAAGATTAGTCCCAAGGACTAATGGACCACAGCTACCACAGCCTCCACCAGACTGAGTCCAGCACAACTAAATGGTGCCCAGCTACTACCACCAATTGCTCTGACAAGGATCACAACAGAGGGTCTCAGATAGAGCTGAGAAAAATGCAGAACAAAATTCTAACTCACAAAGAAAGACCAGATTACTGGCCTGACATAGACTGGAGAAACCCCGACAGTATGGCCCCTGGACATGCATTTAGCTTCATAATGAAGTTACTCCTGAGGTTCACCCTTCAGCCAAAGATTAGACAGGCCCATAAAACAAAACAGGACTAAATGGGCACATCCGCCCAGGGACAAAGATGAGAAAGCAGGAGGGACAGGAAACTGGTAATACGGCAGAAACCAGGGTTGAGAAGGGAGAATGTTGACATGTCGTCGGGTTGATAACCGGAGTCACAGAACAATATGTGCCCTAATTGTTTAAGGAGAAGCTAGTTTGTTCTGTAAACCTTTATCTAAAGCACAATAAACAAACAAACAAACAGGAGTTCATGGAAATTATTTTTCTCATACAATTATTTTAGAACTTCACTTAAATACCTCAAATGACAAAAAATGGAACACAGTCTCCTGGAGCTTCTAGGGAAATCCTTGGTTTCGGTCACCAGGAAATATCAGAAAATGAGAGAATAATACATACATATTTACGTACATACATAGTCCTATACTTACTCAAAGCGGCAGATACAATCTTGAAAAATGGGTCACCGAGACTGGGAGTCTTGGGATCTTTTTACATACATACAGGCAGAACCTCTCCTGGGAAGTAGTCTCTCCAGAGACTGGGTTCCTCACTATGGGAGCAATTAGAATCTTGATTTATACCTGCGTTGGGAATCGTGTTTTTGTTTTTCAGGTGTGACAATTTTCCTTTCAGTTGGGAGAGTTATTTTGCAGGTTGGGAAACTTAGCATCTAATAGCGGTAGTGTAATATTTTACCACCAACAGCCCCATCAGCATCACCACCGCCACACATCAGTTATTACCAACAACATTACCATCAGTGATGACCACCACCATCATCAGTTACTACTATATTGTCATCAGTTATTCATCATTAGGTACAATCAACTAGATTTGAAATGTTTATTCTACAGTGTTTTTCAAACAAATTCAAAGATCTTACTAAAACAAGCTGTATAGTTTCAACAAAATAATGTTAACTTTGTGAGGAATGTTACATTTCTCACCCCATGCTTCACCTGTAGACTGACAGGGTTGATTGACAGATGGTTGAAAAGCTTAAAAGTGTAGGCTCTTGAGAAGTCTTCACTCATATATTTTGTTTCATGAAGGGAATGTGTTCAAAAGAAATTTTCCTGTTCAATAATATATTCAGTAACATATTACTGATAAAATATTGCCAATGAAGATTTTTAAATTAAACTTATTTTGAGATAGTTGTAGATTCACATGCAGTCGTAAGAAATAATACAGAGGTTCCACGTGCCCTTTACACAGTATCTCCAGATGATAACATCTTGCAAGGCTATAGTGCAATATCACAGCCAAGATACTGACATCGATGCAATTCATTGATCTTATTCCTATTTGCCCAGTTTTACTTATACTCATTTGTGTGTATATTTTAGTTCTATGTGATTTTGTCACCTGTGTAGGTTCATGTATTCACCACCACAGAGAAGAATACTTACACCACTACAAGGATCACTCATGTTTCCTTAGTATTTTTTTAAAAATTGTTTTCTTCATTTTTTAATTTTAAGAAATAAATGATTTGCTTCCCTGTTATCCTCCAAAGGTAGCCAGTTATTTTTCTTCAGTATCATTATTAACTCAGCAATTTAAACATTTTACATTTCGATCTATTGCAGTGATTATGTTTAAAATTTTTTTTTAATTAATTAACTTTTATTTTGCTTTAAGTGAAAGTTTACAATTGGAATCAGTTCCTCATATAAAAACTTATACACCCATTGTTATGTGACCCTAGTTACTTTACCTGCAATGTGACAGAACACTCCTTCTCTCCACCCTGTATTCTGGTGTCCATTCAGCCAGCTCCTGTCCCCCTCTGCCTTCTCATCTTGCCTCCAGACAGGAGCTGCCCACGTAGTCTCATGTGTCTACTTGAGCTAAGAAGCACATGCCTCACCAGTATCCTGTTATGTCTTATAGTCCAGTTTAATCTTTGAATGAAGAATTGGCTTTGGGAATGGTTTCAGTTTTGGGCTAACAGAGAGTCCTGGGGCCATGACCTCTGGGGTCCCTCCAGTCTCAGTCGGATCATTAAGTCTGGTCTTTTTACTAGAATTTGAGGTCTGCATCCCACTTTCTCCTGCTTCATTGGGGATTCTCTATTGTATTCCCTGTCAGGGCTGTGAATGGAGTTAGCTGGGCACTGTCTAGTTCTTCTGGTCTCAGGCTGACGGACTCTCTGGTTTATGCAGTCCTTTCTGTCTCTTGGGCTCATATTTTCCTTGCGGCTTTGGTGTTCTTCATTCTCCTTTGCTCCAGTCAGGTTGAAACCAATTGATGCATCTTAGATGGCTGCTTGCTAGTTTTTAAGACCGCAGATGCCATTCACCAAATTGGATGCAGGACATTTTCTTGTTATGCCAATTGACCCAGATATCTCCTGAAACCGTGGTCCCCAGATACCCACCCCTGTTACTCTGTCCCTTGAAGTATTTTGTTGTCTTCCAGAAGCTTCTTAGCTTTTGGTTTAGTCCAGTTGTCCTAACTTCCCCTGTATTGTGTGTTGTCCTTCCCTTCAACTAAAATAATTCTCGTCTACTATCTAATTAGTGAATACCCCTCTGCCTCCCTCCACTCCAATGAAATCATCAAAGAATGTTTTATTCCATGTTTGAGCTTTTTCTTGAGTTCTTAAAATATTGCTGTCATACAATATTTGTCCTTTTTCAACTGACAAATTTCACTCAGCATAATGCCTTTCAGAATCCTTCATGTTATGAGATGTTTCACAGATTCATCATTGTTCTTTATTGTTGCACAGTATTTCATTGTATGAATGTACAATTATTTGTTTTTCTATTCGTCCTTTGATAGGCACCTTTGTTGCTTCCATCTTTTTACTGTAAACAGTGCTGCAGTGAACATTGGGTGTGCATATACCTATTCGTGTGTGGGCTCATATTTCCCCAGGATATATTCCAAGGAATGGGATTGCTGGATCATATGGTACTTCTATTTCTAGCTTTTTCAGGAAGTGCCAAATCAATTTCCAAAGTGGTTGGACCATTTTACGTTCTCACCAGCAGTGTATAAGTGTTCCAGCTCTCTACAACCTCTCCAACATCTATTATTTTGTGTTTTTTTTTGGTTAATGTCAGCCTTTTAGGGGTGAGATGGTATCTCACTGTAGTTTTTACTTGCATTTCTGTAATGGCTGATGATCGTGAGCATTTCCTCATGTATCTGTTAATAGCATGAATGTCTTCTTGTGTGAAGTGTCTGTTCCTATCCTTTGCCCATTTTCTGATTGGGTTGTTTGTCTTTTTGTTGTTGAGGTTTTGCAGTGTGTTGTAGATTTTAGAGATTAGATGCTGCTCAGATTTGTCGTAGCCAAATTTCTTTTCCCAGTGCTTAGGTTGTCTTTTTACAGTCTTGGTGAAGTCTTTGGATGAGCATAAGTGTTTGATGTTTTAGAGCTCCCATTTGGCTAGTTTGTCTTCTGGTGTTTGTGCATTGTTAGTAAAGTTTTGTATACTGTTTATGCCATGTATTAGGGCTCCTAGCATTGTCCCTGTTTTTCTTCCACAAGCTAGATCATTTTAGATTTCGTATTAAGTCTTTGATCCGTTTTGAGTTAGTTTTTGTTCGTGGTGTGAGGTGTGGGTCTTCTTCCATTTTTTTTGCAGATTGATATCCAGTTATTCCAGCACCATTTGTTAAAGAGACTATCTTTTCTCCATTTAACAGCATTTGGGCCTTTGTCACATATCAGCTACTCATAGGTGGATGAAGTTATGTCTGGATTCTCAATTCTGCTCCATTGGTCTGTGTATCTGTTGTTGTCCCAGTACCAGGCTCTTTTGACTACTGTGGTGGTATAATAGGTTCTAAAATCAGGTAGTATGAGGCCTCCCACTTTGTTCTTCTTTTTCAGTAATGCTTTACTATCCGGGACCTCTTCTGTTTCCATATGTAGTTGGTGATTTATTTCTCCATCTCATTAAAAAATGCCATTGGAATTTGGATCAGGATTGCATTGTATCTATAGATTGCTTTCGGTGGGGTAGACATTTTCACAATATTGAGTCTTCCTATTTATGAGAAAGTTATGTTTTTCCACTTAAGTATGTCTCTTTGGTTTCTTGCAGTAGTATCTTGTAGTTTTCTTTGTATAGGTCTTTTATGTCTCTGGTTAGGTTTAGCCCTATGTATTTTATCTTCTTGGGGCTTATTGTAAATGGTATTGATGTGGTGACTTCTCTTCGACATTGTGTTTGTTGGTATAGAGGAATCCAACTGATTTTTCTGTTTATCTCGTATCCCGATACTTTGTTGAACTCTTCTATTATTTCCAGGAGTTTTCTTGTCGATTCTGTAGCGTTTTCTGGGTATAAGAGCATATCATTTCCAAGTTGAGATACTTTTACTTCTTCTTTGCCAGTTTGATGCCCTTTATTTCTTTAACTAGCCTAATTGCTCTGGCTAGTACCTCCAGCACAATATTGAATAAGAGTGGTGATAAAGGGTGTCCTTGTCTGGTTCCCGTTCTCAGGGGAAACACTTTCAGACTCTCTCCATTTAGGATGATGTTGGCTGTTGGGTATAAATGCCCTTTATTATGTTGAGGAATTTTCCTTCTATTCATATTTTGCCGAGAGTTTTTGTCATGAATGGGTGTTGAACTTTGTCAAATGCCTTTTCTGCATCAGTTAATAAGATCATGTGGTTCTTATATTTTGCTTTATTTATGTGATAGATTACATCGATTGTTTTTCTAATGTTAAACCATCCCTGCATACCTGGTATGAATCCCACTTGATCATGGTGAGTTATTTTTTATTTTTTTGATACGTTGTTGAATTCTATTAACTAGAACTTTGTGAAGGATTTCTGTGTCTAAGTTCATGAGGGATACTGGTGTGTAATTTTTGGTATCAGGGTTATATTATGCTGGCTTCATAGAATGAGTTTGGGAGTATTCCATCCTTTTCTGTGTTCAGAAATGCCTTTAGTAGTAGTGGTGTTAACTCTTCTCCGAAAGTTTATTAGAATTCTCCAGTGAAGCTGTCAGGGCCAGGGCTTTTTTTGTTGTCATTGGGAGTTTTTAAATTAGCTTTTCAATGTCTTCTTTTGTTAGGGGTTTATTTAGTTGTTCTATCTCTGTTTATGTTAGTTTAGGTAGGTAGTGTGTTTCTAGAAATTTGTCCATTTCCTCTAGGTTTCCGGATGTGCTAGAGTACAATTTTTCATAGTATTCTGTTATGATTCTTTTAATCTTAGTTGGGTCCGTTGTGATATCGCCCATCTGATTTCTTATTCTGTTTATTTGCTTCCTCTCCTATTTTTCTTTTGTCAGTTTGGCCAGTGGTTTATCGATTTTGTTGATCTTTTCAAACAATTAACTTTTGGTCTTGTCAACGCAAGAGTTTTTCTGTTCTCTGTTTCATTTAATTGTGCTCTAATTTTTATTATTCACTTTCTTCTTGTGCCTGAGGGCTTCTTTTGATGCTGTCCTTCCATTTGTTCAAGTCGCAGGGACAATTCTTTGATTTTGGCCCTTCCTTCTTTTTCGATGTGTACATTTATCACTATAAATTGACCTCTGAACACTGCTTTGCTGTGTCCCAAAGGTTGTGGTAGGAACTATTTTCATTTTCATTTGATTCTTGAATTTCTTTATTCCATCCTTAACTTCTTCTATAACCCAGTAGTTTCTGATTTAGGTGTTGTTCAGTTTCCATGCTTTTTTTTTTTTGTCCTTGCTTTTTCTGGTATTCATTTTTACTTTCATGGCTTTATGATCAGAAAAGGTGCTTTGTAATATTTTGATGTTTTGGATTCTGTTAAGTCCTGCTTTGTGACCTAATATGTGGTCTATTCTGGAGAATGTTCCATGTCTGTTAGAAAAGAAAGCATACTTGGCTTCTCTTGGTGGAGTGTTCTGTATATGTCTATGAGGTCAAGTTGATTGTGGAATTTAGGTCCTTTGTTTTTTCATTTATCTTCCTTCTGTTCTGCCCTTCACCTGAAGTGGTGTGTTGAAGTCTACTATTATTGTGGATCTGTTTATCTTGCTTTTCAATGCTGTTAGAGTTTGTTTGATGTATTTTGGAGCCCTCTCACTGAGTGAGTAAATATTCACTATGGCTATATCCTCCTGGGATATTGACACTTTAATCATTATATGGTGTCCTTCCTTACCTTTTGTGGTGTGTTTTACTTTAAAGTCTATCTTGTCAGAAATTAATATTGCCACTCGTGCTCTTTTTTGATTGTTGTTTGCTTGATATGTATTTTTTTCCACCCTTTGAGTTTTAGTTTGTTTGTGTCTTTAAGTCTAAGGTATATCTCTTGTAGAGAGCATATAGATGAATTGTGTTTTTCAATCTATTCTGACACTTTCTGTCTCTTTATTTTTTCCTTTAGTCCATTTACCTTCTGCATAATTATTGATAGGTATGAGTTTAGAGCTGTCATTGATCTTGCTTTTGTGTTGTTGACAGTTTCTTTTTTCCACTTAATTTTCTATGCCGATCGTTTTTCTTTATGTGTTGTCTTTTCCTCTTTTCATTGTTGCTGCTTTTATATTTGCTGAGTCTTTAAATTTTTCTTGTTTTTCACTTTGATGTGTAGGATTGTTAGCTTCCTGTATGGTTACTTTAATATTTATGACTATTTTATCACATTTAAACCAGTCTTTTATTTCTTTATATCTCCTTGACTTCCTCTTCATGTGAAAGATCTGTGACTACAATGTTTAGTCCCTTTTTTTTTATTTAATGTTGTTGTCTTTTACCTAATGATGTTTCTGTTTCCCTGTTTTGAGTGTTTTAGCTTTGATCTATTTTTGTGATTTCCCTATCTGGGCTGACTGCTCTGTCCTGTGTTCTAGTCTTGTGTTGTTATCCAATGGTGATTTTCTAACCATAGGACTCCCTTTAGTATTTCTTTTAATTTTGGTTTGGTTTTTGCAAATTCTGTAAACTTCTGTCCAAATTTTGCCTTCATATTTGAGAGACAGTTTTGCTGGATTAAATGGACTAAATGCAAATGATTTGGCAGGCAATTTTTTTCTTTCAAGGCTGTGTATGTATCATCTCATTGCCTTTTTGCCTGCATGATTTCTGCTGAGTAGTCCAAGCTTAGTCTTATTGACTCTCCTTTGTAGCTGACTTTTTGTTTACCCTAGCCGCTCTTAAAATTCTCTCTGTAGTTTTGTTTTTGGCAAATTTGATTATAGTATTTCTTGGTGAGTTGCTTTTGGGACCTACCATGTTTAGTGTTCATAGAGCATCTTGGATAGATATTTTCTCCTTTTTTTACAATATCAGTGAAGTTTTCTGCCAATGAATCTTCCACAATTCTCTCTGCATTTCCTGTTATTCCCCCCTCCCCACCCTGGTTCTGATACTCCAATCAGTCTTTGGCTAATTCTCTTGATAGAGTCTCACGTATTTCTTAGGGTTTCTTCATTTTTTTTTTTAATTCCTTTTTCTGATTTTTCCTCAAATATGTTGGTGTAAAGTGCTTTATCTTCAATCTCGTTAATTCTGACTTCTATTGCCTCAATTCTGCTCCTATGACTTTCTATTGATTTGTCTGATTCTGAAATTTTATCATTAGTCTTCTGAGTTTCTGTTTGCTGTCTTTCTACCGATTCTTGGCGCCTGTTAAATTTGTTATTATGCTTTTTTCTAATCTTCTTAAGTTCTTCTAATGCCATGTCTTTGTGTTCTTTTGTTTGTTCTACATTTTGCCAGATCTCTTTCCTGATCTATTAAAGAGTTCCATATATTAATCTTTTGTATTCTACCTCTGGTAAACCAAACCAAACCCAGTGCCGGTGAGTCAATTCCAACTCATAGCGACCCTATAGGACAGAGTAGAACTGCCCCAAAGAGTTTCCAAGGAGTGCTTGGTGGATTTGAACTGCTGGCCCTTTAGTTAGCTGCCATAGCCCTCAACCACTATGCCACCAGGGTTTCCTCTACCTCTGATAGTTCCAGAAACTTCTCTTAATTGGGAAAATGTCTTGATTCTTTGATTTGGGGGCTTGCTGAAGCCATCACGGTCTGACTCTCTATGTGATTTGATATTGACTGTTGTCTCTGTGTCATTATAAGTTATTTTATTTATTTATTTTATGTTTTATTACTGAGTCCTAAATTGTTGTTTTGTTTTGATATGCCCATATAGGCTGCTTGAGTGAGTTAGTCTGGTCATCGGTGCCTTTGAAGCTCTAACGTCCTGACGCCAGGTGGTTAGAGCTGTTACTAGGTATACGAGCCAAGGAGTCCATTTACTTTTCTTGTATTCTTTCGGCTCAGGTGTCCAGATAGTTGGTCAGCAAATGTGTGGTGCAGGCTCACACTTACAGTCTTAGAGGACATGGGGTGTTTGATGTAGGCACAGGTGTCTGGCTGCAGTAGGGAATCATGAACTGAGCAAGGCAGTGGACCAAATACCACTCCTGAGTGTCGGTGAAGAAAGCATGTCCTTGTTCCTTAGAGTGTCTGTGTGGATGCGTTTTGAGGAAGACTATGGGCACCCAGTGCTGTTGGCCGTAAGGACTGGGAGGAATCACTTAACTTTGGTCCCCTGTCGAGGGTGACTAGGTGGCATGGGCAAAGGGGAGAAAGTTTTTTTCTAAATGGTTGTGTTTGGGTCTGTGTGGTAGGTTAGATAAAAAGTAGTTATCTTTTGCAGAAAGTGCCAATTTTCGCTGATTCTGGAGGCCACTCCATCTCTTCTGATATGGAAAACATGTTCCAAATGCCATTGCTTGCTTCACTGTTCTCATGCCAGTGGCTCTGGCCTGCGAGATGCAGATTCCTGCTGGGTCAGGTCTGGCAACTCCTCGCTGCTTCTGAACTCTCTCTCCCTCCCCCTGCCACTAAGTCCAATTCCTCAACATTGCCTTTGATGTTCAGGGCTCCTAGACTGTCATACAAAATCGATTCACTTTTTTTTTCAGGTCTTTGTTGTGAGAGGGACCACTGGAAGCATCTGAATACTCCACCATCTTGGCCCTGCCTCACAGTTATTATGGCTTTGATGCTGAATTTTTTTTTTTTAAATCTTTAGCCTGTGAACAAATGTACATTTGACAATGTATGTATCAAAGACTTTTGAACTTGACCATGTGTGGTTTTTGTTAGGTGCTGTCACATCAGTTCTGACTCATAGCGACCCTATGTACTACCGAAGGAAACACTGCTGGATCCTGATCCATCCTCACAATTATTGTTATGCTTGAGCCCATTGTTGTACGCACTGTGTCAATCCATCTCTTTGAGGATCTTCCTCCTTTTCATTGACCTTCTACTTTACCAAGCAAGATGCCCTCCCAGGAGTGATCCCTCCTGATAATATGTCCAAAATGCTGGAGAAAAATTTTCAGAATTCTTGATTCAAGGGATTATCCTGGTAGTACTTCTTCTAAGACAGATTTGTTCGTTCTTCCAGGAGTCCATGGTATGTTTAATATACTTTGCCAACATCATCATTCAAAGGCATCAATTCTTCTTCATTTTTCCTTATTCATTGTCCAGTTTTGCATGCATATGAGGCAATTGAAAACACATGGCTTGGGTCAGGACCACCTTAGTCATCAAAGTGACATCTTTGCTTTTTAACACTTGAGAGAGGCCTTTTGCAGCAGATTTGCGCAATGCAATGCATCATTTGATTTCGTGACTGCTGCTTCCATGGGCGTTGATTGTGGATACAAGTAAACTGAAATCCTTGACAACTTTAATCTTTTCTCCATTTATCATCATGTTGCTTATTGGTGCAGTTGTGAGGATTTTTTGTTTTCTTTATGTTGAGGTATAATCCATACTGAAGGCTGTGGTGTTTGATCTTCATCAGTAAGTGCTTCAAGTTCTACTCACTTTCAGCAAGCAAGATTGTGTTGTCTGCATATCACAGGCTGTTAATTGGTCTTCCTTCAATCTTGGTGCTGTGTTCTTCTTCATATAGTTCAACATCTCAGATTATGTGTTCAGCATACAGATTCGTTAAGTATGGTGAAAGGATACATCCCTGACACGCACCATTCTTGACTTTAAACCACAAACTTTCCCCTTTTTCCGTTGGAACAACTTCCTCTTTGTCTAAGTACAGGTTCCTCATAAGCATGATATTAAGCCTGTTGGAATTCTCATTCTTTGCAATGTTACCCATAATTTGTGATGATCCACACAGTTGAATGCTTTTGCATAGTCAATAAAACAGAGGTAAACAACTTTCTTGTATTGTGTGCTTTAGCCAGGATCCATCTGCCATCAGAAATGATATCCCTCGTTCCACAGCCTCTTTTAAACCTGAGCTGAACATCTGGAATGTCCCTGTCAATATACTGATGGAGCTGCTTTTGAGTGATCTTCACCAAAATTTTATTTGTGTGTGATATTAATGATATTGTTTGATACTTTCCACATTTGGTTGGATCACCTTTCTTGGGAATAGGCATAAAAATCAATCTCTTCTGGCCAAAGGGCCAGGTAGCTGTCTTCCAAATTTCTTGTCTTGGATGAGTGAGCGTTTCCAGTGCTGCATCTGTTTGTTGAAGCATCTCAATTGTTATTCTGTTAATACCTGGAGCCTTGTTTTTTGCCAATGCCTTCAGTGCACCTTGGATTTTTCCTTCAGTACTATTGGTTCCTGGTCATATGCTACCTCCTGAAATGGTTGAATGTCGACCAATTCTTTTTGGTATAGTGACTCTGTGTACCCCTTCCATCTTATTTTAATGCTTTCTACGTTGCTTAATATTTTCCCCATAGAATCCTTCAGTATTGTAACTCGAGGCTTGAATATTTTCTTCAGTTTTTTTTGCTTTTGAAATGGTGAGCTTGTTCTTTCCTTTTGGTTTTCTACCTCTAGGTCTTTGCACATGTCATTATAATACTTTATTTGTCCTCTCAAGCTGCCCTTTGGCCCCTGCCTTACCTGTGCCTTTTTCTTGCTTTACTTTTTTTAGCCCTTACTCTAGTATTTTTCTTAAATTATTTGTTTCTTTTATTTATTATTTGTCTTCTCCCTACTAGAATAAAAGCTCAATAAAGACACAGAGTCTTGATTTGTATAGTGTCTGAAGCCACTAGAACAGTGCCTGGTGCATTATTTGTGAATTAATATTTGTTGATTGAAATCAATGAATGTCACTCTCTTGTCTAAGACTCTTAAATATTACCCATTGGCCTTTAAGTCTTGGCATTCCAAGTTCTCCTCAGTGTGGTCCTGGTATACTTTTCAAGACTAATCCTTTATCTCTTTTCAAGACTCATCCATGTTGTTACATAAATCAGGAGTTTGTTCTTTTTTATTGCTGGGTGGTATTCCATTGTGTGAATATGCCGGTTTATTTATCCATTCTCCTGTTGATGCTAATTTCCAATTTTAGGTTACAATGAATACTTTGCTATGAATTTTTATTTGTGAACCTTTCTGTGGACACGTGTTAGTTTTTGAGATTTATAAACACACAAGGACAGATGTGTGTTTAACTTTATTAGATACTGCCAGTTTTCCAACTAGTTTTACCATTTTACATTCCAACCAGCAGTATAAGAGAATTCCATATGTTCTACATTTTTTCAGTATTTGGTGTTGTCAGTCCTTTTAATTTTAGGTATTATGATGGGTGTATAATTATAACTTATTGTGGTTTTAATTTGCATTTGTTTATTAAGTGGTGCTTTTCAACAACTTTTTATGTACTTATTCACCATTCAGATACCCTCTGAAGTGTATTTTTAAATCTTTGGCACATGAAATTTGTTTTAGGCTGATAATTTATTAGTAGGAGTTCTTCATGTCTCCTAGATTTGAGTCCTTTGACAGATGCATGTATTGTGTTTTGTGAGTGTTTTCTTCTGTCTGTAGTTTGCCTTTTCACTTTCTTTATGGTGTGCTTCAAAGCATAGAATTTTCTAATCTTGACCAATTTCAACTTTTTTGTTTTCTTTTCTGCTTAGTGTCTTTTATGCTTAAGAAACCTTTCCTTCTCTAAGGTCTTGAAGTTACTCTTCTGTTTTCTTCTAGAAGCTTTTGTAAAAAAAAAAAAAAATCAATTTAAGCTATATATATGGGTCTATTTCTGAACACTTCACTCTGCTACATTAATTTAAGTGTCCATCCCTTTTCCCACTAGTACACTGCTTTAATTTCTGTAACTAGTACAGTAAGTCCTCTAATTTTCTTCTGTTGTTTGAAAGTTATTTTGTCTATCCTAGGTCCTTTGCATTTTCACATGAATTTTAGAAACATTTTGTCAATTTTGACCAAGAAGTAGGCTGATGTTTTCCTTGTGATCTAGTTGAACGCATAGATTAATTTAGGTTGTTGTGTGCTGTCAAGTTGATTCCGACGCATAGCAACCCTGTAGAACAGAGCAGAACTACCCTATCAGGTTTCCAAGGTTGTAGTCTTTAAGGACGTGGACTGCTACTTTTTTCTCTTGCTGAGCGACTGATGTGTTCCAATGCCGACCTATCAGTTAGCATCAGAGTATTTAACCACTGCACCACGAGGGCTCTTTATGAATTAAGGTAGACTTAATTTAAGAATTGTTTGATAATTTCCTCATTTGTTAGAATCACCTTTCTTTGGAATAGGCATAAACATGGCTCTCTTCCAGCTGGTTGGCCAGATATATGTCTTTCACATTTCTTGGCATAGACTAGTGAGCACCTCCATTGCTGCATCCCTTTGTTGAAACATCGCAGTTGGTATTCCATCAATTCCAGCAGCCTTGTTTCTTCGCCAATGCCTTCAGTGAAGCTTGGCCTTCCTCCTTTAGTACTGATCATACGCTGCCTCCTGAAATGGTTGAATGTCGACGAATTCTTTTTGGTACATTGACTCTATGTATTCCTTCCATCTGATTTGGATGGTTCCTGTGTTATTAATATTTTGCTGTGGAATCCTTCAACATTGCAACTCGAGACTTGAATTTTCCCTTCACTTCTTTCAGCTTGAGAAATGCTGAGGTGTTCTTCCTTTTTGGTTTTCTAACTTCAGGTCTTTGCACATGTCATTATAATACTTTACTTTGTCTTCCCCAGCCACCCTTTGAAATCTTCTGTTTAGCTGTTTGACTTCATCATTTTTTTTTCCATTTGCTGTACCTGCTGTACTTTCAAGAGCATGTTTCAGGGTCTCTTCTGACATCCATTTTGGTCTTTTCTTTCTTTCCTCACTTTTTAATGACGTTTTGCTTTCTTCATGTATGATGTCTAACCATTTTTTTATTTTATGCTGAATATCATAGATATGTTGTAGAGACTGTGGATTATGTTATCCTCCTCTGGAATGTTGAATTTTGTTCTGAGATGCAGTTAATTTGCTAGCAGCTCACCTTCATCCTGTTAAGCTTTGGGTTGAGTCTTTGTTATGATAGGTCTTTTCAGTTTTGCCCTTGTTCGAAGGGGTTAGTTTATACTTCTAGGTTATGGCTTTTCTGGGATTTCATATTTCTACCAAGCTTGTTCCTCAAAGTTTCTTCACTTTTTCTAAGTCAGAATCCCATCATCTCCCTAGTACTATGCAATGTCTCTGATCTCTGTTCAGTCATTAGCCCCCTAGTAGGTGTTTTCTGCTAGGCTTTGTGACATCTTGCCCTGAACATACAAACTTTAGGATCCAATGAGGAACCCAAAGGATTACATTATGCAGATGTTTGAAAGTCCTTTTCTGTGGCTTTTTCCCCTCAATACCTTGTCTCACAAATTCCAGGTGCCTTAATATCCCTGAACTCTGATATTTCTTTAATATAGTGACAGAGCCTGTGACCATTGTGGTTTTCTTTTTTGGCTCTGCTTCACTGTACCTGGTTTGGAAGTTGCCCCAGGGAGAAAGGTGGGTGAAATGTGGTAGTCACCTAAGTTTCTTGCCTTGTCTGAAGGAATGAAGCCCTGTGGTGTCAGCTTTCCAAAGCTTGAAAATAACTGTTTATATATATATATTTCCAAATATTATTGTTGTTTATGGCTAGAGGGCAAGTAATATAAAAGCTACTTCATGATACCTGGAATCAGGAGTCTGATCCTTTATTTTTTTATTACTTGTACCTAGTATTCCAGCCAATCTGATGGTCATATAAGCTCACGAACAGAGCTCTAGGTGTTATTGGTAACCTAGACACTGAAACTAGATCTGTGGCTTTTGGCAAGTCATTAAACTTCTTTGGACCTTACTCTCTTTTTGTAAGATGAGGAGAAATATTAGTCCTGTGGATCCATAAGTTTCTGGCATTGGGTTCCCTTGAGAAGTTTAAAAAAATATGGCTACAATATCCCTACTTCTGGAAGTTCTGATTCAGCAAGTCAGGGTGGAGCTCAGAATTTCTTTTTAACAAGCACCCTAGGTAATTGTTATGACTAGTCACATTTGGGGAAACACTGGATTAGATTGTTTCCTGGGTTTTTCAAGGGCTAAAATTTTATGAGTTTGTTTAGTGTCAGAGAAAATAAGCAAGTGTCTGAGAAATTGAGATATAGGATAGATAATTTTTGTCAAGGCAGAATTTGGGGGTGATAAATGGAAGACAGAGGGAGACAAAAGCAAACCAAAGAAGAAAAAATTTTTGTGTTACACTTTCTTGGGAATTTAATGTACTGGGATTCAACTTGTGAGCTTTGAGTACCTTAAAAGTCAGTTGAGAGAAGTGCTCAGGAAATGTGGGTGGGAGCAGGGGTTGTCGAGGGAAATTTTGACTAGTTAGCAATTTAGAGAAATGCTGGTCTTGGCAGAGGTTGAGACCTGTTGCCCAATGGGGATTCTTTGTTACCATCAAATTTATATTCCATGAGAAAATAGGGGGGAGGATTCAGAGAAGTCTCCTTTCTTGTTAGCTAGGTGTAGTGCAATTAATTCCTGGAATGAATGAGAGTATGAATAAATTATTGAATGTGCTCTTCTAAACTACCATTTCTGGTTCTAAACACTTCTTTTTATGCGAGTCAATGAGTCTATTTCGATTTCTGTGAAGACTTTCAGATCTACGAAGGCAAGGACCCTGTTTCAGTAGCTCTCATCAAGAGGTAGTTTAGTCTAGTGGTTAAGAATAAGGGACTTGAAGTCAGACAGGTGTAGGCATGAGTGTGGGCTCTGAAACATATTGTCTCTCTGAGTCAATGGGTATCACTATTGTGAGGAATGAACAAGATTACATTTGGATAGTTTTTTTGGATTGTGGTGCCAGGCATTAGTATAAGGGTTTTGTGTCTTGTACAGTGTTGTGCACTCAGCAAACGGTAATGATAATTATGTTTTTCACAATGATTTTTTTTCTTAATAGTGCTGAATAGATGTTACTTGAATGAAAGTGTTAAGTCCATAAAAGCCAAATCAAAAAATATCAAGGGTATAAACAAACATTTCTTTTTCCTTAGGGAAGGTAATCTCAGGTGATGATCCTTAGGGAGTCTCTGTTTTAATAATCAGTTTATCAGAATTTGTAATTCAAAATAAAACTTAAATCACCTGTTATCCACTGGTTAGGGAAAGATGCTCTCTTTTCCCTGCAGCCTAGAAAGAAGCCTTTGGGTAAAGAAGCAATTAGAAATTGTGTTCTTCAGTGCAGAGCTACAAAATAAATTATAGGTTCTTATCTTTGATCAGAACTGGGAAAAGAGTGTTCTGACCTCAAAGATGCCATCTATTCAATAGCCCCATTTCCCTTCCCAAAACAATTGTGGTTAAGAGTAGAGTATAGCGCTGTGGCTCTGAACTAAAGGAAGACGGGTGCCTGCCTGGCCTGATCTATCAGGTAACAGCACAAAGCATGGGAGTCAGGCTGTCTAAGTTCCCCTTCTGGCTGCAAACCAGTAGTTTTGTGACTTTGGGCTAGTTATATATCTCAGTGAAACTGGATTAATAATACTGTCACATAGCATTTAGTTCATAGCCTCTCATAGTAATTGCTAAATAAATGTTAGCTTTAAAAGATTATTATTAAAATGTACAGCCACTGGAGCTAAGAGCTCTTGAGAAAACAAAAGAGCACATTCAATAATTTATTCATAGTTAAATTCACTCCAGGAATTAATTGCACTACTCCTGGCTCTGACAAGAAAGGAGACTTCTCTAATTCTTCTCCCCTATATTCTAATGGAGCCCTGGTGGCATAGTGGTTAAGAGCATGGTAGGTCAAAAACAACAGCCACTCCTTAAAAACCCCATGGGGCAGTTCTACTCTGTAGTATACGGTTGCTATGAGTTGGAATCAACTCGACCGCAATGAGTTTTTGTTTTTTATACTCTCAAGGAGTGTAAATTTGATGGTAACTACAAATCTCTATTGGGCAACTGCTCTAAATCTCTCTCAAGACCAGCCTTTCTCCAAATTACTGACTAGTCATCTTCTTGCTGTGATCCAGAACCTGATGGAGAGGTGGAAGCTCTGATGAGAATTACAGTGACTTCTGCCTGTCAGGACTCTCTTCAGAGAAGAGGCCCAGATTTCAGCAACTGAAGCAGAGACACAAGATGGCAGGACACAGAAAAGGTACTGACTTAAAGATCTAAAGGTAATTCACCTTGTTTTTGTTACCTTTCTCCACAGCAGCAACAGGTCTCAACCTGGAGACAAAGTTTACCCTCATGTGTACTCTGGACAGTTCAAGTCACTTGGTGCTGTAAGGACAGATCCACAGCAAACAGTAAAGCCTTTTCTACCATAATTTAAGTCTCTCTCTGTGGATTTCATTCCCAAGAAGGTGTGGGTTTGGGGAGACACATGCTGTGATGTTAGCATTGTTATTTCTTTCCCTCTAAGTGGTTCCTTTCTGTTATCCCCACAGAGTGCCCAAGAGGACAATGGCAACCAAGAATTCTTCTGTGACAGAGTTTATCCTTGCAGGCTTAACAGACCAGCCAGGACTCCAGATCCCTCTCTTCTTCTCATTTCTCTGCTTCTATGTGATCACTGTCGTGGGGAATCTGGGCTTGATTACTCTGATTGGGCTGAACTCTCATCTGCAAAAACCCATGTACTTTTTTCTCTTTAACCTCTCTTTAATTGATTTCTGTTACTCCACTACCATCACCCCCAAAATGCTGATGAGTTTTGTCTCAAAGAGGAACATCATCTTGCACGTAGGATGTATGACTCAATTCTTTTTTCTGTGCTTCTTTGTTATCTCTGAGTGCTTCATTCTCTCAGCAATGGCATATGACCGCTATGTTGCCATCTGTAAACCATTGGTGTACACGGTCACCATGTCTCCGCAGGTCTGTTTTCTCCTTTTGTTAGGTGTCTATGTGATGGGTTTTTTGGGTGCTATGGCCCATACGGGAAGCATAATGAGTTTGACTTTCTGTGCTGACAACCTTGTCAATCATTTCATGTGTGACATCCTTCCTCTCCTTGAGCTCTCCTGCAACAGCAGCTATGTGAATGAGCTGGTGGTATTTATTGTTGTAGCCATTGGCATCGGAATGCCCATTGTCACCATCCTTATCTCTTATGCTCTAATACTCTCCAGCATTCTCCATATTAGCTCCACTGAGGGCAGGTCCAAAGTCTTTTGTACCTGTAGCTCCCACATAATTGTGGTTTCTCTTTTCTTTGGTTCTGGGGCTTTCATGTATCTCAAACCACCTTCCCTTTTGCCTCTTGACCAAGGGAAAGTGTCCTCCCTGTTCTATACCATTGTGGTGCCTATGTTAAACCCATTAATCTATAGCTTGAGGAATAAGGATGTCAAAGTTGCCCTGAGGAATACCTTGAGAAGAAAAACATTTTCTTGAGGAGGGAGAAATATTTGAAGAAGATCTAATACTTTGCTTTAGTGTGTGTGTGTGTTTTCACTGAGTTGTCCAAGCTCTAGTGTTTTCTCCCCTAATCAGAAAGAGAATTTTAAGTTTTTATTTTTGGATGAGGGTTTAACGCAGACCTTTTTTCCCTAATCCTCACCTCACCTTGACTATTCTGAGGTTCTTTACCTTATGCAGATTGTTTCTAAAATCAAAAGCTGTTTAATCTTGAATGGATCATATAAATCATTAAATCTAGCCTTCTCATTTAACAGACCATACATTGGAGACTCAGAAATATTGCATATGTTGCCCAAGGACACACAACTATTTGTTGCCATAACTGGCCCTGGACTCCAGGCTCTTGAATCCCAATCTATTTTATTTTATGCCATGTTTTCTTGTTCTATTGCCACCCTTACAGATTGTGTTTTAAAGGTATGATACCTTAACACTTTCATAATCTGATTTTGTTTACAGTAATGTCATTTAACTTCTCAAAAAGTAACTTTCGAACATTAATTTTTTTTCAGGAAGGTAGTAGGTGAAAATTTTTCCTAAGTTGATCTTGGCTGAATGACAAGAGAAGTGTGTGAAGATTGGGGTGTGTGGGAGGCTAGTATGTTAGGCTCCAGATAGCAGCAAGCATGGTCATTCCTGAGATTGTGTGTGGAAGGAACCCTAGGGACCCTGTCTAAGGTATTAGTAGTTTTTCAGGTTTAAGACTTCAAAAAATGATGAATGAAAAGTCACATATAGTTCAAGGCTAAAAGTCTGGTTTAGAGCTTTTTCTTAAGGGTTAGTTTGAGTGTTTGAGCTATGATTGAGAAATTTTGTGGCACAGGGTAATCAAGTAAGGGTCTGGAGGCTCTAAAGAGCAGTAAGTTATTTTGGGGATCTAGTTAGTTATTGGAGCCTCTTTGTGGTGCAAACAGTTAATACATTGGGCTGCTAGCTGAAAGGTTGTAAAGTTCCAGTGCATCCAGGGATGCCTGAAAAGAAAAACCTGGGATCTGCTTCCTAAAATTCAGTCATCTCAAGCCCTATGGAGCACAGTTCTACTCTGATACACATGGAGTCACCATGAGTTGGAATTGATGGCAACTGGTTTGGTTTCTTTAGTTATGAGGGCAGCACTAAGCAAGAGGTAGTTTCCATTGAATATTAAGGCACAAGAGATAGCTATGGGACAGTTCTACCATGTATTGTAGGATCCCTATGAGTCAGAATCAACTCAACGGCGCACAACAACAGATAGCAGTTCTCATATGGGTATATATGGGAGAGAAAGAATTAATCTCGGGACTGGTTTATAATTCCACGGCATTGTGTAAAGAGAAGTGCAGCTTTATATAATACATTAGAACACTTTGATCTAAATGATTCATTAGTGGTAAAGGTTTTTTGTTTTTTTAAATCCCTAATATATTAAGTGCTGGGGATATTCTTTAACTTAAGAGTTATTCCTTTGGAAAGTTATCTTCTTTTGGGAAAAATGGGAGGTTTGGATGAGTGTCCAGTTTTTTTTTTTTTTGGTATGACACAGGTCATAAGACTAAGAGTGTTGGGGTAAAGTTTGGCTTTAGTCATCACACAATGGTAAAAGGGAACTGATTTCTGAGACCTGTGGGGTGATTGTCAGGTGAGTAAGCTGAATAGGCCATATAAGGTAGGTAGTAAACTTTCTTGTGAATCCTGTAAGCTTTGCATTTTGACTCGGTGGGTTAGCACTTGTGTGCCTTTGGGCCAATACTTTATGTTTCTGAATATTAATTTCTGTATTTTTAAAAGTGAGAAAATACTTCTGACCTCGTGGGGTTTTTGAGAATATTGAGTGTGAGGTACTCAAAATCCTAGTTCTCTCCCTGCTGGAATTCCTTCATCTAGTCATCAGCACTTCCTCTAGCTTTTTCATGACTTTAAGCAAATTATTTTATGTTCCTGGGACTCTGCTTTCTGATGAGAAAAACAGGCTCTTGTCTAAGTTTATTTAAAAAATAATATATTTTGACAAATTCTTTTACATGTTAAAAAAATTAACAGTATACTTCAGGTTATGTAATGAAAACATGTCATCCTCCCATCTAGTCATTCCACTCCTAAATTCTCTTCCCTAGAAGGAACAGTTGTTGCCATTTCATATGAATCCTTGACAGATTGTATATGCATATTGAATAACATACGCCTCAATCTATACTTCATATATATGTGTCTAGTGCCCCTCTGGAAACCCTGGTTATATAGTGGTTAAATGCTACAGCCGCTAACCAAAAGGTCAGCAGTTGAAGTCCACCAGGCTCCTTGGAAACTCTATGGGGCATTTCTACTCTGTCCTATAGGTCACTATGAGTTGGAACTGACTCCACGGCAATGGTTTTGTTTTGTTTTTTGGTTTAGTGCTCTTCTTTTAAAGTTGTATAAAGGGCATTTAAGAATGATTCTTTTAGAAGAGGGTGGAACAGAGAACACTGCAGTGGTAAAAACAAGAGGATACAATCACAGAAGAGGAATAGAATAGAAGAAGGAGAGTGAAGCATCCTTGACCTTGGGTGCCTCGATATGTGGACAGAGGGTGACATTTTGGTCTCCTGATCTGTCCTCCCCTGATGGACATACCACCTCCACATCTGTTTGGTTCAGCCTACAGTGAAGTGAAAATCTTTGATAGCTGAAAGTATGAGGAAGACAAGAATTTTCAATCCAGCAAACACTTCTGCACATGTTTATTTTAACAAATGCTCTTTTCTTTTTCTGACTCTTGAAGGAACTCGTATTTATTGTTGCAAATTTGGAATGAGAAACACACATGAAAAAAGGAATACTATGCCTAAAGGTGGTAGTTTGTGTTTTTGGTCCCAATTTTTCATTCCTCTAGTAGTATTATGTATCCATACCCTTCTTATGGTCTTATGCCCCACCGATATTGAGCTCAGCAGTGTGACCCATTTGACCAATGAGACATTAGCAGATGTGATTTAAGCAGGGGCTTGGAATGTGTTTGCACAGTGAGGCTTGCCCTCTTGTGCTTCTGCCATTGCCTGGAGAAGAGCTTCTTTGTCATAACTGTTGTCCCTCCCAAATGATTCTCAAAACGAACTCATGTAGAGCAGATCCTGAAGTAGAACACTCACCCATGCTCAGAGAAGATGTGCTGCCACAATCAACTTGTAGACATATGAGGAACAAATACTCATTATTGTATGCTGATGAGATTTTGTGGATGTTATATAGCAATAGCTAACTGGTACACTCCACTATTCAGAGATTAGGAATGGAGCATCTCATCTGGAAATTTTCTTTCAGTGGGATCATACTCAATATACCATGTTATAAACGGTTGTTTAGCTTGCCATTATAATGTGAGCTCTATTTTTGTCAATAAATATATTTTGTATTATATTTTTTCATGGATTTTATCATGTAGATGAATTATATATTTTTTTAATTTTATTGTGTTTTAGGTGACAGTTTACAGCTCAAGTTAATTTCTCATTAAAAAATTTATACACATATTGTTTTGTGACATTGGTTGCAATCCCCACAAAGTGACAGCATGCTCCCCCTTCCCACCTTAGGTTCCTGGGTCCATTTTTCCAGTTCCTGTCCCTTCTTGCCTTCTCATCTTGCTTTTGGGCCAGGGTGGTCCATTTGATCTTGCATATTTGATGGACTTAAGAAGCACGTTGCTCATATGTTTTATTGTTTGCTTTTATAGGCCTGTCTAATCTTTATCTGAAAAGTGGGCTTCGGGAGTGGTTTTAGTTCTGGGTTAGCCAGTGGCCGGGAGCCATAGTCTTGGGGTTTCCTCCAGTCTCTGTCAGACCAGTAAGTCTTGTCTTTTTTCAAGAATTTTAACTTTGTTCTAAATTTTCTCCTGCTCTTTTTTTTCTCTCTGGAATTCTCTGTTGTGATCCCTGTCAGAGTGGTCCGTATTGGTAGCCAGGCGCCGTCTACTTCTTCTGGGCTAGGATGGTGGAGTCTCTGGTTCATGTAGTCCTTTGGGCATTCTTGTGTCTTTGGTTCTCATCATTCACCATTGCTCCACATGGGATGGAACCAATAATTATATCTTAGATGGCCACTTACAAGCTTTTAAGACCCCCAGGTACTACTCACCAAAGTAGGCATCCATCATATTTTTTCAAGTTTTCCCTCATTGTTAAACATTAAAATTGTGTCCACTTTCCAATGCTTTTTTAGTATTAATAATACTATGAGTATCACTTTATGTAGAACTTTTTGTCTCAATTTTTGTATTGCATTATTTCACTGGATAGATTCTTATTGTGTTTTCATTACTTTTCAATTCAAAATTTTTCCCAATTTTCTCTATGTTTTCTTCTTCTTTGAAGCATTTGTTATAGAGAAATGTGCTGTTTAATATTTAATCATTTTTCCCAGATATATTTTTCCTATCAATTTCTAATTTAATTTCATAGTGTTCAGAAAATATACTCTGTAAAATTTCAGTATTTTTGTATTTATTGAGGAGGGAAAAATAGATACCTAAAAGCCTTGTCTCAGGGTAAGCAGTCCCAGAGACGAGGTGAAATTGTGCATGGGAGTAGTCAAAGTGTGTTTCATGTGTGAACACAAACAGCTCAGTGACTTGTTTAAAGTAGTAACTCCTCCCTTGAAGAGAATCCAAAGAAGCTTCTTTCCTGGATTTCTGGTCAGATTCCTGATATATTCACCTGCAGAAGAAAAACTTCTTAAAAGTCATCATATGTTTGCAATGTTATGGATAGACAATGTTTGTTTCTTTCAATTGGAGAGAAACATCTGGTCATAGCCTTAATTAGACATGATGGCCTTTAGCTCATAATTGCTCTCAGGATAACCTAGAGAAAAATGAATAAGGTTTTTGTTTTTCCAGTATAATAGGGAAAAGAAGGAGATATGTTCAGGACCATCCCCTCATATGTAACCCATGACCCATGTCTCTTCATGTCCCTTTTCCTAACTGTGAAAGGTAAGGTTGTGTGTCAACTTGGCTGGGCTGTGATTCCTAGTGGTTTGGTCATTACGATGTAGTTTTTTAGTTCTGTAAAATAAATGTAGCTTTGCAGTTATATAATGATGTAGTCAACTCCATGATGAGATCTGCTATGAGCAGCCAATCGTTGAAAGAGACTTTGCTTGGGCATGTGGCCTGTATATAATGAACATTTTGTATATATATGAATGTTCAGCATGGCTCTCACTCTGGATCTTGCATCTGCTTGTCATCATCTGTCCTTAGGTTCTTGGAACTTGAGCTAGCAGATTAC
Source organism: Elephas maximus indicus (assembly GCF_024166365.1). Classification (NCBI taxonomy): domain Eukaryota; kingdom Metazoa; phylum Chordata; class Mammalia; order Proboscidea; family Elephantidae; genus Elephas; species Elephas maximus. Next base: position 25,871,438 of record NC_064835.1, on the reverse strand, counting down.
CTGCTGATCTTGGGATTGGTCACCCCTGCCGCCTGTGAGCCAGTGGCCTGCCATCTTAACTGTTGATATTGGGTTCATGAGCCCCCACAGCTATGTGAGTCATGACAAGCCACCAGCCCGGTGTCTGACCAACAGACTTGAAACTTACCAGCCTCTACAATCACGTGAGCATTTGCTTGAGATAAATGTCTCTCTCTCTCTCTCTATACGTACACACTTCACTGGTTTTGCATTACTAGGAATCCAATTTAAAATATTTGGTACTGAGAGTGGTTCTAGAGAAACAAAATTGACAGCATGAGTTCTCTAAACTGGTTTTCATGTCTGGTTCATATTAAAGATGTTGATGACTCTGCCTCCAGTAGTAAAGAGGGCACTGTTAATCAGTGCCATGACGTGGGAATAGAAATATGCAAAACATCATCACCAATAGGTCAGGCATTGGTGAAAGGAGAGTCTCTTGATGATCGCATGTTTGATACACTTCTACAATTTTGTCATTATGAGAAGTATAAGGAAGCTGGTTGGTTGATCTTTCTTTTGCTAGACAATCAGGTGTAAGAAAGAGGTGAACTCAGGTCTTCAGAGTCAGAGCTCAAATGCCACACAAATGACCTCAAAGTTGCTACTCTTGCCTTGAAAAAAAGTCTTATTTCTTGTAGTAACAGAGCTAATATTGCCAAAAACCAAACTGAGAGTCTTATCATAAGAGTGGCTGAAATACAATGGCAACTGAATTCCGAACCTCGAGTGATGGCTAACGTTAAAGTGAGAGCATTGATTAGGAGGAAATGAGATCCTGAAACTTGGGATGGGGATATATGGGTAAACAACCAGAAAGCTAGGGCCAGTGATACCCTAAATTCTGTTGAATCACTCTTGCCAACAGATCCAGACCTCTCACTCCCATCTAAAGAGATTATTCCATCTTTACCTGCTAAACTACCTTCCCCACTAAAACCATTAGCCCCTCCACTTGTATCTGATGAGATTAATCCAGCTGTGTGAAAGCCTTTGTCTGAGTCATCCCCTGAGGAGGAGCCTGAGTTATTGCCTGGGGCATTACTTGAGGCAGATGCCTTGCAAGACATTGTCGAATGTTCTCAGAACAAATCCCCACCACCCATTTTTGCTTCTAGACCTATAACTTAATGTACATATCAGTGGGCCCCAAAAGATGGAGTACAAATGGTGACCCAGGAGGAGGTACACTATCCTCCAAAAGAATTGCTTGAGTTTTCAAATATGTTCAAACAGAAACGTGTGGAATATGTGTGGGAATGGTTAATAAGGGCGTGGGATGAGAGTGCAAGGAACATAAAGTTGGATCAGTCTGATTTTACTGATATTGGGCGAATAAGCACAGGTTCTTCATTCAATAGTTTATTTGGTTGGTTTGCTGAAGTGTAGATTGTGCAGTGGCCTGCACTGAATCAAGTTGAAGTGCCAGACCTTCCTCGGTATGGTATAGAATACAGTATCCAAAGAAATTATGTAAATTGGCATGTTAGAGTGGATTTATCAGGTCAGTCACACAGACCCACACATGCAGTGCCCATGGGACACATCTTTTATCACAATGATGAGGAACAAATTTGTGAACGGAACCCCATCGTCCTTGAAGACTGCTGTGATTGCTGTTTTATGTAAGTTCAATTTGACAGTAGAAATTGCCCTAACTGAATTAAGACACCTAATGACAATGGGACTCATAGGACCCCATGATGGTAAAGGCCAAGTGGCAGCACTCATTTGACAAAGACAAAGTGGGCTGTAATCAGAATAGTCTGGCTCATATGGATTTACGGCATTTGCTACTTAGTCATGGTGTCCCTAGTAGCGAAAGAGATGGGAAATATTTACTTGAACTGTACAAGTGGAAGAATTCTAGGTCAAGTGAACTGTAGTCTAACTGGAATTGCGAGAATAGTCATGACCCCTCAGTCAATCCCAGGCATGAGCCAATTTACAAAACCACAACCCCTTTAATGAAGAGGAGGCCAGGTCCTCTTGAAGAAGGACCTCACTGCACTTCCAAAATCAATACTGTTAACTTTTTACCCAGCCTTCCCCAAAAGAATCGATGGCCTTTTACAAGAATAACTATTCATTGAGGAAAAGGAAATAATCAAACTTTTTGAGGATTACTAGATCCTACTAGTTTTTTTTTTTTTTTTTTTTTTTTTATCTCTGAACTGGACACTAATTCCAGGAGACTCAAAATGGCATGTGGCCCAGGAAAAGTGGGGGCATATGGAGATCAGGGTATTAATGGAATTCTTGGTAATTTCCATCTCACAAGGGTTCAATGGGTCCTTGAACACATCCTATAGTGATTTCTCCTGTTCCAGAATGCATAATTGAAATAATATACTCAGCAACTGGCAGAACCCCCACATCGGATCCCTGAAAAGTGGTTAAGAGCTATTATGTTAGGAAAGGCTAAGCGGAAGGCATTAGAACTGCCCCTGCTTTGGAAAATAGTAAACCAAAACCAATACTGCATTTCTGGAGGGATTGCAGAGGTCACTGTCGTCATCAAGGACTCGAAGAATGCAGGGGTGGTGATTCCCTCTATATCCACATTCAACTTGCCTATTTGTCCTGTAGAAAATACAGATGGATCTTGGAGAATGATGGTGGTTTATCAAAAATTATCCAGGTGGTGACTCCAGTTGCAGCTGCTGTTTCAGGCGTGCTTTCACTGCTTGAGCAAATTAATACATCTCCTGGTACCTAGCATGCAGCTATTGATCTTTCATTTAATGCCCTTTTCTCTATACATGTTTTGAAGGCAAGACCAGCAATGCAGCTTCAATGATCTACTGCAGTAGTATCTCAAGTCTCCAGCCCTATGTCATAATTTACTCTGTAGGGACCTTTATTGTCTTTACCTTTCACAAAAACTCAAACTGATCCATTACATTGATAACATCATGCTGATTGAACCTAGAAAGGAAGAAGTATCAATGACTCTAGACTTATCGGGAGACACTGGCTTGCCAGAGGGTGGGAAATCAAACTGACAAAAATTCAGGTGCCTTCTACTGCAGTGAAATTTCTAGGTGTCCACTGGTGTGGGGCATGCCCAGATAACCCTTCTAAAATGAAGGATGTGTTGTTGCATCTGGCACATCCTACAACTGGAAAGAAGGCACCACACCTAGTCAGCCTCTTTGAATTTTGTAGGCATCCTATCCCTCATTTGGGTGTGCTAGTCTGGCCTATTTTTTCTCCTAATTCAAAAATTTATTAGTTTTGGGAGGGGCCAAGAATAAGGAAAGGCTCTACAACAGGTTCAGGATGCTGTGCAAACTGCTCTTCCACTTGGCCATATGATCCTGCTGATCCAATGGTTCTTGAAGTGTCAGTGGCAGACTGAGATGCTATCTGGGGTCTTTGACAGGCCCCTGTTGGTGAATCACAGTGCAGACCCTCAGGTTTTTGGACGAAAACCCTGCTATCCTCTGTAGATAATTACTCTGCTTTTGAGAGATGCCTTTTGGCTTGTTATTGGGCCTTAGTAGAGATTGAACCGTTAACCATGGCCACAAAGTCACCATGTGGCCTGAATTGCCCCTCAGGAACTGAGTGTTGTTTGATCCACAGTGTCGTAAAGTGGGATGTGCACATGATTAAACTGAAGTGGGATATACGAGATCAGGCCCAAGCACAACCTGAAGTCACAAGCCAATTGCATGAGGAATTGCATGTGGTAATGGGCCATGGTCATAGAATTCACTGGTCTTACTGTGTTCCCCATTCTCCTGAAGCAACCAGTTTGATAGAATGATGGAATGGCCTTCTAAAGACAAAATTACTGTGCCAGCTAGGTGACAATACCTTGCAGGGTTGGGGTAATGTTCTCCAGGAGACTGTATATGCTCTGAACCAGGGTCCAAAATATGGTGCTCTTTTTCCCATTTAAAAAAAAAAAAAAATTTTTTTTTTTTTTAGCTGTTTTTCCCATAGCCAGGATTAATGGGTCTAGCAATCAAGGGATCGAAATGGGAATGGCAGCACTATTACCTTTAGTCACCCACATGCAGTATTTTTGCTTCTTGTCACCATGACCCTGTGCTCTGCAGGTGAAGGTCTTAGTTCCAAAGGGAGAAATGCTCCTACCAGGAGACACCATAATGATTCCATTGGACTGGATTTAAGAAGTCCACCCAGCCACTTTGGGTTCTTCATGCCTCTTGTTAAACAGGCAAAGAAGGGAGTTACTGTGTTGACTGGCATGACTGATCCTGATTACCATGAGGAAATCCAGTTGATATTACATAATAGATGTAGAGTATGTGTGGAATACAGAAAACCCCTTAGGATGTTTCTTAGTGGTATCATACTCTGTGACTAAAACCCAAAAACACCAAACCCACTGCCGTCGAGTCGATTCCGACTCATAGCGACCCTATAGGACAGAGTAGAACTGCCCCGTAGAGTTTCCAACTAAAGCCAAAGGAAAAGTACAGCAATCCAAATTCAATAAGGCTAGTAACGGCCCAAACCCTTCAAGAATGAAGGGTTGGTTCACCACATCAGGCAAACAACCATGACCAGCTGAGGTGCCTGCTGACGGCGAAGGGCATATGGAATGGTGGAAGAAGGTTGTTCTAAATACCAGCTATGACCACATGACCAGTTGCATAAATGACGACTGTAATTGTTATGGGTATTTCTTCCTTGTATGTGTGCATGAAATATTTTTGTTTTCTTCAATTATAAAATATGAGATGTAAATGGATATAGTGTGTTTTCCGTTGTACATGTGTTAGTTGTATTAAATCACATGGAAGTATGATTTTATAATTGCCTTTATTTGAAGAGTATGCACAGTTTAAAGAGATGTGTAGCTGTGCCAAATTGAGAAGGGGTGGGCTGTGGTACTTATGGTTGTGTGTCAACTTGGCTGGACCATGATTCTTAGTGGTTTGGCAGTTATGATGTAATTTGGCAGTTATGTAATGATGTAAACTCCTCCATGATGAAATCTGCTGAGAGTAGCCTATCAGTTGAAGGGAGTTCCCTTGGTGGTGTGGCCTGCCTCCAGCATATAAAATGGATGTTCCAGCAATGCCCTTGCTTTGGATTCTGCATCTGGCTCCTCTCCACCTGACCTCCAGTTCCTGAGACTTGAGTTAATAGTTTAACTGCCAGTTTTGGAATTTATCATCCTCTGCAGCCTATGAATCAGTGGCCTGCTTTCTTACCTCCTGATCTTGGAATTTGTAGGCCTCTGTAGCCTGTGAGCTAGAGGTCTGCCATCTTACCTGCTAATCTTGGGTTCCTCAGCCCCTGCAGCTATATGAGTCAAGATACGCCTTCAGTCTGACGCTTGACCAATGGACTCGGTATTTTCGAGCCTCTACAACCACATTATCCATATCCTTGGGATAAATCTCTCTCTCTGTATACACACACACACACACACACACACACACACACACACTTCACTGGTTTTGCTTCTTTAGAGAACCCAGCCTAAGACACTAATGCAGCCTTGAGAACTGAATGTTTTAAGAACTGCCTCTCCTCTTGTTCAGTCCTGGTGATGACTAAACAGAACGAGGATGAAATTGTAGTGTATCTAGATCTCTTCACATTTCTCCTTATTGTTTCAAGGCCAAGTCCCAGAGCAACTAGGGATGCTAAATCTGGCTGATATGTTGCTGCCTTGTTTGTGAACTGTGGACTGGGTTTCTATCTGCACACCCTGGTACAGCCCAGACAACATGGTTTGTCTGGTCTTGCGGAACCAAGGTGATCTGAGAAGTTTTAGAACCCATGGTTGGATTTGTAAGGAGAGGGCACAGAAAAGTGTAGAAAGGTAAAGAAAGACATGTTCCTACATTACTCAACTTGTCTTCTGTCAAGACTAGCAATTTTCATGTTACAGCAACAGAAATTCTCATTTTGGACATAAGGAATTGATTCTGTCTCTAATACTGTTCTTCTTTGTTATCTCAAGAGATCACTCCTAGAAGAAATTGGTCAGGGAAAATGGCTCATCAGTGACTAGTATATTCCTGCTGAGTTGACAGATGGATCAGAGCTCTAGCACCCTCTCTTTTCTTTGTTCTTTGGTCAACCTGAATTTGTCATCGAGTCATTTTTGACTCATAGCAACTCCATGCATTAGAATAGAGCTTTCTGATAGGGTTTTCTTGGCTGTAATCTTTATGGAAGCAGAATGCCAGATCTTTGTGAAGTTGCTGAGTTTATTTGAACTGCCACAATTTTGTTTGGCAGCCAGGAACTTAACCATTTGTGCTACCATAGCTCCTTTTGGTTACCCTTACTAGGCTGGATATTTACTTCAATGCCCCCATATAATTTTTTATTTTTAGCTTTTCCTTCCTAAGTATTTTCTGTCTTTCATTTCTTCCAAAATGATAATGATCTTTGTGACAGAAAAATATATAACCTATGCGATGTCAAACAATCAGCTCTTCCTTTATGCTTCTTTGTAATTAGCATTCGCTTCAGTTTTACACCACTGGCCTTTGATCACTGAGTCCAGGATACCTCGAGGCTGGTTTTTTTTTTTTTTTTTTTAATAATTTTTATTGTGCTTTAAGTGCAAGTTTACAAATCCAGTCAGTCTCTCACACATAAGCTTATATACACCTTACTACATACTCCCATTTACTCTCCTCCTAATGAGTCAGCCCACTCCCTCCTTCCAGTGTCTCCTTTCATGACTGTTGTGCCAATTTCTAACCACCTCTACCCTCCCATCTCCCCTCCAGACAGGAGATGCCAACACAGTCTCAAGTGTCCACCTGATACATGTAGCTCACTCCTCATCAGCATCTATCTCCAACCCATTGTCCCATCCATTCCATGTCTGATGAGTTGTCTTTGGGAATGGTTCCTATCCTGGGCCAACAGAAGGTTTGGGGACCATGACCACCGGGATTCTTCTAGTCACAGTCAGACCATTAAGTCTGGTCTTTTTATGAGAATTTGGGGTCTGCATCCCACTGTTCTCCTGCTCCCTCAGGGGTTCTCTGTTGTGCTTCTTGTCAGGGCAGTCATCAGTTTTGGCTGGGCACCATCTAGTTCTTCTGGTCTCAGGTTGATGTAAGTCTCTAGTTCATGTGGCCCTTTCTGTCTCTTGGGCTCATAATTATCTTGTGACCTTGGTGTTCTTCATTCTCCTTTGATCCAGGAGGATTGAGACCAATCGATGCATCTTAGATGGCTGCTGTTAGCATTTAAGACCCCAGACGCCACACTTCAAAGTGGGTTGCAGAATGTTTTCTTAATAGAATTTAGTTTGCCAATTGACTTAGATGTCCCCTGAAGCCATAGTCCCCAAACCACTGCCCTTGCTCCGATGACCTTCGAAGCATTCAGTTTATTCAGGAAACTTCTTTGCTTTTGGTACAGTCCAATTGAGCTGACCTTCCCTGTATTGAGTATTGTCCTGCCCTTCACCTAAAGTAGTTCTTATCTACTGTCTAATCAGTAAATAACCCTCTCCCGCCCTCTTTCACTCTGCCCTGTCGTAACCACAAAAGAACGTGTTCTTCTCAGTTTAAACTATTTCTCAAGATCTTATAGTAGTGGTGTTATACAATATTTGTCCTTTTGCAACTGACTAATTTCACTCAGCGTGATGCCTTCCAGATTCCTCCATGTTATGAAATGTTTTACAGATTCCTCACTGTTCTTTATCGATGCATAGTATTCCGTTGTGTGAATATACCATAATTTATTTATCCATTCATCTATTGATGGACACCTTGGTTGCTTCCAGCTTTTTGCTATTGTAAACAGTGCTGGAATAAACATGGGTGTGCATATGTCTGTTCGTGTAAAGGCTCTTATTTCTCTAGGATATATTCTGAGGAGTATGATTTCTGGGTTGTATGGTAGTTCTATTCCTAACTTTTAAAGGAAACACCAGATAGATTTCCAAAGTGGTTGTACCATTTTACATTCCCACCAGCAGTGTATAAGAGTTCCAATCTCTCCGCAGCCTCTCCAACATTTATTATTATGTGTTTTTAGGATTAATGCCAGCCTTGTTGGAGTGAGATGGAATCTCATCGTAGTTTTAATTTGCATTTCTCTAATGGCTAATGATCGGGAGTATTTTCTCATGTGTCTGTTAGCTGCCTGAATATCTTCTTTAGTTAAGTGTGTGTTCATATCCTTTGCCCACTTCTTGATTGGGTTGTTTGTCTTTTTGTGGTTGAGTTTGAAGAGATTCATACAGATTTTAGAGATCAGGAGCTGGTCAGAGATGTCATAGCTAAAAATTCTTTCCCAATCTGTAGGTGGTCTTTTTACTCTTTTGGTGAAGTCTTTAGATGAGCATAGGTGTTTGATTTTTAGGAGCTCCCAGTTATCTGGTTCTTCTTCATCATTTTTAGTACTGTTTTGTATTCTGTTTATGCCTTGAATTAGGACTCCTAACGTTGTCCCTATTTTTTCTTCCATGATCTTTATCGTTTTAGTCTTTATGTTGAGGTCTTTGATCCACTTGGAGTTAGTTTTTGTGCATGGTGTGAGGTATGGGTCCTCTTTCATTTTTTTGCAAATGGATATCCAGTTATGCCAGCACCATTTGTTAAAAAGACTATCTTTTCCCCAATTAACTGACACTGGGCCTTTGTCAAATATCAGCTGCTCATATGTGGATGGATTTATATCTGGGTTCTCAATTCTATTCCATTGGTCTATGTGCCTGTTGTTGCACCAGTACCAGGCTGTTTTGACTACTGTGGCTGTATAATAGGTTGTAAAATCAGGTAGAATGAGGCCTCCCACCTTCTTCTTCTTTTTCAGTAATGCTTTACTTTTCCAGGGCTTCTTTCCCTTCCATATGAAGTTGGTGATTTGTTTCTCCATCACATTAAAAAATGTCTTTGGAATTTGGATCGGAAGTGCAGTGTATATATAGATGGCTTTTGGTTTTTTTTTTTTTTGGTAGAATAGACATTTTTACTGTGTTAAGTCTTCCTATCCGTGAGGAAGGTATGTTTTTCCACTTATAAATGTCCCTTTTAGTTTCTTGCACTAGTACTTTGTAGTTTTCTTTGTATAGGTCTTTTCCATCTTTGGTAAGATTTATTCCTAAGTATTTTATCTTCTTGGGGGCTACTGTGAATGGTATTGATTTGGTGATTTCCATTTCGATGTTCTTTTTGTTGATGTAGAGGAATCCAAGTGATTTTGTATGTTTATCTTGTAACCTGAAACTCTGCCGAACTCTTCTATTAGTTTCAGTAGTTTTCTAGAGGATTCCTTAGGGTTTTCTGTGTATACGATCAAAAGACTGGTTTTTGATGATTCATATGTTACAGGGTGTGCTGGTGCCATGGCCCAAGCAGGGCAGATGGGTCAACTATTTTCCTGTGATTACAGTACCATTAATTTTGACTTGAATAACCTAGCCCCACTTCTCCACCTCTCCTTAGTCAGCACCTTTGTCACAAGCAGATGGACTTTTTAGTCAACACTGTGATACCAGCCTCACCATCTGAATCTTTTATTTTCATTCTCATTACCATCCTTCATTCTCCCAATGCTGAAGGCAGGTTCCAATCTTCAGCAGCTGCAGATTCCACTTAATCTGTGATTAATTTTCTTTGGATTTAGGAAATTCATTTACCCCAGATCTTCTTTTGGAACTATGAATTATGGTAAATTATTCACAGTCTCCACCACCAATGTGCAGCCCTGGTGAACCGTCTGGTCAACAACTTGAGGAAAAGGGTGTCTACTTTTCTGTGATGAAAGCTCTGTGGTTTCTCTTCTGATTGTGAATAGTGAGGATTATTAAGATTCGTTTTGAATTCGTTCAAGGCAAGAGCCGTGCTTTTAATTTTTTTTCAGTGTAAAGTAGGATGTATTTTAATCTTTCCACAAATGGCTAGCATCCAGCTGTGTTCACAGTCTAGGTGCAGTCTGGTTATTTTGCACTGGCCAGAGAATCCTACATTCCAGAACTGCTGAGTGGAAAACATTTTCTTAGTCTTTGCCCTCTCAAAGTCTAAACCTGAGTGGATGCTTCTATCCACTGAGGTTGTGTGATATGTTCCTGCTGTACCTCCCATGAGTCCCAGAAGCAAGTGCCTTGCCATATTAGTGGAGGTGTTTCAAATAAGACTAAAACAAGGGCTGATTCTCCAGAAAAAGAGAGATATTCTAATACTTGGAAGACAAATAATGACCACACCTCCTTCATACCTCCACCTGAATTTCATTCACTTCCTCAGGAAGACTGTCTCTGACCTTAGAAACTCAGTTTGATTTCCTCCAGTTAAATTGTTTCATCACCCCTCTGCCTATGCAGCCACTTACCACATTTCTAATTCATTATTGATAATACCATGTACCACCCCTTAATAAAATTTTTTTCCTTGGGGTTTTATAAAGTGTACAAAAATAAAAAAACAAACAAACCTGTTTCGTCGAGTTGATTCTGACTCATAGCAACTCTATCGGACAAAGTAGATCTTCCCCATAGGGATTCAAAGGCTGTAATCTTTACAGAAGGAAACTGCCAAATTTTTCTCTTGTGGAGCTGCTGGAGGGTTCTAACCACCAACTTGTCAGTTAGTAACCCAGTGCTTAGCCACTGCACTACCAGGGGTTCTTATAAATTGTATAATACAGCAACAACAACAACCCATTTGCCTTAAGGTCTATTTCGACTCATTGTAAACCTATAGGACAGAGTAGAACTGCCCTGTAGGGTTTCCTAAGTGCAGGTGATGGATTCGAGCTGCTGACCTTTTGGTTAGCAGCTGTAGCTCTTAACTGCTGCACTAACAGGGCTCCCTTCACCACATAAAACCAAACCAAAACCCAGTGCTGTCTAGTTGATTCCAACTCATAGCAACCCTATAGGACAGAGTAGTACTGCCCCATAGAGTTTCCAAGGAGTGCCTGGCCGATTTGAACTGCCGACCCTTTGGTCAGCAGCAGTAGCACTTAACCACTAGCCACCATGGATTCCAAAACCTGACTTATGCCCCAGGCTGGGCTTGAACCACAAACCTTTCTATTAACAGGCCAACCCGCTAATGGATTGCGCCACAGAGACTTCGGTTTCACCACATAGGTAGCGTGAGTTCCAGGTCCATGTACATGTGAATGCAGACTGTGGTTGGGAATTCTCAGGAAACAAAGATTTTAAGCTGTTTTTTTTCTTCCTTTTCCATCCAGAGCCAAGGTTGAGACCAGCCTGCAAACTTGCACCTTCACCATCTCCCTGTATGGGCAATTATTTTTCAGTTCATTCACTCAGTTTTCACTTCTTGGTTATGGATTTATGAGGGTGGTGGGGAGGTGAGGTGGCCTCAAATCTTACCCTCCACCCTCCATTCTCCTGGATCCCAGACTTGTTCATATGTGAAAACCTAGACTTCTGACCTTCAAGGATTGGCAGATACTTCAAAGGCAAGCCTTGACTCCATCTTCATTAATACTGTCAGATTTCTGCTTTCTTATTTTTTTTTTTTTACTCCAAGGAACTCATTTAATTTCAGACCAGCTAAATCATTCAGTAGCTTGTCATTTTTATTCACCATTTTATCACTGTGTCCTAGAGTTGTTTTGTTTGTTTTTTTCTGAACACTGAACACCTAGCCCCATGAACTGTCCCTGCTCCTTCTTAAAGGGCCTTACTGCACTGTTCAGCTAGAGAGCCGTTAGCACACAGACTCTTCGGGTCTACACTTCCCCCACCAACTGATTCCCTCAGAGTCATATTTTTTTAGTTTGCTTGCTTTGTTCTTTTTTTGGTTTCTATTTTTTTCTCCCTCTCTCTCTTCCTTCCTTTCCTTTCTCCTGCCCACCTTAGCCCTATGCACCACCCCTGAACTTTCTCGAAGGGCCGTGAGGCACCACTCAGCTAGAGAGTCACTGGCACATAGCCTCCCCAGGTCTGCACCACTGTCATTGAATGGCACCCTCAGTGCCATTTTTTGTTTGTCTTTTTGTTGTTGTTTCTTGTCTCTCTCCCCCTTCCTTCCTTTCCTTTCTCCCACCCACTTAGCCCTGTGAGCCACCCTCCCCTTCTTTATGGGCTGTACTATCCTCCTCGGCTAGAGAACCTTTGGCACACAGCCTCCCTGGATCTGCACCACTGCCAGAGGCTGGATCTCTCAGTGCCATATTTTTAATTTTCTTTATGTTTCCCCTTCTCCCTTTCCCTTCTCCTTCCCACCTAGGACCTGCACAGCCACCGCCCTTTCCTGATGGGCCATGCTGTGCCACATGGTGAGAGAAGCATCAGCTCACTGCCACCTCAATTTCACCCTAACCCCAATGGCTGGCTCCCTCAGCACCATATTTATTTTTGTTTTGTTTTTTTCTTGTTTCGTCTCCCTCTTTCCCTTCTTTCCTTTTCTTTCTCCCACCCACCTAGCCCTGTGTTCCACCCATACCCATTCTAGGTAGACTAAGCCATACTGTTTGGCTTTAGAGTCACTGGTACATGGCCTTGCTGAGTCAGCCTTGCTCCCACCCTCTGAAATTACTGTGCTGACATTTTATTTATTCCCCCCTTTTTTTAAAAAAAAAAAAAAATTCTTTTTTATTGTGCTTTAAGTGAAAGTTTACAAATCAAGTCGGTCTTTTGTGCAAAAATTTATATACACCTTGCTATATACTCCTAGTTGCTCTCCCCCTAATGAGACAACATGCACCTCCTCTCCACCCTGTATTCCCCATGTCCTGTCCCCCTCTGCCTTCTCTTCTCCCCTCTGGACAGGAGTTGCCCACATAGTCTCATGTGTCTAATTGAGTGAAGAAGCTCACTCCTCACCAGTATCATTTTCTATCTTACACTCCAGTTGAGTCTGAAGAGTTGGCTTTGAGAATGGTGCCCATTTTGGGCTAACAGAAGGCCTGGGGACTATGACCTCTGGGGTCCTTTTAGTCTCAGTCAGACCATTAAGTCTGGTGTTTTTAAGAGAATTTTAGGCCTGCATCCCAATGCTCTTCTGCTCCCTCAGGGGTTCTCTAGTGTGTTTCTTTTCAGGGCAGTCATGGGTTGTAGCCAGGTACCATCTAGTTCTTCTGCTCTCAGGATGATGTAGTCTCTGATTTATGTGGCCCTTTCTGTCTCTTGGCCTCATAATTACCTTGTGTCTTTGGTATTCTTCATTCTCTTTTGCTCCAGGTGGGTTGAGACTAATTGATGCATCTTAGATGGCCGCTTGGTAGCATTTAAGACACAAGATGCCACTCACCAAAGTGGGATGCAGAATGTTTTCTTAATAGATTTTTATTATGCCAAATGATCTAGATGTCCCCTGAAACCGTGGTTCCCAGACCCCCATCCCTGCTACTGTGGCCTTTAAAGCATTCTGTGTATTCAGGAAACTTCTTTGCTTTTTTGGTTTAGTCCAGTTTTGCTGACCTCTCCTGTACTGTGTGTTGTCTTTCCCTTCACCTAAAATTGTTCTCGTCTGCTATCTAATTAGTGAATATCCTGCTCCCTCCCTCCCTCCCCACCCTTGCAATCATCAAAGAATATTTTCTTCTCTGTGTAAACTATTTCTTGAGTACTTGTAATAGTGGTCTCATACAATATTTGTCCTTTTGCAACTGATTAATTTCACTTGCATAATGCCTTCCAGATTCCTCTATGTTATGAAATGTTTCACGGATTCATCATTGTTCTTTATCGATGCCTAGTATTCCATTGTGTGAATATATCATAATTTATTTACCCATTCATCTGTTGATGGGCACCTTGGTTGCTTCCATCTTTTTGCTATTGTAAACTGTACTGCAATGAACATGGGTGTGCATATATCTGTTCATGTGAAGTTGTTATTTCTCTAGGATATATTTGAAGGAATGGGACTGCTGGATCATGTGGTAGTTCTATTTCTAGCTTTTTAAGGAAGCACCGAATCAGTTTCCAAAGTGGTTGTACCATTTTACATTCTCACCAGCATTGTATAAGTGTTCTTGTCTCTCCTCACCCTCTCCAACATTGACTATTTTGTGTTTTTTTTGGATTGATGCCAGGCTTGTTGGAGTGAGATGGTATCTCATGGCAGTTTTAATTTGCATTTCTCTAATGTCTAATGATTGTGAGCATTTTCTCCTGCATCAGTTAGCTGCCTGAATGTCTTCTTTGGTGAAGTGCCTGGGCATATACTCGTTCCATTTAGGATGATGTCGGCTGTTGCCTTCATGTAAATGCCCTTTATAATGTTGAGGAATTTTTCTTCTATTCGCATTTTGCTGAGAATTTTTGTCACAAATGGGTGTTGGGCTTTGTCAAATGCCTTTTCTGTATCAGTTGATAAGATCCTGTGGTTTTTGTCTTTTGTTTTATTTATATGATGGAGTACATGGATTGTTTTTCTGTGTTGAACCATCCCTGCATACCTGGTATGAATACCACTAGGTCCTTGTGAACTTTTTTTTTATATGCTGATGAATTCTTTTGGCTAGAATTTTGTTGATGATATTTGCATCTAAGTTCATGAGGGGTATAGGTCTATAATTTTCTTTTTTTTTGGTGTGTTTAACTGGTTTTGGTATCTGGGATATGCTGGCTTCATAAAATGTATCTGGGAGTATTCCATGCTTTTCTGTGCTCTGAAACATCTTTGGAAGTAGTGGTGTTAACCCTTCTCTGAAAGTCTTGTAGAACTCTCCAGTGAAGCCGTCAGGGCCAGGTTTTCTTTTGCGGGGGGGGGGGGGGGATGGGAGTTTTTAAAATACTTTTTCAATCTCTGCTTTGTTTTGGGTTTATTTATTTGTTCTACCTGTTTTTGTTAGTTTAGGTATGTAGCGTGTTTCTAATAATTCATCCACTTCTTCTAGGTTTTCAAATTTGTTAGAGTATAATTTTTCATAGTAATCTGATATAATTCTTTTAATTTCAGTTTTGTCTGTTCTGATATTGCCCATCTCATTTCTTGTTCAGGTTATTTGCTTCCTCCCCTGTTTTTCTTTTGTCAGTTTGGCTGATGGTTTATCAATTTTGTTAATTTTTTCAAAAAACCCGGTTTTGGTCTTGTTAACTCTTTCAATTGTTCTTCTGTTTTCTATTTCATTTAAATCTGCTCTAATTTTTATCATTTGCTTTCTTCTGTTGCCTGAGGGTTTCTTTTGTTGCTCTCTTTCTATTTGTTTAAGTTGTAGGGATGATTCTTTGATTTTGGCCCTTTCTTCTTTTTGTATATGTGCATTTACTGACATAAATTGACCTCTGAGCACTGCTTTGGCTGTATTCCACAGGTTCTGATAGTAAGTGTTTTCATTCTCATTGTGTTCTGTGAATTCCTTAATTTCTTCTGTAACCAAGTCATTTTTCAACAGGGTGTTGTTCAGTTTCTATGTGTTTGGTTTCTTTTCCCTGCTTTTTCTGTTACTGATTTCCAGTTTTATGGGCTTATAGTCAGAAAAGATGCTTTGTAATATTTCAATGTTTTGCATTCTGTTCAGGCTTGCTTTATGACCTAATATGTGGTCTATTCTAGAGAATATTACATGTGCACTAGAAAAGAAAGTATACTTGACTGGTTTTGGGTGAAGTGTTCTGTACCTGTCTATGAGGTCAAGTTGGTTGATTGTGGCATTTAGATCTTCCGTGTCTTTATTGAGCTTCTTTCTGGATGTCCTGTCCCTCACAGAAAATGGTGTGTTGAAATCTTCAAATATTATTGTGGAGCTGTCTAGTTTTCAATGCTGTTAGAGTTTACTTATGTATCTTGAAGCCCTGTCATTGAGTGTGTAAATACTTAATATGGTTATGTCCTCCATCCTCCTGGCATATTGTCCCTTTAATCATTATATAGTGTCTTCCTTATCCTTTGTGGTGGATTTAAACTTAAAGTCTATTTTGGCATAAATTAGTATTGTCACTTTTGCTCTTTTTTGATTAATGTTTGCTTAGTATATCTTTTTCTAAACTTTGACTTTTAGTTTGTGTCTCTAAGTCTAAGGTGTGTCTCTTGTAGGCAGCATGTAGATGGACCACTTTTTTTTTTTTTTTTTTTTTTTTTATCCATTCTGCCACTCTCTATGTCTTTATTGGTGCATTTAGCCCATTTACATTCAGGGTAATTATGGATAGGTATGAGTTTTTTGTTTTTTTTTTTATGAGTTTAGTGCTGTCATTTTCATGTCTTTTTTGTGTGTTGTTGACAGTTTTTTTTTCCATTTAATCTTTTGTACTGAGTATTTTATGTTTATAAATTGTCTTTTCCTCTTATTCGTTGTTGTTGATTTTGTTTTTGCTGAGTCTTTATGTTTCTCTTGTATTTTATTTATGATGAGTAGGGTTGTTAGTCTCCTTTGTGGTTACCTCAATATATACTGCTATTTTTCTAAGTTTAAAGCTAACTTTTATTTCTTTATATTGCCTTTACGTCCTCTCCATATGAAAATCTATGCCTACATTTTTTAGTCACTCATTATTGTTTTAATGTTATCTTTTACATAATGACATTGCTGTTTCCCTGTTTTGAATTTTTTTTTTTTTAAGTGTTGATTTATTTTTTTGTTTCCCCTACTTGGGTTGATATCTGGTTGCTCTGTCCTGTATTCTAGTCTTAAGGTGATATCTGATATTATTGATTTTCTAACCGGAGAACTCCCTTTAGTGTTTCTTGTAGTTTTGATTTGTTTTTATGAATTCCCTAAACATCTGTTAATCTCAAAATGTCCTAATTTCACCTTCATATTTGAGAGAAGGTTTTCCTGGATGTACGATATTTGGCTTTCAGTTATTTTCCTTCATGCTTTATATATGTCATCTGATTGCCTTTTTGCCTGAATGGTTTCTGCCTAGTAGTCTGGGCTTGTTCTTACTGACTCTCCTTTGTAGGTGACTTTTCATTTATCCCCAAACCAAAATCAAACAAAACCAAGTTGATTCTGACTCATAGCTACCCTGTAGGACAGAGCAGAACTGCTGCATAGAGTTTCCAGAGAGCGCCTGGCAGATTCGAACTGCCAACTCCTTGGTTAGCAGCCATAGCACTTAACCACTACACCACCGGGGTTTCCGTTTGTTTATCCTTAGCCGCTCTTAAAATTCCTCTTTATCTTTGGTTTTGGTAAGTTTGATTATAATATGTCTTGGTGACTTTCTTTTGAGATCTACCTTATGTGGGGTTTGATAAGCATCTTGGATAGATATCTTGTCATCTTTCACAATATTAGGGAAGTTTTCTGCCAGCAAGTCAACAATTCTGTGTGTATTTTCTGATTTCCCTCCCTGTTCTGGTACTCCAGTCACTCATAGGTTATTTCTCTTGATAGAGTCTCAAATGATTCTTAGGGTTTCTTCATTTTCTTCAATTCTTTTATCTGATTTTTCTTCAAATATATTGGCGACAAGTGTTTCACCTTCAATTTCATGAACTCTGCCTTCCATTTCCTCAATTCTGCTCCTCTGACCTTCTATTGAGTTCTCTAATTCTGCAATTTTATTGTTAATCTTATGAATTTCTGTTAGGTGTCTCTCTATGGATTCTTGCAGCTTATTAAATTTTTCATTATATTCTTGAATAACCTTTTTAATTTCTTCAACTGCTTTAGCTGTGTGTTCCTTAGCTTGTTCTGCTTTTTGCCTGATCTCCCTCCTGTTCTCTTAAGGAGTTCTGTATATTAATCTTTTGTATTGTACATCTGGTAATTCCAAGAAGACGTGTTCATCCAGAAGACTCTTTGATTGTTTGTTTTGAGAGCTTGTTGAAGCTATCATGGTTTTGCTTCTTTATGTGAACTGATATTCACTGTTGTCTCTGAGCCAACTATAAGTTGTTCTAATATTTATTTTATGTTTGTTTACTATACCCTAGGTTCTTACTCTGATTTGTTTTGATATACCCAAACAGGCTGCTTGAGTGAGCTAGCTTGATTATTTATGCCTTTGAAGCTCTAACATCCAGTCACCAGATGGGTAGAGGTGTTACCAGGTCTATGGGCCTAGAAGTCCATTCACTTTTCTTGTATGGATTCAGCTCAGGTGTCCAGGTAAATGGTCATCAAATGTGTGGTACAGGCTCTGTCCTACAGTCTTAGAGGGACAGGTGTGATTGGCATAGGCACAGGTTTCTGGTGCAGCATGGGATCACACTCTGAGCAAGGCAGGGGGCTGACAACTGTTCCTTGATTGTCTTTGAGGAAAGTACATCCCTGTTCCCTATAGAACACAGGTAGGTGGGTTCTGCTGCTGGACCATGGGCACCCAATGCTTTTGGTTGTAAGGACTGGTGGTACCATTTATCCCTGGAGCCCTGTTGCGGGTGGATAGGTGATGTTGGTGGAGCCACCAGTCCTCAGGTCCCTGATGTGGGTAGGTGACACCCTGTCTAATAGGCAAAGTGGTGCCAAACATCAAAAAAAAAAAAACCTCTCCACTGCACAGCTGAAACAGTTGAAGTCAGATCTCAAGCCCATACAGCATTGCAGTAACAAGGGCCTAATCTCCTGAAATGGGCCTACACAGGTCCATGCAGGGTTGAAATGCATTCAAAGTCTGCAGATCATTTGTGTCTGGACAGGATCTACTTCTGTCTTTAGTTCCCCAGCTTAGTGGAGCTGGCAGATTATCTTTTCTCAGAAGTGTTAATTTATTCCTTCTCCACGGCTGGAAGAATGGCTCAGGGTGTACAGCAGGACCTATCTGAGGCCCAGGGGAGTCAACATCCACCAAAGCCAGCTTGGAGGCTGGGGGCATGGAAAAATTATCACAAGTACTTAGCTTTTGCCAAGAACGGCATTCTTTTCTAGTTCCGAAGGTGTGAGTGGGCTATGTGTCTCACTGTCTCTCCCTGATAAAATTCTCTCCCAAATGCTACTGCCATCCCTGCCATGGTCCCTCAAGGGGATCATGCCTGAGGGGTACTGGTCCCTCCGAGTCAGGTCCAGAAACTCTTTGCCACTGCTGAACTGTTTCTCCCTCCCCCTGCCACTCAGCCTGATTTCCTAACTTTGATATTCAGGGCTCCTAGCTTGTCATATATACGAATGTTTCACTTGTTTTTTCCAGTCTTTTTGGTAAGAGGGATCTCTGGAAATGACTGACTACTCTGCCATCTTGGCCCTGCCCAGCGTCTGCTTCTTAAAAACTTTGAGCAGCCATCTGTGATACTCCCTTGGTCCCAATTCATCTGGAGCAGGGAGAATGAAGAAAACCAAAGACACAAGGAAAGAGTAGTCCAAAGGACTTATTTACCACAACTACCACAGCCTCCACCAGTCAGAGTCTAGCACAACCAGGTGATGCCTGCCTACCACCACCACCTACTCTGACGGGGGACACAATACGGGGTCCTGAAGGGAGCTGGAGAAAAACGTAGAACAAATTTCCAACTCACAAAAAAGACCAGACTTATGGTCTGACAGAGACTGGAGAAACCCTGATAGTATGGCCCCCAGACACCCTTTTAACTCAGTACTGAAGTCACTCCTCAGATTCATGCTTCTGCCAAAGTTTAGACAGGCTCATCAAAAAAAAAAAAAAAAAGAGAGAGAGAGACTAAATGGGCACACCAGTTCAGAGGCAAGGAGGAGACAGGAAAGTTGGTAAGGGGGAACCTAAGGTTGAGAAGGGGACAGTGTTAACAAATTGTCAGGTTTGCAACCAATGTCATGAAACAATATGTGTAGCAATTGTTTAATGAGAAACTAATTTGCTCTCTAAACCTTCATCTAAAGTACAATAATAAAATACACTAAAAGTCTTGTGTTTGAAAAAAAAATTTTAATTGTTATAACTACAGGGATTTTTTAATAAAAAAATGATAAATTTCTTCTGTAACACTGCTTAAGAAATATTTAGAAGTGGAAGCTGGCTCACTGAGTGGGGAGAGATAATTGGACCAATTTTCCCAGAATCTTCCCTGGAGTTTCCCCTGTCCGTTCCACATGAGTCTTCTTTGTGTTGTCTGCCTGCCAGAATGCAGACCTATGATAGTTTCTGTTTTCCTCACGACTGGACAAATGACCATATACTTGCAGTACACAAGGTCAGAAGTTCCCTGACAAAATGGAAAAAAATGTGGTGTGTTTCTAGGGAACAGGACTTATGGGGTGTTGTTTAATCATTGCCTTCTTGTGGTGTCCCACAGTGGTTACCTTGCCCCAGTTCCTTCAGCAGAGGCATCTTTTAACCTCATTATCCAGGATCACAGTTGTACTGTTCTGCCTCTCCAAATCCAGATTGAGGAAAGATTCCTTTTATTTATTGTTTTAAAAACATAGATAAAACATTAGCCATTTCAACATTTCTCATGTGTACAATTCAGTGAGACCAATTACATCAACCATGTTGTGCAACCATCACCAATTATCTATTGCTGACTTTTCATCTCCTAAAAAAAACTCAATGCTACCCAAACAATGATTGCCCCTTTTCCCTGTCTCTCCTGGCAACTACTATTAAACTCTGATCTCTATACATTTGCCAATTCTAGGCATTTCACGTTAGTGAGATCATACAATATTTGTATTTTTCTGTTTGACTTATTTCATTCAGAAAAATGTTTTCAAGGTTCATCCATGTTGTGGCATGCATCAGAACTTCATTTCTCTTTATGGCTGCATAGTATTCCATTACCTGTTGATGAACATTTGGGTTGTTTCCACCTTTTGGCTATTATGCATAGTGCTGCAATGAGCACTGGTGTACAGCTTCTATTTGTATCGCTGCTTTCAAGTTTCTTTGGTATATACCTAAGAGTGGAATTGCTGGGTCATATGATAGATATCATCGTGTTTAACTTTTTGAAGAACACCTACCATTTTTCACAGTGGCTGTATTATTTTTCCTACCCACCAGCCAGTGGCATCACTAGGAGGTTGTGAGGGATTCAGATCTCACCCTCTGACATTGTCAGGAGACTGAAACCAAAATGACCCCAGGGTCAGTGGTGGCAGTGGGTTTGCAGGTGCCACAGGGGAGAGGCTCCCAAGGCACCGGCTTGGTAGTGTGGTGTCATCAGTAACCCAGTGCAGTTAATCATCACAACTCCTCTCACCTGCCAGTCAAGAGAGGATCGTGTTCATCTTGCCCAATGGGAAAGGGGAAAAACTGCAGGGAGACAAAGGGTGTGGGCCAGGAGGAGTGTGGTTGTGTGACCTTGTGCTCTTTGAGGAGCCAGGGTGGGGCAGGACAGATCTGCTGTACTCAAGGTGGTGGGTTTAGGGGGCTTCACTGGCTGCCCTGCCCACCCATCAGTTACTGTACTGGGTGACACCAATCGTAGTGGTGTCGTTGTCACTAGTAATGGATGAGGGTTCTGATTTCTCCACATGATTGCTAACTTTAGTTACTTTCTGTTTTTTTTTTTTTTTTTATCTTAGCCACCTTAGTGGGAATGAAGAAGTATCTCATTGCAGTTTTGATTTGCATCTCCCTAACAGCTTATGTCCAAACGAAACCTACTGCTATGGAGACCATTTGTGGTGCAGTGGTTATGCCTTTTTCGGCTAACCGAAAGGTCTGCAGTTCCAATTACTAGCCACTCTTTGAAAACCCTATGGGGCAATTCTACTCTGCCCTATAGGTTTGCCGTGAGTCAGAATCCACTCGATGGCAATTGGTTTGGTTTGGTTTTGGTAACGGCTAATGATGGTGAACATCTTTTTAGGTACTTATTGAAGAAATTCTATTCAGGTCACTTGCTCATTTTTTGATTGGATTGTCTTTTTCTTGTTGATTTCCTTTGTTCTTAGGTGCTGTCAAGTTGCTTCTGTCTCATTGTGGCCCTATGTACAACAGAAGGAAATGCTGCCTGGTCTTGTGCTGTCCTCACAATTGTTGTTATGCTTGAGTCCATTGTAGCCACTGTGACAATCCATCTTGTTAAGAGTTTTCCTGTTTTTAATGGCCTTCTACTTTACCAAGCATGATATCCTTCTCCAGTGACTGACCCATCCTGATAACCGGTACAAAGTATGTTAGTGAAATTTGGCCACCTTTGCTTCTTCAGAACATATACACATATACTCCCACAGCAAGACAAAGTGGCAGATGCATGGGGGTATGTGTAATATACATATATACATTTGTTGTTGTTAGGTACCTTTGAGTCAGTTCTGACTCATAGCCACCCTATGCACAACAGAACCAAACACTGCCCAGGCTTGAGCCATCCTTACAATCATTGTTATGCTTGAGCTCATTGTTGCAGCCACTGTGTCAATCCACTTCGTTCAGGGTCTTCCTCTCTTCCACTGATGCTGTACCCTGCCAAGCATGATGTCTTTCTCCAGGGACTGATCCCTCCTGACAACATGTCCAAAGTATGTAAGACGCAGTCTTGCCATTGTTGCTTCTAAGGAACATCCTAATTGTACTTCTTCCAAGACAGATTTGTTTGTTCTTTTGGCAGTCCATGGTATATTCAATATTCTTCTCCAACACCACAATTCAAAGGCTTCAATTCTTCATTGGTCTTCTTTATTCATTGCCCAGTTTTCACAGGCATATGATGTGATTGAAAATACCATGGCTTGGGTCAGGCACACCTTAGCCTTCAAGGTGATATCATTGCTTTTCAACACTTTAAAGAGGTCCTTTGCAGCAGATTTACCCAATGCAATGTGTCTTTTGATTTTTTGACTGCTGCTTCCATGGCTGTAGATTGTGGATCCACACAAATGTATATTGGTATTAATATGTATTTTAATACAAATAAATTATGTTTTATATGTTGTACCTTTTTACACAACACTGTATCTCTAAGGTCTATCCATGTTGCTATGTCAACAGCTACCTCATTGCTTCAGTCTTCATGATGTGCCTCCATATTTTATCTGTCTACTCTCCAGACAGATGTTGAACAACTTTATTGTACAAATAGTGCTACAGTGAACATGTTTTTACATGCCCCTTTTTGACCTGTAAGGGTATTACTTTGGGGTACCTATCCTGTTCTTGAAGTGCTAGATTCTAGGAATACATATACTACAATTCCCCAACTAATATTATATTACTATCCATTATGGCTACAAGTACATGAAGATTTTACATTCCTAGAAGTCCACTAGATCTAGTTTTTGCCAATCTGGTAGGTACAAAAAGAAATCTCATTTATACTTCTCTGACTAGTAATGTATTTGGACATCGCTTCATTTGGCAGCATTTTTGATTTTCTCTTATTTACATTGCCTGTTATTATATGTTGCCATTTTTTTCTGTTGAGTTTTTTGTTGTTGATTTTCAGGATTTACTTGTATATTCTGCTTATGAATCACTAGTCAGCTTTAGACTCAACAAGTATCTTCTTCTATTCCATTATCTATTACTCTTATCCATGGGGATACTTAGCTGAATAAGATTTCTTAGCTTTGATGTAATCAAATGCACCCAATTTTTTTGCTTTATGGGTCTCAATGTTGAAGTTTTTATTAAAAAGAGAAGCATTTCTCACCTTAAGTAGTAAAGATATTCTTCTGTAAAGATTTGCAGTGTTGGAAACTATGGAGCAGTTCGACTCTACGCTATAGAGTTGCTATGATTCAGAATTGACTTGACAGCAATGGGTTCCAGTTTATTTTTCTTTAAATTCATTGGTGGTAGATTTCTCAGTTCTAGGAGAGGACATGCAGGAGAAAGTGAATATGGTAGACATTTTGGAATGGCTCCATTCTGCACTCCTATTCAGAGTGGTTAAAAATTCCAGAGGCCTTTTGCAGCTAGAGTTCTGAGTATGAATTTGTTTTACTAATTAAATGCAGTCATGTGAGCTTTGGGGGGTGGGAGTGATGTGGCAACCAACCTTCAGGTGGAAGTGCTATTGACAAGCAAGTTTATGTAGGCCCATGTATCTAGAATGCTGGTCTACATTTCTGTTGTTTACGTACCAGTTTTATGTGTGTGAGAGGCATTTTTCACGGTGACAATAGTGACAGCAGCAGTACGAGTTTTCTGACCTCTAGGTCATATCTATTCTGCTGCCTATTTGGAGTTAATAGTCCAGTAGGCCTCCCTAATCCCTATTCATCACATTATTTAAAAACTAACACAAAAACTGAGAATATAATCTTCAGTATTAAATCTCTATCTACTTGAGAAATACAGATTTTATTTCACTTTTTCATGTCTGTCTTATGCAGTATAAATCAAAAAAAACCAAACCTATTGCCGTCGAGTTGATTCCAATTCATAGCACCTCTACAGGACAGAGTAGAGCTGTCTCATAGTTTTCAATGGAGCAGCTGGTGAATTTGAACTGCCAACCTTTTGTTTGGCAGCCAAGCTCTTAACCACTGCACCACCAGGGCTCCGTAGTGCCTAAGATACTTAAAAATGACAAATACTGATACACTATTGTTTCTAAGGCAATAATAAATAACAATTAAGAGAATTTCTACGCATCTTTTGCTGTGCATGGCCACTGATACTTTTACATCAATCTCTGATATTGTTCCAGGCAAAACTGGGAAGACACTGTGCCACATGCCAATTGGATTTACTGAGTCAGGTTGGCAGGAGATGCAGATCAATCAGTTATTTAGGGAGTAACAAAGACTGCAGCATTGCCTAATATCTCCTTGGGCATCTGGAAGGAATGGAGAGATAGTATAATAGGGGAAGTTATTTTCAAAAGGAGATTGAAATTGGAAAATTATAATTAGGATAAGGCATAGGCTGTACAAGCAGACAAGAGAAAGAGGATAATGAGTCGTGGGTTTGAATCCAAGTGTTGCAAGTTTACCAGTTATGTAAGCCTGAGAAATTACTTAACCTCTTTAAATCAAAGTTTTCTCATTTCAGAAAATGAAAAAATTAACTAAAACACTTAGAAGACTTCCTAGGATTCAAAACTATTTGATGCTATGTTGATGATGGTGGTGGTGGCAATTGAATTAAGGGACCATTTAGAAGATATTGGGCAGGAATAAGTAGAGAGTAAAAGTAAAATGGGAGAGAAAGAGAAAAAGAGAAAGGAGAAATCTAGTTGAAGAAGCGATTGTGTGTTATTTCTTGGTGATTTTCAATTTCATCTCTGTTTGTCTTGTATACACCAAAGGGTGAATTATGAGAATTAGTTTAGGTAATATGTTCTCTATAGAGGAAATTAAATCAAACATCCCTCTGAAAGTCATTGATGAAAGTTTTAGATTTAATTTACATTATAATCCAGACAGGTAATTTTTATGAGAGGGCCAAAGATAGAGAAAGCTGATTCTACCTAGAAGGAAAACATAAACTTGAAATCAGCAAGCCTGAAACAGAGTCAAACATGAAATACATGAAAGTAAAAAGGGGAGAGAAAGGTGTGTGGATGCACTTAATCAGTCATGTTGAGAAATATTTGGTCTTTATCAATGTGTGTGTAAATCTTTAGAGTACTTTCCCATTATATTTATAGCTCAGTTTTCAACTCGAGAGAGAATAATGACTTTTGCAACCAAACACTCTTCTTCTTCATGTTTTCTGCATGGTAGTCTTCACCTCCTTGTTCCTTACACTGTTAATTAGAGGGTTCAACACGGGGATTGCTGTGGCGTAGAACACGGAGGCCACGTTCTCCTGGGCGAGTGAACTTACCATGGATGGTTTTAAGTACATGAATGCAGCAGATCCATAGAACAATTCTATTGCTGCAAGGTAGTAATAATAGAAGGTAATACATAATGAATGACTCTCAAAATAAATGCTTAAAGTTTGTGTTAAATTACAATTAAGTTAGTCAATGTTTAGCAAAGGGCTCAGAATAGAGAGAATAGATTGCAAATAAAAGAAAATATGAACTTGAAAATAGCTGGTTGTAAATACTAAGACATAAGAGAGGCTGCGAAAAAAGAGAGAAGAATGAGGGAAGACATTCACCAACCATGTGGAGAACTGATATTCCTCATCCAGGACTGGACTTTCCTCTGGTATTTATAACAACTTAATTGTAAAACTGAGAAAGGGTAATAACATTTGCATCAAGACAATTTTCTTCTCAGTGTTTTCTGCATGGCAGCCTTCACCTCCTTGTTCCTTAGACTGTAAATTAGAGGGTTCAACATGGGGATCACTGTAGTGTAGAACACAGAGACCATATTCTCTTGGGCCAAGGAACTGGCTGTGGAAGGTTTTAGATACATGAATGCACTAGATCCATAGAACATTCCTACTGCTGTAAGGTGGGAACTGCAGGTGCTGAAGGCTTTGGACCTTCCTTCTGTGCTCCTGATATGGAGGATGCTGGAGAGGATGAAGGCGTAGGAGACAAGGACTGTTGAACTGGAGACTATGATGTCGAATCCAGCCAAAAAGAAAACTGTCATCTCAATGTCATAGGTGCTAGAGCAGGAGAGCTTCATGAGAGGGAGGATATCACAGAAGTAATGACTGATGAGGCTCTCACAATAGGACAGTTTTAACATGAGGCCAGTCTCTATCGTTGAGCCAATGAACCCCATGATGTAGACCGCAGCCACCAGCAGGGAGCAGATTTGATGTGACATAATGATGTTATAAAGCAAAGGGCTGCAGATGGCAACATAGTGATCGCAGGCCATCACTGTCAGCATGTAACACTCGGCAACAACAAAAACAAGGAAAAAGTAGAGCTGTGACATGCACCCCGCATAAGATATACTGTTCTTCTCTGACACAAAGTTCACCAGCATTTTAGGAGTACTGACAGAGGAGTAACACATATCAACAAATGACAAATTGCTGAGGAAGTAGTACATGGGGGTATGAAGCTGGGAATTCAGACAAATGAGCATGATCATGCCCAGGTTCCCCACCATGGTGACCATGTAGATCCCTAGAAAGAGGAAGAAAAGAGGGAGCTGGAGCTCTGGCCGATTTGTTAATCCTCCTAGCATGAACTCTGTCACAGTAGAGTGATTCTCTGCAGCCATTTTCCTGGGGTCGGAAGCCTGTGGGGCTGGGAAAGAAAAACCTCATGAAAGGCTGTAATTCTCCTTGATGAAGCTATTTTGAGCATTTGTCTCAAGCTTAGAGATCCTGGGCTCTTTCTTTCTTTGATTGTTGTAAAAATGCAGATAATACTACATTGGTCAATTCAACATTTTTCAGGTTTACAATTCAGTGAGAATTATTACACCAGTTAGGTTGTATAACAATCACCAATATCCATGACCAAATTTTTCATCACCATAAACAGAAACTCAGTGTTCTAAATAATGATTCTGCTTTTCTGTCTGTCTTCTGCCTTTGGTTACCACCACTAAACTCTGATCTCTATAGGTTTGCCTACCCTAGGTATATTTTATTAGTGAGCTCATTCAATATTTGTTGTTTTGTGGTTGCCTTATTTCACTCAGCCTAATGTTTTCAAGGTTTATCCATGTAGTGGCATGGATTGGAAGACTTTGTATTGTCAAGATGTCAATATTAAACACAATAACCACCAAAGTTCCAATAGCCTTCTTTGCATAAATGGAAAAGCTAATCCTCAAAGTTTTATAGAAATGCAAAGGGACTCAAATAGCTAAAGCAATCCTGAAAAGAAGAATAGAGTAGGAGGACTTCCTGGTCTCAAAACATATTACAGGCAGTACCTGGGTTATGAAAGAGATCCGTTCATGACCGTGTCTTTCAGTAGAATGCACAGGTAAGTTGGAACAGCTGCATACAATTCTTATTTAGCTTTCCATTAGTGTAAGAAAAGGTTTGAAGGCTTTCCAAGAATTTAAAAGCTGCATTGCAGTTAGGGAAGATGATTGTGATGTAGAATTTGTTGCAAGTAGGGTTTGGTTCAATCATTTCAAAGTGAGGGCAAATTTACAAAATATTAAAGGGCAAGGAAAAGTTGTCTGTAAGTCAGATGCTCCTAACACAAGACTGCCTTAATCAAAACAGCCTAGCACTTGTAAATGACAGACCTGTAGACTAATGGAATAGAATCAAGAATCCAGAGATAAGTGCACACATCTGTGGTCAATTAATCTGCAACGAGGTCGTGAAATCCAACAAATGGGGAAAGAATAGTAACTTTAATAAATGGTGCTGGGACAACTGGATATCCACATGCAAAAGAATGAAAGTAGACCCATACATCACACCATATACAAAAACTAATGCAAAATGGATCAAAGACCTAACTGCGTGACTGAAAACCATAAAATGATTAGAAGAAAGTATAGACGTAATGGTTCTGGACATAGTCTTCAACAATGGATTCTTAGATATAATACCAAATTCAGAAGGAACAAAAAGCAAATCAGATAATGGGATCTCATCAAAATGATAAACTTCTAAGCTCTTTGTGGATGCATTTTCCCCTTACTCCTGCTGTTTATTGGGAGGAAGACAAGAACCTGAACATTTCAGAGATCATGAAGATAAGAGGAAAAGGGGCCAAGATCTTGAACTTTTACCACTGTTTTTCAAATATCATAGTTCTCAAGTGTAGTCACTGGACCATTGGCATCACCTGGGGCTTATTAGAATTGCAAACTCTCAGGCCTTGCTTCAGACCTACTGAATCAAGAACCCTGGGGTAGGGACCTGAGCCAACAATCTGTGTTTTAAGAAACTCTACAGATGATGCTGATACAGGCTAATGTTTAATAGCCTTTTATCTAGAAGAAAGAAGTAGTAGATTTTGTATTTTGAAGTTGGAGGTATGTTTTGCTGCAGAAATGAAATTTCCTTGTCATTTATGCCATTTCCAAATATTCACTGAATGTGAGCATTTGAATACCTATCTCAAATCTATGCAGTGTCAGGGTGGCATGTCTCTATCATTGAGTGGCAATTCAATTGCTGCATCTGAAAAATGAAGGAATTAATTATATCAATTCCCAAGGTGACTGTAAAAAATAACATGTGATTATGCATGTTTAGAAATATTTTTCAAACATTCAGAATGTACAAAAATATGAGTTGTATAAGGTGGCTGGAATATGTTCTTAGTTTTTCTTGGGGTTTGAGGGCCTAAGACAGTGATTCTCAACATTGGCTGGAGTATTAAATAAGTATTGATGTCTGGGTCCCACCTACAGAAATTCTGATTTAATTAATTATTGACTCAAGGTCATATAACCAGTAGGAGGCAGAACTGGTCTAAATCCAAAGACTTCCTAACATCAGTCTATTATGTCTCCATTGGAGTAAGCTATTTTGCTATAGATATCTTTGTGTAGCACATTTTTATTATTTAGTAAATTTATTGAATTTTTGGAGGTAGGCAGAGGAGGGATCTTGTTGCTAATTTCTGATGCAATTTTTAAATTACAAAGGAAGTACAGGTATATTGTAGAAAATTCGAAATAGAAATAAGCCAAAACCATTTGTAATAAAGACAGTATATTCCCACTGCCCAGAGACTAACATTGGTAGTAAATATCCTTCTAGATTTTTCTATGTGTATACATATACATACAATAAAAAAAAAATTTTTTTTTGTACCTTGGTTTTTCTGTGTAGCACTTTAAAAATACATAGTCTCACTTGATTCCTGTAATAATTCCAGTACTAATTGTATTTCCTTGTATTACAGGCAAGCAAGTCTTTTAAACCTTAGGACTGGTGTAAAGACAAGAACATGTGACCACATTACAAGCTTTAGTGTTAAATTATTGGCAGCAAGGTATTTAAATCATAATAACTAGAATATTTTTGAATATTATTTCCATTAATTCCAATGGAGAAAGAGGTCCCTGGGTAGTGTAAATGGTTAACATACTCTGCTGCTGCCTGAAAGGTTGGTTGTTTATGTCCATCCTGAGGCACATAGAAAGAAAGGCTTCATGAACTGCTTCTGAAAAATCAGCCATTGAAACCCTATGGTGCACAGTTCTACTTTGACACGCATAGCTTCACCATGAGTCAGTATCGACTCGATGGCAACTGGTTTTACTACAAAGTAAAAAACAATTTTCTTCCAGGTAAAAATACATTAAAAAAAAATCTTACATATGCCCTTATACCCAGTCTGAGTCTCCTGAAACAGTAAGAAACATAGAAAATCCACTTTGAATCTACCATTACCAGAAGTCAAAATTCTTTACAAAGCAGTGCAGAGTGAACACTGTTCACTCAGTGCAGAGCAGACATGAATGCCATTCCATAGAAAAATTTAGTTTTACCAGGCCATCAGATGCTCAGGATTGCTGCTGATAAGAACACAGCACACAGAAAAAAGTAGTTAGAGATGAAGGGAAGCGTGTTTGTAAATAGGCTGCTTTAGAAAAAGGAGTTCAACAAAGGAAAGATTAGTCCAAAGGACTAATGGGAGACAACTACCACAGCCTCCACCAGACTGAGTGCAGAACAACTAGATGGTGCTCAGCCACCACCACCAACTGCTCTGACAGGGATCACAGTAGAAGGTCTCAAAAAAAGCTGAGAAAAATGTAGAAGAAAATTCCAACTCACAGAAAAGACCAGTCTTATTGACCTGACAGAGACTGGAGAAACTCTAAGATTATGGCCCCAGACGCCCTTTTAGCTCAGTAATGAAGTCATTCCTGAGCTTCACCCTTCAGCCAAAGATTAGACAGGCCCATGAAACAAAATGAGACTAAATGGCAACACCAGCCCAGGGGCAAGGATGAGAAGGCAGGAGGGCACAGGAAAGCTGGTAATAGGGAACCCGAGGTTGAGAAGCCAGTGTTGACATGTTCTTTGTTTGGTAACCAGCGTCACAAAACAGTATGTGTATTACTTGTTTAATGAGAAGCTAGTTCTGTAAAGTTTCATGTAAAGTACAATAATTAAAAAAGAAAAAGAAAAAAGAGGAGTTCATGGGAATCATTTTTCTCATACAATTATTTTAGAACTTCAGTTAAATACCTGTGCAGACAAAAAACGGAACACAGTCTCCTGGAACTTCTAGGGAAATCCTTGGTTTCAACACTCAGGAAATATAAGAAAATGAGAGAATAATACATACATGTTTTTATATATATACATAGTCCTATACTTACTCAAAGGACCTGACACAGTCTTGAAAAATGGGTCACGGAGATTGAGAGACTTGGAATCTTTTTATATACATACAGGCAGAGCCTCTCCTGGGAAGTAGTCACTCCGAGACTGAAGTCCTCATTATTGGAGCAATTAGAATCTTGATTTATACCTGCTTTGTGAATCATGTTTTTGTTTTTCAGGTGCGGTAATTTTCCTTTTAGTTGGGACAGTTATTTTGCAGGTTGAGAAGCTTGATGACTAATGGCAGCATTGTAATATTTTACCACCAACAGCCCCATCAGCATCACCACTGCCACACATCAGTCATTACCAACAACATTACCACCAGTGATGACCACCACCATCATCAGTTACTACTATATTGTCATCAGTTATTCATCATTAGGCACAATCAACTAGATTTGAAATGTTTATTGTAAAGTGTTTTTCAAACAAATTCAAAGATTTTACTAAAACAAACTGTATCGTTTCAGTTCAAGAATGTTAACTTTGTAAGGAATGTTACATGTCTCCCCCTAATGCTTCACATGGGCACTGACAGGTTGAGTGACAGAAGGTTGAAAAGCCTAAGAACTTAAGCTCATAAGAAGTCTTTAGTCGTGTATTTTCATTCATAAGGGAAATGTGTTCAAAAGAAAATTTCCTATTTGAGAATATATACAGTAACATATTGCTGATAATATATTATCAATGAAGGTTTTTAAATTAAAGTATTTTGAGATAGTTGTAGATTTACACGCAGTTGTAAGAAAAAATAAAAAGCGATTCCACGTGCCCTTTACACAATTTCCCCAGATGGTAACATCTTGCGAAACTATAGTACAATATCATAGCAAAGATACTGACATTGATGCAATTCATTGATCTTATTCCTATTTCCCCAGTTTTACTTATACTCGTTTGTGTGTGTGTGTGTGTGTATTTATTTCTATGTGATTTTGTCACTTGTGTAGGTTCGTGTATCCACCACCACAGTTAAGAATAGCCACACCACTAGAAGAGTCACTCATGCTGCCTTAGTATTTTTTTCAAATTGTTTTCTTCATTTTCTACTTTTAAGAAATAAATTATTTTGTTTCCTGTTATCCTCCAAAAGTAACCAGTTATTTTTCTTCTGTATCATTATAAACTCTCCAATTTAAATGTTTTGTGTTTTAATCCATTGCAGCTGTTATCTTTTTGATGCCCAATTTTTTTAATCTTTGGCCTGTGGACAAATGTACTTTTGACAATGAATATATCAAACAACTTTTCAACCTGACTGTGTGTTGTCATTGTTGGTAGGTGCCGTCGACTTGGTTCCGACTCATAGCTACCCTATGTACAACAGAATGAAACACTGGTCTTGCACCATCCTCACAATTGTTGTTATGCTTGAGGACATTGTTGCAGCCACTGTGTCAATCCGTTTCCTTGAGGGTCTTCCTCTTGTTGACCCTCTACTTTACCAAACATGATGTCCTTCTCCAGGGACTGGTCCTTCCTGATAACATATCCAAAGTACTTGAGACTAAGTCTCACCATCCTTGCTTCCAAGGAGCATTCTGGTTGTACTTCTTCCAAGACAGAATTGTTCATTCTTCTGGCAGTCCATGCTAAATTCAATATTCTTTGCCAAAATCATCATTCAAAGGCATCAATTCTTCTTTGGTCTTCCTTATTCATTGTCCAGTTTTGCATGCATATGAGGCAATTGAAAATACCATGGCTTGGGTCATGTGCTCAGTCCTCAAGGTGACATCTTTGCTTTTCAGCACCTTAAAGAGGACTTTTGCAGCAGATTTGCCCAATGCATTGCATCATTTGATCTCTTGACTGCTGCTTCCATGGATGTTGATTGTAGATCCAAGTAAAATGAAATCCTTGACAACATCAATCTCTTCTCCGTTTATCATGATGTTGCTTATTGGTCCAGTTGTGGGGATTTTTTGTTTTCTTCACGCTGTGGTGTAATCCATACTGAAGGCTGTGATGTTTGGTCTTCATCAATAAGAGTTTCAAATCCTCTTCACTTTCAGCAAGCAAGGCTGTGCCATCTGCATATTGCAGGATGCTGATGGGTCTTCCTTCAATCCTGATGCTACATTTTTGTTCATATAGTTTAGCTTCTCAGATTATTTTTTCAGCATAGATTGAATAAGTATGGCCAAAGGATACATCCCTGATGTACACCTTTCTTGACTTTAAACCATGCAGCTTCCCCTTGTTCTGTTAGAACTACTGCCTCTTGGTCTAAGTACAGGTTCCTCATGAGCACAATTAAGTGTTTTGGAATTCCTTTTCTTTGCATTGTTATCCATAACTTGTGATGATCCACACAGTTGAATGCTTTTGCAAAGTCGATAAAACACAGATAAACATCTTTTTGGCATTCTCTGCTTTAGCCAAGATCCAGCTGACATCAGCAATGATATCCCTGGTTCCATGTCCTCTTCTGAATCTGGCTTGAATTTCTGGGAGTTCCCTGTCTATGTATTGTTGAAAC
This sequence comes from Elephas maximus indicus, assembly GCF_024166365.1. Classification (NCBI taxonomy): domain Eukaryota; kingdom Metazoa; phylum Chordata; class Mammalia; order Proboscidea; family Elephantidae; genus Elephas; species Elephas maximus. The sequence goes on along the minus strand of NC_064835.1, from coordinate 25,838,103 downwards.
TGCTTCTGAATGATCTTCAGCAAAATTTTACTTGTGTGTGATATTGGCATTGTTAGATAATTTACTCATTCTGTTGGATCACCTTTCTTTGGAATGGGTACAAATATGGATCTCTTCCACTCAGTTGGACATGTAACTGTCTTCCAAATTTCTTAGCATAGATGAGTGAGTGCTTCCAATGCTGCATCCATTTGTTGAAACATCTCAATTGGTATTCCATCAACTCCTGGAGCCTTGTTTTTCACCAATGCCTTCAGTGCAGCTTGGACTTCTACCTTCAGTACCATCAATTCTTGATCATATGCTACCTCCCCAAATGGTTGAACATTGACCAATTCTTTTTGGTACAGTGACTCTGTGCATTCCTTATATCTCCTTTTGATGCTTCTGGATTGTTCAATATTTTCCTGTAGAATCCTCAATGTTGCAACTGGAGGCTTGCTTGAATTTTTTCTTCAGCTCTTTCTGCTTGAGAAATGTCTGTGTGCTCTCTCATTTTAGTTTTCTACCTCCAGGTCTTTGCACACTTCATTTTAACACTTTATTTTGTCTTTCCGAGCCACTCTTTGAAAATCTTCTATTCACCTCTTCATTTTTTCTTCCTTTTGTTTTAGCTATGCTAATACCTTCCTCACTCTCTGATATGACCAGAAGCTTTGTGCTTACTGTACATCTCTTTTTTCAGACCTAGAATCAACCATTTTTCCAAGAAACGTGGTTTCTTTAATTGGGGAAGTAGTATTTCAAGACCAGAAATTGGGTGCCAGAGAGGGTCATTTCTTCTGGGCTAGTCATTGTTTCTATTTCTTTTCAAACAGCTAGGAAACTTAGGACAACAAGGTTTTTACTTATCCTCTTCCATCTTACATCACAAAGGATCTCTAATTTTTTTCTTTAAAGCCCATAATTTTATTAGGGTATGTTTTAATTCTGGGGTAGGCAATTTTCATAGGTGTGTGATGTTTCTTTTCAATATGTCACTTCAAATATTTTTTTCTTGTAACACCAGGAAAAGTTTCTTTCTTTTTTTTTAAATTAATTTATTGTGCTTTAGATGAAAGTTTACAAATCAAGTCAGTCTTTCACACAAAAAGCCGTATACAACTGCTGTGCACTCCCAGCTGCTCTCCCCCGAATGAGACAGCACGGTACTCCTCTCCACCCTGTATTCCCTGTGTCCATTCAACCAGCTGCTCTCCCCCTCTTCCTTTTCATCTCGCCATCAGACAGGAATCGCACGCACAGTCTCATGTGTCTGCTTGAGCCACGAAATTCACTCCTCACCAGTATCATTTTCTGTGTTATAGTCCAGGCCAATCCCTGTCTGTAGAGTTGGGTTCAAGAATGGTTCCAATCTTGTGCTATCAAAGGGTCCAGGGACCATGACCTTCAGGGTCCCTCTGGTTTCAGTCGGACCATTAAGCCTGTTCTTTTTACGAGAATTTAAGCTCTACATTCCACTGTTCTCCTGCTTCCTCATGGATTCTCTGTTGTGTCCCCTATCACGGCAGTGATTGGTGGTAGCCAGGCACCATCTAATTCTTCCAGTCTCAGGCTGATGGAGTCTCTGGTTTTTGTGATCCTTTCTGTCTCTTGGGCTCATATTTACCTTGTGTCCTTGCTGTTCTTCATACTCCTTTACCCCAGCTGCGTTGAGACCAATTTATGCATCTTAGCTGGCCACTTGCTAGTGTTTAAGACCCCAGACGCCTCTCACCAAAGTGGAGTGTAGAACCTTTTTTTAATACATTTTGTTATGCCAATTAACCTAGATGTTCTCTGAAACCATGGTCCCCAGACCCCTGTCCCTGCTACTCTGGCCTTTGAAGCATTTGGTTGTATTCAGGAAACTTCTTTCCTTTTGGTTTAGTCCAGTTGTACTGACTATCCCTGTGTTATATGTTGCCCTCCCCTTCACCTAAAAACATTTTTATCTTCTATCTAGTTAGTAAATATCCCTCTCCCTTCCTCCCAGCCCTCGTAACCATCAAAGAATATTTTCTTCTGTGTTTAAACTTTATCTAGAGTTCTTATAATAGCTGTCTCATACAGTGTTTGTCCTTTTGCAATTGACTAATTTCACTCAGCATAATGCCTTCCAGATTCTCCGTATTATGAAATGTTTCAGATTCATTGTTGTTCTTAATCGTTGCATAGTATTCCATTATGTGAATATACCATAATTTATCCATTCATCTGTTGATGGGCACCTTTGTTGCTTCCATCTTTTTACTGTCGTAAACAGTGCTGCAATGAACATGTGTGTGTATATATCTGTTCATGTGAAGGTTCTTATTTCTTTAGGGCATTCCAAGGAATGGAATCACTGGTTTGTATGGTAGTTTTATTTCTAGCTTTTTAAGGAAGTGACAAATTGATTTCCCAAGCGGCCGTGCCATCTCCACAACCTCTCCAACATTTATTATTTTGTGTTTTTTGGATTAATGCCAGCCTTATTGGGGTGAGTTGGAATCTAATTGTAGTTTTGATTTGCATTTCTCTAATAGCTAATGATTGTGAACATTCCTCATGTACCTGTTTGCTGCGTGAATGTCTTCTTTGGTAAAGTGCCCGTTCATATCCTTTGCCCATTTTTTGACTGAGTTGTCTTTTTGTTGAGTTTTTGCAGTATCATGTAGATTTTAGAGATCAGACTCTGTTCAGAAATGTCACAGTTAAAAACTTCTTCCCAGTTTTATAGGTAATTTTTTTACTCTTTTGATGAAGTCTTTGGATGAGCATAGGTGTTTCACTTTTAGGTGCTCCCGGTTATCTAATTTCTCTTCTGGTGTTTGTGCATTGTTAGTAATGTTTGTGATTACTGTTTATGCCATGTATTAGGGCTCCTGGCATTGTCCCTATTTTTTCTTCTATGATCTTTATCATTTTAGATTTTATATTTAGGTCTTTGATCCATTTTGAATTGGTTTTTGTGCATGGTGTGAGGTATCGGTCTTGTTTTATTCTTTTGAAGATGGATATCCAGTTATGCCAGCTCCATTTGTTAAAGAGACTGTCTTTTCCCCATTTAACAGATTTGGGGCCTTTGTCAAATCTCATCTGCTCATATGTGGATGGTTTTATGTCTGGATTCTCAATTCTGTTCCATTGGTCTATGTATCTGTTATTATACTGGTACCAGGCTGTTTTGATTACTGTGTTGTATATAAAAATGGGTTCTAAAATTAGGTTGTGTGAGGCCTCCCACTTTGTTCTTCTTTTTCAGTAATGCTTTACTTATCTGGGGTCTCTTTCCTTTCCATATGAAGTAGGTGATTTTTTTCTCCATCTCATTAAAAAAAAGTTACTGGTATTTGGATTGGGATTGCATTGTATCGATAGATCGCTTTTGGTAGAATAGACATTTTTACATTGTTGAGTCTTTCTATCCATGAGCAGGGTCTCTTTTTCCACTTACGTAGTTTCTTGGTTTCTTGCGATAGTGTCTTATAGTTTTCTTTGTATAGGTCTTTTACATCTCTGGTTGGATTTATTACTATGTATTTTATCTTCTTAGGGGCTATTGTAAATGGTATTGATTTGGTGATTTCCTCTTCCACGTTCTCTTCGTTAGTGTAGAGGAATCCAACTGATTTATGTATGTTTACCTTGTATCCCGATACTCTGTTGAACTTTTCTAATAGTTTCAGTAGTTTTCTTGAGAATTCTTTAGGTTTTTCTGTGTATAAGATCATGTTATCTGCAAACAGAGATAGCTTTACTTCTTCCTTGTCAGTTTGGATGCCCTTTATTTTATTTATTTCCTTATCTAGCCTAATTGCTCTGGCTAGGACCTCCAGCACAATATTGAATAAAAGTGGTGATGAATGGGACCTTTTTCTGGGTTCCTGTTCTCAAGGGGAATGCTTTCTGATTCTCTCCATTTAGGAGGATGTTGGCTGTTGGCTTTGTATAAATGCCCTTTATAACGTTCAGGAATTTTCCTTCTATTCCTATTTTGCTGAAAGTTTTTATCATGAATGAGTGTTGGACTTTGTCAAATACCTTTTCTGCATCAATTGATAAGATCATGTGCTTCTTGTCTTTTGTTTTATTTATATGATGAATTACATTGATTGTTTTTCTAATGTTGAACCATCTGTGCATACCTGGTATGAATCCCACATGGTTGTGGTGAATTATTTTTTTTGATATGTTGTTGAATTCTATTGGCTAGAATTTTGTTGAGGATTTTCACATCTAAGTTCATGAGGGATGTTGGTCTGTAAATTTCTTTTTTTGTGGTCTCTTTGCCTGGTTTTGGTATCAGGGTTATGCTGGCTTCATAGAATGAGTTTGGGAGTATTCCATCCTTTTCTGTGCTCTGAAATACCATTAGTAGTAGTGGTGTTAACTCTTCTCTGAATGTGCTGTAGAATTCTCCAGTGAAGCTGACAGGGCCAGGGCTTTACTTTGTTGGGAATTTTTAAATTACTTTTTCAATTTCTTCTTTTGTTATGGGTTTATTTAGTTGTTCTGTCTCTGTGTTAGTTTTTGTAGGTAATGCGTTTCTAGAAATTTGTCCATTTCCTCTAGGTTTTCAAACTTGTTAGAGTACAATTTTTCATAGTATTCTGTTAAACCAAAACCAAAACAAACCCATTGCCATCAAGTCATTTCTTTTAATTTCAGTTGGGTCTGTTGGGATATTGATCATCTCATTTCTCTTTGGGTTATTTGCTTCCTCTCCTGGTTTTCTATTGTCAGTCTGGCCAATGGTTTATCGATTTTGTTAATTTTTTCAAAGAACCAGGTTTTGTTCTTGTTAACTCTTTCACTTGTTTTTCTGTTCTCTATTTCATTTAACTCTGCTCCGATTTTTATTATTTGCTTTCTTCTGGTGCCTGAGGGTTTCTTTTGTTGCTCTCTATTTGTTCAAGTTGTAGTGATAATTCTTGAATTTTGGCCCTTTCTTCTTTTTGTATGTGTAAATTTATTGATATAAATTGACTTCTGAGCACTGGTTTAGCTGTGTCCCAAAGGTTCTGATAGGAAGTGTTTTCATCCTCTTTGGATTCTATGAGTTTCTTTATTTCGTCCCTAATTTCTTCTATAATCCAATCATTTTTGAGCAAAGTGTTGTTCGGTTTCCATGTGTTTGATTTCTTTTCCCTGATTTTTCTGTTATTGACTTCTAGTTTTATGGCTTTATGGTCAGAGAACATGCTTTGTAATATTTTGATGTTTTGGGTTCTGTTTTTTTTTAAGGCTTGCTTTATGACCTAATATGTCATATGTTCTGTGTGCGTTGGAAAAGAAAGTATACTTGGATGCTGTCAGGTAGAGCATTCTGTACATGTCTATGAGGTCAAGTTGGTTGATTTTGGTGTTTAGCTCTTCTGTGTCTTTATTGAGATTCTTTCTGGATGTTCTGTCCTTTATTGAAAGTGGTGTGTTGAACTCTCCTACTAGTATTGTGGAGCTGCCTATCTTGATTTTCAGTGGTTTTAGAATTTGTTTTACGTATCTTGAAATACTTTTCTTGTGTGCATAAATATTTAATATGGTAATATCCTCCTCTTATATTGTTTCCTTAGTCATTATATAGTGTCCTTCCTTATCTTTGTGCTAGATTTAAGTTTGAAGTCTGTTTTGTCAGAAATTAGTATACCCACCACTGCTCTTTTTTGATTGTTGTTTGCTTGATGTATTTTTTTCTATCCTTTGGGTTTTAGTTTGTATCTTTAAGTCTAAGGTGTGCCTCTTGTAGGTAGCATATAGATGGATCATTTTTTTTAATCCATTCTGCAACTCTGTGTCTCTCTATTGGTGCATTTAGTCCATTTACATTCAGCGTGATTATAGATAGGTGAGTTTAGTGTTGTCATTTTGATGTCTTTTTTTGTGTGTTGTTTACAGTTTCATTTTTCCACCAATTTTTTTTGTGCCGAGTAGTTTTTCTTTGTATATTGTGTATTTCTCTTTTTCATTGTTGTTGATTTTATTTTTTCTGAGACTTTATGTTTTTCTAGTATTTTATTTTGATGTGTAGGATTGTTAGTCTCCTTTGTGGTTATCTTATTTTTTACCCCCATTTTTCTAAGTTTAAAACTAACTTTAATCTTTCTATGTTGCCTTGATTTCCTCTCTATATGAAATATCTATGGCTCCCTTATTTAGTCCCTCTTTTTTGTTTAATGTTGTCATCTTTTATACAATGGCATTGCTTTTTTCCTGTTTTGACTTTTTTTTTTTTTAATCTTTATTTATTTATTTATTTCCCTATCTGTGTTGATATCTGGTTGCTCTGTCCAGTGTTCTAGTGTTGGGTTGATATCTGATATTATTGATTTTTTAATCAGAGAATTCAATTTAGTATTTCTTGTAGTTTTGGTTTGGTTTTTACAAATTCCCATAGCTTCTGTTTATCCAGAAATGTCCTAATATTGCCGTCGTATTTGACAGACAGTTTTGCTGGGTATATGATTCTTGGTTGGCTATTTTTCTCCTTCAATGCTTAATGTATGCCATCCCATTGCCTTCTTGACAGTATGGTTTCTGCTGAATAATCTGAGCTTATTCTTATTGATTCTCCTTTGTAAATGACTTTTCATTTATCCCTGGCTGGTCTTAAAATTTTCTCTTTATCATTGGTTTTGATTATAATATGTCTTGGTGACCCTCTTTTGGGATCTACCTTGTATGGGGTTTGATGAGTGTCTTGGATAGATTTCCTTTCATCTTTCATGATATTAGGGAAGTTTTCTTTCAACAAATCTTCAACAATTCTCTCTGTATTTTCTGTTATCTCTCCCTGTTATGGTACTTCAGTCACTTACAGGTTATTTTTGTTGATAGAGTCCTACATGATTACTAGGGTTTCTTCATTTTTTAAAAAGTCTTTTATCTGATTTTTCTTTGTCTATAGTGTTGCCAACTGTTTTATCTTCAATCTCACTATTTCTGACTTCCAGCTCTTCAACTCTGCTCTGCTCACTTTCTACTGATTTGACTAATTCCAAAATTTTATTGTTAATCTTCTGAATTTCTGATTGCTGTCTGTCTATGGATTTTTCCAGGTTATTAAATTTTTCATTATGTTCCTGAATAATCTTTTTAATTTCTTCAACTCCTTTATCTGTGTGTTCCTTGGCTTGTTCTGAGTATTTCCTGATTTCCTTCTTGATATCTTGAAGGGTTCTGTGTATTAATATTTTGTATTTTGCCTCTGGTAATTCCAGGAAGGTATTTTCATCTAGAAGATCCCTTGATTCTTTGTTTTGAGAGCTCTTTGAGGTGATCATCCTCTGTTTCTTTACGTGAGTGATATCAACTATTGTCTCTGAACCATCTATAAGTTATTGTTTTAGTTTATTTTATGTTTGCTTACCGTGTTGTAGCTTCTTGCTTTGTTTTACTTTGGTACACCCAAATGGGTTGCTTGAGTGAGCTATCTTGATTATTTTCGTTTTTGGAGCTCTGATGTCCTGTCCCCAGATGGCTAGATTTGTTATCAGGTATATCAGTCTACAAGCCCATTCCATTTTCTTGTCTGAATTCAGCTCTGGTGTCCAGGTAACAGATCATCAAGTGTGTGGTACTGGCTCTGTTCTACAGTCTTAGAGGGACAGGGGTGATGGTGTAGGTACTGGTATCAGGTTGCAGCAAGGGGTCACACTCTGAACAAGGCAAGCGGCTGAGAATCATTCCTCACGTGCCTCTGAGGAAAGCATTCCCTGTTCCTTAGAGCATGCAGGTGCGTGAGTTCTGCAGACAGACCATGGGCACCCAGTATTTTTGGTCGTAAGGACTGGGAGGTACCAGTTATCCTTGGACCCTTGTCGTGGGTGGCTGGGTAATCTGAGTGGAACCACCAATCCTTAGGCCTCTGATGTGGGTAGGTGAAGACTCTGTTTAATAGGCAAAGCAATGCCAGAGATCAAACACCCACCTCTCCACCACACAGCTGAAGCAGTTGTAGTCTGCCTACAAGGACCGAGTCTCCTGAAATATGCCCTCACAGGTCCATGCAGAGGGGAAAGGTACTCAAAGTCCACAGACTGTTTATGCCTTGACAGGAGTTGCTTTTGTCCTGAGCTCACCGGTTAGTGGAGCTGGCAAATTATCTTTTCCCCCAACTGCAAATTTATTCCTTCCCCAGGGCCTGGAGGGTGGCTCTAGGGACTCAACAGGGCATATCTCAGTCCTAGAGAAATCAGCTACTGAAGACTGCTTGGGAGTGGGGGTGGGGAGCATGGCAAAATATGAACAAGAACTTAGCTTGAGCCGAGAATGCTCTTCTTCTCTGGTTCTGAAGGTGCAAGTAGATTGTGTGGCTGGCTGCTTCTTCCTGAGGAAACTGCAACCGAACACTACCACCAGTCCACCACAGCCACTCCTGGGAATGGTGCCTGAAGGCTTCTGGTGATTCAAGTTTGGTAACTCCTCTCCACTTCGGAAATGTCTCTTCTTCCCCCTGCCCCTTTGTTCATTTTCTAACCTTGCCTTTGATGTTCAGGGTACCTAGCTTGTCATAAATGTACTTGTTTCACTTGTTTTTTCAGGTCTTTGTTGTAAGAGGGCTCACCGGAAGAGTCTGTCTATTCCACCATTTTGGACCCACCCATCTAAAATATTTTTTGTATCTATTCATATATTTCTCTGCATTTCTACCTGCAGATCTGAAATTCTTCTGAGACCACTTCTCCTCTTCCTTCTATGTTTCAGTGGTGCAGGTTTTTTTTTTTTTTTTTTTTTTTTTTTTTTGCCTTTTGTTTGCAAATCTTATTTCAATTTTTTGAAAAATATTTTTGCCTATTATAGAATACTGCTCTTGTTGTGGGCTGTCAAGTTGATTCTGACTCATATGACAGGGTAGAACTCCTCTAGAGGGTTTCCTAGCCTACAATCTTTATGGGAGCAGAACATCAGGTGTTTTCTCCAATGAAGCTGCTAGGTGGGTTTGAACTATCAAATTTTCAGTTAGCAGTTGAGGGCTTAACCATTGCTCTGTCAATGCTCTTTAATATAGCATAGTAAGTTGGTGATTTTTTTTTTCAGTATTTTAAAGATGCCATTTCATTTTCTCTGCTTTTCATTGTTTCTGATACCAAGTCGGTCGACATTCTTATTTTAGCTCCTTTGAAAGCAATGTGCCAATGTTCCTTTTATTTCTAGCTGACCCCCCCTTTTTTCCCCCTTTGTCTTTCATTTTCAGCAGTTTGACCATGATATACCTAGGAGCGGTCTACTTTATATTCATGTTGCTGTGGTTTCTGGAACTTCTTATTACTTTGTATTCACATCTTTCATAAAATTAGGAAACTTTTTATCTATTATCTTTTCAAAATTTTTTTGCCCAGTTCTCACTTGACGTGTCTTTTGGAACTATGATTATGAATATTTGGGCTATTTCGTGTTGTCTTAAAGGTTTTGGTTACTGTGTCTTCTCTTATTATTTCTTTTCTATTTTAGTTGGATAATTTTTACTAACTTGTCTTTTATTTCAAGGAGCCCTGACAGTACAGTCTTTACTTCCCATTGCTAGTCTGCTGTGAAGCCAATCTAATACATTATTTATTTCCAATGTTATATTTATTATTTTAAGAATTTCTATTTGATTCTTTTTATTGTTTCTCTTGTACTTCACTGTCTGCTAGCCAATTTTGTCCATTCTTACCTTAATTAAAATATATTTACTACAGTTACTTTAAAGGTTATATACACATCTTCTACTGACTGTTCTTTTTTTCTTCTTGATTATTGGTCACTTTTTCTTCCTTTTTCACATTTCTACTTATTTTTTCTTTTATTCTGAACATCATAGGTATGTTGTAGAGACTATGGATTATGTTATCCTCCTCTGGAGTGTTGAATTTTGTTCTGACATGCAGTTAACTTACTAGCAGCTCACCTTGATCCTATTGAGCCTTGGGTTTAGTCTTTGTTATGATGGGTCTTTACAGTTTTGCCCTTCTTCCAAAAGCTTAGTTCATACTTCTGGGTTATGGCTTTTCTGGGGTCTCATATTACTCCCTGGGTTGTTCCTCCAAGTATCTCCACTTTTACTGAGTCCGAATCCTATCATCTCCTAGCACTGCACATTGTCTTTGATCTCTGTTTAGTTATTAGCCCCCTAGTAGTTGTTATGGGTAGGCCTTGTGAAGTCCTGCCCTGAACATACAAAATTTAGGGCTCAACCAGGAAGCCAAGGCATTCCATTATGCAGATGTCTGAAAGTCATTTTCTGTGATTTTGCCCCTCAATACCTTGTCTCACAAATTCCAGGCGTCTTAGTGTCCCTGAACTCTGACAATTCTTTATTTTAGCTACAGAGCCTGCAACTTTTTTTTGGCTCTCCTTCCCTGTGCCTGGTTTGGAAATTGCCCCAGGGAGAAAGGTGGGTGAATGTGGTAGTCACCTAAGGTTCTTGTCTCAAGAAATGAAGCTCTGTGCTTGAAAGTAGTTCTTATATATATATTTTTCCAAATGTTATAATTGTTTATGGCCAGAGGGCAAGTATTATACTGTCTGTTATACCTGGAATCAGAAGTCCGGTCAGTTATTTTTTTCATTACTTACGCGTGGTATTCAAGCCAATCTGATGTTCACATAAGTTCATGAATAGAGCACTAAGAAAGATTGGCAATCTAGCCACTGAAACTATATCTGTGATTTTGGGCAAGTCATTTTACTTCTTGGACCTTACTCCCTTTGTCCGTAAGATGAGGAGAAATATTAGTCATGTGGGTCCATAAGTTTCTTGTATTGGGTTCCCAAGAAGTTTTTTTTAAAAAAATTCAGCTTCAATATCCCTATCCCCAGAAATTCTGATTCAGAAAGTCAGGGTGGAGCCCAGAACTTTTTGATAAACACCCTAGGTAATTGTTATGACTGGTCAGGTTTGGGGAAACACTGGATTAGATTATTTCCTGGGTTTTTTAAGGTCTAAAATTTTATGCATTTTTTGGTTTAGTGTCAGAGGAGATAAGCAAGTGTCTGAGAGATTGAGATATAGGATAGACAAATTTTTTCAAGGCAGAATTTGGAGGTGAGAAATAGAAAGAGACAAAGGCAAACCAAAGAAGAACAACTTTGTCTTTTCTGGGAACCTGACCTCTGGATTCAATTTGCCAGCTTTGAGTAGCTTGAAAGTCAGTTGACAGAAGTTCTCAAGAAATGTGGGTGGGAGGCAGGGGCTGTCAAGGGACATTTTGACTAGTGAGTAATTTAGAGAAAGGCTAGTCTTGGCAGAGGTCAAGAGCAGTTGCCCAATAGGGATTCTTTGGTACCATCAAATTTACACTCCATGAGAATATAGGACAGAGGAATCTAAGAAGTCTCCCTTTTTTTTCAGAGTTAGGAGTAGTGCAATTAATTCTTGGAGTGAATTTAACTATGAATAAATTATTGAATGTGCACTTCTAAATTACAATAGCCCTTCAGATTTACCATTTCTGGTTCTAAGCACTTCTTTTTATTACATGTCAATGCATATTTGTTTTTATTTTTCCAAGAGAGTTTCAGATCTAAGAAGACCCTGCTTTATGGGTTTTTGTAGAGCTCAACTGGAGGTAATTGTTTTGTAGTTAAAAATAAGGGACTTTAATTCAGACAGGTGTAGGCACGAGTGTGAGGAAACACACTGGCTCTCTGAGTCCTTTACCTTTAAAACGGGTATCATTATTGTGAGGAATAAACAAGATTACATTTTTATAGTCCTTTTGGATCGTGGTCAGTATAAGGGTACTGTGTCTGATACAGTATTGTGCACTCAACAAATGGTAATGATAATTGTTTTTCACAATGATTTTTTTTCTTAATAATGCTGAATAGATGTTACTTGAATGAAAGTATTAAGTCTATAAAAGCCAAATGAAAAAATATCAAGGGTATAAATAAACATTTCTTCTTCCTTAGGGAAGGTAATCTCTGAGGCAATGATCCTCAGGGAGTCTCTGTCTTAATAATCAGTTTATCAGAATTTGTAATTTAAAACAAAACTTAAATCACCTGCTATCCACTGATTAGGGAAAGAAACTCTCTTTTCCCTGGAAACTAGAGAGGAAGCTTTGGGTAAAGAAGCAATGAAAAGTCATGTTCTTAGTGCAGAAAGAGTTACAAGATAAATTACAGGTTCTTACCCTTGATCAGAGCTGGGAGAAGAGTGTTCTGACCTTGAAGCTGTCATCTATTCACTAGGGCCATTTCCCTTCCCAGAACAATTGTGGCTAACAGAGAGTAGAGTATAACATTGTGGCTCTTTAACCAAAGAAAGAGGAGTGCCTGCTTGACCCAATCTGTCAGGTAACAACACAAACCATGGGAGTCAGACTGACTGAGTTCACCTTCTGGCTCCTACCCAGTATTTCTGTAATTTTGGGCTAGCTATGTGATCTCAGTGAAATGGGAATAATAATATTGTCACATAGTATTTAGAGTGAGCCTCTCGTAGTAATTGCTAAATAAGTGTTAGCTTTAAAAGATTATTTTTAGACCTACAACCAGTGGAGGTGAGAGCTCTGGGAAAAAAAAAAAAAAAAAGCACATTCAATAATTTATAAATTGTTAAATTCACTCCAGGAATTAATTGCACTAATTCTAGCTCCAACAGCAAAGGAGACTTCTCTGATTCTTCTCTGCTATATTCTCATGGAGCCCTGATGGCATAGTGGTTTAAGAGCTATGGCTGCTAACCAAAAAATTGGCAGTTCAGAGCCATCAGCTGCTCCTTGGAAACCCTACGGGGCAGTTCTACTCTGTAATATAGTTTGCTATTTGTCAGAATAGACTCAACTGCAAGTTTTTTTTTTTTTTTATTCTAATGGCATGTAAATTCGATGGTAACAAAGTATCTGTATCTAACAAAGTAACGACTCTCTACATCTGCCAAGACCAGCCTTTCTCCAAATTACTAACTAGTCATCTTCTTGCTCTGATCCAGAGCCTGATCCAGAGGTGGAAGCTCTGATGAGATTCACAGTGACTTCTGCCTGTCAGGACTCTCTTCAGAAAAGAGGCCCAGGTTTCAGCAACTGAAGCAGAGACACAAGAAGGAGGGATATAGGAAAGTTGCTGACTTAAAGATCTAAAGGTAATTCAGCTTGTTTTTGCTACCCTTCTTCCCATCAGCACCAGCTCTCACCCTGGAGAGAAATTTTAGCCTCATATTTTACTCTGGACAGTTTAAGTCACTTAGTGCTGTAAGACAGATCCATAGCAAACAGTAAAGACTTTTCTAGTGCAGTTTTTATCTCTCTTTGAGGATTCCAATTCCCATGAAAGGGTGAAGGGAGCTGATTCTGGAAGGGTAGTGGTGATATTTCTTTCCCTCTAAGTGGTTCTTTTCTATTGCCCCCACAGAGTCTCCAGAAGGAGAATGACAATCAAGAACTCTTCTGTGACAGAGTTTATCCTCGCAGGCTTAACGGACCAGCCGGGACTCCAGGTCCCTCTCTTCTTCCTGTTTCTCTGCTTCTATGTAATCACTATGGTGGGGAACCTGGGCTTGATTACTCTGATTGGGCTGAACTCTCACCTGCACACACCCATGTACTTTTTTCTCTTTAACCTCTCTTTAATAGATTTCTGTTACTCCACTACCGTCACCCCAAAAATGCTGATGAGTTTTGTCTCAAAGAAGAACATCATCTTGTACGCAGGATGTGTGACTCAGCTGTTTTTCTTCTGCTTCTTTGTTGTCTCTGAGTGCTTCATTTTGTCAGCAATGGCATATGACCGCTATGTTGCCATCTGTAAACCACTGGTGTACATGGTCACCATGTCTCCACAGGTTTGTTTCCTCCTTTTGTTAGGTGTCTATGTGATGGGGTTTTCAGGGGCTATGGCTCATACAGGAAGCATAGTGAGTCTGACTTTCTGTGCTGACAACCTTGTCAATCATTTCCTGTGTGACATCTTTCCTCTCCTTGAGCTCTCCTGCGACAGCACGTATGTGAATGAGCTGGTGGTATTTATTGTTGTAGCCATTGGCATTGGAATGCCTGTTGTCACCATCTCCATCTCTTATGCTCTAATACTTTCCAGCATTCTCCATATTAGCTCCACTGAAGGCAGGTCCAAAGCCTTTAGTACCTGCACCTCCCACTTAACAGTGGTTTCTCTTTTCTTTGGTTCTGGGGCTTTCATGTATCTGAAACCACCGTCTGTTTTGTCTCTTCATCAAGGGAAAGTGTCTTCCCTGTTCTATACCATTATGTCACCCATGTTAAACCCATTAATCTATAGCTTGAGGAACAAGGATGTCAAAGTTGCCCTGAGGAGAACCTTGAGGAGAAAAACATTTCCTTGAGAAAGGAGCAGTGTTTGAGGAAGGAGATGTAATGCTTTTTCTTATTAGTGTGTGTGCGTGTTTTCAGTGAGGTGTCCAAGCTGCAGTGTTTTCTGTCCTAAACAGAAAGAGAATTTTAAGTCCTAATGTTTCGAGGAGTGTTTAGTGTGTAGACCTATTATTTTTTTCTCACCCCACCTTTACTATTCCAAGCATTCCTTTTCTTATGCAGATTGCTTCTAAAGTCAAAGATTGTTTAATCTTGAATGGGTCATAAAAATAACTTAATATAGCCTTCCCATTTAATAAATCACACATTGGAGACTCACAAATATTGCATATGTTGCCAAAGGACACACAGCTGCTTGATTCCATAGCTGGCACTGGACTCCAGGGTCCTTTAATTCCAGTCTACTTTGTTTTTATTTATTCCATGTTTCCTTTTTCCATTGTTGCACTTACAGATTTCATTTTAAAAGTATGATACCTTAACACTTTAAAACCTGGTTTCACTTACAATACTTTCATGTAACTTCTCAAAAAACTTTTTTGAATATTGCATTTTTTTTAAGAGGATAGGAGGCGAAATTTTTTCCTAAGTTGATCTTGGCTGAATGACAAGAGCAGTATGTGAAGATTGGGGAGTTTGGGAGGCTAGGATATTAGGTTCCATATAGCAGCAAGCATGGTCATTACTGGTGTTGTGTGTGGAACCCTTGGGACAAAGTCTAATGCAGGTTTTTTGTTTTTTTTTTTTTAAATGTAGTCTAGGTATTTTTTGAAAATCACTAATATATTAAGTGCTGGAAAGACACTTTCACTTAAGAGCTATTTGGAAAGTACTTTTACAGGCTTAAGGTTTCTAAAGATGATGAGTGCAAAGTCACAGGTAGTTCAAGAGTAAGAGTCAGAATTTGAGCTTTTTGAGTTTGAGTGTGTGAACTATGATTAAGAAGTTTGTGGCTCGGGATAATCAAGTAAGGGTCTGGAGGCTCTAATCCATTGCCGTCAAGTCGATTCTGCCCTGTAGGTTTTCCAAAGAGCCAGATGGTGGATTCCAACTGCCAACCTTTTGGTCAGCAGCCATAGTTCTTAACCATTGTACCATCAGGGCTTTCTAAAGGAGCAGTAATTAATTTGGGGGATCTAGTTAGTTATTGGAGTCCTTGCATGGTGCAAACAGTGAACAGATTTGGCTGCTTACTGAAAGGTTATAAGTTCTAGTCCACAGAGATGTGCCTCCAAAGAAAAGTCCAGGGGATCTGCTTCATAAAAATCAGCCATCTCAAACACTATGGAGCACAGTTCTACTCTGATACATATGGGTCACCATGAGTTGAAATTGATAGCAACTGGTTTGTTTAGTTAGTTAACAGGGCAGCACTAAGCAGAAGAGATGATTTCCATTTAATTTTAAGGCACTGCACAGAGCACTTCTCATATAGGCAGCTATGGAAAGAAAGAATTAATCTCAGAACTATTTTAACTTCACAGCATTGTATAAGGAGAAGTGAAGCTTTATATAATATGTTGGAACACTTTGATCTAAATGATTTAGTAGTAGTAAAAGTTTTTTTGAAAACCACTAATATATTAAGTACAGGGAAGACACTTTAACTTAGGAGCTATTCCTTTGGGAAGTTATCTTCTTTGGGAAAATGGGAGGTTTGGATGAAAAGTTCAGTTTTGCCCTTTGGTATGAGATTAAGACCATTGAGGGAAGGTTTTGATTTAGTCATCACAGAATGGTAAAAGAAAACTGATTTCCAAGACCCGTGGGGTGAGTGTCAAGTGAGTGAGGTGAATAGACCATATAAGGTAGGTAGTAAATAGTGACTTGTTAGGCATATAAGTTTTGCTTTTTGACCCAGTAGGTTAGTAGTTGTGTGACTTTGGACAAATTACTTAATGTCTCTGAATATGAATTTCTTTATTTTTAATGTGAGAAAACATTCCTGACCTTCTGGAGTTTTGAGAATATTAAGTGTGAAGTACTTAATAAATCCTAGTTCTCTCCCTGCTGGAATTCCTTCATCTAGTTATCAGCCCTTCCTCTAGCTTTTTCATGACCTTAAGCTAATTATTTCATCTTCCTGGGATTCTTGGTCATGAGAAAAATGGGCTCATTTCTAACTTTATTTAAAAAATATTATATTTTGACCGAATCTTGTACATGTTTAAAAAAAAATGCATCATGTTATGTAATAAAACACGTCTTCCTCCCATCTAGTCATTCCATTCCTAAATTCTCCTCCCTAGAAACAATATTTGTTGCCAATTTCTTATGAATCTTCCCAAGATTGTATATACATATTCAATCAAATATCTCTCTGTGTATATGTCATGGAGCCCTGTTGGCACAGTGGTCAAATATTTGGCTGCTAACCAAAAGTTCAGCAGTTCAAATCTACCAGCTGCTCTTTAGAAACCCTATGGAGCAGTTCTACTCTCTCTTATACGGTCGTTATTAGTTGGAATCGACTTGACAGCAATGGGTTTTTATATACTTCATATATATAGCTAGCACCCCTGTTTTAAAGTTGTATAAAAGGCCATTTATGAATGATTCTTTTAGAAGAGGATGGAACAGAGAATTGCAGTGCCTTTGATGGGTGTGAGGGCTGGAAGGGGTGGGAGGGAAAAATACTAAATGCAATAGATAAGTGGTAACTTTGGTGAAGGGTAAGACACTACACAATACTGGGGAAGCCAGCACAACTTGTCCGAGGCAAGGTCATGGAAGCTCCTTAGACACATCCAAACTCCCTGAGGGACCAAATTACTGGGCTGAGGGCCGTGGGGACCATAGTCTCGGGGAACATACAGCTCTATTGGCATAACACAGTTTATAAAGAAAATGTTCTACATTCTACTTTGGTGAGTAGCATCTGGGGTCTTAAAAGCTTGTGAGCGGCCATCTAAGATACTTCACTGGTCTCACCCCTTCGCGAGCAAGGGAGAATGAAGAAAAGTAAAGACACAAGGGAAACATTAGTTCAAAGGAGTAATGGGCCACAACTTCCGCAGCCTCCATCAGACTGAGTCCAGCACAACGAGATGGTGCCCAGCTACTACCACTGACTGCTCTGACAGGGATCACAATAGAGGGTCCTGGACAGAGCTGGAGAAAAATCTAGAACAAAATTCTAACTCACAAAAAAAAAAAAAAAAAAAAAACCACAGATTTTCTGGCCTGGCAGAGACTGGAGTAACCCTGAGAATATGTGAGAATATGGCTTCCAGACACCCTTTTTGCTCAGTAATGAGGTCACCCCTGAGGTTCACTCTTCAGCCAAAGATTAGACAGGCCCATAAAACAAAACAACACACCAGCCCAGGGGCAAGGATGAGAAAGCAGGAGGGAACAGGAAAGCTGGTAATGGGAAACCCAAGGTCAAGAAGGGGGAGTGTTGGTATGTTGCAGGGTTGACAATCAATGTCACAAAACAGTACATGTATTAATTGTTTATTGAGAAACTAGTTTGTTCTGTAAACCTTCATCTAAAGTAGAATAATAAAAAAAAAAGGATCCAATCACAGAAGAGGTATGGGACAGAAGAAGGAGAATGAGACATCATTGACCTGGGATGCACCATTATGGGTCCAAACCCTGCAGACACAGAGTGACATTTTGGTCTCCTGATCTGTCCCCACCCTGTGGACGTACCCTCTCTACCTCACTCTGGTTCATGCTGTGGTGAGGTCAGAGTCCTTGATAGCTGAGAGTACCAGGAAGGCAAAAATTTCCAATCCAGCAAGCACTTCTGTGCATGTGTATCTATTTTAACAAATGCTTTTTTTTTTTTTCTGACTCTTGAGGGAACTAATTTATTGTTGCAAAACATATGAAAAAAGGGATACTATGTCTTGATATGGTAGTTTGCAGTTTTGGTCCCAATTCTTCATTCCTCTAGTAGTATTAGGTACCCATGCACTTGCTATGGTCTCATAGAGTATATTTCTCTGCCCCACTAATATTGAGCTCAGCAATATGACCCATTTGGCCAATGAGATATTAGCAGATGTGATGTAAGCAGAAGCTTGGAATGTGTTTGCATAGTGGGGCTTGCCCTCTTGTGCTTCTGCCATTGCCTTGAGAAGAGCTTCTCTTTCGTAACTGTTGTCCTTCCCAACTGATTCTCACAAAGAACACGTGTGGAACAGATCCTGAAACAGGACATCCACTCATGCACAGACAAGATGAGCCCCACAATCAACTTGTAGACATAGGAGGAACAAATTCTCATTATTGTATGCTGATGAGATTATGTGGTTGTCATACAGCAGTAGCTAACTGATACACCCTTTTAGAGATTAGGAAAGGAGCATCTCATCTGGAGATTTTCTTTCAGTGGGATCAGACTGAATATACCATGTTATATAAAAAAAAATGTTTAGCTTATAATGTGAGTTCTATTTTTGCTAATAAATATGCTTTGAATTATAATTTTTCATGGATTTTATCATGTAGGTCCATTATACATATATTTTTAATTTTATTGTGCTTTAGGTGAAAGTTTAGACCTCAAGTTAATTTCTCATTCAAAAATTTATACACATATTATTTTGTGACATTAGTTTCAATCTGCACAATGTGACAGCATGCTCCCTCTTTCCACCCTGAGTTCCCCATGTTCATTCATCCAGTTCCTGTGCCTTCCTGCCTTCTTGTCTTGCTTTTGGATAGGGGCTGTCCATTTTGTCTCATATATTTGATTGAACTAAAAAGTACATGTATTACTGTTTGTTTTATAGACCTGTCTAATCTTTATCTGAAAAGTGGGCTCTGGGAGTGTTTTCAGTTCTGGGTTAGCAGAGTGTCTGGGGCCATTTGTCTTGAGGGTTCCTTTAGTCTCTGTCAGACCAGTAAGTCTGGCCTTTTTTCACGAATTTGTATTTTGTTCTACATTTTTCTCCTGCTCTGTCCAGGACTTTCTGTTGTGATGCCTGTCAGAGTGGTCGGTAGTGGTAGTTGGGTACAACCTAATTCTTCTGGGCTCAGGCTGGTGGGGTCTCTGGTTCATCTGGTCCTTTAGTCCTTTGAGCTAGGATTTTCTTTGTCTCTTTGGTTTCCATCATTCTCCATTGCTCTGCATAAGATGGGACCAATAGATGTATCTTAAATGGCCACTTGCAAGCTTTTAAGATCCCAGATGCTACTCACCAAATTAGTGATATATCATACCTTTTAAAGCTTTATCTGATGGTTGTACATTAAAATTGTATCAAATTTCCAATGTTTTCTTCATAACACTATGACTATCACTTTTATGTAAAACTTTTTGTCTAGATTTTTGTATTGTATTATTTTCTCAGGATAGATTCCTATTGTATTTTCATTACTTTTGAATTCAAAATATTTCCCAATTTTCTCTATGGTTTCTTCTTTGAACCATTTGTAACAGAGAAATGTGTTGTTAATATTTAATCTTTTTTTCTCAGGTATATTTTTGCTATTAATTTCTGATTGAATTTCATAATGTTCAGAGAATATACTGTGCAAAATGTTAATCTTTTCATATTTATTGAGCAGGGAAAGTAGACACCTAACAACCTTGTCTTAGGGTAAGCAGTCAAGAAGTTGTGCATGGAGTAGTCAAAATGTGCTCATGTGTGAACACAAAGAGCAGAGTTTCTTGTTTCCAGTAGTTAACTCCTCCCTTGCAGAGTATTGAAAGAAGCCTTCTTCTCTGGATTTCCAATCAGATTCCTAATTTATTCACCTGAAAAAGAAGAGCCTTTAAAAAGTCATTATGTTTGCAATGTTAAGGATAGACAATGTTCCTTCCCTTCAATTGGAGAGAAACATCTGGTCATAGCTTTAATTAGATATGATGGCCTTTAGCCGTAATTGCTGTCATGTTAACCCAGAGAAAAGTGGACTAGGCTTTTGTTTTTGCAGTATAATAGGGAAAAGAAGGAGATAGGTTCAGGACCATCCCGTCATATATGACCTGCGACCCAGGTCTCTTCATGTCCCTGTTCCTAACTGTAAATGTTAAGGTTGTGTGTAAACTTGGCTGGGCCATGATTCTCAGAGTTTTGGCAGTTATGATGTAGGTCGGCAGTTATGTAACAATGTAATTTGGCAATTATGTAATGACGTAACTAACTCCATGATGACATCTGCTCTGAGCAGCCAATCAGTTGAAAGGGAGTTTCCTTGAAGGTGTGAAGTGTATATGGTGAACCTTCAATATATACATGGATGTTCAGCAAGGCTATCACTCTGGATCTTGCATCTGGCTTATCATCATCAGAACTCCAGTCCATGAGACTTGAGCTTGCAGTTTGCCTGCTGATCTTGTGATTTGTCACCTCTGTAGCCTGTTACCCAGCGGCCTATCATCTTACCTGCCAGTCTTGGTATTTGTTGACCTCCACAACCTGTGAGCCAGAGGTCTGCTGTCTGACCTGCTAATCTTGGGTTCATCAGTCTCTGAAGTTATGTGAGTCAGGAGAAGCCTTTAATGTGATGCCTGACCCACAGACTTGGGACTTGTCAGTGTCCACAACCACATGAGCAATTTCTTTGAAATAAAACTCTCTCTCTCTCTCAATGTATATATGTATCGCTTCACTTTTTTTGATTCTCTAGAGAACTCGGCCTAAGATATTTGGTACCTAGAGTGGTTCTAGAGAAACAAAATTGCAAGGATGAGTTTTCTAAATTGGTTCTCAAGTCTGGTTAGTCTTGAAGATGTTGGTGACTCTGCCTCCAGTAGTAAAGAGAGCACTGCTAATATAGGGTGTGAGGTGACAATAGAAATACCCAAAATATCACCACCAATAGATCAGGTATTTGTGAAAGGTGAGGCTCTTAGTGATCACATGTTTGATACATTTCCATGATTTTTCCGTAATGATAAATATACGGAAGCTGGTTGGTTGGTTCTTTCTCTAGACAAAGTGGTGTAAGAAAGAGATGAGCTCAGGGCTTTAGAGTCAAAGCTCAAGAAATACATAAATGACCTCAAAGTTGCCACTTATGCCTTGAAAGAAAGTCTTATGTCTTGTAGTAACAGAACTGATATTTCCAAAACAAAATCCAGAATCTTATTGTAAGAGTGGCTGAAATACAATGTCAATTGAATTCCCAGCCTTGAGTGGTGGCTGAAGTTAAAGTGAGAGCAATGATTAGGAGGAAATGGGATCCTAAAACTTGAGATAATCAGGAAGCTGGGGATACTGATCCCCTAAATTCTGTTGAATCACTTCTACCAATGGAACCACCCCTCTCCGTTTCATCTGAAGAGATTACTCCATCTTTATCAGCTAAGCCACCCTCCCCAGCAAAACCATTAACTCCTCTATGGCTAGCTGATGAGATTAGCCCAGCTGTGTCTGAAAAGCCTTTGTCTGAATCATCACCTGTGGAGGTGTCTGAGGTGTCTGAGACATTGCCTGGGGTATCATCTGAGACAGATGCCTTACAAGATATCGCTGAATGTTTTCAGAACACATCCCCATCATTTTGGCTTCTAGACCTGCAACTAGACTTAGGTCCTAGCAAGCCCCAAAAGGTGCAGTATAAAGCATGACCCAGAAGGAGATGCACTACAGTCCAGAAGAACTGCTTGAGTTTTCTAGTATGTACAAACAGAAACCTGGGGAATATGTGTGAGAATGGTTATTAAGGATGTGGAATAATGGTGCAAGGAACATAAAGTTGAATCAGTCTGAATTTATTGATATGGGCCTACTAAGCACAGATTCTTCATTCAGTGTTTCAGATCAAGAGGTTAGGAAAGAGTCTAATAGTTTATTTGGTTGGCTTGCTATTGTCTAGTTAGCATTTTTCCATCCCTGCCTTCCCTTACTCCTAACTGGCAAAGATTGTTTCTTTTTGTGTATAAACCTTTTCAAGAGTTTTTACAGTAGTGGTCTCATACAATATTTGTCCTTTTGTGAGTGACTTATTTCACTCAGCATAATGCCCCCCAGAATCATCCATGGTATGAGGTGCTTCATAAGTTCATAATTGTTCTTTATCATTGCAGAATACCCCATGGTGTGTATGTACTACAGTTTGTTTATCCATTCATCTGCTGATGGGCATTTAGGTCCTTTCCATCTGTTTGCTACTGTGGACAATGCTGCAATGAACATGGGTGTGCATATGTCTCTTCATGTGATGACTCTTATTTTTCCAGGATATATTCCTAGGAGTGGGATTGCTGGATCATATGGTATTTCTATTTCTAGCTTTCTAAGGAAGTGCCATGTCGTTTTACAAAATGGTTGTATCATTTTGCATTCCCATCAGCAATGCGTAAGTGTTCTGATCACCCTGCAGCCTCTCCAACATTTGTTATTTTCTGTTTTTTTTTTTTTTTTTTTGAGTCATGCCAGTAATGTTGGGGTGAGATGGTATCTCATTGTGGTTTCTTTCTTTTTTTTTTTTCTCATTGTGGTTTTGATTTGCATTTCTGTAATGGTTAGTGATCGCAAACATTCCCTCATGTGTCTGTTGGCAGCTTGAATGTCTTCTTTGGTGAAGTGTCTGTTTGTTTCCTTTACCCATTTTTTAATTGAATTGTCTTTTTGTTGTTGAGGTGTTAGTTTTTCTTGTAGATTCTAAGGATTAGAACTTTGTCTGATTGTAACAATCAAAATTTTTTTCCAAGTCTGTAGGTCCTCTCTTTACTTTTTTGGTGAAATCTTCTGATGAGCTTAAGTGTTTAATTTTTAGAAGATCCCAGTCATCTAGCTTATCTTCTAGAATTTGTCTGTTGTTAGTTTTTGTTTGTATCCTGTTAATGCCAGGTATTAAGGTCTCTAGCATTGATCTTGTTTTTTCTTCTATGAACTTTATAGTTTTTGGCTTTATATGTAGGTCTGTGACCCATTTTACATTCGTTTTTGTATATAGTGTGAGGTATGGGTCCTGTTTCATTTCTCTACAGATGGACATCCAATTTTGCCAGCACTATTTGTTAAAAAGGCTGTCTTTTCCCCATTTCATGGAGTTTTGGCCTTTCTCAAAGATCAGGTGTCCATAGGTGGATCGATTTACATCAGGGTTCTTGACTCTGTTCCATTGGTGAATGTATCTGTCTTTGTACCAGTACCAGCCTGTTTTGACTACTGTAGCTGTAGAGTAGGTTCTGAGGTCAGGTAGTGTGAGTCCTCCTACTTTATTCTTTTTCTTCAGTAATGCTTTACTTATCCAGGCCATCTTCCCTTGCCATATACAGTTAATGATTGTTTTTTCCATCTCTTTAAAGAATGTTGTTGGTATTTGGATCAGGATTGCATCGTTTGTAGATTGCTTTGGGTTGAACTGTCATTTTCATGATGTTGAGTCTACCTATCCATGAGTACGGTATGCTTTTCCATTTATGTAGATCTCTTTTGTTTCTTGCAATAGTGTTTGTAGTTTTCTTTGCATAGGTCTTTATACCTCTGGTTAGATTTATTCCTAAGTATTTTATTTTTTTAGTGGCTAGTATAAATGGTATTGTTTTCCTGATTTCCTTTTCATCTTTCTCTTTATTGGTGTATAGGAATCCAGCTGATTTTTACGTTTACTTTATATCCTTCTATTCTGCTGAATCTTTCTATTAGTTCCAGTAGTTTTCTATGCGTAGTATCATATCATCTGCAAATAGGGGCAGTTTTACTTCTTCATTACAAATTTCGATGCCTTTTATTTCTTTTTCTTGCCTTATTGCTCTAGGTAGGGCTTTCAGCATAATGGTAAACAGGAGCAGTGACAAAGGGTATCCTTGTCTTGTTCCTGTTCTCAAGGGAAATATTTTCAACCTCTCTCCATTAAGAATGATGTTGGCTGTTGGTTTTGCATAGAAGCCCTTTATTATGTTGAGAAATTTCCCTTCTATTTTATTGAGAGTTGTTACCAGGAATGGGTATTATACTTTGTTGACTGCCTTTTCTGCATCTATTGAGATGATCATGTGATTCTTTTCTTTCATTTATGTGGTGAATTACATTGATTAATTTTCTAATGCTGAACTATCCTTCCATTCCTGTTATGAATTCTAGTCAGTTGTGTTGTATTATTTTTTTTGACATGATGCTACATTCTGTTGGCTAGACTTTTTTTTGAGAATTTTTGCATCTATTTTCATGAGAGATATTGGTCTGTAATTTTCTTTTTTTGTGATGTCTTTGCCTGGCTTTGGTATTAGGGTTATGCTGCCTTCATAGAATATATTCGCAAGTATCACTTCCTTTTCTATGTTCTGAAACAGTGTGAGTAGTACTGGTGTAAGTTATTCTCTGAATGTTTGGTAGAATTCTCCAGTGAAGCCATCTGGGCTGGGGCTTTTTCTTGTTGGGAGCTTTTTTTTTTTTTTTTGAGTGTGTTCAGGTTTTCAACATCATTTTGTATTAGGTTGGGTAGGTAGTGTGTTTCTAGAAATTTGTCCATTTCCTCTAGGTTTTCAAATTTGTTGCAGTATAGTTTTTCATAATACTCTGTTATGCCCCTTTTTATTTCAGTTGGGTCTGTTGTAACGTCCCCCGTTTCATTTCTTGTTTGGGTTATTTGCATCTTCTCCTGTTTTTCTTTTGTCACTTTGGCCAGTGGTCTGTCAATTTTGTTGACACTTTCAAAGAACCAGCTTTTGATTTTGTTGATTGTTTCTATTGTTTTTCTGTTCTCATTTTTATTTCGTTTATTTCTGCTGTGATCTTTACTATTTCCTTTCTTCTTGTGGCTGTGGGCTTTTATTGCTGTTCTCTTCCTATTTGTTCAAGTTGTGTAGCTAACGTTTTTATTTTGCCACTTTCTTCTTTTTTTGATGTATGCATCTATTTCCATAAATTCATATCTGTGGACTGCCTTTGCTGTGTCCCAAATGTTTTGGCATCATGCATTTTAATTCTCATTTGATTCTAGGAATTTTTTAATTATAATGTCTGACTTTTATTACCCAGTGACTTTTAAGGAGGGTGTTATTCAGTTTCCATATAATCGACTTTTTTTTATCCTTGCTCTTCCTGTTGTTAATTTCTACCTTGATGGCATTGTGATTAGAGAAGACACTTTGTATTATCTCAATGTTTTGAATTTTGTTGAAGGTTGCTCTGTGACTTAAGATGTGTTCTATTCTGGAGAATGTTCCACGTGCATTTGAAAAAAATGGGTACTTTGCAGCTGTTCAGTGGAGTGTCCTATATTGTCTATGAGGTCAAGTTGGCTGATTGTGCTCTTTAGCTCCTCTGTATCTTTGTTAAGTTTCTTTCTATAGGTTCTGTTTCCTACTATTATTATGGAACTCTCAATTTTTCTTTTCAGTGCTGTTAGAGTTTGTTTTATGTATTTTAGAGCCCTGCCATTGGGTGTGTGGATGTTTGTTACGGTTATATCTTCTTAAAGGATCATCTCTTTACTCATGATATAGTGTCCTTCTTTGTCTTTTATAGTGGATTTTGTTTTAAAGTCTGTTTTATCTGAGATTAATATTGTCACTCTGCTCTTTTTTGTAGCTGTTAGGTATTTTTTTCTATGATTTTTAATAAATTGATGCCTTATTTCTTAAGGTGTGTCTCTTATAGACAGCATATTGATGGATTCTGTTTTTTTTTTTTTTTCTTTTTATCTATTCTGTCACTCTATAACTCTTTATAGGTGTATTTAGGCCATTTACATTCAGTATAATCATTCGTAGGTGTGAGTTTATTGCTGTTATTTTGTAGTTTTTTTTTGTAGTGCTTACTTTTTTTTGTTCTCACTCTGCTGTGCTGAATTACTTTTGTCTGTGGATTTTTTTTTTCATTTCTTTTGTTTTTGTAAATTTTGTATTTACTGAGACTTTATGTTTTTCTTCTTTATTTTGATGAGCAGGTTTGTTAACTTCCTTTGTGGGTACCTTGAAATTTACCCTTATCTTCCTAGGTTTGAACCAGTTTATTATTACATGGTATCTTCTTGCCTTCCTATATGTTAGAAAGTTCTATACCTACACCTTTTATTCCCTCTTTTAAATGTTCCGACATTGTTGTCATTTACAGATTAACCTGTCTGGTTCCCTGTTATAATTGTTTTGTTTTGGTAGTCCTTGAGAGTTTGTTTCCTAGGTTGATATCTGGCTGGTGTGATCTTATGTCCTAGAATCAGGCTGCCGTCTGATGTTGTTTTTCCTCAAACTGAAGAACTTTCTTTAATAATTCTTGTAAGTTTGTTTTGATATTAGCTTAATTTCTGTTTATCTGGAAATGTCCTAATTTCACCACCATATTTGAATAAGAGTTTTTCAGGATATATTATTCTTGGTTGGCAAATTTTTTCTTTCCAAGTTTCGTATATGACATCCCATTGCCTTCTTGCCTGAATGGTTTCTCTCAAGTAATCAGAGTTTAGTCTTATTGTTTCTCCTCTGTATGTGACTTTTCATTTTTCCTGAACTGCTCTCAGAATTGTTTGTCTTTGGTTTTTGTGATAATGATATGCATTGGTGATTTTCTTTTGGGGTTTATCCTATATGGGGTTCATTGAGCTTCTTGGATGGTCAGCTTTTCATGTTTCATAGTAGGGAAGTTTTCTGTTTGCAATTCTTCAATGATCTTCTCTGTGTTTTCTACCCCAATTCTGGACCTCCGATCGCTCGAAAATTTTTGCTTTTGATTGTATCTCACATAATTTTCAGTGTTTCTTCATTTTCCTTTGTTCTTTTTTCTGATTTTTCCTCAAAGTTTTATACAAGTATTTGTCTTCCCTTTTGCTGATCTTGTCTTCCATTGTTTCAAACCTGTTCCTCAGCACTTTTATGACACTGTCCTTTTCTGAAATCTTGTTTAATTTTTTGAATTTCTAGTTGTTTTTATATGATTTCTATTTGTGAATTTATTTTGGCATTTTATTCCTGTATTATTTTCCTGAATTCGTCCATTTTCCGTGAATTTGTCTATTTTTTTCCTCATTTTGTCTGCTTTTTGCTTCAACTCTTGGATATTCCTGAATATTAGAGATTTTAATTACCTATCGGGTAGTTCTAGTGCCTTTTTCTTCTACTGGAAAGTCACCTGGTGTTTTATTTTGGACACCTACTAAAACCATCCTGTCTTATAAATATATATATATATATTTTTCCTGCTGTCTTTGGGACATCCAGCAGTTATTTTCTTCATTTGTTGATTGTAGATTTGTTTGTTTCATCGTGCTTTTTGGTTTTATTTGTTTATGTCTGGCCAGGTAGGTTGTGCATTCTTTGTTGTTTGCTTGTCTGTGGACATATTTTTCACCTCCTTGTCCAATAGTCAGGGTCAGTTGCTCAGCTCTGGTGCAGCCGGGCTGGTCCAGATGGAGGGGAGGGGCTGAAATGGGTTATTTGAGGCACATACTGGGACTGACAAGGTGAGCAAGGGGTCATTGCAGGGGGAGGATCCAGTAGGCCATGCCTGTGCTGCTTGGGAGTGCAATGTTCAGCACATGGTGTAGATAGGCAGGAGGGAGGGGGAGGGGGAGGCTGTGATATGTGGAGGTAGGTTGAGAGAAGAGAGAAACAGGAGCAAAAAAGGTGCTGAAGGAGCTGCCATTTGAGTGGAGAGACAAGAAACCAAGAAATGAAGAAAAATAAGGAAAAAACAAACAAAAAGAAATAAATAAAAAAACGCCCTCAGGGATCCCTCCAACACAGTTGCATAGACCAGGGAAGCAACTCTCAAACTAAGCAGTACAATCTGACTAGAAGGAGTGGAGATGATAACACAGCCCCAAGTATTCAGGGGACAGGAAAAGAAGGTAAAGACAAGAGACTGAGAAATTAAGAAAAATGGAAAGGAAAAAAGAAAGAGAAAACCAACAAAAAAAGTAAAAAGAAAAAAATCCCCCATGGATCCCACCAGCTTGGTGGCTCAGACTCGGGAAACTGCTGCCCAGCTGAGCAGTGCTTCACAGCCTGTCAAGAAGCAGCAAAGATGGCACAAGGAGTCGGGTGTTCAAGAGAAATGAGGGGAGGAGGTGAGAGGCAGGGAAGAAACCAAAAGAGGCCAAAAAAAAGCAACAATGAAATGGCAGTGAAGAAGCCAGTTGGCCTGGGCGGGGTGAATCCTCATGGCAAGGAACTGTTGCCTCCCATTCCTCCTCAAGGCTCTCTAGGAAGTGGCAGATTGGCCGACCAGGAAGCAGCAAATCAGGCTGCCAAGTAGCCCCTATTGAGCCCACTGGGAAGCAGCAAATCTGCCCTCCAGGAAGCCAGGAAATGGCTTGCCAAGAAGCATTGAATTGGCCCTCCTGGAATCCAGGAATCGGCCCACTGAGAAGCAGCGAATTGCCCCACAAGAAACAGTGAATCGGCCCTCCAGGAAGCCAGGAATCAACCTGGTAGGGAAGCGGCAGTTTGATCAGCATTGAAGTGGTGAAGGCTGAGCAGGGGGAGGCAGGGTGGGTGGTGAGAAAACATGTCTTACTGGTTACCTGGTGCTCTGTCTCCTCTTATATTCTTATATGTTTTATGCCTGTTCTTAAATGTTCTAATTTTTTTCTGTTGAGATTGATTTTGTTGTTGTTGATTTGCAGGATTTACTTGTATATTCTGGTTATTAATCACTTGTCAGCTTTATACTTGACAAATATCTTCTTCCATTCTATTATCTATTACTCTTGTCCATGGTGGTCCTTAGTTGAATAAGATTTGTTAGCTCTAATGTAATCAAATTCATCCAAATGTTTTGCTATATGAGTTTCCATTTTGAAGTTTTTATTAAGAAAAGAACCATTTCTCACTTTAGGTAATAAAGATATTTTATTATTTTGTAAAGATTTACAGCTTTGGAAACCCTATGGAGCAGTTCAACTCTGCCCTCTAGGGTTGCTATGAGGCAGAATTGACTTGACAGCAACAGGTTCAGGTTTATTCTTTTTTAAGGAGTTCATTGGTGGTAGATTTCTCAGTTCTAGGAGAGAACATGCAGGAGAAAGTGAATATGGTGGACATTTTGGAATGGCTCCATTCTGCACTCCTATTCAGAGTGGTTAAAAATTCCAGAGGCCTTTTGCAGGGTGATTAAAAATTCCAGGTGTCTTTTGCAGCTAGAGTTCTGAATATGAGTTAGCTTTTACTTGTGAAATCCACTCATGTGAGCTTTGGGAGGTGGAAGTGAGGAGGTGCAACAGCTGCAATTGCTGTTGACAAGCAAGGTTATGGAGGCCTATCTACCTAGAATGTTGGTCTAGGGTTTCTGTTGCTTATTTACCAGTTTTATGGGTGTGAGAGGTATTTTTCATGGTGGTAGTAGTCACAGCAGCAGTAGGAGTTTTCTGACCTCTAGGTCATATCTATTCTGGCTTCTCTTTGGATTTAATAGTCCAGTAGGGGCTCTCTAAGCCCTTCTTATCCAATTATTAAAATTAAAAAAACTGAGAATATAATCTCCAGTATTAAATACCTTTCTATTTGATAAATCTAGAGTTATTTCACTTTTCCATACCTAACTGATGCAATATAAAGCAAAAAAACCAAATCCGTTGCCATCGAGTTGATTCCAACTCATAGCGACCCTACAGGGTAGGAGTGTCTGGTGGATTTGGGTTGATAGCTGAGCTCTTAGCCACTGCACCACCAGGGCTTCATAGTGTCTAAGATACTTAAAAATGACAAATACTGATACAATATTATTTCTAAAACAATTATAAATAACAATTTAAAAAAATTTCTACAAATCTTTTGCAGTGCAAGACCACGGACACTTTAACATAAATCTCTGATATTGTTCAAGGGAAAAGTGGGAAGACATTGTGCCACATGCTGATTGGATTTACTGAGTCAGGTTGGCAGGATAAGAAGATTGAACAGTTATCTAGGGAAGAAAAAAGACTGCAGCAGTGCCTAATGTCTCCTTGGCCATGTGGAATGAATGGAGAGGTACTGTAGAGGGGAAGTTATTTTCAAAAGACAATTGAAATTGGGAAACTAAAATTAGGATAAGGTACAGGCTGTATAAACAGACTATCAGCCAAGAGAACAGGGATAATGAGTTGTGGGTTTGAATTACAGTGTTGCAAGTTTACCAGCTATGTAACCCTGAGAAAGTTACTTAACCTCTCTAAATCAAAGTTTTCTCATTTCAGAAAATGAGAAAATTAAGTAAAACACTTAGAAGACTGCCTAGGATTCATAAATGTTAGATGCTATGATGATGATGGCAATAGTGGCAACTGAATTTAGGGACCATTTAGAAGATCTTGGGTAGGAATAAGTAGAGGGTAAAAGTAAAATGAGATAGAAAGAGAAAGAAGAGAAGGGAGTAATCAGGGTGAGGAAGAGGTTGTGTGTTACTTCTTGGTGACTTTCAAATTCATCTCCATTTGTCTTGTGTATGCCAAAGTGCAAATTATGAGAATTAGTTTGGGTCGTATGTTCCCTATTGAGGATAATAAATCAATAAACATTTTTCTTAAAGTCACAGATAAAAGTTTTAAATTTACATTATAATCCAGATAGGTAAACGTTTATTAGAGATCCAAAGTTAGAAAAAACTGATCCTTGATGGAAGAAAACATAGATGTGAAATCGGTAAGACTCAAGCAGAGTCAAACATGAAATACATGAAAGTAAAAAGGGAAAAGATGAGTGAATGCATTTAATCGGTCATGTTGAGAAATATTTGCTCTCTATCAATGTGTGTGTAAATCTTTGAAGGGCTTCCCCCTGTATTTATATCTTGGTTTTCAACTCAAGCCAGAATAATGACATTTGCAACCAAAAGATCTTCTACTTCATGTTTTCTGAATGGTAGCATTCACCTGCTTGTTCCTTAGACTGTAAATTAGAGGGTCCAGCATGGGGATTGCTGTGGTGTGGGACACAGAGGCCATGCTCTCCTGGGCCAGTGAACTGACCTTGGATGGTTTTAAGTATATGAACGCAGCAGATCCATAGAACAATTCCATTGCCACAAGAAGGTAATATTTTCTCTATAGAAAATAATGGTAATAATGTTTTCTCTATGGGAGGAAATAAACAATGAATGACACTCAAACTCAATGCTTAAAGTGTAAAATTTATGTTAAATAAAAATAAGTTAGTAAATGTTTAACAAAGGGCTCAGGATAGAAAGAATAGATCCCAAATAAAAGAAAATATGAACTTGAAAATAGTAAGACATGAAAGAAAGTGGGAAGGAAGAGAGAACACATTCACTAACCATGTGGAGAATTGGTGTTACACATCCATGGTTGGACTTTCCTTTGGTATTGATAACAACCTCGTTTTAAAATTGAGAAAGAATAATAATATTTGTGTTAAGACAGTTTTCTTCTCACTGTTTTCTGCATGGCAGCCTTCACCTCTTTGTTCCTCACACTGTAAATTAGGGGGTTCAGCATGGGGATCACTGTGGTGTAGAATACAGAGGCTGTGTTCTCATGGGCCAAGGAACTGGAAGGTTTTAGGTACATGAATGCACTAGATCCATAGAATGTCCCTACTGCTATAAGGTGGGAACTGCAGGTGTTGAAGGCTTTGGACCTACCCTCCATCCTCCTGATGTGGAATATGCTATAGAGGATGAAGGCATAGGAGACGAGGACTGTTAAACTGGTGACTATGATGTTGAATCCAGCCAAAAAGAAAAGTGTCAGTTCAATATTGTAGGTGCTAGAGCAAGAGAGCTTCATGAGAGGGAGGATGTCACAGAAGTAATGACTGATGAGGATCTCACAATAAGACAGTTTTAACATGAGGGTGATCCCTACTGTTGAGCCAATGAGCCCCATGATGTAGGCCACAGCCACTAGCAAGGAGCAGATTTGATGTGACATAGTGATGTTATAAAGCAAAGGGCTGCAGATGGCAACATAGCGGTCATAGGCCATCACCATCAGTATGTAAAACTCAGCAATGACAAAAACAATGAAAAAGTAGAGCTGTGACATACACCCAGCATAAGATATACTGTTCTTCTCTGACACAAAGTTCACCAGCATTTTAGGAGTAATGACAGTAGAGTAGCACA
Organism: Elephas maximus indicus; assembly: GCF_024166365.1. NCBI lineage: Eukaryota > Metazoa > Chordata > Mammalia > Proboscidea > Elephantidae > Elephas > Elephas maximus. The sequence continues at coordinate 25,805,951 of NC_064835.1, read as the reverse complement.
TATCTATAAATGACAAATTGCTGAGGAAGTAGTACATGGGGGTGTGAAGCTGGGAATTCAGACAAATGAGCATGATCATACCCAGATTCCCCACCATGGTGACCATGTAGATCCCTAGAAAAAGGAAGAAGAAAGGGAGCTGGAGATCTGGCCGATTTGTTAATCCTCCTAGAATGAACTCTGTCACAGTAGAGTGATTCTCTGCAGCCATTCTTCTTGGGGTGGGAAGCCTGTAAGGATAAGAAAGGAGACCTGTGAAACACTATACAGGCAGCCCCCAGGTTAGAAACAAGAAAAGTTCCTAAGTGTGTCTTATTTCAAATTTGTAGGTAAGACAGAACAGGTACATATGGTTCTTATTTAGTGTCAGTTAGTCAAATGTTCATCTTAGTATGTAGTAGACATTTTACCTTTCTACACATATAAGACAATTAAGAAGCATTTCCAAATACATTAAAACATCTTAAACATAAGAATATTGTACATAATAATAATATACAATAATAATAAAAGTAACTACATAAGGTACTGTACTGAAGAGAGAGAGAATCTACGTGTGTGTGTGTGTATGTATGTGTGAATATATGTGTAGGTATACAGTACCGTAAAAAACATTAAAGAAACAGTTCTTAAAATAGTACAGATAGAAAAAAAATCGTGATTAAAAGTTAACACACTAGTTCCATCAATGTCTTACATACTGGAAGGGGCATTTATTAGATAACATTATGATAACGTTAATAATTGGATGATACAGGAAAAATGATGAAGAGATGGCTACTGTTGAAGATAATGGACCTGGTGCTGGACAGGGGGGTGTGGTTTACCACTGGAGTCAACTTCTTGAAATAGTTATCAAGCAAGGTTTGTAAAGAACTTTTATTTTCTCATCATTAATGGCCTTATGGCAGCTGATGCCCTTCGTAACTGTCCAGTAAACTTTGATGACCCTGTCTGTATTAGGATCTTGCTGCTCTGACTTTGCTATTCCTGCTTCAATGAGATGAATGTCTTCAGCTAACTCTTCCATCAAAACCTTTTTTGGCTCTGGAATTTTTAGACCCCGGTCTTCTTCCTCAAATGCTATCATCTGTTGCTGTCATTCCACAGGTTTTCATTGGTTAATTCTTTGACATGTGAGTCAAGTAACTTTACGACATCATTTTCACTAATGACTAATTGCAGTCAGTTACCAATATTAACCACAGCTTGCCTGATTTGATGATGTTGTCAACTGTAAACCCCTGAAAAGCATGTGTAAATTGGGGGCACAACTTGTTCCACACTCCTTTCATGTTTGACTGATTCACATCATCTCAGAATCTGCAATGTTTTTGATGGCATCATAGATGTTATAATTCCTACAGAACTGCCTTAAGCTCATCACATCATCTTGGATAGCTCTTACTGTTTCCGAAAAGGTTCGTTGTAAATAATAGACCTTAAAGGAGGCTATGGCTCCCTGATCTATTAGCTGAAGTAGCGATGTGCTGTTGGGGGGTGTCTTAGTCATCTAGTGCTGCCAAAACAGAAACACCACAAGTGGATGGCTCCTACAAAGAGAAATTTATTCTTTCATTGTCTAGTAGACTACAAGTCCAAATTCAAGGTGTCAGCTCCAGAAGAAGGCTTTCGCTCTCTGTTGGCTCTGGAGGAAGGTTCTTGTCATCAGTCTTCCCTTGGTCTGGGAGGATCTCAATGCAGGAACCTCAGGTCCAAAGGAAATGCTCTGCTCCTGGCACTACTTTCTTGGTGGTATCAGATCCTCATGTCTCTCTGCTTGCTTGTGTCTTGTATACCTCAAAAGAGATTGGCTCAAGACACTACCTAATCTTGTAGACCTCATCAGTATAATTGTCGCTAATCCATCTTATTACATCATAGTGATAGAATTTACAACATATAAGAAAATCACATAAAATGGTGGACAATCACACAATACTGGGACTCAGGCCCAACTAAGTTGACAGATATCTTGGGGGGATGCAATTCAATTCATAACAAGGGGTAAAAATATGACCTTTATATTGGGGTGAAAATCTTCTAAAGTGCTTGGATGTCATGGTGCATTTTCATGCAAAGGAGATCCTTGAAAGTAATTTTCTAGCCAAACAATAATGTTCAACAGCAGGGACAAATCGTTCAAGAACCAATCATCAAACATGGCGATTGCAACACAAGCCTTTGTATTTGCTCTCCAAATTATAGGAAGGAATGCCTTAATATTACAAAGTAACTTCAAATTTAGGGAGTGTTATGGATTGAATTAGGTTCCCCCAAAACATGTGTTGTAAATTCTAACCTCTATGCCTGTGATTATTATACCACTTGAGAATGGGTTGTTTTTGTTATGTTAATGAGGCAGGATTAGTGTAGGGTGTATCCTGAGTCAATCTCTTTTAAGATATAAAAGACATCAAACAAGGGAGCAGAGTATAGATAGGTGAAGAGAGATGCCAAGCTACATGAAGTTTCCCCAGGAGCAGAAGCTCTGAAAGAGACAAGGACCTTCCCCCAGAGTTAACAGAGGGAGAAAGGTTTCCTCTAAGATTGGCACCCTGAATTCAGCTTCTAGCCTCCCAAACTGTGAGAAAACAAATTTCTGTTTGTTAAGGCCACCCACTTGTGGTATTTCTGTTACAGTAGCATTAGATAACTAAAAGAGTGATACACATGCAAAGATTTGGACTTGAAACCCCTGGCTGTGTTAGCCATATCAAAGTGGCTTAACTGCTAATAATAATAAGTAATCTGCAAAATAAATGATTTTAGAGGTTTTTTTGAAGTGCACAACACACAATTTATAAACTGGGGAAGCACCGAACTCACAGAGGGAAGACAAGTCTCGCAAGTGAAATCGGTTTTCCAAGGAATCGGGGGAAGTATCAAGAAATCATATTCTCAAAGAAAGAACTAAATCATCAATTGAATTCCCAACCTCAAATGGTGTCTGAAGTTAAAATAAAGGCATTGTTTGGGAAGAGATAGAATCCTGAAACTTGGGATGGGGACATATAGGCAGATATTCAGGAAGTTGGGGACACTGAGTCCCTAAATTCCATTGAATCACTCCTGCCAACAGAACTAGCCCTCTCACTCCTATCTGAAGAGATTATCTTTGTCTGTTAGGCCACCCTTCCTAGTAAAACCGTTAGGCCTTCCACCACCATCTGATGAGATTAACCCAGCTGTATCTGAAGAGCCTTCATATGAGTCATCCCTTGGGGAGGTGTCTGAGCCATTGCTTTACAAGACAGCACTGAGTGCTCTCAGAACACAGCCCCTCCATCCATTTTTGCTTCTAGACCTATAACTGGACATAAGTCCCAGTAAGCTCCAAAAGGTGAAGTACAAAGCATGACCTAGGAAGAGCTTTGTTACACTCCAAAAGAACTGCTTGAGTTTTCTAATATGTACAAACAGAAACCTGGGTAATATGTGTGGGGGTGATTATTGAGGGTGCGGGATAATGGTACAAGGAATATAAAGTTTGATCAGTCTGAGTTTATTGCTACAGGTCTTTCTACTAGCACAGATTTTTCATTCAGTGTTTCAGCTCAAGAGATTAGGAAAGAACATAATAATTTATTTGGTTGGTTCGCTGAAGCATGGATTACCTGGTGGCCCACACTAAATCATGTTAAAGAGCCAGACCTGCCTTGGCATACTGTAGAAGAAGGAATCCAAAGATTTAGGGAAATTGGCATGTTAGAGTGGATTTATCAGGCTGACCTGATAACCCACAGACCCACACATGGAGTGCCCAGAGGACACACCTTTTACCACAATGCTGAGGAACAAATATATGAAGGGAGCCCCAGCATTCTTGAAGACTGCTGTAATTGCTATTTTATGTAAGTCAAATTTGACAATGGGAGCTGCCCTAACTGAATTAAGACACCTAACTACAATTGGCTGATTGGACCTCATACTAGTAGGAGCCAAGTGGTGGTACTCAAATGACAAAGACAAGGTAGTCACGTTTACTGTAATGGACAGTGGAGTTAAAGCATTAATCAGAATTGTCTGACTTGTATGGACTTATGACATTGGATACATAGTCATGGTGTCCCTAGGAGTGAAATAGGTGGGAAATCTACTAAATATTTACTTGATCTGTACAAGCAGCGGGAGAATTCTAGGTCAAGTGAATGGCAGTCTAACTTGAATCACCAGAATAGAGAGTCACAGCCCTTCTATCAATTCCCAGACTTGAGCCAGTTTACAGACACAAAACCTCCTGAATGAAAGGGAGGCCAGATCCCCTTGAGGAAGGGCCCCACTACACTGCCAAAAATTTGTATTGTTAATTTTTCTCCCAGCCTTCCCCAAAGGAATCCATCTCCTTTTCATAAGAGTGACTGCTCATTCGGAAAAAAGAAATAATCAGACATTTCGAGGATGACTGGATACCGGCTCTGAACTGACACCAATTCCAGGAGACCCCAAAACATCTCTGTGGCCCGCCAGTCAGAGCGGGGGCATATGGAGGTCAGGTTATTAATAGAACCTTAGCTCAAGTTCATCTCACAGTGGGTCCAGTGGGTGCCCAAACCTATCCTGTAATGATTTCCCCAGTTCCAGAATGCATAATTAGAACAGATATACTCGGCAAATGGCAGAACCCCCACATTGGATTCCTGACAAGTGAAGTTAGGGCTTTTATGGTAGGACAAGCCAAGAAGCCAAGTGGATGGCGTTAGAACTGCCCTTACCTAGGGAAAGAGTAAACCAAAAGCAATGCTGCATTCCTGGAGGGATTGCAGTGATTACTGCCATCATCAGGTACTGGATGGATGCAGCAGTGGTTATTTCCACCATATCCCCGTTCAACTTGCCTATTTTGCCTGAGGAAAAAAAAACAGGTGAATTGTGGAGAATAACAGTAGATCATGGAAAACTTACCCAGGTGGTGGCTGCAATTGCAGCTGCTGTTCCAGGTGTGGTTTCATTGTTTGAGCAAATTAATACATATCCTGGTATCTGGTATGCAGCTATTGATCTGGCTAATGCCTTTTTCTCCATACTTGTTTAGAAGGACCACCAGAAGCAGTTTGCCTTCAGCTGGCAAGGCCAGCAATACACCTTCACAGTCCTACTTAGAGGTGTATCAATTCTCAAGCCCTATGTTATAATTTAGTCTGCAGGGACCTTGACTGCCTTTCTCTTCCACAAGACTACACACTGATCCATTACATTGATTGCATTATACTGATTTGACCTAGTAAGGAAGAAGTATCAGTGACTCTAGACTTATTGGTAAGACATTTGTAGGCAAGAGGTGGGAAATTAACTTGACAAAAATTCAGGAGCCTTCCACCTCAGTGAAATTTCTAGAGGTCCAATGGTGTGGGGCATATTAGAATAATCCTTCTAAAGTTGAGGATAAGTTGTTGCATCTCGCTCCTCCTACAACTAAAAAGAAGGCACAATGCTTGGTCAGCCTTTTTGGATTTTGGAGGTACCATATCCCTCATTTGGGTGTGCTTCTTTGGCCTATTTATCAAGTGACTTGAAAATCTGCTGGTTTTGAGTGGGTCCAGAGCAAAGAACACTCTGCAACAGGTTCAGTCTGCCATGAAAGCTGCTCTAACACTTGATCCATATGATTCAGCTGATCCAATGGTGCTTCAAGTGTCAGTAGCAGAGACAGATGCTGTTTGGAGTCTTTAGGAGGCCCCTATTGATGAAAAACAGCAGACCCTTAGGATTTTGGAACAAAGCCCTGCGATCCTCTGAAGATTACTACTTTCAGCTTGTTACTGGGCCTTAGAAGAGACTGAATGCTTAACCATGGGCCACCAAGTCAATATGTGGCCTGAAGTGCATCATGAAAAGGCTGTTGTCTGACCCACAAAGTCATAAAGTGGGATATGCACAGCACTCCTTCATTAAATGGAAGTGTACATAAGATTGGGCCCTAGCAGGACCTGAAGGCACAAGTAAGTTGCATTAGGAAGTGGCCCAAATGCCCCTAATCTCCACTCCTGTCATGTACCTATCCTCTTCCAGTCTATACCTATGACCTCATGGGGAGTTTATTATGATCACTTCACTGAGGACAAGAAAACTTGTGGCTGGTTTACAGATGGTCCTGTGCGATATGCAGGCACCACTTGAAAGTGGACACCACCAGCACTACAGCCTCCTTCTGGGAACTCCCTGAAGGACAGTGGTGAAGGGAAATCCTTCCAGTGGGCAGAACTTTGAGCAGTGCACCTGGTTGTTCACTTTGCTTGGAAGGAGAAATGGCCAGATGTGCAATTGTATACTGATTAATGAGCTATGGCCAATGGTTTGGATGGTCAGGGACTTGGGAGGAATGCAATTGGAAAATTGATAACAAAGAGGTATGTGGATAGATATTTGTGTCTTATGTGAATGTTTGCCAAAGGGTGACCTCAGCAGAGCAATTTTAATACTCAAGTGGTTGGGATGATATGTTCTGTGGAAACCAGCCATCCTGTTTCTCCAGCCACTCCCTTCATTGCTTAATGGATTCATGAACAAAGTGGCCATGGTGGCAGAGATGGAGGTTATGCATGGGCTCAACAAGATGGACTTCCACTCACCAAGGCTGACTTGGCTACAGCCATTGCTGAATGTCCAATCACCTGGCAGCAGAGACTGACACTGAGTCCCTGATATGGCACCATTCCTTGAGATGATCAGTCAGACCCCTGGTGGCAGGTTTGTTACACTGGATCACTTCCATCATGGAAAAGGAAGTGTTTTGTTCTTACTGGAATAGAAACTTACTCTGTGTACAGATTTGCCTTCTCTGCATGCAGTGCTTCTGCCAAAACTAGCATCTATGAACTTACAGAAAGCCTTATCCACCATCGTGGTATTCCACATGGTATCACCTCAGATCAAGGGACTCACTTCATAGCAAGTGAAATGTGGCAATGGGCCATGTTCATGGAATTCACTGGTCTTACCATGTTCCCCATCATCCTGAAGCAGCTGGTTTGATAGAATGATTGAATGACTTTCTAAAGACACAATAACTGCACCAGGTAGGTGTCAAAACCTTGCAGGGTTGGGACAATGTTCTTCAGGAGGCTGTATATGCTCTAAATGAGTGCAATATATGGTGTTATTTCTTCCATAGCCAGAATTCTTGGGTCCAAGAATCAAGGGGTGGAAATGGAACTGGCACCACGCATTAATACCCCTAATGATCCACTCATAAATTTTTTGTTTCCTGTCTCCACAACTCTATGCTCTAGGGTCTGGACGTCTTAATTCTAAAAGGAGGAATGGTCTCAACAAGAGACACCACAATGATTCCATTGAACTGGAAGTTAAGAATGCTCTCCAGTCATTTTTTGGCCCCTCATGCCTTTCAATCAACAGGCAAAGAAGGGAATTACCTTACTGGCTGGTGTGATTGATCCTGATTACCAACAGGAAATAGGACTGATACTACATAATAGTGGTAGAGAAGAGTATGTCTGCAGTACAGGAGATCCCTTAGGATGTTTCTTAATACTACCATGCCCTGTGATTAAAGTCGATGGAAAACTGCAACAACCCAATTCCAACATGACTACTATTGCCCCAGACCCTTTAGGAATGAAGGTTTGGGTCACCCCACCAGGGAAAGAATCACAATCAGCTGAGGCACTTGCTGAGGGTAAAGGGAATACAAAATGGTTGTTGGAAAAAGGTAGTTCTAAACACCAACTATGACTACATGACTGTAAAATACTACAGTATTCAATTTTTGATGATCATCTCTGAGGGAGACATAGAACTAGGCCACATTGGAGGGACTGCTTACTCTGCTGTCAGGCTACAGTCTTAAAACTGGAGCTTGAGTCCATCCATAGAGTACATTCCATCTATAAACATGATTCCCTTCATAAGTAACATGTTGATCTTATTAAAAACTGTTCTAGATACTACTTTCATGCAACATTTGATAATTCCAATATGGCAACAATTATGATAAGTACCTATATTACTGTTAATGATGCAGGTCTTATACAATAGCTTATCCCTTTAGGTAACCAATTAAAATTATCAGAGAAGTCTTTCTGAGGGAGTACACAAAGCCGTGTAGTCATCTTATGGATTTCTTTAACGTCTTGCTCAACTATGCTGGGAGTATTAATCCAGGAACAACAGGAAGTTTTAATGATGGCACAAACTTGGCCTTGTTGGCAAGAAGGAAATCTAAGACTATATGGTCATCCGACACAACCTCAATATAACTTCAAGAAGGAGACCACTCTTAAGTATCTCAGTGGAGGTGGTTATGTTGTATCATCCCTGGTAACAAGAACTGGTAGGCTGAGTTTTAAAATATGACCCATCAACAAATAAAACTAAATCAGAATTTCTTAATGGAGTTTCTTGTAAATGTGGCCTAGGAGATAAGAGTTGTTCAGTAAGATCTAAGCAATTATGAGATGCATAGTCATTATCATTAGGGAGAGGAAGCAATGTAGCTGGATTCAAAGAGGTTACGGTATGTAATGGGACATTGGAGGCAGCCAAAACGAGAACCTTGAAAGAGGTTAACTTGCTGGCAGAAAGATGTTGGGTTAATATTGAATTTAAAACAGATGACAGTTTATGAGGGACATAAACGTCAAGAAAATTTCCTACAACCACATCTGTCACAGTTTCGACTAAATTAGAAATTGTGGCTACTGTTCTAAGACAAGGGGGGTAGCCTCTAGCAACAGGATCTAACTGAATGTTATAAAATCTAACAAGTCTTTGCTGTCTTCCATGTTTTTGAGTAAGGACTCCTAAAGCATTTCCAGATTTTTGTAAAACAAAAAGTGAAAAGTCTAACTTGTAGTTTGGGGATTCTAAATCTGGGGCACTTTGTAAAGCCTGTTTTAATTTATCAATAGCTTCCTGACTTTCTCTAGAATGTTTAAAACAATCAAATTCAGAGCTTTTTAGATCTTGTTAGAGGGGTTGGGATATGAAAGAAAAATTAGGTATACAAGTTCTATAGTAGCCACAAAGGCCTAAAAGTCCTCTTAGTTCCCTTTTATTAGTGGGAGTGGAGCATGCTAAAATAGTTTCCCTTCTTTTGGGATCAATAGTGATCACTTCTGCAGAAATTATGTGCCCTAGGTATTTAACTAAAGGTTGTGCCAACTGTAATTTTTCTCTGGAGACCTTGTGACCTCCAGTGATTAAATGCTGTAATAGCAAGACACTATAAGGCAATTTTGATGAGATTTTGAGCAGGTTAGTAAATAATCCACATAGTGTAACACAGTAGACCCTTTTGCAAACTGTAAAACTTGCAAATCAGCATGGAAAATTTGAGATAAATAAGTGAGAGCTTCTGTGAACCCCTGAGGCATCACAGTTCATGCGGATTTTTTTGTCCTTCCACGTAAAGGCGAATAGAAATTGACTATCTGTATGAACTGATACGCTAAAGAATGCAGTACTGTCTTAGACTAGGTCCTCTAGAGAAGCAAAACCAGTAACACATATAAATATATAGATAGATTTATATCAAGAAAATGGCTCACACGGTTGTAGAGGCTGGGACATCTCAAGTCCATGGATTAGGATAGAGGCTTCTTCTGATTCACATAGCTGCAGGGACTGGCAAACCCAAGATTGGTAGGTCTGAGATCAGGGCTCTTGATCACAGGATGTGAAGATCAACGAATCCCAAAATTGGCAACCAAGACCACATGTCAGCTGCTAGCTCAAGTCTCAAGAACTGGAGGTCAGACAAACAGGAGCCAGCTGCAGGATCCAACTTAGGCAAAAGCCAGAACATTCACTTATATCCGGATGCAGGCCACACACCCAAGGAAGCTCCCTTTCAACTGATTGGCTACTCACAGCAGATCCCATCATGGGGGTGATCACATATGAAATCTCAACAGAGAAGTGATCACATTATACAACTGCCAAAACACTGAAAATCATGGCCCTGCCAAGTTGACAGACGATCTTAGCCATCATGGCTACAAAGGCCAATTACTGTGAACTGAGAAGTTTCTGGAGGGACATTAGAAAAGAGCAAATGAGGATTTGGAACTACGGGAAACCTGGGTATTATAATGAAATTGATTGGACGTAATCCCTGAACAAGTCTCCAACTCCAACCATTAAGTTTCTTAACTGGGCTAGTTCAGGGTGTGATTAAACTCTATGATAAGTTCTTCAATTGTGGGGGTTATTCCTTCCTGAACTTCCTTCCTTAAGAGACATTGGGAAATCCAAGGTAAAGGCCTATAAGTATCAATTTGAATTTCTATTGCGTTGGTAGAGAGTACATGACCAGTATCTGTGGACCCAGTGAACCAAAGTGTTTCCAGCATGGCTGAACAATCATCTAATGAACTGGAAGGAATAACCATAGGATCTTCAACTGAGAGAAGGGTTAAGGCTTGTAAATGACAAAAGTTTTCTTCAAAAGAAGCCTCTTTGGTCTCTACAGAATCAATAGAAAGGTCTAATAACATTTCCCCTTGTTCATTAAATACTACAATTTCTCTTAAATAATAAATCTCTTCCTGATAAATTTACTAGAGTATCTTCACTAAGCAAAAATGGATGCATATCTTTTATAGAACCAAAAATCACACTAACAGGTTGAAAGTTAGCCAGTGTTTGTTTTTCCACAATTGTTGAAGTAGTATTACTTCGGGGCAAGGGCTTTTGCAAATTAGTAGGGCTAATCACTCAACGGCATTGGGATTTTTGGGGGGAATCACCAACATGTCAGCACCCGTGTCAATTAAAAATTTGCTTGGCTCTCTGTTTATTTGGATTGTTGTTTCTCTTGGGAATCTAGTATTACCATAGAGAAAGCCTCTGTTAACTCCCTGGACCACTTTCAGGCTCTTTTTGAAAAAAATTCAGACACCTTAGAAATTAAAAATTTTGCTTTTAAGTTTGTTACAGTCCTTTTAAGGTCTCCTAATTTTTTACAGCAGTAACAGATAGGAGATTTTTATTTCTGACCCTTTAGAGAATTTTATGACACAAAGAGGAAAGGTTTTTGGTTGAGCCCGCAACTGTTGAAATTGTAAAGTCATTAATTTTCTTTGTCTTTCACCATCTTCAATCTCTATAGTTTGAGCTAATTCATGAATTCTGTTAATTCAGGTATAGGAGTATTTTCCACGCTAAATTCTTTCTTTTGACTAAAGTTACTAGCTCAAGATCAAGTCCAGGTATGAACACTGCATTATAAACTCCTGTGGTTCCTGTCTGACCCATACCTAATCCAGAATGTTCTTCAAATTTTTGGTACAACCTAGTTTAATAATCATATCCTAATCACCTTTATTTTTCACTCAAGAATTAATTTTAGTCCAATCTATTACTGAAAGAAAAGCCTCCTTGATAGCCTTATATAATTTACAAGCTTGTTTTGCAACAGCTGTAAGTAAGCCTTTGTTCATTTGTTTGATCAACATTTAAAGCTAGGCTCTCTTGGGTTTTTTTTTTTTTTCCCCCAATAAGCTTCTTTTAACCATATTTGAGCACCTCCTGGGATAACTGACATGTGAACCAATTGGTATAAATCAGATAATACTGGCTGATAAGCATCTATAAGGACTTTAAATTTCTCGGTAAATGTAGATGGATCCTTCTGTACATCTGGAAATTCTTTAGCTATACTATGTAATTGACTGTGTGCCCAGGGAACATAGGTTACAATAGTTTCTTTAGGATTATCTCTAGTTCCCATGCAGGGTGGCACAGAGTGGCATCTAGGTGATAGTATGAGATGACTCTGAAGATTCTTTTGGAATGTATTGAAGTTCTGATGAAAGGTTATCAGAATCTTTAGGGGTATAGGCAGGTAAAGTAGGGTAGAGAGAGATGACCTCTACAGGAGAAGAAGGAGGAAAAGAAGCAGCAACAGTATGTAGTTGTTAAAGCTGCTTAGGTTGTTTTGAGTTGTTTCTTGTAAGGATGCAAATCTACTTTTTGACTCTCTTTTTGAAGCTTCAAGATACCAATTGTAAAAAAGCATCCCATTGATTTGATTTTTGGGGGGCTGTTCCATTCCAATTTACTGCACAAAAAGGTTAACCTAATTCAAAACTGCCCCATAAAGGCGACTGGTTTTCTAGATTTTCTTTAGTAATTGTAGGCCAACATTTAAGGAACAAAATTGAACTAGGACCATATTTAAACATGAAAGCAGCTGGAGTCCAGAAGGACCAGCTACATCTTTGGAGGTGGTATTGCCCATGTTTTACCAGTAGGTGGTGTGCGTGTCTTTAAAATGTGCACTTTTGTCTTATTGTTTTAGTTATCTAGTGCTGCTATAACAGAAATACCACAAGTGGTTGGCTTTAACAAAGAAAAATTTATTCTACCACAGTTTAGGAGGCTAAAAGTCCAAAGTCAGGGCACAAGCCCCAGGGGAAGACTTTCGCTCTCTGTCTGTTCTGGGGGAAGATCCTTGTCATTGATGTTTCCCTGGTCTAGGAGCTTCTCAGTGCAGAGACCCTGGGTACAAAGGACACGCTCTGCTCCCAGCACTTCTTTCTTGATGATGTGAGGTCCCTCTCTTTGCTTGCTTCTCTCTCCTTTTATTGAATCAAGCCTGTGACCTGAGTAAAGGAGTTGCATTTCACCCTAATCCTCTTTTATATAACTTAATCTTACCTCATTAACCTAACAGCCTCTAATCTTGCCTCATTAACATCATAACCCCAAAAATCCATTGCCATCAGTCAATTTTGACTCATAGAGACTCTATAGGACAGAGTAGAACTGCCCCATAGGATTCCAAGGAGCAGCTGGTAGAATCAAACTGCCGACCTTTTCCTTACCAGCCAAGCTCTTAAATGCTGTGCAAGCAGGTCTCCTATTAACATCACAGAGGTTAGAATTTAGAACACGTAGGATAATCACATCAGATTACAAAATGGTGAACAATACTGGGAATCATTGCCTAGCCACATTGACACACATTTTTTTGGAGTCAATTCAATCTACAACAAGCATGCACTTCTGCCTTTTTTCTGGCTGAGAGCTCAACTTCTTTTTAAAAGCAGAAAAATTTTCTGTTCTGCTTTCTGGAAAAAAAAAAAAAAACTTCAAAAAGCATTCACAGCTTGTAACTAACAAAAAACAAACTAGATGACACACAAAAAAATCAAGAATAAGAATAAAAAAAGGAAAAAAAAACCATTGCCAGTGAGTTGATTTTGACTCATAGTAACCCTATGACAGAGTACCAACCCCTACTTGCCCTGGGTTTCAAAGGAACAGCTGGTGGATCCAAACTGCCAACCTTTTGGTTAGCAGCTGAGCTCTTAGTCACTGCACCACCAGGGCCCAAAGAACAGTGGCCACCAATTTCTCCAAAATCCCTGAAAGGTAGGCTCCCTCTCAGAGAGTCCTTTTATCTTGAAAAGTGGACTGTTTCTTACAGAGTCTTGTTATTTTAATCTGGGCAAAGGATTTTTGCCTTAAAAAAAAAAATTAAAAACTGTTTCCCCTTGTAGTGTTCTGGTACAGGTAGGTTCATAGCCTTTAGGTTTGAAGCTTTTATTGGAGAAATTTTAGCCAGCAGGACTACAGCCTAATGCTAGACATCTGCTTTATGCTTCTCTTATCAACATGGAAACCTGAAAATGACTAGGATCTTCCAAGCAAGAGACAACAAAAAGAAAGGCTTTCAATAAAATCCTCAAAAGAGCCACGTGAAGCTGGAGTTGCTCGATTTTGAGAGCACTCACCTCGTCCTCCTCTGAGGACCCGTGGAAAATCAGACGGAACACAATGGTTTCGTGCGGGCACCTGGTTTCCAAATCTGTGATGATCTATGATACCTTGCAGGTCTGCTGGTTGGGCTCTTTCAAAATCTCATCCTCTTCACCAATTTATGTCAAAGTGGCTTAATTGCTAAATAAGTAATCTACAAAATAAGTGATTTTAGAGGTTTTATTGAAGCACACAACACACTCTTTATAAATTGTGGAAGCACCGAGCTCACAGAGTGAAAGCAAGTCTCACAAGTAAAATCAGTGTTCCAAGGAAACGGGGAAAGTATCAAGAAATTATATTCTCAAAAAAAGAACTAAATAAAGGGGAGGGCAGCTATAGGAAAATCAATGAATATGGTAATAATCACACTTTGGTTGGATATATGTCACATAGTTGTGGTAAAAGTCATACATATTATTAGTAGCTTAACTAAAGAAATCACAAAGAGTTTGTACTTTATTTCTAACTGGTTGATACCTTGTAAGAAACCACAAACTTAATTTGACTAGCTAATTATCTTGTAATAAACCATAAGTTGTGTTAAGAGTTTCCTTGGAACAAATTGTAATATCTGATAAACATGTTTTTCAGAGACAGAAAAATGGAGGTAGATTCTTCGCAATGGTCAAAAGACAAGGTGGAGTCTTAATTTTGCATTGTTACAGGATGGTCAGGGGGTAGTTGTAAGTTACAGTTTTTTCCACAAACTAAGTGCTTCAAATATTATGCTGTTACTCACTGGCAAGCAATAATGTTAGCCTATCCTTTTTTTTTTATTTATCCTTTGATGACTTATAGCCTGGTGCATTTTTTCCTCTTTCTATAATAGGTCCTTTCAGGCATTTTCCTCCCAAATAAGCCATTCTCATCTACATTAAATACTTTGTCTGCCAAATAACCTCCCTCCTCAATAATTTTTTCAACATTTCAAGAAAATCACTTGTAGCACGTACATCAGGACTCACTGCTTCAGTTTGTACTTTTATATTGTGTAAATTTGCCCTCACTTTGAAATGATTGGACCTACCCCTACTTGCAACAAATCCTTCATCACAATCACCTTCATTTGCTGCAATGCAGTTCTCAAATCATTGAAAAGGTTTTGAGCCTTTTCTTGCACTGAAGTTAAGCTAATGGGCATATTACAGTGATTTTGATTGTCTAACCAAATTATCAGTACCCTTTCCATGAGTTGGGATTGGCTTGATGACAGTGGGTTTGGTTTGGTCTTTCCATTTCAATAATTAAACCACTGCATTGTTTTGTAGTAATTGTAGCTTTCATCAGGGCAGAGCCTTTCACATGCTTCATTATTCTCACTTTATCCTTTAAAATTATTCCAATCGTTTAACTCTCCCCTAACACTATTCCAATGACTGCAATAATTCACCTCTTTCTTATTGCTCTATTATTTACACTTTATTTTTAATTGTGATCGTTTTCCTTCTCTTTGGTGCATCACCAGCACTTGCATTGGATTTACACTTTGGCAGTATGGCTACAAGTGTAAATTAGAGGAAAATTTAAGCCAAATACAAAGTTACACACTCGACATGGGTTAACAATGGCAACATGATCCAACTTAAAATGGTGGATGGCATTCTCCTTCCTCGAGCTGATGAACCCAACTGCTCAAGCTGCACATTGTTTTTATGAGCATCACAAAGTAGTGCATGTGTTCATTATTACAAGCCATTGTATTTAAGTCAAAATTTTAATACAACAGTCCACTCATAAACACAAGTTATCTGTAAGTTGGGCATTCTTAATCCAGTTATTTACTGTACAGCCTTTCTGGTGAGGCCAGGTACAAGCATTTGCTCCTGATTGTGTGATCCTGAACTCTTTCCTGATTGCTTCTCAGTCCTTCTAATGTTTGCTAGAAGTCAGACAATCATGGAATGTTACAGAGATCATGAAGATGAGAAAAAAAGGGCCAACATCTGGAAATTTTAGCACCTTCATGTTCCTTAAGTATCCTAGAGTTAACTACTAGTATGTTTCATTTCTTGGGGTTGAAGTGGTATTTGGTCTCAGAAACAGAGTCACCCTTGTCATCTATGCAGTTCCCTAGATGACACAAATGGGTTTACACACAATTACTAATCAAAAAGTTGGTGATTAGAACCCACCCAGCAGTGTCACTGAAGAAAGTCCTAGTGATCTGTTTCCATAAAGATTGCAGCCTGGAAAACCCAATGGAGCAGTTCTACTCTATAACACATGGGGTTACCAAGAGTCAGAATCAACTCAATGCCAACGGGTTTGGTTTTGTCATCTATGCAATCCCAAAATATTCCCCAGAAAATGTAAATATGAGGTGATCTTATCTCAAATCCAGGTAGTGTGGGCTGGTAGTTAAAACCCTACCACTTACAGAGTAACAAGTCAATTTCCCTATCTGAAAAATGAATCAAGTTTTCATTTCCCAAAGTTGTTTTAAAAATAAAAAGGAATAATATATGTGGAAATATATTTCAAATATTCAGTTATACAAATGTGAGTTTTCATTAGGCATCTGAAATTTTTCCTAGTTTTTCATTGATCCTGAAGTCCAACGGTAGTTTTTCTTGATTCTGGGTACAAATTACAGTTACTTGGGGACCTTTAAAGAATACTGGTGTCAGGGTGCCACCTATTGAAATTCTGACTTACTTGGCCTATATCATTTTCTGGGCACTTAGTTCTATACTTTGGGTACTAAAAAAAAAAATGGGTAGCAGGTAAAATTCAGCTAAAAAAAGTAAAGATTTTGTTATTTGAGAGTTTTGTATTTATTGGAACAAAAATATTTTTATAGCTTGAAAAAATAGTGAAATTAGGCTAAAAATTCCATTTATTCTGTAAAACATAGGGATTGAAGAAATACATGTGATTGCTTTCCACTCTGCTCAGAGAACACATGAAAAGTTCAAGTTGGATCAGGTTTAGGAGTAGGTGGAACCAGAAATAGAATACAGTGCAGCTCACAGATCAAGAGCAAAATGATTTGAGTAGAAAGCAAGCATTTCACTTAATCCCTCTTTCTGCATACCTTAAAACCTGGGATTCTTAGTTGTCAGTCTATCCTTGGCTACCTTCTCTTATACCAAATGTACCCCCCAGAATAATTTCAGCTTGTCTTTGTGCTTCACCATTTTTGTAATACTATTGTGTTGATTTCCAATTTACAGTACTACTTGTTTTTCTACTTTCAGAGTCAAACTGTGGTCAATACAAAAAAGGCTTGCAGCTGATGGTGATTATATGTAGGTGCCCAAAAGGCTCCTTGGAAGTAACCTTGGTACATCTAGATAAAAACTGCACCTTAAAGCTGGTCTTGAGGAGCAACTTCTGTTACTGGATCTTGTGTCTTCTTGTGATAATTTTCCCTTTCTACCTAATGAAAAGAGAAAAATACTTAACTTATAAAAGCAGATAGTATTTTCCTTTTGATAAGTTTCTTGCTAGAAGTAGTCTGGTAGATTATGTTGAGTAATTATCAAATGGTCAATGTAAGCTCCTGAAATGTCACTTGCCTAACACTGGCTAATCATCCTCACAGTCTAAATAAGGTGGATCATTAGACAAAATAACCTTAAATCTCCCCAGTCCTTATATTTTAGGATTCCAACTTATGAATAAACTTAAAAGCAGCCAGACTGAAAATGATACACTACAAACAAGGAAACAGGAAGAATACCAGGCTACTAGTCAGAAACTATACCAACCAGAAGTCAATGGAATAACATCTTTAAAGTATTAAAAGAAAAAAATCAATATATAATTTCATAACCAGTAAAAATAAGGTTAAATAAAGATGTATTCAAACAAGTGCTATGAGAATTCTTTCCTATCAGACTCACACTACAAGAAATGTTAAAAGATGTTCTTCAGGCATACGGAAAATAATAACAGTTGGAAATTTGAATCAGCACAAAGGAATAAAGGGCAATGGAAATTTAAAATATATGATGAAATGTAAAGGACATTTAAGCTTATTTAAAAGTCTCTTTAAAAGATAGATGAGTGTTTAAACCAAATATAATAATATTGTATTGCAGGGGTTCTCATATGTAAAGTTAAATACATGACAACAGTAGAGCAAAGAACAGAAAAGGGAAAGGTTCTTATACTATATGTGAAGTGAGTCAATATTATTTGAAGATTGACTGTAAAAGTAAGTAAAAGATTAATACTGTAAAACCTAGAACAACCACTAACTAATAAAACAAAGAGCCATAGGAAATAAACCAACAGAAGAGAGAACATGTAATTACCGAAAATACTCAATTAGTTGAAAAGAAGACAGGCAAAAGAGGAAATGGAAGAGAAGGTAATTCAAACAAGTAGAAAACAAATAGCAAGATGGTAGATTTAAACCCAATCATATTGATAACTGAATTGTATGTAGTCTTAGTCATCTAGAGATGCAATAACAAAAATACCACAAGTAGATGGCTTTACCAAAGTGACAATTATTTTCTCACAGTTTTTTTTTTTTAGTAGGCTAGAAGTCTAAATTCAGAGCATAAGCTCCAAGGGAACGCTTTCTCTCTCTGGTGGCTCTGGAGGAAGATCCTTCTCATCAATCTTCCCTGGAACTGGGAACTTCTCTGTGCAGGAACCCAGGTCCAAATGACCTGCTTTGCTCCCAGCACTGTTTTCTTGGTAATATGAGGTCCTCAACTCTCTGCTTGCTTCCCTTTCCTTTTATCTTTTGTAAGATAAGAGGTGATGCAGGCCACACTCCAGGGAAACTCCCTTTCCACTGGATCAGGGATATGACCTTAGTAAGGGTGTTACAATCCTACCCTAACCCTCTTTAACATAAAATTACAATCGCATTATGGAGGACAACCACACAATACTGGGAAACATGGTTTAACCAAGTCAACACATAATTATGGGGGACACAATTCAATCCATGGCATAAATAAATTGTTTAAATACTCCAATTAAAATGCAAAGATTGTCAGATTGGGGAAAAGTGTTACCCAACTACATGCTTTTCCAAGAAATCCACTTTAACAACACAGATAGCTAAAACTAAAAGGATGGAAAAAGTTATACTATTCGAACACTGGTCAAAAGAAAGCTGGAGTGGTTATATCAATATAAAAAAAAGTAGAGTTCAGAGCAAGGAATATTAGGAATAAATAGGAATATTTCATAATGATAAAGGAGTCAATTTATCAAGAGGGCATAATAATTCTTAGTGAGTTCACCTATTAATAAAGTTTCAAATACATGAAGCAGAAATGACAGAAATGAAAACAGAAATAGAAAAATCTATAGTTAGTTGGAGATTTCAACACTCCTTTCTCATTAATTGATAGTAGAAAAATAAGAATATAGAATATATATATATATATAAAAAACCCACTCCCATTAAGTCAATTCTGACTCATAGTGACCCTATAGGACAGAGTAGAACTGCCCTATAGAGTTTCCAAGGAGCACCTGGAAGATTTGAACTGCCGACCTCTTGGTTAGCAGCCATAGCATTTAACCACTACATCACCAGAGTTTCCAGAATATAGAATAGTATCTACAAATTTGATCCAATTGACATTTTTATAAAACTCAACTGAACAGCAGAATACACAATCTTTTCAAGTGCACATGAAACATTTGTCAACATAGAAAATATTCTGGGCAATAAAACAAGCATCCATACATTTAAAAGCATTCAAACCCTTCCCACAATGGATTCAAACTATAAATGAACTATGGAGAAATAACTGGAAAACCTTCAGATATCTGAAAATCATAAACAGGCTACTTTTAAATAACAGATATGTTAAAGAACTCACAAGATAATTAAAAAATAATTTTAAACTAAATGAAAATTAAGACACCTCAATCAAAATTTTTGGATTTCTGCTAAAGCAGTGTTTATAAGGAATTTAAACATTAATGCTTATTTTAGAAGAGAAAGAAAATCTAAAATTAATAATCAAAGCTTCCACCTTAATAAATTACAAAAAAGAGGGTTGAGCCAACATGGCACTGGAGACAGATGCACCATGCTGACCTTCTGCAGCAAAGACCTGAAAAACTAAATAAAACAGATGCAAAGGTCAATCCTGTAACCCTAAGCATCAGATGAAAGGATAAAGAACAGGAGGAGAAAATGGAAAACGTAGAGAAGATTGTGGAAGATTTGCTGGCACAAATCTTTCCAAATATAGTAAAAGATGAAAAGCTGACCATCCAAGAAGCTCAATGAACCCCATAATGGATGGACCCTAAAAGAAAATTACCAAGATGTATCATAATAAAACTTGCCAAAAATAAAGACAAAGAATCCTGAGAGCAGCTTGAGAAAAAAGAAAAGTCACAAAGAGGAAACATCAAAACTAAACTCTGATTACTCAGCAGAAGTTATCCAGGCAAGAAGGCAATGGAATGGCATATATAAATCCCTGAAAGAAAAAACTATCACCAAGAATAATGTATCCTGCAAAACCCTCTCTCTAATACAACAGTGAAATTAGGACATTTCCAGATAAACAGAAATTAAGGAAATTTGTAAAAACCAAACCAAACTTGCAAATAATCTTAAAGGCAGTCCTTTGTTAAGAGAACCAACAACATCAGACAGCAACTGGAGTCTTGGACACAGGACAGCATCAGCCAGATACCAACCTACGTAAAGAACTGTCAGTAATAAAACAAATAATAAAACAAAGCTATAAGACTTGAAAGAAGGAAATGGAGATGTCAATCTGTAAATGAGGACAACATCGAAAGAATAAAATGGGGGCATAAATGGTGTCATGGATTTAATTGTGTCCCCCCAAAATGTGTCAATTTGGTTAGGCCATGACTCCTAATATTGTGTGCTTGTCCTCCATTTTGTGATTGTAATTTTATGTTAAAGAGCATTCGGGTGGGATTATAACACCCTTATTAAGGTCATATCCCTGATCCAATATAAGGGGAGTTTCTTTGGAGTATGACCTGCACCACCTTTTATCTTACAAAAGATGAAAGGGAAGCAAGTAGAGAGTGGGGGACCTCATACCACCAAGAAAGAAGCCCCAGGACCAGAGCACATCCTTTGGACCCAGGGTTCTTGCACAGAGAAGATCCTAGTCCAGGGAAAGATGGATGACAAAGATTTTCTTCCAGAGCCGTCAGAGAGAGAAAGCCTTCCCCTGGAGCTTATGCCCTGAATTTGGACTTCTAGCCTACTAGACTGTAAGAAAATAAATTTCACTTTGTTAAAGCTATCCACTTGTGGTAATTCTGCTATAGCAGCACTAGATGAATAAGACAAATGGTGCAAGTATAGAACTTTCAAATGGAGAGGAAGTAAAGACAATATTGAATAATAAAAGATTGGTTCAAACATAGGAAGATAAAGGTAAATTTCAAAGTAACCATAAAAAAAGTTAACAAACCTACTCATCAGAATAAAAAAGGAAAAAAATATAAAGACTCAGTAAGCACAAAATCTATAATAAAAAAAGAAAAGAAAGTCCACAAACAAAAGGAATTCTGCACAGGAAAGTAAGAGGAACAAAGAAAACGTTGGCATCACAAAAAAAAAAAAAGCACAACAATATGACAGCAATAAACTCATACCTATTGATAATCACACTGAATGTAAACGGCTTAAATGCACTGATAAAGAGACAGAATGGCAGAGTGGATAAAAAAAATGAGTCTACAATATGATGTCTACAAGAAACCCACCTTAGACTGAAGACAACTATATTAAAAATTAAAGGATGGAAAAAGTTATATCAAGCAAACAGTAACCAAAAAAGGGCAAGAGTGGCAATACTAATCTCAAGTAAAATAGACTGTAAGACAAAATCGACAATAAAAGATAATAAAGGACATTATATAATGATTAAAGGAAGAACTCAACAAGAAGATATAACCTTAATAAATATCCTCACACCCAACAGCAGGTTCCAAAATAAATGAAACAAACTCTGATAGTGCTGAAAAGAGAAACAGTTCCACAATTATAGTAGAAGTCATCAATACACCACTCTTGGTAAAGTGTGAAACACCTAGAAAGAAACTCAACAAAGATACAGAAGATCTAAAGGCCAAAATCAACCAACTTGACTTCATAGGTGAATACAGAACACTTCATGCAGCAGCAGCAAAGTACATTCTTTTCCAGTGCACATGGAACACTGTCCAGAATAGATTACATCTCACGCCACAAAGCAATGCTCAATAAAATCCAAAACATCAAAATAATACAAAGCATTCTCTCTGATCATGCCATAAAAGTAGAAATCAATAATAGGAAGTTCAAGGAAAAAGATCAAATACTTGTAAACACCTTGCTTAAAAGCAACTGAGTAATAGAAGAAATCAAAGAGAGATTCAAAAAATTTCTAGAATCAAATAAGAGTGAAAGCAAGTCATACAGAAACTTTTGAGACACAGAAAAGGCAGTGCTCAGAGGTCAATTATAACAATAAATGCACCCATCAAAAAAGAAAGATGAGCCAAAATAAAAATGTTAGCCCTGAAATTCTAACAAACAGAAAGAGAACAGTAAAAGATGCCCACAAGCGCCAGAAGAATGGAAGTAATAAAGATTAGAGGATAAAAAAATGAAATAGAGAATAGAAAAACAATAGAAAGAGTCAACAAGACCACAGTTTGGTTCTTTGAAAAGATCAACAAAATTGACAAACCACTGGCCAAGCTGAAAACAGAAAATAACCAAAATAAGAAACAAGAAGGGGAACATTACAACAGACCCAAATGAAATAAAAAGGATCATAACAGAATACTTTGAAAAACTGTACTCCAACAAATTTGAGAACCTAGAGGACGTGGATATATTTCTAGAAACACACTACCTACCCAAACTAACACAAAGGAGGATAGAAAATTTGAACAGACTCATAACAAAAGAAGAGGTTGAAGAGATAATAAACTCTCAACAACAACAAACACCTGGCCTAGACAACCTCACTGGAGAATGCTACCAAACATTCAGAGAAGAGCACATACCAGTACTACTCAAACTATTTCAAGCACAGAAAAAGAAGGCACACTCTTGAATTCATTCTATGAAGCCAGCATAACCTTGATACCAAAGCCAGGCAAAGACACCTCAAAAGAGAAAATTACACGCAGCTATCTCTCATGAATATAGATGCAAGTATTCTCAACAAAATTCTAGCCAATAGAATTCAGCATCATGTCAAAAAAATAATATGCCATGACCAAGAGGAGTTCATACTAGGTATTATGCAAGAATAGTTCAACACTAGAAAATCGATCTGCATAATCCAACATATGTAAAGAACAAAAGAAAAGAATCACGTTATCATCTCGATCGACATAGAAAAGGCATTTGATGAAGTCCTACACCCATTCCTGATAAAAACACTCTATAAAATAGGAATAGAAAAAAATTTCTCAGCATAATAAACAGAACCAACAGCTAACATCATTCTCATTGGAGAAAGGCTGAAAACCTTCCCCTTGAGAACCAGAACAAGACAAAGATGAGCTTTATCACCATTCCAATTTAGCAGTATGTTGGAAGACCTAGCTAGAGCAATAAGGCAAGAAAAAGAAATAAAGGGCATCCGAATTAAAAAGGAAGAAGTAAAACTCTCCCAATTCACAGATAATATGGTCCTATACATAGAGAACCCCAACAGATTCAGCAGAATAGTAGGATGCAAGATCAACATACAAAATTCAGTTGGATTCCTATAAACCAAAAAAGAGAACTTCGAAAAGGAAATCAGGAAAGCAATACCATCTATTATAGCCCCTAAAAAGGTAAAATACTTAGGAATAAATATAACCAAGATTGTAGAAGACCTATAAATAGAAGACATTATTGCAAGAAACTGATAGAGAATTGCATAAATGGAAAAACATATGCTCATGGATATAAAGACTCAACATTGTGAAATGTAAATTCTATCCAAGGCAATCTACATATATAACAAAATCCCAATCCAAATATCAACCGCATTCTTTAATGAGATGGAAAACTAATCACCTTATTTATATGGAAAGGAAAAAAGCCCTGGATAAGGAAAGCATTACTGAAGAAAAAGAACAAAGTAGGAGGCCTCACATTACCTGATCTCAGAACCAACTATACAGCCATGGTATTCAAAACAGCCTGTTACTAGCACAAAGACAGAGGCTTAGACCAAAGCAACAGAATTGAGAGCCCAAACATAAATCCATCCACGTATGGCCAGCTGATCTTTTGGAAAGGCCCAAAGTCCATTAAATTGAGGAAAAGACAGTCTTTTTAACAAATGGTGCTGGTGAAATTTGATGTTCATCTGTAAAAAGATGAAACAGGACCCATACCTCACACCATACAAAAAAACTAACCCAAAACAGATCAAAGACCTAAATTTAAAACTTAAAATGATAAAGATCATGAAAATGAATATAGGAACAATGCTAGACGCCATAATACACGGAATAAATTCAATGTAAACAGTAACTAACAATGCACAAACACCAGAAGATAAATTAGATCACTGGGTGTTCTTAAAAATTAAACACTTAAGCGCATCAAAAAACTTCACCAAAAGAGTAAAAAGAGAACCTACACACTGGGAAAAATTTTTTGGCTCTTACAAATCAGACAAAGATCTAATCTCTAAAATCTACAAGGAAATCCGACACCTCTATAACAAAAAGAAAAATAATCCAATTTATAAGATATGAACAGACACTTCATCAAAGACGACATTCAGGGAGGGGGAGCCAAGATGGCAGAATAGACAGATGCTTCCAGTGAGCCCTCTTTACAACAAAGACCCGAAAAAACAAGTGATACGAGTATATTTGTGACAAGCTGGTAACCCTGAGCATCAAAGGCAAGCTTAGATAATGAACTGAGGGGCAAGGAAGGAAGAGACTGTTAAGATGTGGAGAGGAGTTACCGGACCTGAATCGCGGGGAGCGCTCAGGCACCATTCCTGGAGTTGTGGCGGTGGTGGGCTGGTACTAGCTTTCAACCACAGTTTCCTCAGGCAGAAGCAGCCTACTCACACCTCCGGAACCTGAGGAGAACAGCGCTCTCGGCAAAAGCTAAGTACTTCCGTATATTTTACACGTTCCCCCCCCACCCCCAAGCTGGCTTGAGCAGCTGAATCCCGGGGCCTGAGATAGACCCTAGTGAGCACCTAAAGCCATCCTCCCAGCCTTGTGGAAGGAAAAAAAATGCAATTGGGGGGAAAAGATAATTTCCCAGCTCCATTAAAAGGGGGAACTTAGGACAGAAGTGGCTCCTGTCCAGGCATAAACCATCCATGGACCTTGAGCACCTTTCCCTTCTGCATGGACCTGTGTGGGCCTATTTCAGGAGAATAGGCCCTTGTTGGCAAACTCCAACCATTTCAGCTGTGTGGCGGAGAGGTGGGTGTTTGACATTTGACATTTTTTTTTTTTTTTTTTTTGCCTATTAAACAAGGTCCTCACCTACCCACATCAGGGACCTAAGGACTGGTAGCTCCACTCAGGTCACCCATCCACCCGTGACAGGGTCCAAAGATAACTGGTGCCTCCCCGTCCTTACAACCAAAAACTTTGGGTGCCCATGGTCCCTCTGTAGAATCCACCTACCAGCACATTCTAGGGAACAGAGAAGCGTTTTCCTCAGAGACAGTTCGGGGTCGGTTCTCAGACTCTTGCCTTGTTCAGAGAGTGACCCCCTGTTGCAATCAGATACCAGTATATACACCAATCACCCCTGCCCCTCTAAGACTGTAGGACAGAGCCTGTACCACACACTTGATGATCAGCTACCTGGAAACCTGAGCTGAATTCATACAAGAAAACTGAATAGACTCCTAGTCCGATATACCTGATAACAGCTCTAACCAGCTGGGGACAGGACACCAGAGCTCCAAAGGCAGAAATAATCAAGCTAGCTCACTCAAGCAACGCATAGGTGTATACCAAAACAAAACAAAGCAAGAAGCTACAATACAGTAAGCAAGCATAAACTAAATACAGTAACTTATAGATGGCTTGGAGACAACAGTCACTATCAAGTCACACAAAGAAACAGACCATGATCACCTCAACAGGCTCTGAAAACAAAGAATCCAGGGATCTTCTAGATGAAAGTGCGTTCCTAGAATTACCAGAGCCAGAATAAAAAAGTTTAATATACAGAACCCTTCAAGACATCAGGAATGAAATGGGGCAATACGCAGAACAAGCCAAGGAACACACAGATAAAGCAACTGAAGAAATTAGAAAGAATATTCAGGAACATAATGAAAAGTTTAATAAGCTGGAAAAATCCATAGATAGCAATCAGAAATTCAGAAGATTAACAATAAAATTACAGAATTAGAAAACTCAATAGAAAGTCAGAGGAGCAGAATTGAGCAAGTAGAAGCTAGAATTTCTGAACTCGAAGATAAATCACTTGGCACTAATATATTTGAAGGAAAATCAGATAAAAGAATTTTTAAAAATGAATTAACCTTAAGAACCACGTGAGACTCTATCAAAAGAAATAATCTACGAGTGATTGAAGTACCAGAACAGGGAGGGATAACACAAAATACGAAGAAAATTGTTGAAGATTTGTTGGCAGAAAACTTCCCTGATATTATGAAAGATGAGGAGATATCTATCCAAGAGGCTCATCGAAATCCACATAAGGTAGATGTTAAAAGAAAGTCACCAAGACATCTTATAATTGGAGTTGCCAAAACCAAAGATTAAGAGAGAATTGTAAGAGTAGTGAGGGATAAATGAAAAGTCACCTACAAAGGAGAGCCAATAAGAATAAACTTGGACTACTTGGCAGAAATCATGCAGGCAAGAAGGCAATGGGATGACATATTTAAAAAATTGAAGAAAAAAAATTTCCTGCCAAGAATCATATATCCATCAAAACTGTCTCTTAAATGTGAAGGTGAAATTAAGACATTTCCAGATAAACACAAGTTGAGGGAATTCATAAAAACCAAACCAAAACTACAAGAAATACTAAAGGGAGTTCTTTGGTTAGAAAATCAATAATATCAGGTATCAACCCAAGACTAGAACAGTGGGCAGAGCAACCAGAAGTCAACCCAGACAGGGAAATCCAAAAAAACAAAGCAAGATTATATACATATATATATAAAAAAAAAGCCCAGAACAGGGTAATAGCAATGTTATTACATAAAAGGAGACAACATTAAAATAGTAGAGAGGGACTAAGAATTGTAATCATACACTTCCATATGGAGAGGAAGATACGGCGATACACAGAAATAAAAGTTAGGTTTAAATTTACAAAAATAGGGGTAAATAGTAAAGTAATCACAAAGGAGACAAACTATCCTACTCATCAAAATAAAATTCAAGAGAAAAATACAGACTCAGCCAAAAGAAAATCGACAACAACAAATATGAGGAAAGGACAATATATAAAGAAAATCTACTCAGCACATAAAATCAAGTGGGAAAAAGAAACTGTCAATACACAAAAAAGACATCAAAATGATAGCACTAAATTCATACCTATCCATAATTACCCTGAGTGTAAATGGACTAAATCCACCAATAAAGAGACAGAGACAGGCAGAATGGATTAAAAAACAAGATCTGTCTATATGCTGCCTACAAGAGACGCACCTTAGACTTAGAGAAACAAACAAACTAAAACTCAACGGATGGAAAAATATATATCAAGCAAACCACAGTCAAAAAAGAGCAGGAGTGGCAATATTAATTTCTGACAAAATAAACTTTAAAGTTAACTCCATCATAAAGGATAAGGAAGGACAGTATGTAATGATTAAACGGACAATACACCAAGAAGATATAACCATATTAAATATTTATGCACCCAAAAGCAGGGCTGCACAATACATAAAACAAACTCTATCAGCCTTGAAAAGTGAGATAGCTCCACAATAACAGTAGGAGACTTCAACACACCACTTTCGGTGAAGGACAGGACATCCAGAAAGAAGGTCAGTAAAGACACAGAAGATCTAAATGCCACAATAAATCAACTTGACCTCATAGACATATACAGAACACTCCACCCAACAGCAACCAAGTATACTTTCTTTTCTAGTGCACATGGAACATTCTCTAGAATAGACCACATATTAGGTCATAAAGCAAGCCCTAGCAGAATCCAAAACACTGAAATATTGCAAAGCATCTTCTCAGACCACAAGGCCATAAAAGTGGAAATCAATAACAGGAAAAGCAGGGAAAAGAAATCAAACACTTAGAAACTGCTCAAAAAAGACTGGATTATAGAAGACATTAAGGATGGAATAAAGAAATTCATAGAATCCAATGAGAATGAAAACACTTCCTATCAGAACCTTTAGGACACAGCAGAAGCAGTGCTCAGATGCCAATTTATATCAATAAATGCACACTCCAAAAAGAAGAAAGGGCCCAAATCAAAGAATTATCCCTACAACTTGAACATATAAAAAGAGAGCAACAAAAGAAACTCACAGGCACAAGAAAAAAACAAAACAAAACAAAACAATTAGAGCTGAACTAAATGAAATAGAAAACAGGAAAACAATTGAAAGAATTAACAAGACCAAAAGCTGGCTTTTTGAAAAAATCAACAAAATTGATAAACCACTGGCTGAACTGACAAAAGAAAAATAGGAGGAAGGAAATAACCCAAATAAGAAATGAAATGGGTGATATTACAACAAACCCAACTGAAATTAAAAGAATCATATCAGATTAGTATGAAAAACTATACTCAAACAAATTTGAAAACCTAGAAGAAGTGGATGAATTCCTAGAAACACACTACCTACCTAAACTAACACAAACAGAGGTAGAACAACTAAATAGAACATAACAACGGAAGAGATTGAAAAGGTAATCAAAAAACTCCCAACAAAAAAAAGCCCTGGTCTGGACGGCTTCACTGAAGAGTTCTACCAAACTTTCAGAGAAGAGTAAACACCACTACTACTAAAGGTATTTCAGAGCATAGAAAAGGACGGAATCCTACCTAACTCATTCTATGAAGCCACCATATCCCTGATACCAAAACCAGGTAAAGACACCACAAGAATAGAAAATATAGACCTATATCCCTCATGAATGTAAATGTAAAAATCCTCAATAAAATTCTAGCCAATAGAATTCAACAACATATCAAAAAAATAATTCACCATGACCAAGTGGGATTCATACCAGGTATGCAGGGATGGTTCAGCATTAGAAAAACAATTAATGTAATCACCCACATAAATAAAAGACAAGAATTACATGATTTTATCGATTGCTGCAGAAAAGGCATTTGACAAAGTTCAACACTCATTCATGATAAAAACTCTCAGCAAAATAGGAATAGAAGGAAAATTCCTCAACATAATAAAGGGCATTTATACAAAGCCAACAGCCAACATCACCGTAAATGGAGAGAGCCTGAAAACATTCCCATTGAGATCAGGAACCAGGCAAGGATGCCCTTTATCACCACCCTTATTCAACATTGTGCTGGAAGTCCTAGCCAGAGCAATTAGGGTAGATAAAGAAATAAAGGGCATCCAGATCGGCAAGGAAGAAGTCAAAGTGTCTCTATTTGCAGATGACATGATCTTATACACAGTACCAGGCTGTTTTGACTACTGTGGCAGTAAAATAGGTTCTAAAATCAGGTAAAGTAAGGCCTCCCACTTTGAATGAAAAACTAATTTCTGCTGTAAACTTTCACCTAAAACACAATAAAATTTTTTTTTAAATTACAAAAAGAAAAAGAATGAAGGAAATAAGAAAAACATGGAAATCAATGAGATATGAAAGAGATAAACAGTACAAAAATAAATAAATCCAGTGTTGGTTCTACGAAAATACCAACTAAATGATACTATCTAGTGAGAGAGAGAGTAGGAGAGAGTGAGGGAAAGGTACAAAAATCACCAACATGAGAAATAAAAAATGAAAGAGTGGGCATCACTACAGATCCTAAAAAAACAAAAGAGACATTAAAAGTGTAACACAGGCATATGTTGGGGATATTGCAGGTTCGGTTCCAGACCACTGTAATAAAGTGAGTATCACGGTAAAGTGAGTCACACTAATTTTAGTGTCCCAGTGCATATAAAAGTTATGTTTACACTATACTGTAGTATATTAAGTGTGCAATAGCATTATGTCTAAAAAAATAATGTACATACCTTAATTGAAAAAATACTATACTGCTAAAAAATACCATCATCTGAGCCTTCAGTGAGCAGTAATCTTTTTGTGGTGGAGGGTCTTGCCTTGATGTTGATGGCTGCTGACTGATTAAAAAAAAATGGTGGTTATTAAAGGTTGGGGTGGCGGTAGTAATTTCTTCAAATAAATGAAGTTTGCTGTATCAGTTGACTATTCCTTTCATGAAAGATTTCTCTGCAGTATGTGAGGTTGTTTGATAGCATTTTACTCACAGTAAAACATCTTGCAAAATTGGAGTCAATCCTCTCAAACCCTGCTGCTGATTTATCAACTACGTTTATCTAATATTATAAATTCTTTGCTGTAATTTCAACAATGTTCATAGCATCTTCACCAAGAGTAGATTCTATCTCAAGAAACCATTTTCTTTGCTCCTCCATAAGAAGCAACCCCTCATTCATTAAAGGTTTATCATGAAATTGCAGAATTCAGTCACATCTTTGCGGTCCACTTCTAATTCTAGCTCTTCCTCCACTAAATCTAGTTATTTCCTCCACTGAAGTCTTAAACCCCTCAAAGTCACTCACAAAGATTGGAATCAACTTCTTCCAAACTCCTGTTAATGTTGATATTTTGACCTCCTTACATGAATCACAAATGTTCTTAATGGTATCTAGAATGGTGAATACTTTCCAGAAGGTTTTCAATTTACTTTGCTCAGATCCATCAGAGGAATCACTATCTATGGCAGTTATAGCCTGATGAAATGTATTTCCTAAATAATAGGACTTGAAAAGTCAAAATTACTCTTTGATCCATGGGATGCAGCATGGATGTTGTGTTAGCAGGCAGGAAAGCAACATTAATCTCCTTGTACATCTCCATCAGAGCTCTTGGGCAACCAGGTGCATTGTCAGTGAACACTAAATTTTGAAAGGAATCTTTTTTTCTGAACAGGAGGTCTCAACAGTGGCCTTAAAACATTCGGCAAACCATGTTGTAAACAGACATGCTCTCATCCAGGCTTTGTTTCATTTACAGTGCACAGGAAGAGTAGATTTAGCATAATTCTTAAGGGCCCTCGGATTTTCAGAACGGTAAATGGGCATTGGTTTCAACTCAACTCACCAGCTGCATTAGCCCCTAGTAAGAGAGTCAGCTTGTCCTTCGATGTTTGAAGCCAGGCATTGGCTTCTCTCTAGCTATGCATGTCCTAGATGGCATCTCCTTTCACCTGTTTCATCTACACTGAAAATCTGTTGTTTGGTGTAGCCACTTTCCTCAGTTATCTTAGCTAGATCTTCTGAATAACTTGCTATAGCTTCTACATCAGCACTTGCTGCTTCACTTTGCACTTTTGTGTTATGGAGTTGGCTTCTTTCCATAAGTCTCGTGAACCAACCTCTGCTAGCTTCAAACTTTTCTTCTGCAGCTTCCTCACCTCTCTCAGCCTTCACAGAACCGAAGGGAATTAGGGCCTTGATCTCAATCGGATCTTCTAGCCAGACCACTAAAACTTTCTCCAGATCAGCAATAAGGCTGTTTCACTTTCTTATCACTCGTGTGCTTATCGGAGTAGCACTTTTAATTTCCTTCAAGAACTTTTCCTTTGTATTTACAACTTGGCTAACTGTTTGGTGGGAGAGGCCTAGCCTCTGGCCTATCTCAGCTTTCAACATTCCTTCCTCACTAAGCTTAATCATTTCTAGCTTTTGATTTAAGTGAAAGATGTGATACTCTTCCTTTCACTTGAACACTTACAGGCCATTACAGCGTTATTAACCAGCATAATTTCAATGTTGTCGTGTCTCAGGGAACAGGGAGGCCCGAGGAGAGGGAGAGAGACGGGAGAATGGCTGGTCGGTGGAGCAGTCAGAAAACACACAACACTTATCAATTAAATTCACTGTCTTATATTGGTGCAGTTTGTGGCACCTCAAAACAAGTACAATAGTAACATCCAAGATCACTGATCACAGATCACCATAACAGATATAATAATAATGAAAAAGTTTGAAATATTAAAACAATTACCAAAATGTGACACAGGGACATAAGTGGGCTCATGCTGTTGAAAAAATGGTGCTACTAGATTTACTTAAGATAGGGTTGCCACAAGCATTTAATTTATTAAAAAAATGCAGTATCTGCAAAGTGCAATAAAGTGAACCACAATAAAATGAGGTAAGCCTGCAGTGGAAAATTATGACCAACTGAATATCCCAAATTTCAAAGTCCTTGAAAGATGGAAACTACTAAAGCTCACTTGTTAAGAAGAAATAAATAACCTAATAGTAATATTAAAGAAAGAGAACTTATGGTTAAAAAACCTTCTTATAAAGAAAACTCCATGCTTAAATAGCTTTACTGTTGAATTCTATCAAATAGTTAAGAAAGAACGATACCAATTCTACGAAATGCTTTTAGAATTTAGAAGTGAAAACTCCACTTATTTTAGACTGATATCTACATCACACAAAGATATTACAAGAACAGAAAACTATGGAACAATATTCCTCATGAACGTAGACACAGTATTCTTAATATTATCAAATTAAATCCAGAATTATATGAAAAGGCTAATACACTATGAGCAAGTGAGATTTATCTTAGCAATTCAAGATTGTTCTAAAATTCAAAATTTAACTGGTGTAATTCATCATACTTACAAACCAAAAAGGGCCAGGGGGGAGTAACTCAACAGATGCAGAAAAAAGAACTTGACAAAATTCTACACCTGCCCATGGGAAAAATTCTCAGCACACCAGAAATAGAAGATAATTTCCACAGTCTAATAAAGCTCATCTGGAAAAATATCTACAGCTAACAGAATACTTCCCTGTTAAGATTCAGAGCCAGGAAAGTATATCCACTCACACTACTTCCATTCAGCACAAGAGTAAGAAAAAGTAGCAGAGACATATAGATTGGGGAGCAAAGTTTATTCCTGTCTCCTCAATATGAAAACCCATTGTATAGAAAATTACGGGCAACAGAAATCTAGGTTTTATTACCATAATCTCCTATCAAATTTATACATGATCCACAAATTTCAAGTCAGTTACTAAAAATATTAACACTAGTTTTACCAGGCCGTCAGAAGCTTAGGCTTGTGGCTAATGACAGCATAGCACTCAGAATTATATAGACAAGATATTTCCTTTTCAAAGTGTGGATAGAGCACTTTGAGAAGGGAAATACTTGATTGAAAATAGTATATATACAGAGTTCTGCATTAGAAATAAGAATCAAGGAAGCTATTTTTCTCTTATACAATTGCTTTAAAACTGTAATTGCATACCTGTGTTGAGGAAAACTGGAACAATGTCCCCTATATATTTTAGGGGATATTTAATTTTCAGAAACCAAGAAATAAATATCAGAAAATAAAAGAATAGCAGGTTTATGTCTCTTTCCAGTCAAAGGATCTAGCAGAGTCATGAAAGATGGATTATCAAGATTGCGGGTCTTGGGTTTTGTTTATATATGGGCAGAACCCCTCTTGGGATGCAGACACTCCAGAGACCGGCGTCCTCACTGAAGGAACAATTAGAGTTTGGGTTTATACCTGCGCTATGAATGGTGTGCTGCCTCCCAGGTGTATTGGTGTTCCTCCTATTGGGAAGAGAAACCTGGGAAGCTTGGTGCACTGCAATATTTTAGTTTCATCATCCCTATCATTACCATTGAAAATCCTGGTGGCATAATGTTTAAGAGATATGGCTGCTAACCAAAAGGTTGACAGTTCGAATCCACCAGGCACTTTTTGGAAACCCTATGGGGCAGTTTTACTCTGTCCTACAGGGTCACTATGAGTTGGAATCGACTCGATGGCAATGGATTTGTTTTTCCTTTTTTTTTTGGTATCATCATCATTATCATGACAACTTCAGTTTTTACCATCAATATCCTTATTACCTTTGCCATCATCATCACCACTGACATTACTCACCGCCATCATAACATAGCCATTATTCATCATTGGTCATTCATCTTTAGGTACATTTCTTAAAAAATAAATTCACTGAATTTACTAAAGAAGAAATCTGTTTAGTTTTCGTTAACTGATTTTAATTTGGTTATCATAGCTGCATTGTAAGGAACATTCAATTTATCACTTGCTGCAGCTGAAGACTGACAGGGTAATATGATGGGAGATTGAGGGGCACGAGAAAAGTAGACTAGTAAGAATTTTCACTAATATGCAGCACAGTAAGTATATTACTGATAAATACAGTCTTAAAAATGTTTTTTTCTTATTTATCAGGTTCAAAATAATGATTTAGTTCTCCATTATATTTTGAAAGTGGCCGGTTTTTAAAAAATATAGGTTAAACATATTACGCATTATATTCTCTTTGTAGGCGTATCATTTATTGCATCAGGGAATTTTTAGGGAAATGAAAATGTCGTGTATCTTGATTAAGTGGTGATTGCATGATCATATAAATTTACAAAAAAATCACCAAACTGTGCATATAAATTTGGTTTATTTTATTGTATGTCAATTATATCTCAATAAAGTTGATTTAAACATTCAAAGACAACATCTAAATGGCAAAGTCAAGAGACATGAAAAAAATTCCTGAAGCCCAACATAGCTTGTATTCAAAGAAACATGAATTCAAATAAAGTGATGACATTTTTAGCATCAAATTGGCTGTTTGTCTGGAAATTGTTAGGACAGATGTGAGGGAAAATGTATGCTTATACACTGACAGTAGGAGTATAATTGAATTTTTTCATGAGACCACTTCAGCAATATTCTTAACAAAGAAGATATCTTCAGACTCAGCATTTTCTAAGCAATTTATCATAAGAAAATAAATGGTTAAGTTTGAAAAGATGTACATTCATCTCAGCAGTGTTTATCATAGCGAAAATTGGACATAATAAAAATGTCAAAGAATCGACATAATAAATTATAGTATTCCCATTAAAGGGATATAATGAAGCCACTAATAATGATTCTGTTACAGTTTGTTAATGTGAAAATACACCAATGGTATATAGTTGTTACAGAAATGTTTCAAGGCCATATACACAATACGATTGATTTTTGTCAAAAAATAATAATGTTATGAAAATTACATGTATGTATTAAAAAAATGAACAATATATACCCGAATTAACAGTAGTTATTTATGGGTGGTGGAAACATGGAAGGATTTATTTTCTGCTGTATGTTAATATGTATTCTATAATTTTTCTGAAATAAACATGCAGCACTGTGGAAACTAAATTGTTAAAAGAAACAACTAAGTTTTGCATTCAGTGAATTGGTTTTTGGTAAATTAGATTTCAATTGGCTTGCTAGTAAATTAGATTTCAGTGAATTGGTTTTTAAAGAACTGTGCTGACTCCTTCAAAAGTTAGAATCAATTTGACTTCATTGTTGATATAGGCAACTGAGCAGCTGGGAAAATGGCATCATTTCTTGAGATAGGGAATATAAGAGAAGAAAGTTTTTAAGGAAAGCAGTGATACCAGTTTTCAATTTGTCGAATTTTAGGTGTTTGTCGGAAACCTTGGCGGTGTAGTGGTTAAGAGCTAAGGCTGCTAACCAAAAGATCGGCAGTTCGAATCCATGGAAACTCTATGGGGCAGTTCTACCCTGTCCTATAGGGTTGCTATGAGTCGGAATCAACTCGATGGCAATGGTTTTTTTTTTTTTTTTTTGGTTGGGTCCTTATATAAACATCTGGGCTAAAAATACAGACCTGGAAGTCATCACCAGACTAATTTAATACTTGAGAGTGGATCAGGGAAAGTAAGCAGGATGCAAAGAGAAAGGAGAGGATGGAACCTAGTGCAATATCGATATTTAGCTCTTGAAGAAGGCTGAGAAAAAGTGGCCAGAATTTGGAGGAAGACTAGAAGGATAATGTATCTTGAAATGCAAGAAAAATGAGTATTTTAAGAAGGAGGAAGCTGTCAACTGCATTACATAAAATAGGACTAAAGGTATTCATTGGGTTTGAAAACATCTGGTTTGACCACATCTGGTTTGACCTATTCAAGAATATGTAGCTATAGATAAGGCAGGTTTTATTTTTCCTCTTTTGTAGAAGAGGGGTACCCAGGCAAAGAGAACTTAGTGGCTTATCTAAGATTGTATAGCAGAGTCAGTTCTTTAACTCCTTAACCTAGGCTCTTTCCGGGGTACTGCATTGCCTCTTGATTTAAGCTAGCCTCCAAAATAAAATTCCTGAGAGGAAGCTTTGTAAAATATCAGAACACATCACAGAGAGGGTGTATAGCTTTACTTTCCATAAGATGCCATTATAAATTATAGACAGTCACTTCAATCCTACAATTAGGATTATAGAGGAGGCTTTATACAAGAAGAAAATCTTTCTGCATTGCTTTCTGTACATTTCTTTGCACATATTATGACTATTTTATTTTAATTAGTCTGTTAAGATGTCCCTGTTATATTTAGAATAATCTGCCTGCTCCTGCTTATCAAACTACATCTCTCCCTTCCATTGAATCATGTTATTGTCGTTATTAGGTGCTGCTGAGTCAGTTCCGACTCATAATGATTCTATGCACAGCAGAACAAAACACTACCCAGTCCTGTGCCATCCTCACAATTTTTTCTATGCTTGAGCCCATCATTGCAGCCATTGTGTCAATCCATCACATTGAAGGTCTTCCTCTCTTTTGCTGACCATCTACTTTACCAAACATGATGTCCTTCTCCAGGGACTGGTCCCTCCTGATAACATGTCCAAAGTACATGAGATGAAATCTCACCATCCTCACTTCTAAGGAGCATTCTGGTTGTACTTCTTCCAAGACGCTTGGTTCATTCTTCTGGCAGTCCCTGGTATATTCAATATTCTTTGCCAACACCATAATTCAAGAGTGTCAATTCTTATTCGGTCTTCCTTATTCATTGCCCAGCTTTCACATGCATATGAGGCCATTGAAAATACCATGACTTGAGTCAGGTGCACCTTAGTCCTTGAAGTGACATCTTTGTTTTTAACACTTTAAAGAGTTTTTTTGCAGCAGATTTGCCCCCATGCAATACATCGTTTGATTTCTTGACTGCTGCTTCCATGGCCATTGATTGTGGATCCAAGTAAAATGAAATCCTTGCCAACTTCAGTATTTTCTCTTATTGGTCCAGTTGTAAGGATTTTTGTTTTCTTTATGTTGAGGTGTAATCCACACTGAAGGCTGTAGTCTTTGATCTTCATCGTAAGTGCTTCGAGTCCTTCAAGTCCCCATTAAATGACACTTGAAGTTATTTTGGGTTTGTTCTGATTAACTCCACTTATACAGTTGTTAGAGCTAAGGCTGCTAACCAAAAAGTCAGTAGTTTTGTCCACTAACCGCTCCTTGGGAACCCTATGGGTCTGTTCCCCTCTGTCCTAGAGGGACACTGTTTGTTGGAGTTGACTCAATGGCAATGAGTTTTTTGGTTTATATTATACTTTCTAGCAGAGTCTTGATTTGTTTTGCACCCTTTACAACCCCCAAAAACCAAACCCTCTGCTGTCGAGTCAATTCCTACTCATAGATGTAAATTATAGATTTTGTAGTATTTGTGCTGGTATACTTTGCTCTGTTAATTAGTACAAATTTTCTTGAGTGTAAGTGTCTTAGGAAAAAGAATTCCATTTTGTAGAACTTTAAGTTTCTGGGCAGCTCTCTAACTAAAATCTTTGCAGCTATTTCAGCCACTTGGTAACTTTCCTTTGCCGGCATCTAAAAGAAAAGGGAAGGTTTCTTCTACAAACACCTTGACCTTGATAGACAGAAATCTACTGGCATCATTGCCTTTTCAACATCAATATTAGCATATTAAAGACCTCAAACTTAGTTTCAGTACACCTAATTATGTGTAGCTCCTATTACTTTTCTTTGTTAGGAAAGAAATAGGATCACCAAATGCCTGCTTATCAGAACCTCTGGTGAATTCTTTCACATAGAAAAAAAAGAACTCTGGAATTATGGTTTTGCAATTTGGAGTTTTATTGCACTATAGTTACATGCAGGAGCCCTGGTGATGTAGTTGTTAAAAGCTCAGCTGCTAACCGAAAGTTCTGCAGCTAATATTCACCAGCTGCTCCTTGGAAACCCTATGGGGCAGTTCTACTCTGACCTATAGGGTTCCTATGAGTCAGAACTGGATGGATGGCACCTAACGATCACAACATAGTTACATGCAAGTCCATTGCATTCAGCAAGTTCTTGAGGAGCATCTATAATGTATTCACCACTCTGATAGTGAGTGTGCAGTGTACTCTAAAGCTATAGGATTTACCATTTTCCTTGAAGGAGCTTTAAATCTAGTTGGGGCTTGTGAAATATAGTCTTGAATAATCAATGAATAGTATAAGGTTGCATTAGACTGAGCACATGAAGAGTGATATGGAAAAATAACTGAACAGGAGTACAAGAGAAATTATTTAGTTCAAGGTCTTTTTCAGTTCTTTTTCTCGTTGAACCCTTGGTAACATTATTTACCTCTCACTCTTTTGGCTTCTGAGACATGTCATGAATTCAACAAATACGTACCAAAAATATTTAAAAAACAAAAAACCCAAACCCATTGCTGTTGAGAGTTGATTCTGACTCATAGCAATCCTATAGGACAGAGTAGAATGGCCCACAGAGTTTCCAAGGCTGTAATCTTTATGGGAGCGGACTGCTAAATCTTTCTCCTGTGAAATGGTTGGTGGGAAACAAATATTTACTGGGATATAATTTAATCCTTACTGCAAGTTTGGTATTATTTTCCCTGTTTTTCAGATGAGGGCACTGAGTCTTATTTAGGTTAAGTAACTTACTCAGGTTCACCCAGGAAATGAGTAGAATGGGGATTTAGTTACAAGATTATTTGTCTCTAATTCTTGCTCTCAGTTGTTACACTTGTATTTTTTTTTGACATTTCCACTGATCAACTGCTCAATTTCCTTCTTCTGTTATCTATTTAAAGGTATTTTTGAAAAGTTTAACTCTTAACCTTGACTATTCCTGCCTTTAATCGTTCCTTCTTGAAGCAATTCTCTATTTTTCTGTGAGAACTCTGTTCAGGTGATTCCCCAATTTTTATCTTAATCCTTTTTCATCCAAGTTCTGATCTTCAATTTTCTACTTTTTTCTGATCTTTGGTATTTGGATGCTCTGCCAGCATTTCATGATCATGTCTAAAATTCAGCTCTTTATCCTGTCCTCTTGTTATTTCTCCATTTCTGTTACTTTACTCCTGTTTTGGAGTTCCTGGGTGGCACAAATTGTTAAATATTCAACCACTAACCAAAATGTTGGCACTTTGAACCCACCCAGAGGTTCCTTGGAAGACAGGTCTGGCAATCTGATTCCAAAAGGTCATGGCCTTGAAAACCTAATGGAGGGCAGTTCTACTCTGCACACAGGCCATGAGTTGGAATCAACTTGATGGCAACTACTACAACAACATCCTGTTTTATTAGGATTGGAATCTTAGTGAAATTTGATTTGTGCCTTTTCCTCTATACCCTTCTCAAACCATTGGAGACACTAGATCCTGTTTTGCATTTCATCACAATATCGTAATATATGGTACACATAATATGTGTTTTTATTACTTCTGTAATGCATTTTCATTGATTTCCCTGCCTCAGCCTCTTCCTGTTCCAGCCTATTCTGACACCATTTGTATCCAAGGAGATACCAACAACAACAGCTTCCACTTTTTGTGTCTTCTTTTTTACAGAAGGTACGTAGTTTGTTCATTCAAACAGCCATTTGAAACTAGAAATAGAAATACCTTATGATCCATCAATCCCACTCCTAGGTATATACCCTACCAAAAAAAATCCAACCCACTGCCATCGAGTCAATTCCAACTCATAGCGGCCCCTGGGGTTTCCAAGGCTGTAATCTCTACAGAAGCAGATTGCCACATCTTTCTCTCACAGAACCACTGGTTGTTTTGAACTCCTACCTTTTGGTTAACAGTCCATCACTTTAACCACTGCATCACCAGGGCTCCTTAGGTATATACCCTAACCCTAGTGCCGCTGAGTCATAAAAAAATAGACAGGGACAGATGTATGTACACCTATACTTATTGCAGCGTTATTCACGATAGAAAAAAATTGAAAACAGCCTAAGTGCCCTTCAGCAGATGAATGGATAAGCAACATGTGGTACACGTATACAATAGAATACTACACATATACAATAGAATGTATATCATGGTTGGCTCTGGAGGACATAATGCTAAGTGAAATTAGTCAATCACATAAGGACAAATACCGTATGATCCACTTTTATATATATCCACATTGATATATATATACAGAGACCAAAGTTCACTTGCAGTTACCAGGGATGGGGGTGAGGGGAGAGGGAATCACTCTATAGATTGTTATTTTTGATGGTGGGAAAAGTAGCACAGAATATGAGTGTAATGAGCACAGTTTGACCAAAGTAAATGCTGCCACTAAGAAGTGCACAAGAGAAAAGGATGTTTGTGCTAAAGAATTTGAAATATATAATATGGCAGCAACACCAACAATAACCAAAAATGAGTGTATGGTCACATATATATGTGGGTAGGCATGTATGTATGAGTAGGGATGTGTATGTATGTGTGCACAGATAGAAGTATCTATATATATGTGTACATACAGATATGTGTGTGCAAGCATATATTTTTCTAGAAGACTCAGTTACAGATACTTCTCAAGCAAAACCAAGCACCTTGTGAGGTCGGTTTTCTGGGTTTGAAGGCTTAGGAGCTTAGTCTCATAGGACAACTCAATCAGTTGACATATAATAGTTCACAAAGTTCATGTTTTGCATCCTAGTGAGGTAAGTAGCATCTGGGGCCTTAAAAGCTTGTGAGCATCCATAAGATACAACTATTGATCTCTACTGATCAGCAGCAAAAGAGAAAGAAGGAAACCAAAGTCTCAGAGAAGAAACTAGTCTACAGGGCTAATAGCCTACATGAGCCAAGTCTTCATCTACCCTGAGCCCAGAAGAACTCGATTGTGCCCAGCTACCATTACCAATTGTTCTGATCAGGGCCGCAATAGATAGACCCTGATAGAATGGGAGAAAAATGTGGAACAGAACTCAAATTCTTAAAAAGTCCAGATTTACTGAATCAGTTGAGACTGGAAGACTCTCTGAAACTATCACACTGAGATACTCTCTAAGCCTTGTACCAAAACTCTCCCCTGAGGTCGCCTTTTAGTGAAATAACAGATTGGTGCACAAAATAGAGGATAGCATCTGTGAGTATGGTGCTCTAACAAAAAACCATCTATATGAGACCAAAAACCCAACAGTTACTCTAAAGCTAAGATGAGGAGATAAGGGGGTGGAGAAGCTAGAGCACTGAAAATAGAACAACCAGAATGCAATTAAAGAGAATGTTGACATATTGTGAAGAAATAAAAACAAAAACAGCCCTTTGAGTTGTGATTATTTCCCTCATTTTAAGATAAAGAATTTAAAACTCATAGAGAAGTTAAAAAAATTTCCCAAGATCACACTGAATCAGGATTTGTGCTGAGGTCTGCCAGATTCCAAAGTTTATGCTCTAAATCCTGTCATTCAA
This sequence comes from Elephas maximus indicus, assembly GCF_024166365.1. Taxonomy (NCBI): domain Eukaryota; kingdom Metazoa; phylum Chordata; class Mammalia; order Proboscidea; family Elephantidae; genus Elephas; species Elephas maximus. The sequence goes on along the minus strand of NC_064835.1, from coordinate 25,764,547 downwards.
ATAAAATATATTTTACAGTAAAAGGGTGAACTATTAATAATTTTGCTGGGAGAGTAGACATAAATTGAAACTATCCTGAAAAATCAGGACTTACAATGACTTTATGAATTTTACATTCTACTTCCTCACCATTGGATACCAGTTGCGTGGAGTTGACTCTCACTCATGGCAACCCCACTTAGTCAGAGTAGAACTGTGCTCCATAGGTTTTCAATGGCTGCTTTTTTTAAAGTAGATCACCAGGCCTTTCTTTCAAGATGCTTCTAGGGGGACTTGAACCTCTACCTTTTCGGTTAGCAGATGAGTGTGTTAACTGTTTGCATTACCCAGGGACACCTACCATTGGATACATCCCAATAAATAAATGGAGAGGTTGGGAAAACATCTACTTAAGGGGAAAGGAAAATGTCTTCATATTTATATCTGATGAGTTCAGGGATGACCAAAAGATAGCTTTTTGAAATATCCATAAAAGAGTTTGGAAACACGGAAAGAAACTTAGCAGAGAATTGAGAACTCAAGACACAACACTGGGAGCCACTCACATAGTGAGGTTGTTGAAGCCACGAAACAAACGAGGTCATCAAGCATTTAAGGAAGTAGCGAAAGTGCAGAAGGTTAAGAACTAAACCATGGTAAATATGAAGGCTTAGAAATAAGGAGAGAATGTATGGGAGATGCCTCTTTTAGACTGTAAAACCCTTTCTGGCACAAACCATGTTTGTTGTATCCCTGTAGCTCACTTATTAATATGCCAAACATACTTATGAAAATGAACTGTAATGTAGACCCACATGACTGCTGAACAATGAACTTAATTTCATTTACTTTCTCAGGAGCTAATGAAGTCTTTTTCACATGAAAGCCTTTCAGCCACCTTCTTTTCTCTTCATCCTTATATGGGCTTTTTATTGAAGCTGGGAATCCTATGATGTATAGTGATGAGCAGAGCACTTGGGGTCATACTTGTGCAACTCAATGATCTACCAGGAGTCTGAGAGCTAATGCACATGCCTGAGACATATACGCAAAGATATTTTATTGTATGTGTATTTTCACGTGCCATGTATGTTTTTTTATGTTACATGTATGTTACATGTAATGATAAATGTATAATATACAGTTTACATTAAAAATAAAAGGAGCCATTTTTGAGCGATTCAAGTTTTTGGAAGACAACAGGGCTGTTCAAGTAGAAAAAAGGTCAAAATAGGTTTTTTTGTTAATTTGTTTTTTCTCTTCTTGTAGTGACCAAGTTATCAGGAAGATGGCTTTAGAGAAAAAGCCCTGGTTAAATGCATTAGAAAGGAAGTTGCCATAGCAACTGCCTCTGAAACAACAGACAAGATCCCCTTAAAACTCCTAGAGGACTCCCAATGTCTTTCTTGCCTTTGGGTCTCAAGGACTTACGTGGCTTATTTTAATTTTGTAAAAATGATTTTTTTTTTTCCATTTGTAACTTTTGTGCAGTGGGGTCGAGAACAGGGGTTGAGATTCATTAGAATCCATCTGGTACATGGAAAATTCCAAGTGTAAATAGAGATGAGGCATCATCATTGCTGAGATGTAGCTAGATATATTCCAAAGTGGAGGGTGAGAAAATCCTTATTAATATATTCACAAATACTCATAAACATACACAGGCCTCGGTGAAGTGGTTTTAGTTGACTTGCCTGCAAAAGAGATGGACTTTGGTCTTTGTGTTATGATTTTGTAACTTCTCTAAGAGGACTTTTGCCATTACCCATTGGCACACCAAACTTACATTTTTACAAATACAGATTCATTTCTTGACTATGAAATCTGTGATCCTTAATATGTAAAAACCCCTGGTAACAGGTATAGAGTGCAAGCAGCCACACAAAACTTTATTAGTTCTTAAGTGAATGAGATACCTTCCTGAGAACTATTTTGACAATGTGTGGGGTTTAGAGTAGCCAGGACTGATACTGGAAACCCTGGTGGCGTAGTGGTTAAGAGCTATAGCAGCTAACAAAAAGTTTGGCAGGTCGAGTCCACCAGGAGCTCCTTGGAAATTCTATGGGCAGTTCTACTTTGACCTATGGGGTCACTATGAGTCAGAATTGGCTTGATGGCAAGCGTTTTTTTTTTTTTTTTTTTAGGGCTGATATCTGGAGACTAGATTGGGTACAGTCAGTCACCTATATTAAGTACCTTACGATTCTTGAAAAGCTCAGCAAGGTCCCTTTCTCCTGTGGAGTCTGGAATTGAACAGACAAGAGCTTGACTCAGATTTTGGAGTTTATTAGTTTCTTCACTTTTAAAATAGAGATTAATAGGTCTAATTTATAAAGTTGTTGGAAGAAATAAGGTAAAATTTGCAAATTGCTGTTGAATCTTTGGTGTCAGTATGAGGGTGCTATGTCAGATACAGTGTTCGGTAAGTGCTCAATACATGGTAGCAAGAATTGTTTTTCTCCCCCACAATGCCTTGCTCTTAATTGTGCTGAAAAGATGTAGCCTGAATGAAAGAATAGGCCCCTAAAGCCAAGTCAAGCATTATCAAGAATTAAACAAATATTTCTTCTTCCTTAGGGCAGGTAGTCTCTGGGGCAGTGGTTCCAAGGGAGCCTCTGTAATGAGTCTCTGAGATTTCTAATCCAGAATAAAACTCTTCAGTCCCCTGTTATGCACAGGTGTTAGGAAAGGGTGCTGTTTCATCCCTGGAAGCTGGACAGGAGCCTCAGGGTAAAGCCACAGTCAGAGATCACGTTCTTTAGCTCAGAAAGAGAGCCAAGATAAACTCGAGGTTTGGATCCTCAAAATAGAATCAGAAGCAGAGTGGTCTGAGCACAGAGCTCGCACCTTCTTTTCACCATTTGAATCTACGTAAAAGAGATGGAAGAAAGCCAGTAGAGGACAGCACTTTGGCTCCCAGCTGAAGGAGAGTGAGTGCCTTCCTGACCTGGCCTGTTCTGTAGCAGACTGGTTAAGAGCTCAAACCATGGGAGCCAGACCACCTGAGCTCACCTCTGAATCTAAGTAGCACTAAGACTTTGTGAAAAATTCTTGGGTCCATTTTCCTCATCTGTAAAATGGGGATAATGACAATACCACACAGCATTTAGAGCAGTGCCTATCCCATAGTTAATTCTCAGTAAATGTTTTTGTTTTTTTCATTTCCCTTCCTTCCTTCATTTCGTTTTCTTTTCTTTGATTTTTTTTTTTTTCTTTAACATCCATTATTATTAACACCACAGGCTGTGAGCCACTTGAGCGAAGCATAACCTCATCTTTCTTCTTTGGCCAGCACTGATCCTAAGGTGGAAGGTATGGCCAGGTCAAATGGCTTCTATCCCCTGAGAATCACTCCAGAGAAGGTCCTTAGGCTTTATAAACTTGAGCAAGGTTTAGAGAGGATGGGGAGAACACAGAAGAGGGCCACTATATAGGTAGGAAGGTCATCCCAACTCAACTTTGAGGCTCCTCTTCTCAGCCATACTAGCCCTCACGCTGGAGCAAAAATTCACCCTCAGTTACTAGGATAATTAAAGGTACTTGAGGCCTGTTAAGACAGGTATGCAGATACAAGTAAGTTCAAACTCTAATTGTTCAGATGCCATTCTCAAAAATGGGGAATTGGGTGGTGAATGGTGATTTTTTGTGCCTTTCTTTTTCTCACAGGCTCTTTTCTTTTTCCCTCACAGAATTTCCAAGAGGACAATGGCTATCGAGAATGCCTCCTTTGTGACAGAGTTTATCCTTGCAGGTTTAACGGCCCACCCAGGACTCCACATGCCCCTTTTCTTCCTGTTTTTAGGTTTCTATGTGGTCACCGTGGTGGGGAACCTGGGCTTGATTACCCTGATTGGGTTGAATTCTCACCTTCATATTCCCATGTACTTTTTCCTCTTCAACTTGTCCTTCATAGATTTTAGTTTCTCTACTGCCATCATCCCCAAAATGCTGATTAATTTTGTCTCAGAGAAAAACATCATCTCATATGTAGGGTGTATAACTCAATGTTTTTTCTTCTGTTTCTTTGTCTTTTCTGAATCCTTCATCCTGTCAGCGATGGCATATGACCGCTATGTCGCCATCTGTAAACCACTGCTGTACATAGTCACCATGTCTCCCCAGGTCTGTTTATTCCTTTTGTTAGGTGTCTATGGGATGGGAATTTTGGGGGCCATGGCCCATATAGGAAATATAATGTTTCTGACCTTTTGTGCCAACAACCTTGTCAATCATTATATGTGTGACATCCTTCCCCTCCTTGAGCTCTCTTGCAACAGCTCTTACTTAAATTTGCTGGTGGTCTTTATTGTTGTGACTATTGGCATTGGTGTGCCCGTTACCACAATTTTTATCTCCTATGGTTTAATTCTTTCCAGCATTCTCCACATTAGCTCCACAGAGGGAAGGTCCAAAGCCTTCAGTACCTGCAGCTCCCACATAATTGCAGTTTCCCTTTTTTTTGGGTCAGGAGCTTTCATGTACCTCAAACCACCTTCTATTTTACCCCTTGACCAAGGGAAAGTTTCTTCCTTATTTTATACTATTGTTGTACCCATGTTCAATCCATTAATCTATAGCCTGAGGAATAAGGATGTCAAGTTTGCCCTGAAGAGAACCTTGGGCAGAGTAAGATTTTCTTGAAAAAATCTTAGTAACTGAGAAAGGGGATCCAAGAGTTCAGCTCCCTCATATAAAGCTTCATACTCTGGGGACTTAAAAATATTTGTATGTTGTGCAAGAGCATACAAAATAAACAAAGAAAAAAACTACCTGGTGCCAGAACTGAGACTGGAATCCGGGCTTTTGAATCTTAATACACTTTTTTTTCCCTCTTCATGTGAAATTTTCTTAGAAGATTTTGTTTCAAATGTTAGTTGATCTAGCACATTTAAATTATGAATATATTCACAGCGATTTCATGTAACTCTTCAAAAATAATTTTAATATGTCACATTTTGCAAGAAAGTAGGAGGTGAAAAATTTGGTTGCGTTGGTCTTGGCAAAATGACAAGAGAAGTGTGTGATGAATTTTGTAGTGTGTGAGTCTGAAGTATGTTAAGTTGCGTATAGAAGCAAGCGTGGTGCTCACTGACTTGGTGTGTGGAGCTCTGGGGACACAGTCTAGTGAATAGAACTTCCAGGGGAGAGATATATAATTTTAATGGATGTAAAGATGCTGGGTGGAAGTGTCAAATTATTTCAAGACTAAAAGAGACAGAATTTGGAGTCTCATTTCAAGGGTTACCTTGGATATTAGAGGTCTGATGGAGAACTCTGTGGTTCTAGATAATTGGCAGCTGCACTATCCAATATGGTAGTTGCTAGCCATGTATGGCTATTGAGCACTTGACATCTGGTCATCCAAATTGAGACACACTGTAAGGGTAAAATGTAAGTGTAAAATATACACTGGATTTTTGAAGAATATAAAAATAATGTAAAATATCTCATTAATTTTTTTCTGTTGACTACACGTTGAAATGAAAACAGTTTGGATGTATGATGTTAAATAAAATATATCACTAAAATTGATTTACCAGTTTAGTTTTAGTTTTTTAATGTATCTACAAGAAAATTTAAAATTACGTATATGATTCACACTATTTTTCTATTGAATGGCACTGGTGTAGACGATGTAACAGATCAATAGATAGTTTTGGGCACATTTATTTATTAGGGCAACACCAAGTAGTTGTTAATTAGGAGAGGCAATTGCCATTGACTTTTCAGGTATTGCAGACACCTGTGACATTCTAATAAGGGGGCATATGGAGAAGAGATAATAATCTCTATAGATTCATAAATCCACAATATTATATAAAGGGAGGTATAGCTTTATATAAGGACCCCTGGTGGCACAATGGCAGCTAACCAAAATGTTGGCAGTTAGAACCCACCAGCCTCTCTGTGGGAGAAAGGATCTGGTGATTTACTCCCATAAAGATTTCAGCCTAGGAAACCCTATGGGGCAGTTCTGCAATGTGCTACGGAGTCGCTATGAGTTGGAATTGACTTGACGGCACACAACAACAACAGATAGCTTTATATAAAGAATGAGAAGAACAGCGTTAAGCCGTAAAGAGTGGAGTGCTGAGGAAAATTTTGACTTCGGAAGATTTTTCCTTAGGAAAGTTCTTTTCTATTGGGAAAAAATTGAAGTTTGAATACACGTCTAGTTTTGCCCTTTGGGATGATTATTTTCAATGATCATCACTCTTTTCAATCAAAAGAGTAAGAACATAGGAGAAGGATAGAGAAGATTGTCTAGGTCACATGATTCAGGTGATACAGAACTTGGGAATGGGATGGGAGTGGAGAGTGTGCAGTACAATGTATGTAATGGAATAAAACAGAAACCCTTCTTTTAAAAACGTGTGGTCAAATTAACATACAGCAAAGAACACAAGTCTTAAACCTATATAGCTTGTTGAATTTTTTCTTGTGTGTATGCCTGTGACCACAATCTAGATAAAGATCTAGAACATTTGTTTCCTCTTGCTTCTTTCCAGTAAATACAACCTGCTGTGAACCCCCACCCCCAGAGCTATCCACTCTTTGGATTTTTATTATCGTAAATTACTTTTATCTGTTCTTGAACTTCATATAAACATGTACTTTATTGTCTCTGACTTCTTTTCTTCAACATAAAGCTTATTATATTTATCCGTATTGCTGCATGTATCAGTAGATTATTTTTATTGCTTGTAATATTCCATTATATGAATATATAATAATTAAATACTGTTAATGAACATTTAACGAGCTTCAAGTTTTTGCCTATAATTAGTAAAGCTTCTGTTATGGATCAAATTGTGTCTTCCCAAAAGATATGTTGAGTCCTAACCCCTGTACCTATAAATGTGACCTAGTTTGGGTCAACAAGGTTTTTCCTCACAAATGTTATTAGTTAAGTTAATGAGGCTGTATCGGGGTAGGGAGGGTCCTAATCCCTTGTGAGTGATGTCTTAGAGGAGAGAACAGACACGGACACAGTCGCACAGGAGGAAGACACCATGTGAGGATCCATGTACAAGACAAGGAACACCAAGAAATACTTGGGCTACCAGAAGCTTAAAGAGAAAAGGAAGGATCTTTCTTTAGAGGTAACAGAGTATAACCCTATTGACACCCAGAATTTGAACTCCTAGCCTCCAGAACTGTGAGAAAATAAATTTTTGTTCTTTAAAGCCACCCACTTTGTGATATATCTTTTTTTAACATTTACTATTAAACATATTCATGAATTATATAGAAATACTGTTTGCTAAATAAACGTGCCATTCCTTTCCAGAAAACATCACAAATCAAGATTTCTGGTAGACAAATTTCTCCCTTTATTAAAAACACCAGTATTGATGTATTTTTTGATACTGTTTGATACTGGTGTCTTTTCTCTACACAGTTTTGCTCCGAGTCTCTTGTTCCAACTTTGTCTCATGCTCCAGGAAGGGTAAATTATAATCTATTGTGACCTAAGGTATTGTTCCTTCAAGCCCACGCTGGCTCCACACTGTGGGATGGGGACAGCTCTGATCAACAGACAGTTCATGTCTCTTAGCTCTTCTGGGACACAGGGGTGAGGATGTAGAAAAGCCTCTTCTCCATGTCAGTCCCTCTGCAGATCCTGAACCCCACTCTGTCACAAAGGGGAGTCTAGGTGAGAAGATGGGCCCATTCACATAGCCTCTGACGTTACCCTGATTCTTTCAGAGGCTAACCCACCTGGCGTTCGCAGCACACATGATGTGGGTAGGGGTGACATCAGCGTGTGTGATTTGCAGTGCGACTGCATTGAAGGGGACCTCGTAGGGTGTCAGACCATGTAAAGGAGAAACTGATTTTTAATCTGGGGACTTCAGCTTGCCAACGTAACCTAAGACTGCCAATTCAGGAAGAACTCTGTTATGTGATTCACTATTTCTTGGAGTTTTTCTAAATGCAACTCTGATTGAACACACATCAGTTTAGGTCCAGCAAACACAACAGGACTCTTTCTTCGTCAGCGAATTCCAAATTTTCTGTTTCTGGAGGGTGGAAACATCTATCTCTTATCTTGGGTCTGCTTTTTGTGTACAAGCCATCGGTGTCAGCCACATAATCGGGGGTGAGGTTTGGCATGTATTTGCTTCAGCCAGAACGGAACTCAACGACATGGCTGGGCATCAGCAGTTGGATGGGATGATGGGAAATAAGAGCCCATTGTCTGCCATCCATCCCATCCTGTTGATGATGAGAGGAGACTCTCTCTTGTAAGAGCTAAACACATACTTGATTATCCCAGAGTGTGGGGATGCCCTTCAGGAATGCCAATGGGATGGGGCTGGATCTGCTGCCACAAACTGAGAAAGCAGGGCTGCCATGCCCAAGGAGCAGAACAGGCCCTGCTGGGGCTGAGGGGATATGGTCACCAGACTAGGAGAATGGTAAGACTGGCAGTATGACGGCCATGTTGAATAAACAAGGGGCTGTGCCAAGGGGCTGAGCCTACCATCTTCAGTAACATAGAGAGTTAACTCCCAATGTGTAAGCTATTCCATTATTAGGCAAAACAGGAACTAACCTCTGCTTTTAGAGTATCTCTTTACTGATGTCAGAGGCTGAAAAACACACCCCTATCTACACCCCGGATGTGGGCAAAACTCCATCTTTGTGGCCCTCCCTTTCAGACTGAACAGGCACCGGAAGACCGGACTGCCCTGAGAACACCCTCTCATGTCAAACCAATCAGCAAGTTGGCCCTACCCTGGGGTGTTCCTGGGGACCCCAGACCCGATTTCCTTAATCTATACAAACCCCTTGGGCTATCGTTCTGGCAGACACCTTGGGGACCCAAGTCCAGATATGCTCCTTTACTTGGCCAACTAAATAAAGCTTCTTTCACATTCATCCGCTGGGTGTGTCTTCTTAATTGTCCCCAGCAGACCTTGGGGTGTCAGGTTACAATGGGGCCACCCACATCTAAGGGAGCAGAGTTGCCATCCCAGTGAGAATGCAAGGCGGAGCTGAAGCCCAGGGCCAAGGGGCCTCCATCCAGAATCTGGAGAGTGTGGCCAACACCCAGAATCTAGAGAGCAGAGCTGTTGCCTAAATGGTCTCAGAGAACAGATGATTAGTTTCAAGACTGAGAGCTAATGTAATGTGTTCTGCTGACTTGTTTCTTGCCCGTTATTCCTTCTTTCCCTCCAGTTTCTCCCATTTGTAATGGAAATGTCTACCTTGTGCCTGTTCCATCATTGCACTTTGGAAGCAGTTAACTTGTATTCTAGATTTCACAGGTGAAGAGGAATTTTGCAGAGGATGAGATTTTGGACTTGGAGTTGATTTAAGACTTTTGGGACTATATGATGGGGTGAAAGTGTTTTACATGTGCCAAGGACATGAACTTTTGAGGGTTAAAGGGTAGAATGTTATGGACTGAATTGTGGCCCCCCAAAATTTGTCAAGGATTTCATTTTACTTAGATCCACAATCAACAGCCATGGAAGCAGCAGTCAAGAAATCAAAAGACTCATTGCATTGGGCAAATCTGCTGCAAAGGACCTCTTAAAAGTGTTGAAAAGCAAAGATGTCACCCTGAAGACTAAGGTGTGCCTGACCCAGGTATTGATGTATTTTCAATCGCATCATATACATGTGAAAGCTGGACAATGAATGAGGAAGACCGAAGAAGAGTTGGCACCTTTGAATTGTGGTGTTGGTGAAGAATATTGAATATACCATGGACTGCCAAAAGAACAAACAAATCTGCCTTGGAGGAAGTGTGGCCAGAATGCTCCTTAGAGGCAAGGATGGCGAGACTGCGTCTTACATACTTTGGACATGTCGTCAAGAGGGATGAGTCCCTGGAGAAGGACATCATGCTTGGCAGAGTACAGGGTCAGCGGAAAAGAGGAAGACCCTCGATGAGGTGGATTGACACAGTGGCTGCAACAATGAGCTCAAGCATAACAATGATTGTAAGGATGGCACAGGACTGGGCAGTGTTTCGTTCTGTTGTGCATAGGGTCGCTATGAGTCGGAACCGACTCGCCAGCACCTAACAACAACAACAGCAAACAACAAAATGTACGTCAAGACTGATTCTCAGTCTTGTATGGTTGTCCACCATTTTGTGATCTAATATGGTTAGCTAATGTGTTGGAAATCCTAACTCTATGATGTTAATGAGGCAGGATTAGAGGCAGTTATGTTAATGAGGTAGAACTCAATTTACAGGATTAAATTGTACCTTCAGTCAGTATCTTTTGAGATGTAAAAGAGAGAATGAGCAGAGTGGAGAGGGACCTCCTACTACCAAGAATGTAGAGCTGGGAGTGGAGCACATCCTTTGGACCCAGGGTCCCTTGCCTGAGAAACCCCTAAACCCAGGGGAAGATTGATGACAAGGACTTTCCCCAGAGTTGACAGAGAGAGAAAACTTTCACCTAGAGCAGGCTTCCTGAATTTGAACTTCTAGCCTCCTAGAGTGTGAGAGAATAAATTTCTGTTTGTTAAAGCCACCCACTTGTAGTATTTCTGTTACAGCAGCACTAGAAAACTAAGACAATTTGTTTCCAAGTTTTGGCTGAAAACAAAACTACTATGAGCATTTATGTACAAGTCTTTGTATGGACGTATGCTCTCCTTTCTCTTGGGTAATACCTAGGAGTAGAATGGTTGGACCATATGATATGTGCATTTTTAACTTTTTAAGAAACTGCCAAACTGCTTTCCAAAGTAGTGGTACCATTTTACAGTCTCACTATCAGTGTTTGAGAGTTTCAGTTCCACTATATCCTTGCCAACACTTGGTATGGTCTACTTTTTAACTGAAGACCTTCTAACAAGTGTGTATTAGTATCTTATTGTGATTTTAATTTGCATTTCCTTAATGACTAATGATGATGAATATCTTTTTATGTGGTTATTTGCCATCTGTGTATCTTCTTTGGTGAAGCATCTGTTCAGATCATTTGCCCATTTTTTAAAGTGAGTTGTTTATTAATATTGAGATCTGAGGGTTCTATATATATTCTGGGTTCAAGTTTTATCAAATATGTGATTTTCAAATAGTCCATGGTTTGTTTTTTCATTCTCTTAACAGAGATCTTAATTTTGATAAAGTCCAAGTTATCATTTTTTCTTTTATGAATTGTAGCTTTGTTGTCATATCCAAGAGCTCTTTGCCTGGACAAAATCACAAGGATTTTCTCCTATGTGTTATTCTAGAAGGTTTACAGGTTTTTACATTTGGGTCCTATTTATGTGTGTCTATATCTGTACTATGTGCTGTTTCATTCATCTATTTGTCTATCTTGATGTTAATACCTCAACGTTTTGACTGCTCTAGCTTTATAATAATACTTGAAATCAGTTAGCATAAGTCCTCCACCTTCACTCACCTTTTCCAAAGTTGTTTTCACTATTCCAGTTCTTTTGAATTTCCATATGAATTTTTGAATCAGCTTGCAAATTCCTATAGAAAACCCTGCTGAGATTTTAATTGGCATGATATTGAGTCTCTCTCTCTGTGTGTGCTTTGTGGATAATTGACATTGTAACAATATTGAATCTTCTGATTCATGAACATGATATATTTCTCCATTTATTAAGGTCTTTAATGTCTTTCAGCAATGGTGTAGATTTGAGTGTTCATGTTTTGCACATCTTTTGTCAGATTTAGTCCCAAGTACTTCATATATTTTGATGCTATTGAAGAAAAATATTGTTTTTTTAATTTTCCATTTTGGTTGTTGCTAATATAAAAATACAATTGATTTTTGTATATTAATCTTGTTTGGTGCAACATTGCTAGACTTATTAGTTCTTGTAGCACCTTTTTTTTTCTTTTTAAATAACTAGGATTTGTTATTATAAATAATGTTGTACTCAATATCCTTGTATTTTTACCAGTGTATGTTTGGGATATTTCCTGAAAGTGGATTACTGGATCAAATGGTAAATGTATATGTAATTTTGGTGGAGATTGCCATTGTATTCCTATCAGCATTAGTAGTTTAGTGGTAGAAGTCTTGCCTTACATTCAGGACCCTCGGATTTGAGTTCCAGGGCTTGCCTGTTGCTATGATGATGGCCAGGTTTCAGTGAAGCTTCAAGATTAAGAAAGTCTAGGAGGGCCTAATGATCCACTTCCAAAAATTAGCCAGTGAAAACCCTATGGATCACGAGTCCAATCTACAACTGATCATGGAGATACTGTAGAACCGGACAACATTAATTTCTCTTGTGCGTGGGCTCACCATGAGTTGGAGCTGACTCCATGGCAGCTAACAGTATTGCCCTATATTATATATATATATGCCCAACATATTATGTTCTCAAACTTTTGAAATTTTATAACCTGATAGATGAGATATAGTTTTCAAGTATTGTTTTAATTTGCAATTCTCTTATAACAAGAAAGTTTGGCGGTGCTTTTCATGTCTTTTCACACATTTTGCCTATTTTTCTATTTTGATTTTTTTTGTCTTCCCAATTTTTAGGAGGACTTTATGTTAGCGACATTAGCTTTTTGTCTGAAGTTAGAGTCTATTCCCAGTCATGGCATCCTATGTGTTACAGTGGAGAACTGCTTCTTAGGTTTTCTAGGCTGTAATCTCTAGGGAAGCAGATTGTCAGAACTTTCTTCCATGGCACCACCGGGTGGGTTCGAATTGCCAACCATTTGCACCAGCCAGGGACCTTTTTGACTCTCCTTATGATTATAAAAAAACATTTCTTATTTATTAAATGTATCAATCTTTTATTGTTTCTGGAATTTGCATCATAGTTACAAATGCTCTTTCCTTTTAGGTCAAAAAAAAAAGTCACTTATTTTTTCCTATTGTTTGTGTGATTTAATTTTTTTACATTTAGATGTCCGATTTATTTAGAAATAATACCAGTGTGTGTTGTGAGGAATGGATCCAGCTTTATCTTTTTCCGTATGGCTATCCAGTTACTCTATAGCCATTTATAAAAAAGTTAATCTTTTCCTACTGATTTTAGCTGCTACCTTCATCATATACTAAATTTTATAGACCCCTGGGCTACTTTTGTGTTTTTCATTCCGTTGCATTGGTCTGCAAGCCAATTTATATGCCAGTACCATACTGATTCAATTAAAGAATCTTCATAATGTTTTCATGTCTTGAGGGTAACTTCTCACTTTTGCTCTTCTTTTTCAGGGTTTCCTTGGCCATTCATTATAAACTTTACAATTAATCTGTGTAGCTCCAGAAAAAAATTCTCATGTCATGTCTATTGATTGCTTCTGAAATTTATAAGTGATTTTAGGGAGAATTGACTTCTCTGGATCTTGTGGCTTCCAATCATGAAGTGTGGTTTTTCTTCTTGTGTGTTCAGGTCCATTTTAGTATTTTTCATAATTTTCCTTATATGTATTTTGCACATTTCTTATTAGATTTATGCTTGAGAATTTTATTTTATTTTTGGTACTGTAATGAGGGTTTTATCTTCCATCATATCTTCTAATTGACCACTGCTATACAAGAAATGAATTCTATTGATTACTGCATGTTAACTTTATACTTTGTAATGCAATTGTTATTTTTCATAGATGTTTTTCTATTGATTTTTTTGAGATTTATGAATACGTAATATTCTATTAATATAGTTTTGCCTGTTTAGTTCTGATTCATATGGTTTTAATTCCTTTCCTTTTCCTAACTGCATTGTTAATACCTTTAATACAATATTGGAAACCCTGGTGGCATAGTGGTTAAGTGCTGCTAACCAGAAGGCTCGGTAGTTCGAATCCACCAGGTGCTCCTTGGAAACTCTGTTGGGCAGTTCTACTGTGTCCTATTGGCCGCTATGAGTTGGAATCGACTCAATAGCAGTGGATTTGGTTTTTTTTGGTTGGTTAATACAATGTTAAATAATACCAGAGACTGTAGGCATACTGCTTTTGCTCTGGAATCTAATTAGGACTGCCTCCAGTGTTTTCAAATTAAGTTGTTGGCTTTATATATTTTATCACCTTAAAGGAGTACCCATCATTTTCTGATTCATTGAATATTTTCAGTTCATGAATAGATGTTGAATTCCATCAGTCTTTTAACTTTCTTTGGGATTTTATTTCCTCAAATTTTCCTCTTCTTTCTCAAACCTTTAATCTCTCCGTCTATACTGAATCTTTTACCTGTAAACATATGCGAGCCTGCTTTACTCTAAGAAATTCCCTTTGATACTCCTCTCTGCCCTTTTCTGTTTAAAATTAAGAACAACCAATGCTCTTTTCTTGTCCACATTCACAATCTCATGGCAACTATTTTGTAAGTTATAAATACAAATTTTTACCCATCTCTCCCATTGTACCCCAGGGTCAAACTATAACAGCCTGATCAAACGCACTTGTATTTCAAAGTATTATTTCTCCATCCAACTGAGGACTTTCTGTCTGGTTTTCAGGGCATCCTTAAGCCACATGTTCAGCTCCTGTTTATTCACCTTGGTTACCGTGCTGACATTTAGGTATGAGACCACCAGGTAGAAAGAGTTATTCTATATGACCTGAATTTGAAGACGTTATGCACACTACAATTTATAAACACTATTTCTATTTCGTTTTTATGGGAAAACACATAGTATTATTTAAGAAGGTAAACTCTAGAAAAGATTATGCCATCATTCAATTAATAACATGTTTTAGAGAAACCTTTAAAGAAACTGGGTATAATTTAATATTTGTATTCTTATTCAAATGCAGAAATTCTGGAATAGTTACTAAAAAAAGTATAAATCATTCATGGGGTGAACTTCTGCTTTAGCCAAAATAATAAAGAATATGTGCTCCATTTCTTATCTCTAAAAGTAAAGTATCTTTAGAAAAATGTCACCCTGGTTTTGGTGTGATCCTTCCCCACTGTCTTTACTGTGCAAATTACTTTTTCTATAGAGTCAATGGTAATACAGCATGTACTTATTCTCTCTATCCTTCATGCACTTGTTTTAAGCCCTTTGGGGCAGTTTTCATTGTTATTTGATAGTAGAGTCTTTAGTAGATTTGAATGTTCCTAGATAGTTTTACAGAAAAAAAGGTAATACTATGAGGGGCTTTGTCATGTTGAACATGTTAGAATCCTAATTTGATCGTTAGTTTTATATGTCAAATTGGCTAGGCTATCATACCCTCTTACTTAATCAAAAACCAATGTAAATGTTGTTGTGAAGATATTTTGTAGCTGTGGTTAAAATATATAAACAGTTGACTTTAAGTGAAGGATATTACCTTTACTAATGTGGGTGGGCCTCATCCTCAATCAGTTGATAGGTGTTAAGAGCAAAAACTGAGGTTTCCTGAAAAATAAGAAATTCTTCCTCAAGATGACAGCACTAACTCCTGTCTGAGTTTTCAGCCTGCCGGACTGCCCTAGTGGTGTAGTGATTAAGTGCTATGGCTGCTAACTAAAGGGTCGGCAGTTCGAATCCACCAGGCACTCCTTGGAAACTCTATGGGGCAATTCTACTCTGGCCTATAGGGTCGCTATCAGTCGGAGTCCACTCCACTGCACTGATTTTGGTTTATGTTTTTTTTCTTGCACTGCCCTACAGTTTTGGGACTTGTTAGCCTCCACAACTGCATTTACCAATTCAACCTGGGACCCTCTCCAGGGCTCTGGATAAAGGGGTTTCCGCTTCTCCTGTCCTTTGAATAAGCAGTCTTGGAGGAAGTTAAATTCTGTGCAGAAGTCAAAGTTTGCTTTACTTGTGAACCGAAATACTACATCTTCTTGTTTACTCCAGAAACTCTTCCTGGGAGAGCACTCGAGGGAAGCTTCTTTTTTGGGGCTTCTCTGATACCTTGGAAACCCTGGTGGCACAGTGGTTAAGTGCTACAGCTGCTAACCAAAAGGTCAGCAGTTCAAATGCACCAGGCCTTCCTTGGAAACTCTATGGGGCAGTTCTACTCTGTCCTATAGGGTCGCTGAGTCGGAATCGACTTGATGGCAACAGGTTTGGTTTGGTTTGGGTTCTGATACATACACGTTAAAAATAAAAAAGAAAAACCTTTTAAATTATCATCCTCTGGCCACATTGCCATGAACAGGAGATACTTCCTTTCTTTACTTGGAGAGGGGTATCTGGGCTTGATTTGAAAACATGGTCTTTGGATCAGAATGGATTCCAGAATAATGCAGGCTTTCATTTTCCGAGCATAACAGGAAAATGAATTATATATGCTCAGGCTTCCCTCTCTATACCACTCAAACCATTTCCTTCTGGGAAGTGGGAGATCAGGGACTATGGGACTCAGCACTGTTGACACTAAGCTGAACAAGGAAGAGTGGCTGTATCCTAGGCCTCTTCATGTCCTACTCGCTAACCTAGAGGCCTGAAAACTGAGTGTTTGGGAACAGTCTTCTTCCCTAACTTGGTTCTGGGATGGGGGTGACTGAAGCAAGGACGGCAAATGCCATATTTCTAGGTCTTCTCTCCGTTCTCATTCCTAATTCAAGGTGAGGCTCCTGAGCAACATGGACAACCACTGAACCTCTCTGAATCAATGGCATTGCTAAGGGTTGGCATCACCCAGTGTGATAACTCATGGTGTCATGCCCCTGCCATGGGTGGAAGAACAGGCCCCTCCCCACCCTCTATGCAGGGTGGAGCACCACATGCCCCACCCCCAGCTCTTCTATCTCATCGTCCAAAAAGAAGACCCTTCTCTTTTACTAATGGTGCCCTCTGTGGCCTGCCCCTACACCCTGACTAGCGGGTGACAGGAGTGGTGGGGTTGGGGTGTGATGAGTAACCGCACTGGGTGATGCTGTGGAGGGGGAGTGGTGGTGACCAGAGGCATAGCGAGGAGGTCACTTGCCCCTGGCGTAAGTCCAAGGGGGCACCAGTGGCGTCACTAAAGGGGTGGGGGATTTGCGGACTGCACCTGGTGACACTGTCAGAGGGGGTGATATCGCAGTGGTCCAAGACCGAACTATGCAGGACTTGAGCTGCTCCAGAAAGCCTGTGCTGCTTCAGCCATGTTTCGGGGCTGCTTTCTGCTGCCACTGCTTTCGGTGTCTGCTGGGATGATTTACCTGCCACAGGTGCTGCTGGTGCGGGCGGCCGCTGCCGCTGTTGCAGCCCTGTACCTTGAGCATGCCTTTCAGTCCGCCCACCGCCCAGGAAGTTGACTCCACCCGCAACTGCATGCTGGCTTCAGGCACGTTCTGCTTGGCTTCTGCTTTCAGTCCCCACTATTTATAAATGTCTATGGAACCTCTGGTGGCTTAGTGGTTAAGAGCTACGGCTCTAAGCAAAAGGTCAGTAGTTCTAATCCACCAGGGGCTCCTTGGAAACTCTATGGGGCAGTTCTACTCTGTCCTATAGGGTCGCTATGAGTTGGAATCCATTCAACGGCAATGAGTTGGCTTATCAGAATCTATTCAGCTTCAAACCGGGTGGTTGTGGTGGGGGCATTTTAGAGATTGTTCTTTGGTGCTCATTACCCTCACTTCACCCCATGGTGAGGTGTTACTGCACTGGGTGACAGGTGACACCAATCTAGTGACACCACTGTCTAGGTGGCCCCTCTCCTTGTAGGACCGGGGTCATTTTGGTGTCACCCTTTCTGACAGTGCTCTCAACCTCCCACACCCCTCCAGGGATGCCACTGCTCTGAATGCTGTTTTCTTGTCTTTGACTTGAGCACTTATTCCCTAGTACACCCTAGTACAGCCCAGCCTGGACTGGTGGCCTCCCTAAGTAGCTGACCACAACCGGGCATTTTTCAACCCTGGGAGCACATTCATATAGGAAGGGCACGGTTAAGTGCAGAAAGATGCAGGAAGAGGTAAATATTTCTATATTGCTCATCTTTTCTTGTGTTAAGGCTAGTCATTCTGTTACAGCAATAGAAGTTCTCACTTCTGACTCAAGGAATTAGTTTGGTCCTTAAAGAGCTCCTTCTCTTCTGCCCCCAGACGTGATTCCTCAGAAAAGAATGGCTGTGGGAAATGTCTCAACAGCGATAAGTTTATTTTTGTTTGGTTCACAAACGGACAAGAGCTTCACCCTCCATGCTTCTCTTTATTCTTAGTACTTGGTCACTTTAACTGGGCTGAATTCCTGCCTCAAGATGCAGCTAAAGCAGTGCTTAGAAGGACATGTACAGCTTTCAGTGCTAATATTAGAAAAGAAGAAAGATCTTAAATAAATGATCAAAGTTTATATCTTGAGGAACTGGAAAAAGAAGTACAAACCAAACCGAAAATGAACAGAAAGAATGAAACAATAGGTAACAGGAATCAGTGAAGTAGAAGCCAGAAAATCAGTAAGGAAAAATAAATAAAACCAAAAGCTATTCTTTAAAGAGATCGATAAAATTTATAATTTTTTTTTAATCAAGGGAAAAAAAATAGAGAAGACAGAAATACAGAAATTACCAATATAAAGAATGAAAGGGGGAACATAAATGATGATCCCACAGACATTAAAAGAATCATAAGTCATCATAAACAGCATTGTACCATTAAATTAGACAACCTGGATGAAAGAAATTAATTCCTTGAAAGGCACAAATTATAAAGAATATCCAAGAAGAAATGCAAAATACTAGTTTGTATCTATTTAAAAAATGGATTTTGATAGAAAACACGCCCTCAAAAAAGCTTGAAGCCCAGTTGGTTCCTCAGGTGAATCCTATCAAACATTTAAAGATGAAATAATTCCTATCCTACACACAATCTTTCAAAAAAATAGGGGAGGAGGGACTACTTCTAAACTCATTTATGAGACCAGTATTACCCTGAATCCCAAACCTGACAAAGACAACACAAGAAAAGAGAACTGTACATCAATATCCCTTGTGAACTAAGATTAAAAAATCCTTAGCAGAATAAAATACTAGCAAATTGAATCCAGCAATATATAAAAAGGATAACATATCACGATAATGTAGAGTTTCTTCTGGGAATACATATTGGTTTAACATCTGAAAAGCAAACAATGCAATTCACCATACTAATAGATAAAAGGGAGTAAAATCATGTGACATCTACAAAAGATACAGATGAAGCATTTGAAAAATTCAATACTCTTTCATGATACAAGCTCTCGGCAAGAAAACATCCTTAATTAGATTCAGGGAATCTGTGAAAAATGTATATCTGACATCAAATTAATATTGAAAATCTCAGTATCATTTACCTAAGATCTGGAACAAGACAAGAGGATACTTTAAGCAGGCAAGAGGGACTTACACAGAGGGTGCCTGCTATTCCATCCTTGCTGTTCCAATCTGTGCTGGGAACAGGATGTGATTCTCTAAATAACTTGTCAGGCTATGGGCCAGGCTACTGATAATTAGAGTAGGCTGCCCTTGAGTAAAATTATGATGTTCTTAATATCATCCCACAACTCCTCTGGTCTTCGGTCTTTAGTGTTCAGTGTGTCAAATTTGTTCTTGAGATGGTCTCCAAATTCAGGTGGGATATACTCAAGGTTGTATTTTGGTCCTTATGGAATTGTTTTAATTTTCTTCAGGTTCAATTTAAAATTTATTTAATTTAATAAAATATGAGCTAATTGAATCCAACAATATATAAAAAAGATAATATATCACGAGAGAGTTTCTCCTGGAAATGCTTATTTGGTTTAACATCTGAACAGCGAACAATGTAATTCACCATATTAATAGAAAAAAAGGTGTAAAATCATGATATCTACAAAAGATACAGAAGAAACATTCAAAAAAATTCATACTCTTTCATGATAAAAGCTCATCATGAGGACATCATACATAAAGGAAGCAAAAAGTCACTAAAAACACAGGAAAGAAATAAAACACCAAAATGGTTGTCAGAAGAAACTCTGAAACTTGCTCTTGAATGTAGAGTAGCTGAAAAGAATGGAAGAGATGATGAACTAAAAGAGCTGAACAGAAGATTTCAAAAGGCATCTTGACAAGATAAAGTATTATAATGAAATGTGTAAAGGCCTGGAATTTGAAAACCAAAAGGGAAAAACACACTCAGCATTTCCCAAGCTGAAATAACTGAAGAAAAAAATTCAAACCTGGAGTTGCAATTCTGAAGCATTCTATGGGCAAAATATTGAAAGATGCAGGAAGCACCTCAAAGACGATGGAAGGAATACACAGAGTCACTGTACCAAAAAGAATCGATCAATGTTCAATCATTTCAGGAGCTAGAATATGATCAAGAACCAATGGTACTGAAGGAACAAGTCCAAGCTGCACTGAAGGCATTGGCAAAATACAAAGCTCCAGGAACTGATGGAATACCAATGGAGATGTTTCAACAAAGGGATGTAGCGCTGGACGTGCTCACTAGTCTATGCCAAGAAATTTGGAAGACATTTACCTGGCCAACTGACTGGAAGAGATCCATATTTGTGCCCATCCCAAAGAAAGATGATCCAACAGAATGCAGAAATTATTGAAAAATACCATTAATTTCATATGCAAGCAAAATTTTACTGAAGATGTTTCAAAAATGGTTGCAGCAGTACATTGACAGGGAACTGCCAGAAATTCAAGTTGGATTCAGAAGAGGATGTGGAACAAGGGATATCATTGCTGATGTTAGACGGATCTTGGTTGAACGCAGAGAATACCAGAAAGATGTTTACCTGTGTTTTACTGACTAAGCAAAGGAATTCAACTGTGCAAATCATAACAAATTATGGATAACATTGCAGAGAATGGTAATTCCAGAACATTTAATTGTACTGATGAGGAACCTGTACATAGGCCAAGAGGCAGTCATTCAAACAGAACAACAGGATACTGCATGGTTTAAAATCAGGAAAGATGTGTGTTGGAGTTATATCCTTTCACCATATTTATTCAATCTGTATGCTGAGCAAATAATCTGAGAAGCTGGTCTATATGAAGAAGAACGTGGCATCAAGATTGGAGGAAGGCTCATTAACAACCTGCAATTGGTGATCATACTTGGTAATGTAGAGGGTCAGCAAAAAAGAGGAAGACCCTGGATAAAATAGATTGACCCAGTGGCTGCAACAAGGGGCTCAAGTATAACAATGATTGTGAGAATGGTGCAGGACTGGGCAGTGGTTCATTCTGTTGCTCATAGGGTCTCTATGAGTTGGAACTGACTTGATGGCACCTAACAACACTAACAACAACAACACCCTTGAGTGGATCTTTGCTGGTAGGTGGGTCTTCAGTTGGTGCTGGTGCCAAGCTGCTCTTCTTCAGTAGGTGGAAGCCTGTTGCTTTATTCTGCTCTCTCATTAATGAGGTGTAATGGGGTAGTGGAGGGAAGGCATGCTGTGAGGCTAAGCCACCCATTAAATTGGTGTGGAATTTTTTTGAGTTTGCTTAAATGCTTTGAAGGCATTCATTTTGCTGTTTGGTGAGACTGGAGATCCAAGGCTCAGCTAGGGTTGCTAATCCGGCTTAATAATCTTTGCCTGCATGACAGATTTAACTCTCATTCCTGATTCATTCTCCCGCATCACATCACATTTGGTGTTAAATTTTACTGCCTGCCTCCTGTGATCTTCCAAAATGTTTCAATCACATTAGTAAAATTCCTTTTGAGACGCTCAAAGTCCTTTAGAAAAGCTGGAAAATGCATGCAATGGTAAAGTAGTTGGAAGATCACGAACTTTTAAATTTGGAGGTAAAAGACTTCCACAGAAGACTTTGTGACTTTGAGCAAGTCATATATGCCTGGACTTTTTTATCTGTAAAATGAGAAAATCATACAGTCGTAAAGGCTTGTGAAGACTGATTAAGATATAGTATGTGTGAAGGGGCTTTGCAATGTAAATGCCAGCTTGTGCTTTAACTGTGGGCCCAATAAGTTTGAGGAATTGAGAAGGGGTCACTGGAAAAAAAAAAAAAAAAACTTGTCAATAGGTTACCTTTAAGTTTGCAACTCAGGGGCCCATAACCAATTCAGTTCTCAGGCAGCCTTAAAGTGTTGCCTGAACCTAGGGATAAGTTTGGATAAAGTGACCTTTAGTGACAGAACCGTGGCTCCCCAGGGGAAATTGTAGGAGTAAGGTAAGGCCATATTAGTCCAGACAAAGGCATTTCAAGAAAAGAAAAATATAGACTGATATCTCTTATGAACTTATATACAAAAAAGAAAAACAAATTTAACAAAATATTGGCAAATAAAATCCAATATAAAATAAGATATTGTACAGAATTTCCATGCAGTGTTTATACCAGGAACAAATGACTGGTTTCATATTTGAAAATCAATTAATATGATTCACCATATTAATCAAATAAAAAGAAAAACCATGAAATTGTCTAAATAAGTGCAGAAAAAGCAATTGACAAAATCCACCATTTATTTACGATGAAATTCTAGGAGTGGAAGCGAATTTCCTCAATGTGATAAAAAGCATCTGTGAAAAATCATTATATTTATTGATGAAAAATGTAATGCTTTTCCCTAAGATGAGGAACGTGTCAAAGTTGATGTATCCATCCACTTCTATTCCACATTGTAATAGAGGGCCTGCCAACTGCCACAAAGTAATAAAATATTTAAAAAAGCATACTGTTTGGAAAGGAAAACTAGTCATTTTTCACAGATGACATGATAATCTACATTGAAAATCCTAATGAATCTACAGAGAATCCACCAGAATGGACAAGTAAATGTAGTAAGGTTAAAGGATACTAGCTCAATACAAAAAGCTGTATTTCAATATGGAGCCCTGGTGGCATAGTTGTTGAAAGCTACAGGCTCTAATCAAGAGGTCAGCAGTTCAAATCTACCAGCTGCTCCTTGGAAACCCTATTGGGCAGTTCCACTCTGTCCTCTAGGGTCACTGTGAGTTGGAATTGACTTGACAGCAACAGGTTTCAATATATTAGTAATAAAAATTAGAAATTGAAATTAAAAAAATGCCATGTACAATAGCATAAATAACATGAAATACTTAGGGGTAAATTTAACAGAGTATGTGCAAATCTGGTACACTGAAAACTGTAAAATGTTGCTGAGAGAAATTAAATTAGTCATAAATAAGTGGAGAGACATTTCATGTTCATAGAAAGGAGGGATCCCAAAGGTAAGATATCAATTCTCCCTAAACTGACCTATTATCTGTTGATTCAGTGCAATTGTGATCATGGTCCCACCATGAGTTTACAGAAATTGACAAGTTGATCCTATACTTTTATACAAAATGGAAAAGAACATTTATTAACCAACAGAATTAGGAAAAAGAAAACCAAAGTTGGAGAACTTGCAGTATCCAATTTTCAAGATTTACTCTAAAAATTTTATAATCAAAACAATGTGAAATTGGCAATGGAAAAAAGGCAGCTCTAAAAATAGACCTATACAATATAATTAATTTCTTTTCAATGAAGCTACCAAAGCAGTTCAACAGTGAAAGAAGCCTTTTCAACAAATGAAGCTGGGTAATTGGATATGCACATGGTAACAAAGGAACTGTGAAAGAACTATCGACCTAAACATAAGATTTAAAAGCATAAAACTTTTAGAAACAAAGAAGCAAAAAACAAAACAAAATAGGAAAAAATCTTTTTCACTTTGTGTTGCTGAAGGATTTCTTAGCTAAGACAAATAAAACATGGATTTTAAAAGAAAATATTTAAAAATTGGATTTCCTCAAAATTAAAAACTTTGCTCCTCAAAAGACACTGCTGAAAAAATGAAAATGCAAATCACAAACTGAAAAATAGTATTTATAAAACATATATCTGCTAAAGGGATTTTATCCAGAATATATAAAGAATGCCTACAACTCAATAATGAGAAGACAAAAAACTTGGTTAGAAAACAGAAAAAGACTTGGACACTCAATTAGGGAAATACAAAGTAAATCAAAATACGAAATGAAACTGAAGACATGACAACAGATCTAACCAAGATAAAGGAGATCATAACAGAATAATATGAAAAATTGTACTCCAACAAATTGGAAAACCTAAATGAAATGTACAAATTCCTGGAAACACACAACCTACCTGTTATGGATTGAATTGTGTCCCCCCAAACTGTGTGTTAACTTGGTTAGGCCATGATTTTCAGTATTGTGTGGCTGTTCACCATTTTGTGGTCTGATATCATTATCCCATGTGTTATAAATCCTAGCCTCTATGATGTTAATGAGGCAGGATTAGAGGCAGTTATGTTAATGAAGGAGGACTCAATCTACAAGATTAGGTTGTATCTTAAGTCAATCTCTTTTGAGATATAAAAGAGAAACAAGCAGAGAGGAGAGGGACCTCATACCACCAAGAAAAAAATGCTGGGAGCAAAATGTGTGCTTTGGACCTGGGGCTCCTGGACTGAGAATTTCCTAAACCCAGGGGAAGATTGATAACAAGGACTTTCCCACAGAACCAACACAGAGAGAAAGTCTTCCCCTAGAGCTGGCACCCTGAATTCAGGCTTCTATCCTTCTAGACTGTGAGAGAATAAATTTCTGTTTGTTAAAGCCACCCCCTTGTGGTATTTTTGTTATAGCAGCACTTGAAAACTAAGACACTGCTTAAACTAACTCAAATTGAAGTAGAAAATCTAAACAAATCCATAACAAAGACTAGATTGAAGAAATCATCAAAAAACTGCCAATGACAAAAAGCCCCAGACCGGATGGTTTTACTAGGGCATTTTACCAAACATTCAGAGAAGAGCTGATATCAATTCTACTCAAACTCTTCAAAATCATAGAAGAGGAAAGAATACTCCTTAACTCATTCTGTGAAGCCAGCATCACACTGTTACCAAATCCAGGCAAACACATCACAAAAAAAGAAAATTACAGACCGTTATGGACTGAATTGTGTCCCCCAAATATGTGTGTCAACTTGGGTAGGCCACAATTCCCAGCATTGTCTACACTATTTTGTCATCTGATATGATTTTACTATGTGTTGTAAATTCTATGATGTTAATGAGACAGGATTAGTGGCAGGTATTTTAATGAGGCAGGACTCAATCTACAAGATTAGATTGTGCCTTAAGCCAATTTCTTTTGTGATATAAAAGAGAGAAATGAGCAGAGAGACATGGGGACCTCATACCACCAAGAAACAAGAGCCAGGAGAATAGCACATTCTTTGGACCCAGGGTTCCTGCACTGAGAAGCTCCTAGACTGGGGAAGAGTGATGACAAGGATGGTCCCTCAGAGCCAACACAGAAAGGAAGACTTCACCTGGAGCCCTGAATTCAGATTTCTAGCCTCCAAAACTGTGAGAATAAATTTCTCTTTGTTAAAGACATCTACTTGTTGTATTTCTGTTATAACAGCACTAGATAACTAAGACACAGACCGATATCCCCCATGAGTTGAACCGCCAACATTTTGATAAGCAGCTGAGCTCTTGACCACTGTGCCACCAGGGCTCCTCCATGAATATAGATGCAAAAATTTTCAACAGAATTCTAGCCAATAGAATTCAACAACACATAAAAAAAATCATACTTCACCATCAAGTGAGATTCATACCAGGAATTCAACTTTCATTCAATATTAAAAAAATCATTCAATGTAATTCATCACATAAATAAAACAAAGGAAAAGAATCACATGATCATCTCAACCAAAGCAGAAAAGGCGTTTGATAAAATCCAACACCCTTTTCTGATAAAAACTCTCAGCAAATTAGGAATAGAAGGGAGATTCATCAACATAATTAAGGGCATATATGCAAAGTCAAGAGCCAACATTATTCTCAATGGAGAAAGACTGAGAGCATTCTCCTTGAGAGTGGAAGTGAGACAAGGATGCCCATTACACCACTCTTATTCAAAGTTGTACTGAAAGTCCTAGCCAGATCAATAAGGCAAGAAAGAGAAACAAAAGATATCCAAATAGGAAAGGAAGAAGTATCTATCCTTATTTGCACATGACGTTACAATACATAGAAAAATTTAAAGATCCCACAAGAAAACTACTGGATATAATCAAAGAATTCAGCAACATTGCAGAGTACAAGATCAACACTCAAAAATCAGTTGAGTTCCTTCACACCAAGAAGGAGTATTCACAAAAGGAAATCAAGAAAACAATACCATTTACAATAGCCAAAAAACAATAAAATACCTAGAAATTAACCTAACTAGGGACATAAGAGACTTATACAATGAAAATTACAAAACACCACTACAAAAGACTAAAAAAGATGTACATAAATGGAAGGATATTCCATGATCATGGATTGGAAGACTTAATATACCCACTCCTCATTTATTGACATGGCTAGGTTCCAAATACCAGGTCATTACGTGAAAATTAGTATTATGTGAAAATGGAGGATGATCATATCAGATCACAAAAGGGATGACTACATCATCATATAACTGCCAAATTACATCACTACATAACTGCCAATTTGCATCATTGCATAACTGCCAAATTACATCATTACATAATTGCCAAACCACTGAGAATCATGGTTCAGCCAGATTGACGCATAATCTTAACCATCACAACCAGCTTTACTCTTGCCTCACACCTCCATGTTCATTATTGCCAGAGGAACATAGTTAATGTGCAAAATAGTTGGATAGTAGATTTTTACTACTGTCATAAATGCAAAATGTTGGATAAGGAGATAGTCAATAAATGAGGAGTTGGTGTATAGCAAAAATGTCAATCTACCTAAGGCGATTTACAGATACAATGCAATTCCCATACAAATCCCAACATCATTCTTCATGGAAATGGCAAAACTAATGACCAACTTCATATGGAAAGGAAAGAGGCCCCAAAATAGCCAAAGCACTATTGAAGGAGAAGAACAGAGTGGGAGGCCTCATACTCCCTCATATCAAAACTGCCACTGTAATCGAAACAGCCTTGTATTGGTTCTGTGACTGACACATAGACCAGTAGAATAGAATTGAGAACCCAGAAACAAATCTATCCATCTATAGACAACTGATTTTTGACAAGTGGTTAAAATCCATTCATTGGGGAAGAAAGAGTCACTTTAATAAAAGGTGAGGGCAAACCTAGATATCCACTTGTAGAAAATGAAACAGGACCAATATCTCACACCATACACAAAAGCTAACTCAAAATGGATCAAAGACTTATATGTTAAATCTAAAACTATAGAGTTCTTTGAAGAAAACAGAGAAAGAAAACCACAGGACTTAATTTTTTTTTTGTAAAAATAGGCTAACAAACTTACCATAAATGCACAAATAGCAGAAGACAAATTAGGTAATTGAGATCTCCTAAAAATTAAACACTTATGCTCATCCAAAGATTTTATCGAAAGAAAAGACAACCTACAGAATGAGAAAAAATCTTCAGAAACAACATATATGATAAGTGTCTAATCTCTAAAATACATAGAAAAATTCAACAAATTCAACTCAACAACAAAAAGACAAACAACCCAATTAAAAAATTGGCAAAGAGCATGAACGGACACTTCAACAAAGAGGAAATTCAAGTGGCTAACAAACACATGAAAAGATGCTCAACATCATTAGCCATTTGAGAGTTACAAACTGAAACTACGACTTCAACATGGTCAAAATGGCAATGATTAAAAACAAAACAACAATAATAGCAACAAAACCAACCAACCAACAAACCCAAAAAACAAAAAAACAAAACGGACAACAACACATGTTGGTGAGTATATGGGGAGATTGGAACATTTATCCATTTATGGTGGGACTGTAATGGTACAACCACTATGGAAAATGGTATAATGCTGCCTCAAAAAACTAGAAATAAAACTGCCTTATGATCTAGCAATCCCACTCTTAGGTATACACACTAGAGACCTACCAGAAGTGACATGGACAGACTTATGCACACCTATGTTCGTTGCGGCATTATTCACAATGGTACAACCCAAGTACCTATCAACAACCCAAGTACCTATCAACATATGAATGGATAAGCAATATGTGGCACATAGATACAATGGAATACTATGCAACTATAAGGAACAATGATGAGTCCAAGAAACATGTAATAACATGGGTGGATCTGGAGGACGTAATACTAAGTGAAATAAGTCAATCACACAAGGACAAATATTGTATGATCCCACTTTTATAAGAAGACAAGAATAGATATACATACAGAGACCAATGTTCATTGATGGCTATCAGGGATGAGGTGGGGTGGTGGAATCCACTCTCTAGATTGTTATACTTATTATTTTTGGTGATAGAAAAGTAGCACAGAATGTGACTATAATGAGCACAGCTTGACCAAAGTAAATGATGCCACTAGGAAGTGCACAGGAGAAAAGGATTTGTGTGCTAAAGAATATGACATACGTAATTTGGCAACAACACCAGCATATAGGTAGTAGGTATGAGTACACATGTGTATACAGATAGACATATCCATATGTATGTGTATATCCAGATATGTGTGCAGGCATATATATTCACAGAGGACACAATTACAGATACTTCTCAGAAATAACCAAATACCTTGCAAGAATGATTTTCTGGGTTTGAAGGCTTAGGTCCTTAGTCTCATGGGACAACTTAGTCAACTGGCACTACAAAGTTCATTTTCTGCATTCTAATGAGGTGGGACTTAAAGTACTTACTGATGAAAATCAAAGACTACAGGCTCAACATAAAGAAAACAAAAATCCTCACAATTAGACCAAGAAGCAACATCATGATGAACAGAGAAAATATTGAAGTTGTGAAGGATTTCATTTTACTTGGATCCACAATCAATGCCCATGGAACCAGCAGCCAAGACATCAAGTTATGTATTGGACCTGGCAAATCTGCTGCAAAAGACCTCTTGAAAGTGTTAAAAAAAAAACAAAGGTGTAACTTTGAGGACTAAGATGTGCCTGACCCAAGCCATAGTATTTTCAATAGCCTTATATGCAAAAGCTAGACAATAAATAAAGAAGACCAAAGAAAAATTGAAGCTTTTGGAATATACCATTGACCATCAGAAGAAAGAACAAATATGTCTTGAAACAAGTACGGCCAGAATGCTCCTTAGAAGCAAGGATGGCGAGACTTCGTCTCACATACTTTGGACATGTTATCAGGAGGGACCAGTCCCTGGAAAATGACATTATGCTTGGTAAAATAGAGGGTCAGTGAAAAAGGGGAAGGCCCTCAACAGGATGGATTGACACAGGGGCTGCAACAACGGGCTCAAATATAGCAACGGTTGCAAGGATGGCTCAGGACTGTGCAGTGTTTTGTTTTGTTGCACATAGGGCCACTATGAGCCATAACTGACTTGACGATGCCTAACAACAGCAATAACGATGAGGCGAGTAGTGTCTTGGGTCTTAAACGTTTGTAAGTGGCCATCTAAGATACAACTATTGGTCTCTACTTGTTAGGAACAAAAGAGAAAAAAGGAAACCAAAGTCTCAGAGAAGAAACTAAGCTATATAGCTAATCACCAACATAAGCCTCATCTACCCTGAGACCAGAAGAACTATTTGGTGCCCAGCTACCATTACCAACTATTCTGATCAGGGCCACAATTGATGGCCCCGATAGAACAGGAGGAAAATGCAGAACAGAATTTAAATTCCTTAAAAGTCCACACTTACTGGATCAATTGAGACTGGAGGACTGTCTGAGACTATCACCCTGAGGTACTCTTTAAACCTGGAATCGAAACTCTCTCCTGATGTCACCTTTTAACAAAATAATAGATTGGCACACAAAATAATGGATATCACCAGTGAATATGAGACACTACTAAATAACCATCTATATAGGATCAAAAGGTCAACATTTACTCTAAAGCGAAGATGAGTAGACATGGCTGCAGGGAAACTAGAGTATGGAAATGGAATAACCAGAAATCAATGAGAATATTGACAATTTGTGAAAAAAGTAACTAATGTCACTGAACAACTTGTGTAGAAATTGTCTAATGGGAACCTAATTTGTTCTGTAAACTTTTATTGAAAACAATAAAGTATTATTTTAAAAAGTCATATAAGATGTATCATACACCCACTAGAAGGTTTAAGATTACCAAGGACATGGAGAAAATGGAACTCTCAGGATGATAGAAATATTTTGAAAGAAAATTTTCAGTGTCTTAGAAAGCTAAGCTTACATTTACTACATGACCCAGCAATCTGACTCCTGTTAAATGAAAACATGTCCATGTAGTGCTTGCATGTGGATAAAAAGTTTTATTTGTAATAGCCAAAAAAACTAGAAACAGTTCAGACATCCATTAGCAAGTAAATGAATAAACAAGATGTGTTATGCATACCATGGAATAATTCTTCCTAAAAAAAAGAAATGACAACCGATATAGGTGACAACATGGATGAATCTCAAATTTATTCTTGTAAGTGAAAGAAATAGACGTAAAATACTATATACTTTATGACTACATTTGTATGAAATTGCAGAAATGCAAAAAAGTAATAGAAAGCAGGTCAACGGTTATGTAGGTGTAGGAATGGGGTGAGAAAATTGCCTTCAAAGGGGCAGAAGGGAACTTTTGGAGTAGTAGAAATGTTCTATATCTAGATTGTGTTGGTGGTTACACAACTGTATACAATTGTCAAAACTCATTGAACTGTACACTTGAAATGGGTGAATTTTATTTTATTTAATTTATACTTCAATAAAGCAGAATAAAAATAATGATTAGTGGTTGAAGTAACCTGATTTTACCAAGATTTTTTATAATATATAAATATTTCTTAGAGTTTGTACTTAAATATAGTGTTCTGTGTGGTATCTATCAAACGAGTACAATGGCATGAGAAAGAAAAAAAATCATAGCTAGAAATAACTCTTAAGCAATTTGAGTAGTTATTACTACAAAATTAAAATTGATAAGTGTAATGGATTGAATTGTGTCTCCCCAAAATATGTGTCAACTTGGTTAGGACATGTGTAGTTGTCCTCCATTTTGTGATTTTCCTATGTGTTATAAATCATAATCTCTGCTTGTGATTAAAAGGATTACTCAGGTCACCTCCCTAATCCAAAAGGAAGTTTCCCTGGGGTGTGGCCTGCACCACCTTTTATCTCTCAAGAGATAAAAGGAAAGGGAAGCAAGCAGAGAGTGGGGGATCTCATAACACCAGAAAAGGAGAACCAGGAGCAGAGCACGTCCTTTGGACAGAGCGTCTCTGCACCTGAGAAGCTCCTCAACCAGGGAAAGATTGAGGACAAGGACCTTCCTCAAGAGCTGTCAGAGAGAGAAAGCCTTCCTCTGGAGCCAACACCATGAATTTGGGTTTGTCACCTACTAGACTGTGAGAAAATAAATTTCTCTTTGTTAAAGCCATCCACTGGTGGTATTTCTGTTATAGCAGCACTTGATGACTAAGACAATAACATAGAACCTAAAGTTGATGAAGTCTATCAAAAGTGTAACTTGCTGTGTTCCTTTGGAGGCCAGGACCTCCAACCCTGCAGATCCCAGAGTTGCAAAGACATGAAACATCAAATCCCCCAGTGGACCATTGGAAGTGGTGATAGATGGAGCCACTCCTGCTTCTTTCTATCCTGTGGTTCCAGGACCTAAAGCATGGCACCCCAACTCTTCAAACTCTTGTCTCTGAGCTGGCACTTTATCTATTCCTTTAAAACAGCTTTCCAGTGTTTTGTGAGCTTAGCTACTTCTCAGTGGTATGATGTGTGTAGAACCCATGATCATAGGCTTACTCTCACACTTCTTTCAGTGTGAAGTGGGCTTCCTATTTGGATGCTAATCCGGTGTTCCATAATACTGATACTGGTTGACTCCATGGGAACGAAAAGCAACCCATATTGAGAATAGAAAGGCTAACTCATACCATTTCCTATGAGGTTGAACTGCTGATGCAGTTTTCCTGCCACCCAGTGTCCAGTTGGTCTGCTTAAGGAATAGTGCCATAATTAGGCTTAGTGCCGTTCTCTGTGGCTGATAAGTTGGATATTCAGGGGGAATAGCAGCTGGATCGGCCTTAGAGTCTGTTTTGTTAGGCCCATTCATAGCCTTTATTTCTGCCAATGTGGCCACTCCATTATGTGCCCATTGTGTCAGTTCTGGGGTATATGATGACCAAGGCTGGCTAATGTTGACTGGTTGAGTTGTTCTATTGATCGTTCAGTGCCTTTTCCATGGTGTGTGCTTACTGGTAGGATGCCATCAGAATATGTGATACAAAATCTTTAGACTTTGCGGTGACCTTTATATGTCTTTCCACATGCCTCTATCTTAGACCTCCTTGTCTTTGCTCTTCCAGTCCTTTTCTTTCCAGGTTTTTTTTCTTTTTTAATATGTATACTGATCTCATGCCACTTTGCTTTCCACACAAAATGAATGAATGACCAGGAGCATCATCTACAACTCTGTCCATTGGGAATATTTTCCCTCTGAACTGTATTTCAAAGCCATTCCTGAATGGCTGCTAGGTATTTGCATTATTCATTGACATAATGAATCAGTGTGATACTCTGTGGTATGTTCAGGTAGTCCAGATCTCTTGGGAATATATCATGACAGAGGACAGAAGAGTTCACATTACCCTGAGACCAAACTAAATAAACACTGGTATTCATTCTATGTGAATGCAAACTTTTTCTGACCTTCTTTTCTAACTGGAATGGAGAAGAATTCATTTGCAAAATCAGTGGTCAAATAACATGTAACTGAGGCCTTATTAATTGGCTCTAGAAATGATGCTTCTGGCACAGCAGCTGAAATTAGGCGACCACTTGGTTGAGTCTGAGGTAGTTTAAAATCATTCTCTAGGATCCATCCAGTTTCTGCAGCTGCCAGACTGATGAAATAAATGGGACCACCACCCCTTTTTGTGTTTTTAATAATGACACTAATCTCTGCTTTCTACCTCAGGAAGAAATGATGCAATTTTTTTTTTAAATATTGTTTCTTATATTATCTTTACTATATACCTGGGGTGGTGGTTTCACAGATTTACATAACGGGCATCAGTGTCAACTCAGATACTGTCTCCACTAGTCATTGAAATATCTGGACATTCCCTTTCCCAAGCACACAGTCATTAAAAAAAAAAAAAAATGGACACAAGTCCCATTGGTGGAGGGCTGAAGGAGTCAGTACAATGTTTTACTTGCCATAGTTACAAGGTCTTTCTTTCTAGGGACGTTGTACCTCTTAAGTCTGTGGGTTCTGGGATGAAAAATTCACTCAAGTCTGTGGACTGAGCAAGAGACTATAACTTTTTACTAAAATGACCAGCTTTTTAGTCTTCTGCCCCTCCACTCTTGTCTTAGAGATGTTAAGAAGTGCCATTATTAGCTGCTATTTTAGGGTCACTGGAATACCATGCTCTATAAATCATCTCCACAACTTACTGCTAATCAAGTCCCTTTAACCGACTTCTAACCTTGCCAGTCATTACAGTAATTGTGACCTCTTGGCTGTTGACAGTCAAGTGCCACCAACTGGTCAATATTACTCTGGGGCCTCACAATCCTCATGGATATTAATGGACATGGGTGTGTGACCACTTATCTGTCAGTCCTCACCTGCAGAAGAGAGTCACCACTGAACTTCATAATGATGCTGGTGTCACTCTCAGCAGCATGTTGCTGATGGCCTTCGTGAATGATGTGCAGCTGGACCTTTCCATGGAACAAAATTCTCAGGTAGGCTTTCTGACCACACATACTGTATCCATTCTAGATGGTCATTTTTCTTATCATCTCTATTTCTTCTTCTATCACCTGCCTGGAAAACTCTGGCATTTTCAACGTCACCTACCACTTTTTCCAGGCTTCTAAATGCCACCTAGCAGCAATATTGCCTCAGCCACTAGGATTCTTACCAGAGTGTTAAATCCTGTGCCCTAAAAAACTACCCCGAAGTAAGAGAATTATTTTTATCCACTCTAGTATTCTGGCTCCATTGACTCACCCATTAAACCCATTGCCATCGAGTCGATTCCGACTCATAGTGACCATTGACTAAGCACCCTCAAAATCCAAGTCCATGCATACTCAGCTGGCTCATGCTAGTACTCGTATGTCTTTTCTCTCATCACATTCAACATGCCAGCAGATGCGTTTTTCTGGGATTTAAAGCTAGTTATTGGCATAGTATCTGAGAGGAGGTGGGGGTAACTTCGTAGAGGGGCACGTCTTAACTTGCATGGGACAGATCTCTGCAGTGACTTCCAGCATAGGAGAAAAGATAGCTCATACTTTTGGTTGGAGACCTCTGTAAGCCCAGAGAGTTCAGGGTGGTCTTCAGACCAACACCCTCTGGGGCATCCATCAATATTTCCATATCCCAAGTTTTAGAGCTCCAGTTTTTTCACCTGGGTCCTTATATGAGTATCACAAACTTGCCTTGGATGAGCATTGAAAGATCTTTGGAGACCTGTGACTTCAACTATTAAGCTTCAGCCTGCTGCTTAGGTGGAATAAGGGTCTCTTTGTAAGCCATCATAGAGACCCTCTGGCTCACATACATAGCCATTAACTGCTTATTAATGGCTAAGAGTTGATGGTGAATAGCCTGTTATTAGCTGTCTGCACCACAGCTTAGCAATACCAGTCAATTTCTGTGTCTCTGAAGGCATTGTTTTCAAAAGTATGAATCATCATGCCTAGAAATTCCCCACCACTAGGATATATTTCTAAGCCACCACTAATGAAATCTTCTGCAATTAAGAAATCACCATGTTCATGCCAGGGACTATCCATGATCAACATACCAATTTGGATGGTTATCTCTCACTCACTGGACAATGAGTAGAGCCAGTCTCTAGTCCCCATATTACTGTGTTTTTGACTGCACCACACTTGTTACTACTTGCATTAGTCTAGGTTGTCTGAGAAACAAAATACTAAGACAAATGTATAATACCTGTGAGGGAAAATGGAGAAGAAGCGAGTAGAGGATAAGAGAGCAATCAGATTGGTAAGGCCAATGGCAAGGCTGACAGAATCCTCAAGCCAAAGTCCATCACAGGTGTCTTGCATCTGGCAAGAACAGGCCTGCTTTATTATCCCTGTTCCTTTTAGTCATTGGCTGAGAATAGCCTGTGAAAATCGTGGCCTCAGCACTAATTGGTAACTGATTTCAGAGTGCAACAGCAGGGATGATGAGTCATTTACACTTCCTGAAGTAGTAGATCTGAGAAGTGTGTTTTCATCATCATCACAAGGTAGTTAAATATAAAATACTAATGTTTATTTTATTTTTAAATTTCTTCAAAAGATAATTCACTGTTTAAAGCAAAAATTAGAATGATGTATCATGGGTTTTATGACATATGGTGAAATAAAATATATGACAATTATAGCACAAAGAATGGAAGGGAGAAAGTATAATTTTTTTAAGGTTCTTTTTAAAATATGTATAATATGTTAAAATATTATTTAAAGGTAGAATTTGATAAGATGAAGTTGTATATTGTCAAGCCTATTAGCAACCACTAATAAAATGAGATATAGCTAATAAGCCAACAGAGGAGATAAAAGAGAACACCAAAAAGTGCTCAGCACTCAACTAAGTCAAAATAAGGCAGTAAAAAGGGAACAAAGACCAGATGGGCTGAGTAGAGAACAAATAGCAAGATGGTAGGTGTAAGTCAATAATTACTTTGAATATAAATAGTCTAACATGCCAATTAAGAGACATAAAAAATTAGACTGGATTTAAAAATCCAACTGTATGCAGTTTAAAATAATTACACCTTAAGTATAAAGACAGAAATGTTTTTTGAAAAAAGGATTGGAAAACATATACTTTGCATGAACTAATCCTAAGAAAGCTAGAATAGCTATATTAATTTCTGACACAGTAGACTTCAGAACTTGCAATATTAATTAGGATCACTGGAATAGTTCATGATAATTCAAATTTTTTGTTAATCAAAAACATATAACAATTCTAAATATGTACCCACCTATAAACAGAACTTCAGATGCATAAAGCAAATACTGACAGAACTGAAAGAAGAAATAGAAAAAGTCACAATTAGAGTTGGATATTTCAACACTTTTATTTCAGTGATTGATAGAACAAGCAGACAGAAAATAACTATTGACATAGAAAACTTGCATAACACTATCAACTGATTTGAATAAAGTAACATTTATAGAACACCTCCCCTAATAACCATAGAATATAGATTCGTTTCAAGTGCAAAAGGAAAATGCACCAAGATAGAACAGATACTGGGCCATTAAACGAGTTTCAATAAATTTGGAAGGACTGAAAATACACAGGGTATGTTCTGTTAGTATACTAGAACTAAATTAGAAAGTAAAAACAAATCTCTGCCAAATCACCAAATATTTGGAAATTGAACTGTTGTGTTGTTAAAAAAGCTGTTAAATTGATACCAATACATGGTAACCACATGTATGCAGAGTAGAACTGTTCTGTAGGATTTTCAGGATCTTTTGGAGCAGTTCACAAAGCCTGTCGCCCAAGTCACCTCTGGGTGGGATTGAACCACCAACATTTCGGCTAGTAGTCTAGCGCTTAACAATTTGCGCCAATCACGGACCCTGAAAATTGAACTATGCACTCCTAAATAACTCAATCATTGAAAAAGAAATCAGAAAGGAAATTAAAAAATATTTTTGAGCTGAATGAGAACAAAACAAAAACAACAACAAGAAACACAAACCCTGAACATTATAGGATGTAATTAAAGCAATTTTTAGAGGGGTATTTATAATTTAAATTGTGTTTTAGAAAAGAAGAAAGGTTTAAAAATCAAACAATCTAGAAAAAGAAGAGCAAACTGAACCCAAAGTAAGTAGAAGGAAATAAATGATAAAGACAATAGTGGAAATTAATAGAATACAGATCAAGAATTAATAGTAAAATCAGTGAAACCAGAACATGGGTTTTTTAAGAGAGCAATAAAGTTGATGAAACTCCAGCTAGACTGATTATGAAAAAAGAAAACAAAATGTATCAATAAATAATAAGGGGATATTATGAACAACATTATGCCAATAAAGTTGACGGCTTAGAGGAAATGGACAAATTCTACGAAAGATGAAAATTAGTAGAACTTAACAAAAGAGGAAAGAAAATCTGAATAGTCGGAAATCTATTAAAGAAATTGAATTTATTAAAATGCTACCCACAAAGGAAATCACGGGCTAAAATTGCTTCAATGTCGAATTCTTCCAAATATATACATAGATAAACAATAAAAAAAAGGAATAAATAAATGAGAATGCAAGAATAGAATGTAATTTAAAGTTACTTTTCAGTTCTTCTTTCCCTTGAGTGCACAGAAGCATTAGTTATCCACACTCTTGAAATTCTCCTTTGGCTTCTGTGAATTTTATGTATTGAAGAAATAATTACTCAATAAATATTTACTAAAGTGAAATTTTATACCTTTTACACACATGTAATTTAGGTGTGTAACATTATCCATAGTTTTCAGATAAGAACACTAAGTCTCAAAGATGTTAAGTAACTTTCCCAAGCTTAGCTAGCTAATGAATAATAGAGTGGGTATTTGATTCCAGTTAGTTCGTCTTCGAATCTTGCTCTCAGATTCTATACTTGAATTTTCTGACATACCCTTTCTGGTGGTGGGCATTTTTGGAAAAGTTTAGTTCCGAACTCTTGTTTATTCTGTCTTTAAGTATTTTGGCTTTGAGCAAGTCAGCATTCCTCTGTGATCACCTATGTTTAGCTGATCCCCCAATTCGTATTTTGACCCCTTTTCTCCCAAGCGCCAGTCCTCCATTGCCAGTTTCTTACTGATCTTTTCCTTTTGGAGGTTCTGCTAGCATTTCATCATCTAGACTAAAATCAGCCTCTTATCCTCCCCACTCCTTCTTTATCCATTTCTGCCATCTCACTCATGGTTCCCTGAGCTCCAAACCTTGATGAGATTTGATTTGTGATGCTTTCCTTTCTTTCCTTCTCCCTCGAACCACAGAGATGCTAAATCCTGTTCAGCCTTCCACGATTTTATTTCTTGGCACCGTTTTTGCTTTACTATTTCTACTGTCTGTGAAATATTTTAAGCTCATCTTCCTACCTTCAATCTCTCTCTCGTTTAGCTTATCCTGTACATCACTGCAGTCTCAAATATCCCTTTTATCCGAGGGCATAGATTTTAATAATAATTAAAAAAATAGCAATAATATAATATTGCATTTTATGCCTTCTACATACCAGAAACTGTACAATTTGTGAATATGGGGATAGAAATCACAAATTGTACAGTTTCTAAGATGTAGAAGGCATAAAATGCAGTATTATATTCTTTTTTAAAATTATTATTAAAACCTACGCCCTTGGATAAAACGGATATTTGAGACTGCAGTGATGTACAGGATAAGCTAAATGAGAGAGAGATTGAAGGTAGAAAGATGAGCTTAAAATATTTCACAGACAGTAGAAATGGTAAAACAAAAACAGTGCCGAGAAATAAAATCATGGAAGGCTGAACAGGATTTAGTATGGTTAGGGTCCCTATTTTGTAAACCCTGGTCACAGAGTGGTTAAGATCTATGGCTGCTAACCAAAAAGTCAGCAGTTTGAATCTATGAGGAGCTCCTTGGAAGCCCTATGGGGCAGTTCTACTTTGTCCTTTAGGGTCTCTATGAGTTGGAATTGACTTGACATTAATTTTTTTCCTTTTAAATCCTCATTTTAAGATAAGTAATTTGAAGTTCAAAGAAAGGTTAAACAAATTTCCCAAAGTCACACAGCTAGTGAGTACATAGCTGGGTATTGTACTGAGGTTAGTTTGATTCCAAAGTTTCTGTTCTGAATACATAGAGAAACCATACTATTTATCACTTAACTGAGATATATTTTGTAGTGAGAGAAGCTACTACTAATATTTTTCTGAGACAACAGTTATAAACTGAGATAATTCCAAACAAATCAGAACTTATAATAACTCCATTAATACCACCCTCTACTTCCTCTCCAATTAAAAAATGAACAGGTTGAGCAGAAAACTGCTTTTGGGACAAAGACAGTGTGCATCATTGTACTTGTCACCCTGTTCAGTAGAGAGGTAGTATACATAGGACAGAAAACTAACAGAGATAAAAAACTAAAGATATAAATTTAGGAACTAACCATACAGAGGAAGCCCCGGTTGCATAGTGGTTAAGAGCTATGCTGCTAACCAAAAGGTCGGCAGTTCAAATCCACCAGATGCTCCTTGGAAACCCTATGAGGCAGTTCTACTCTGATAGGGTTGCTGTGAGTCAGAACCAACAGGACTGCAGCGGGTTTAACCATATAGGGGATGTTGCTGGAGTCATGAGATGAGCTCCAAAACCAAAACCAAACCCAGTGCCGTTGAGTCGGTTCAGACTCATAGCGACTTTATAGCTTGCCAAATATTAAAGAAGCAGCTCAGATGGTTGAAAACTAAACAACAGAAATTTTTAAACATGAAGGAAGAAAAGAGGATAAAGAGACAGAATGAGAACTGCTTCAACTAGACTATAAATCTCTTTGGGGCATGGACTTTTTTTTTTTTTTTTCAGTCTCTATTTTTTTTTTTCATACATAGCATTTTATTTTATTTTTTATTTAATGAGCTGAAATTTATTTTCTAACAGTTCTGGAAGCTGAAAGTCCAAATCAGGGTCTCAGCTGTGTCAGTTTCTTCTGTGGCCTCTCTCCTAGTTTCTGGGAGCAGTCCTTGGCATTTTTTGCTGTAGATGGGTCCTCAAATGGTATCTGTCTTCCCGGTACATGTGCGTCTATGTCTATTCTCCTCTTTTTATAACTCAGAGTAGTTAGGTTTAGAACCCATCTATGGGTATGAGCTCAACATTAAACAAACAAACAATAAAAAAACACAGGCTCATATTTATAGGTACAGGGGTTAGAATTTCAACACATATTTGGGGGGAGGGGCATGATTCCATCTATAATAGCCAATTTGTTGGGTGTGTCTGAATCCATGCAAGTCACTATGCCCTAACTGTCTTAAGTGTTCTTTGAGTAGGACTAACCACTGCTACACTATTTTCATATCTAATTCCCGGTTTGTATTTGTTGGATGCATTTTTCATGCTGTGCTGAGGATGCTAGTGGACCTTATGTCAAATATCCTTTCAGGTCAGAAGACTCTTAGCCCTTGGGAATCTGCTGATACCCTTTATGAAAATGGTAAATTTGGTCTTGTTGAGAACCTCAGAACTTCTACATCAATTGGCTTTTGCTGTATAACAAACCACCCCTCAAAATTAGTGACTTAAATCAAGACACTTATTTAGTTCACAATTCTGTAGGTTGGCAATTTGGGCTGGGCTGGGCTGGGTTGGATGGTTCTCTGGATCCAGAATTGTCTCAGTTCTTCTTGGCTAGGCTTCTTCACTGCTCTGTGGGCTTAGCTGGGAGCACTTGGGGTGACTTGTACCACTAGGTCATCTCTCCATGTGGCCTCTCATCCTTCAGCAGGCTAGTCCTAGCCTTGTTGAAATTGTGGTTACAGAGTCCCAAGAGCAAGCTCCAATATACAAGCACTTTTCAAGTCTCTGCTTACATCTCATTTGCTACTGTCTTATTGGCCAAAACCAGCCACATGGCCAAGCCTAGAAGCAGTATGGGAAGGGACTACCCAGGAACATGGATAGAGGGAGGCTTGAACAGATTGGGGGCATTACTGTAACAGTCTACCACAACTGCCAAATCAAGATTTTCTTTCCTTCCAAACTTTTTGAATGGAATTAAAAGGCCCTGAAAAATCAGGAGGTTCTTTCTCTTCTCTGAGGACTTCCTTATTGTTTACTTCCTCAAAACTTTGTCAACTCAGTAACTTGGCCCTTTACAAAGTCCTGGTTTCTTTCAGGGATGCTGCCATGTTTCCTTCCCATGGGACTGCTTGGCATTAATGAATTAAAAGACTGTTCTTAGTCAGGGCTTTTCTGACTTTTTAATGGTGTTCGTGTAACTTCTCCTTGTCAGCTTTCCTGTTAGAAATGTATACATTTATTTTGAATTCAGGCACTGGAGTTTTCCGCTTGGGAAAGAATTTTAATGAAATTTTATCATGTGTTAACCAAAAATGAAGAGTAGTTTTTGTGCTATTTGGCAGTCAAGAGCCCCCTTAGAAAAAGGACTGCAGAATGAAGGAAAGCTAAACCCTTCTTTAAAGATTTTTCTTTTTGAAACATATTACTTTGCATGAAAGTTTGTGTCAAGGAGTTTAGCTTATGGAAGGGGAGCTTAATGATGTGCAGCCTGGAGTAGGGAGCAGACAGTAGATGGTAATTCCCAAGCAGATGAAACACATGCTGAGACACATGTGCCTTTTTGGATGCAAATAACAGAAAGGATGATGACAGTTATACTAGATCCTTGCTTTGGGAGAAATCATCAGCTTAGCAAAACTAAATGGCAAAGCAATTGTGGCTGAGTTCTTTCCCTGAGTAATTGGAAACACATCTTACTTTTCAAAAAATTCGGCCCTCTTCTGGAATTTTGGTTGGAGGGCAAAGAAGAAAATTCTTTTTTTTTCTTAAATCTTGATCCTATCTTTTTTGTGTGTGTGTGCTTTAAGTGAAAGTTTACAATTCAAGTCAGTTTCTCATACAAAAACTTACACACACATTGTTATGTGACCCTAGTTGCTCTCCCTACAATGTGACAGCACACTCCTTCTCTCCACCCTGTATTTCCCGTGCCCATTCAATTCATTCAACTAGCTTCTGTCCCCCTCTGCCTTCTCATTTCACCTCCAGACAGCAGCTGCCCACATAGTCTCATGTGTCTAACTGGGCTAAGAAGCACACTCCTCACCAGCATCATTTTTGTCTTAGAGTCCAATCTAATCTTTGTCTGAAGAGTTAGCTTCAAGAATGGTTTTAGTTTTGGATTAACAGAGAGTCCGGGGGCCAAGACCTCTGGGGTTCCTCCGATCTCAGTCAGACTACTAAGTCTGATCTTTTAACTAGAAGTTGAGGTCTATGTCCCACTTATCGCCTGCTCCATCAGGAATTCTCTGTTGTATTCCCTGTCAGGGCAGTCATTGGTTGTGCCTGGGCACCATCTAGTTCTGGTTTCAGGCTGATGGAGTCTCTGGTTTATGTGGCCGTTTCTGTCTCTTGGGCTACTATTTTCCTTGTGTCTTTGGTGTTCTTCATTCTCCTTTGCTCCAGGTGGGTTGAGGCCAATTGATGCATCTTAGATGGCCACTTGCTAGCATTTAAGACCTCAGACACCAGTCAACACAGTGGGATGCAGAACATTTTCTTAATACACTTTGTTATGCCAGTTGACCTAGATGTCCCCTGAAAGCATGATCCTCAGACCCCTGACCCTGCTACTGTGTCCCTCGAAGCATTTGGCTGTATTCAGGAAACTTCTTACCTTTTGGTTTAGTCCAGTTGTGCTGACTTGCCCTGTATTGCGTGTTATCCTTCCCATCACCTAAAATAACTCTTGTCTACTATCTGATTAGTAAATACCCCTCTTCTGTCCTCCTCACCCTCATAACCATCAAAGAATGTTTTCTTCTGTGTTTAAATCCTTTCTTGAGTTCTTATAATAGTAGTCTCGTAAATATTTGTCCTTTTGTGGCTGACTAATTTCACTCTGCATAATGCCTTCCAGGTTCCTCCATGTTATTAGATGTTTCACAGATTCATCATTGTTCTTTATTGTTGTGCAGAATTCTATTGTGGGAATATACCATAATTTGTTTATCCATTCATCTGTTGATGGGCACCTTGGTTGTTTCCGTCTTTTTGCTATTGTAAACAGTGCTGCGATGAACATGGGTGTGTGTACATCTATTCGTGTGAGGGTTCTTATTTCTCTAGGATATATTCCAAGGAGTGGGATATCTGGATTGTATGGTAGTTCTATTTCTAGCTTTTTAAGGAAGCGTCAAATTGATTTCCAAAGTGGTTGTATCATTTTACATCCTCACCAGCAATGTATAAGTGCTCGAGTCTCTCCACAACCTCTCCAATATTTATTATTTTGTGTTTTATGAACTAATGCCAGCCTTGTTGGG
The DNA here is from genome assembly GCF_024166365.1 of Elephas maximus indicus. Taxonomy (NCBI): domain Eukaryota; kingdom Metazoa; phylum Chordata; class Mammalia; order Proboscidea; family Elephantidae; genus Elephas; species Elephas maximus. The sequence goes on along the minus strand of NC_064835.1, from coordinate 25,721,693 downwards.
GTGAGATGGTATCTCATTGTAGCTTTTTTTAATTGAACTTTAGGTGAAGGTTTACAGAACAAACTAGTTTCTCATCAAACTGTTAGTACACACGTTGTATGACAACCCTACAACATGTCAACACTCTCCCTTCTCAACCCTGGGTTCCCTATTACCAGCTTTCCTATTCCCTCCTACCTGCCAGTCCCTGACCCAGGGCTGGTGCACCCCTTTATTCTTGTTTTGTCCAATCTACCTATTCAATCTTTGGCTGAAGGGTGAACCTCAGGAGCGGCGTCATTACTGAGCTGAAAGGGTGTCTGGAGGCCATACTCTCGGGTTTCTCCAGTCTCTGTCAGGCCTGCAAGTCTAGTCTTTCTGAGTTAGAATTTTGTTCTACATTTTTTTCCAGCTCTGTCCAGGATCCTCTATTGTGATCCTTATGAGAGCAGTCAGTGGTGGTAGCCAGGCACCAACTAGTTGTACTGGACTCAGTCTGGTGGAGGCCATGGTAGATGTGGTCCATTAGTCCTTTGGACTAATCTTTCCCTTGTGTCTTTAGTTTTCTTCATTCTTCCTTGCTCCTGAAGGGGTAAGACCAGTGGAGTATCCTAGATATCTGCTTACAGGCTTTTAAGACTCCAGATGCTACTCACCAAAGTAGAATATAGAACATGTTCTTTATAAACTCTGTTATGCCAGTTGAGCTAGATTTCCCTGAGACCATGCTCCCCACAGCCATCAGCCCAGATATTCGGTCCCTCAGGGAGTTTGGATGTGTCTTATGCAGCTACCACGGCCTTGCCTTGTACAGGTTGTGCTGGCTTCCCCAGTATTGTGTACTGTCTTAACCCTTCACCAAAGTTACTGCTTATCTATTGTTTATTAAGTGTTTTTCCATCCCCACCTCTCCCCTCCCTTGTAACCATCAAATATTGTTTCTTTTCGTATGTAAACAAAGTTTTTACAGTAGTGGTCTCATACAGTATTCGTCCTTTTGTGATTGGCATTTCTCTCAGCAGAATGTCCTCCAGATCCATCCATGTTATGAGACACTTCACAGATTTGTTGTTGTTCTTTAGCATTGCATAATACTACATTGTGTGTATGTACCACAGTTTGTTTATCCATTCATCTGTTGATGGGCATCTAGGTTGTTTCAATCTTTTTGCTATTATGAACAATCATAATGAACATGAGGGTACATATATCTATCCTTGTAATGACTCTTATTTCTGTAGGATATATTCCTAGGAGTGGGATTGCTGGATCATATTGTATTTCTAGCTTTCTAAGAAAGCACCGTATCATTTTCCAAAAGGATTGTATCATTTTGCATTCCCACCAGAAGTACATAAGAGTTCCGGTCTCCATGCGGCCTCTCCAACATTTTTTATTTTCTGTTTTATTGACTCGTGCCAGTAATGCCGAGATGAAATGGTATCTCATTGTGGTCATGATTTGCATTCCTCTGATGGCTAGAGCTTGTGAGCATTTCCTCATGAGTCTGTTGGCCACTTGAATGTCTTCTTTGGTGAGTGTTCATTTCCTTTGCCCATTTATTAATTGATTATTTGTCTTTTTGTTGTCGAGCTGTTGGATTTTCTTGTAGATTTTGGAGATTTGACCTTTGTCTGATTTGTAATAGCCAAAAATGTTTTCCCAGTCTATAGATTCTCTTTTTACTCTTTTGGTGAAATCTTTTGATGAGCACAGGTGTTTAATTTTTAGAAGACCCCAGTTACCTAACTTATCCTCTGGAGTTTGTGTTTTGTTGGTTGTGGTTTGTATCCTGTTAATGCCATGTATTAGGGTCTCTGGCTTTGATCCTATTTTTTCTTCTATGAATTTCATAGTTTTGGGTTTTATATTTAGGTCTTTGATACATTTTGACTTAGTTTTCATATATGGTGTGAGGTATAGGTCATGTTTCATTTTTTTGCAGATGGACATCCAGTTTTGCCAGCACTATTTGTTAAAAAGACTGTCTTTTCCCCATTTGATGGACTTTAGGCCCTTGTCGAAGATCAGGTGACCACAGGTAGATGGATTTACATCTGGGTTCTCAATTCTGTCCCATTGGTCAGTGTACCTGTCATTGTACCAGTACCAGGATTTTTGACTACTATAGCTGTAGAGTAGGTTCTGAGGTCAGGTAGTGTGAGTCCTCCTACTTTATGCTTTTTCTTCAGGTGTTTTACTTATCCAGGGCATCTTCCCTTTCCATATAAAGTTAATGATATGTTTTTCCATCTCTTTAAAGAATGTTGTTGGTATTTGGATCAGTATTGCATTGTATTTGTAAATTGTTTTGGGTAGAATTGTCATTTTCACAATGTTGAGCCTACCTATCCATGAGCATGGTATGTTTTTCCATTTATGTAGATCTCCTTTGGTTTCTTGCGGTAGTGTTTTCTAGTTTTCTTTATATAAGTCTTTTACATCCCTGATTGGATTTATTCCCAAGTATTTTATTTTTTTTAGGTGCTGTTATAAATGGTGTTGTTTTCCTTTTCATCATTAATTGATTTTTGTATGTTTATCTTGTATCCTGCTTCCCTGCTCTTTTCAGTTCCAGCTGTTTTCTTGTGGAGTCTTTTGTGTTTTCTTAATATCACATTATCCACATATAGGGACAGTTTAAATTCTTCATTAGCAATTTAGATGCCTTTTATTTCTGTTTCTTGCCTTATTGCTCTAGCTAATACTTCCAACACAATGTAAAATAGGAGAGGTGATAAAGGGCATCCTTGTTTTGTTCCTGTTCTCAAGGGGAATGCTTTCAGCTTCTTTCCATTGAGAATGATGTTGGCTGCTTGATTTGCATAGATGCCCTTTATTATGTTGAGAAATTTCCCTTCTATACCTATTTTACCAAGAGTTTTTATCAGGAATGGGTGTTGGACTTTGTCGAATGCCTTTTCTGCTTCAATTGAGATGATCATGTGATTCTTTTCTTTCCTGTTATTTATGCGGTGGATTATGTTGATTTTCTAATGTTGAACCATCCTTGCATGCTTTGTATGAATCCTACTTGGTTATGGTGTATTATTTTTTTTGATATGCTGTTGAATTCTTTTGGCTAGAATTTTGTTGAGATTTTTTGCATCTATATTCATGAGAGATTTTGGTCTGTAATTTTATGTTTTGGTGGTTTCTTTGCCTGTTATGCTGACTTCATAGAATAAATTTGGAAGTATTGCTTCTCTTTCTATGTTCTGAGATAGTTTGAGTAGTACTGGTGTAAACAGTTCTCTGAATGTTTGGTAGAATTCTCCAGTAAAGCCACCTGGACCAGGTTTTTTTTGTTGTTGTTGGGAGTTTTTTTTTTTTTTTTTTTTTTTTACCTCTTCAATTTCTTCTCTTGTTATGGTTCTGTTCAGGTTTTTGACATCATTTCATGTTAGTTTGGCTAGGTAGTATGTTTCTAGAAATTTGTTCATTTCCTCTAAGTTTTCAAATTTGTTGGTGTATAGTTTTTCATAATACTCTGTTATGATCCTTTTTATTTCGGTTGGATCTGTTGTAATGTCCCTCATTTCATTCCTTTTTTGGTTTATTTGTGTTCTGTCCTGTTTTTCTTTTGTCTGTTTGGCCAGTGGTTTGTCAATTTTGCTGATCTTTTCAAAGAACCAACTTTTAGTTTTGCTGATTCTTTCTATTGCTTTTCTATTCTCTATTTCATTTATTTCTGCTCTGATCTTTATTTTTTCCTTTCTTCTGGTGGTTGTGGGCTTCTTTTACTGTTCTCTTTCTATTTGTTCAAGTTGTGTAACCAATGTTTTGATTTTTTCCCTTTCTTTATTTTGATGTGTGCATCTATAAATTGATCTCTGAGGACTGCCTTTGCTGTGTCCCAAAAGTTTTGGTATGATGTGTTTTCATTCTCATTTGATTCTAGGAACTTTTCAATTCCACCTTTGATTTCTTCTATTACCCAGTGTTTTTTACACAGGATGTTATTCAGTTTCTGTGTAACTGATTTTTTTTTTCCTTACTCTTTCTGTTGTTAATTTCTACTTTGATGGCATTGTGATCAGGGAAGATATTTTGTATTATCTCAATGTTTTGGATTTTGTTGAGGGTTGTTCTGTGGCCTAAGATGTGGTCTGTTCTGGAGAACATTCCATGTGCATTGGAAAAGAATGTGCAGTTTGCAGCTGTCCGGTGGAGTGTTCTCTGTATGTCTATGAGGTCAAGTTGGCTGACTGTGGTCTTTAGCTCTTCTGTATCTTTGTTGAGTTTCTTTCTAGGTGTTCTGTCCTTTACTGACAGTGGTGTGTTGAGATTTCTTACTATTATTGTGGAACCGTCAATTTCTCTTTTCAGTGCTGTTAGAGTTTGTTGTATGTATTTTGGAGCCCTGTCATGGAGTGCATAGATGTTTATTGTGGATAAGTCTTCACAATGGATCACCCCTGTAATCATTATATACTGCCCTTCTTTGTCTTTTATGGTGGATTTTGTTTTAAAGTCTATCTTATCTAAGATTAGTATTGCCATTCCTGCCATTTTTTGGTAGTTATTTGCTTGATACCATGTTTTTTTCATCCTTTGATTTTTAATAAAGTTATGTCTTTGTTTCTAAGCTGTGTCTCTTGTAGACAGCATATTGATGGGTCCTGTTTTTTTTTTTTAATCCATTCTGTTGCTCTGTGTCTCTTTACGCATACATTTAGGCCATTTACATTCAGTGTAATTATTGATAGGTGTGAGTTTATTGCTGTCGTTTTGTAGTGGTTTTTTTAGTGGTGCTAACATTTTCTTCCCCCACATGTCTGTCAGTTTGCCATACTGTGGCAGCTTGCATGTTGCTGTGATGCTAGAAGCTATGCCACCAGTATTCAGATACTAGCAGATGCACCCACGGAGGACAGGTTTCAGCTGAGCTTCCAGACTAAGACAGACTAGAAAGAAGAGCCTGACAGCCTACTTCTGAAAAGCATTAGCCAGTGTAAACCTTATGAATATCAGTGGAACATTCTCTGATATAGTGCTGGAAGATGAGCCCCCCAGATTGGAAGGCATTCAAAAGATGACTGGGGAAGAGCTGCCTCCTCAAAGTGGAGTTGATCTTAATGACTTAGATGGAGTAAAGCTTTTGGGACCATTGTTTGCTGACGTAACATGACTCAGAATGAGAAGAAACAGCTGCAAACATCCATTAATAACTGGAACCTGGAATGTACGAAGTATGAATCCAGGAAAATTGGAAATCATCAAAAATGAAGTGGAATGCATAAACATCAATATCCTAGGCATTAGAAAGCTAAAATGGACTGGTATTGGCCATTTTGAATCAAACAATCATACAGTCTACTATACTGAGAATGACAACTTGAAGAGTAATGGTGCTGCATTCATTGTCAAAAAGAACATTTCAAGATCTATCATGAAGTACAACACTGTCAGTGATAGGATAATATCCATACTCCTACAAGGAAGATCAGTTAATATGATTATTATTCAAATTTATGCACCAACCACTAAGGCCACAGATGAAGAAATTGAAGTTTTTATCAGCTGCTGCAATCTAAAATTGATTGAACATGCAATCAGGATTCATCAATAATTACTGGTGATTGGAATGTGAAAGTTGGAAACAAAGGAGAAAGATTGGTAGTTGGAAAATATGGCCTTGGTGATAGAAACAATGCCAGAGATCGAATGATAGAATTTTGCAAGACCAACGACTTCTTCATTGCAAATACCTTCTTTCACCAACATAAACGGCGACTATACTTTTTTTATACACATGGACCACACCAGATAGAATACACAGAATTCAAATTGACTACATCTGTGGAAAGAGACTATGGAAAAGCTCAATATCATCAGTCAGAACAAGGCCAAGGTCTAACTGTGAGGCAGTCCATCAATTGCTCATATGCAAGTTCTAGTTCAAGTTGAAACTGAAGAATATCAGAGCAAGTCCACAGGAGCCAAAATATGACCTTGAGTATATCCCACCTGAATTTAGAGACAATCTCAAGAATAGATATGACACATTGAACGCTAGTGAATGAAGACCAGCTGAGTTGGGGAATGACATCAAGGGCATCATACATGAAGAAAGCAAGAGGTCCTTGAAAAGACAGAAAGAAAGAAAAGATGAAGATAGGTGTCAGAGGAAACTCTAAAACTTGCTCCAGAATGTCAAGCAGCTAAAGCAAAGGAAGAAATGATGAAGTAAAAGAGCTAAACAGAAGATTTCAAAGGTTGGCTCAAGAGGACAAAGTAAAGTATTATAATGATGTGTGCAAAGAGCTGAAGATAGAAAACCAAAAGGCAAGAACATGTTTGGCATTTCTCAAGCTGGAAGAACTGAGGAAAAAATTCAAGCCTTGAGTTGCAATAGTGAAGGATTATATGGGGAAAATATTAGAAGATGCAGGAAGCATCAAAAGAAGATGGAAGGAATACACAGAGTCATTATACCAAAAAGAATTAGTTGAGGTTCAACCATTTCAATAAGTAGCATATGATCAGGAACCAGTCGTACTAAAGGAAGAAGTCCAAGCTGTTCTGAAGGCCTTGGCGAAAAACAAGGCTCCAGGAATTGACAGAATATCAATTGAGATGTTTCAACAAATGGATGCAGCACTGGAAGTGCTCGCTCATCTATGCCAAGAAATATGGAAGAGAGTTTTCTGGCCTACTGACTGGAAGAGATCTATATTTCTGCCTACTCCCAAGATAGGTGATCAAACTGAATGCAGAAATTATAGAACAATATCGTTAATATCACACTTAAGCAAAATTTTGCTGAAGATCCTTCAAAAATGGCTCCAGCAGTATATTGACAGGCGACTTCCAGAAATTCAGGCTGGTTTCAGTAGAGGATGTGAAACCAGGGGTATAATTGCTGATGTGTGATGGATCCTAGCTGAAAGCATAGAATACTAGAAGGATGTTTACCTGTGTTTTATTGACTATGTAAAGGCATTCGACTGTGTGGATCATAACAAATTATGGATAACATTGTGAAGAATGGCAATTCCAGAACACTTAATTTTGCTCATGAGGAACTTTGACATAGATCAAGAGGCGGTTGTTTGGACAGAACAAGGGGATACTGATTGGTTTAAAGTCAGGAAAGTTGTGCATCAGGGTTGTATCCTTTCACCATACGTATTCAATCCGTATGCTGAGCAAATAATAAGAGAAGCTGGACTATATGAAGAAGAACAGGGCATCAGGATTGGAGGAAGACTCATTAACAACCTGTGTTATGCAGATGGCACAACCTTGCTTGCTGGAAGTGAAGAGGACTTGAAGCACTTACTAACGAATATCAAAGACCACAACCTTCAGTATGGATTACACCTCAACATAAAGAAAACAAAAATTCTCACAACTGGACCAATGAGCAACATCATGATAAACAGAGAAAAGACTGAAGTTGTCAATGATTTCATTTTACCTGGATCCACAATCAACACCCATGGAAGCAGCAGTCAAGAAATCAAAAGACACATTGCAATGGGTAAATGTGCTGCATAGGACCTCTTTAAAGAGTTGAAAAGCAAAGATGTCACCTTGAAGAATAAGGTGTATTTGACACAAGCCATGGTATTTTCAATTGCACCATATGCATGTCAAAGCTGGGCAATGAATAAGGAAGACCGAAGAAGTATTGACCCCTTTGAATTGTGGCATTGGCGAAGAATATTAAATATATCATGAATTGCCAAAAGAAAGAACAAATCTGTCTTGGACGAAGTGCAACCAGAATGCTCCTTAGAAGCAAAGATTGCAAGACTGCATCTTACATACTTTGGGATTGTTTTCAGGAGGGATCAGTCCCTGGAGAAGGACATCATGCTTGGCAAATTACAGCGTCAGTGGAAAAGAGGAAGACCCTCAATGAGGTAGATTGACACAGTGGCTGCAACAATAAGCTCAAGCGTAACAACAATTGTAAGGATGGTGTAGGACCGGGCAGTGTTTCATTCTGTTGTGCATAGGGTCTCTGTGAGCTGGAATTGATTCAAGGGCTCCTAACAACAACAACAACACTTTCTTTGTTCCTGTTACTCTCTGTGCTGAGTTCCTTTTGTTCGTGGATTTCTTTTTCATTTTTCTGCTTTTGTAGATTTCGTTTCTATTGAGACTTTGTTTTTCTTCTTTATTTTGATGAGTAGGTTTGTTAACTTCCTTTGTGGTTACCTTGAAAGTTACCCTTATCTTCCTAGGTTTGAACCAGTCTATTATTATTTTCTACTGCCGTGCCTTCCTCTCCATTAGAAAGTTCTATATGTGTACCATTTATCCCTTTTTTTTTATTGTTCTGATGTCATTGTCATTTAAAGATTAACCTCTCTGGGTCCCCGTTGCAATTGTTTTGGTTTTGGATAGTCCTTGAGAGTTCATTTCCTATGTTGGTATCTGGCTGGTACAATGTTGTGTCCTCAATTCAGGCTGTGGTCTTACATTGTTCTCAGACCAAAGGACTCCATTTAATAATTCTTATAATTTTGGTTTTGTTTTTACATATTCACTTAATTTCTGTTTATCTGGAAATGTCCTAATTTCACCATCATATTTAAATGAAAGTTTTGCACGATATATTATTCTTGGTTGGCAACTTTTTTCTCTCAAGGTTTTATATACGTCATCCCATTGCCTTCTTCCCTGCATGGTTTCTGCCAAATAATAGTTTCTCCTCCCTATGTGGCTTTTAGTTTTTCTCCAGCTGCTCCCAGGATTTTTTCTTTCTCTTTGGTTTTAGTGAATGTAATTATGATATACCTTGGTGTTTTTCTTTTGGGGTCTATCCTATATGGGGTTCGTTGACCTTCTTGGATGGTCAGCTTTTCATCATTCATATTAGGGAAGTTTTCTGTCAGCAAGTCTTCAATGATCCTCTCTGTGTTTTCCATTTTCTCTCCTTGTTCTGGAACTAGGATGGCTTGCAAATTTTTGCTTTTGATTGTATTCTACATAATTCTCAGGATTTCTTCCTTTTTTATATTTTTTTGGTTTTTCTTCTGATTTTTCCTCAGAGTTGTATCCAAGTATTTGTCTTCAATTTCACTGATTCTGTTTTCCACCGTTTCAAACCTGCTCCTCAGCCCTTTTATGACACTATTTCTGAAATCTGGTTTTTTATCTCTTGAATTTCTAGTTTTTTTTTTGAGTGCTTTCTAGTTGTGAATTTATTTTGGCATTTTGTTCCTGTATTACTTTCCTGAATTGTTCCTTTTTTTTTCTGTATTTTCCATGAATTTGGCTGCCTTTTCCATAAATTGTCTATTTTTCCCTGATTTCTGTCTAATTTTGCTTCAACTCTGGGATTGCATTGAATATTAAAGATTTGAATTCCCTGTCAGGTAGTTCTAGTGCCTTTTCTTCTACTGGAAAATCATTTGGTGTCTAATTTTGGATGTCTACTGGAACCATCCTTTCCTTTTTTAAAATATGTTTTGATATTGTCTGCTCTCTTTGAGACATTCAGTAGTTACTTTGTTTCTTGACTGTAGTTTTTTTTTTTTTTTGTCCTGCTTTTTTTGTTTAATTTGGTTATGTCTGAGAAGGTGGGCTGTGCATTCTTTGTTGTTTGCTCATCTGTAGTGACGGTACTTTTCACCTGCTTGTGCAATGAGTAGGGCCAGTCATTCAGCTATGGTGCAGCAGGGCAGGTCCAGCTGAAGGGGAGGGGCTGGAACAGGTTGTTTGTGGCACATACTAGGGCTAGCGGTGGGCCAGGAATCAGTGCTGGGCAGGTTCCAAGTAGGCCGTTCTTGTGCTGCTCTGGGGTGTGATTTTTCAGTGCACAGTGCAGGTAGGTAGGAATGAGGGGGGAGGTTGTGATGTGTGGAGCTAATAGGGGTATGGGAAGGAGGAGAGAGAAACAGGAGGAAAAACAAACAAGCAAAGAAAGAAAGAAAAAAGAGTGCTGAGGGAGCTAGCCATTGGAGTCGAGAGATGAAAAACTGAGAAATGAAGAAAAGCAGAAAGAAAAAGGGAAAAAGAAAAAAAAAATAACTACATAAAAATTCAGAAAAGAAACCCCCCCAGAAGTCCTGTAGTCCCAACAGTGGTGCTGCTAAGACTGAGGAAATGGCTCCAAGGTTGTGCAGTATAGCCTGGCTAGAGGGGGTATGGATGTCACAGAGCACCAGGTATTCCAGAGAGAGGAAAAGAAGATAAGTATAGAGAGAACTGAGAAATGAAAGACAGAAAGGGAAAAAAGAGAGAGAAAGAAGGAAGGAAGGAAGGAAGGAAGGAAGGAAGGAAGGAAGGAAGGAAGGAAGGAAGGAAGGAAGGAAGGAAGGAAGGAAGGAAGGAAGGAAGGAAGGAAGGAAGGAAGGGAGGAAGGGAGGAAGGGAGGGAGGGAGGGAGGGAGGAAGGAAGGGAGGAAGGAAGGGAGGAAGGGAGGGAGGGAGGAAGGAAGGGAAGGAGGAAGGGAGGGAGGAAGGGAGGGAGGGTGGGAGGGAAGGAAGGAAGGAAGAACAGAGAGAGAGAAAGAAGGAAAGAAAGAGAGAAAGAAATGCCCCCAGGGATCCCTGGTACACAGCTCTGCAGATTGGGGGAGTGGCTCCTAAGCTGTGCAGTGCACCCTGCCTAGAATGGGCTCCCAAGCTGTGAAAAGGAAAAGAAAACAAACAAACAAAAAAAAAAACAAACAAAACAGAACAAAGGAAAAAAAAAAAAAAAAAAACCCAGGGATTTCACCAGCATTGGTGTTGTGCGCCGGGGTGGTGGCTCCCCAGGTGAGTGTGACTTCACAGCCTTTCAAGAAGAAGCAAGGATGGCGTACAGAGCCAAGTGTTCCCAGAGAAATGAGGGGGAGGTGGTAGGGGGCACAGAAGAAACCAAAAGAGACAGAAAGAACCAACACCGGCTCAGGGGCCCAGCCAGTGTGGGCAGGACGAATCCAAGCAGCCTAAGTCCAAAGCAGTTAGACACCTCCCGGCCAAGAGACTGCAGCTGGAGGGAAGCAGAGGGGGCTGAATGGGGGGAAGGGGAGGGTTAGGAAAGCTTATATCGCTGGTTACTGGGTGGTCTGTCTCCTGCCGGGAACTTCCCGAAGCTGCTTTACGGTACTCCCTGTCTGCCAATCTCTGACATGGGTGGGGCAAATCCAAGTGTCATGGATGCTGCACTTCTCAGCCAGGGGAGCCCCCACAACCAGCCAGGAAGCTCAGAGGTAGAGCAGCGGGGAGAGAATGGGGTGTGGGAAGGCCTGTATCACTGGTTACCTGGTGCTCTGTCTCCTGCTGGGAGTTCCGATGGCAAAGCTACTTTCCTGTGCTCCCTGTCTGCTGATCCCCAGCAGGAGTCCAAGATGGCGGATCCGTGCTGCATTAGCTGACCGGGCCGTGCATTGGCATATATCTCTCCTAGCTCTCTCTCCTCTGTCAGTTTATTCCATTCAGTGTTTGGCTGAGTTCTTCATCTCTTCATTAGACTCTTCAGGTTCCGGGAATGATGTTTGTCTCTGTTAACCTTAGTTTTTTGGGTCTGCTGTGGAGGCATAGCGTGGTGCTTCTGTCTATAGCACCATGTTGCATTTCTCTAATGGCTAATGATAGTGAGCGTTTCCTCATATATCTGTTACCTGCGTGAATGTCTTCTTCGGTGAAGTGCATGTTTGTATCCTTTGCCTATTTTTTCATTGGGCTATATGCCTTTTTGTTTTTAAGGTTTTGCAACATCTTCTAGATTTTAGAGATTGAACACCGATGGGATTTGCTGTAACAAAAAATTTCTTCTTCGCAGTCTGCAGGTTGTCTTTTTACTCTTTTGGAGGAGTCTTTTTTTTTTTTGGATGAGCATAAGTGTTTGATTTTTAGGAGCTCTTGGTTATCTAGTTTCTCTTCTGGTGTTTGTGCATTGTTAGTAATGTTTTGTATACTGTTTGTGCCATGTATAGGACTCCTGGCGTCCCTATTTTTTTCCATGATCTTTATCATTTTAATTTTTATATTTAGGTCTTTGACCCACTTTGAGTTAATTTTTGTGCATGGTGTGAGGTTGTTTCTTTCTTTTTTTTTTTTTTTTTTGCAGTTGGATATCCAGTTATGCCTGCACCATTCATTAAAGAGACTGTCTTTTTCTCATTTAATGGACTTTGGACCTTTGTCGAACATCACCTGCTCATAGGTGGGTGAATATGTCTGGATTCTCAATTCTGTTTCATTAGCCTATGTATCTGTTATACCACTAACAGGCTGCTTTGACTACTGTGGCTGTATAATAGGCTCTAAAATCAGGTAGTGTGAGGCCTTCCACTTTGTTTTTCTTTTTCAGTGATGCTTTACAGGGCCTTTCCCCTCTCCACATGAAGTTGGTGATTTGTTTTTCCATCTCGTTAACAAATGTCATTGGAATTTGGATCAGGATTGTATTGCATCTGCAGATCGCTTTGGGTAGAATAGACATTCTCACAATGTTGAGTCTTCCTATCCATGAGCAAGGTATGTTTTTCCACTTCTGTAGGTCTCTTGGATTCTTGTAGTAGCATCTTGTAGCTTTCTTTATATAGGTCTTTTACGTCTCTGGTTAGATTTATTCCTATGTATTTTATCTCCTTGGGGGCTATTGTAAATGGTATTGATTTGGTGATTTCCTCTTCCACGTTCTCTTTGTTGGTGTAGAGGAATCCAACTGATTTTTGTATGTTTATCCTGTATTGTGATACTTTGATGAAGTCTTCTATTAGTTCCAGTAGTTTTCTTCTGGATTCTTTAGAATTTTCTGTATATAAGATCATATCATCTGCAATTAGAGATACTTTGACTTCCTCCTTACCAATTTGGATACACTTTATTTCCTTATCTAGCCTAATTTCTCTGGCTAGGACCTCCAACACAATGTTGAATCAGAGCGGTGATAAAGGTCCTCCTTGTTTTGTTCCTGTTCTCAAGGGGAATTCTTTAAGGCTATCTCCATTTAGGATGATGTTGGCTGTTAGCTTTGTATAAATGCCCTTTATTATGCTGAGAAATTTCCCTGTATTCCTAGTTTGCTGAGAGTTTTTATCCTGAATGGGTGTTGGACTTTGTCAAATGCCTTTCTGCATAGATTGATAAGATCATGTGTTTCTTATCTTTTTTTTTTCTTATGTGATGGATTACATTGATTGTTTTTCTAATGTTAAACTTATCCCTGCATACCTGGTATGAATCCCACTTGGTCATGGTAAATTATTTTTTTGATATGTTGAATTCTATTGGCTAGAATTTTGCTGAGGATTTTTACATCTAAATTCATGAGGATTATTGGTCTGTAATTTTCTTTTTTTGTAGTGTCATTACCTGGTTTTGGTAAGTCTTCTCTGAAAGTTTGGTAGCGTTCTTCTGTGAAGGTATCAGGGCCAGGGCTCTTTTTTTTTTTTGGGAGTTTTTAAATTACCTTCTCAATCTCTTCTTTTGTTATAAGTTTATTTAGTTGTTCTATCTTTGTGTTTAGGTAGGTAGTGTGTTTCTAGAAATTTTTCCATTTCCTCTAGATTTTCAAATTTGTTACAGTACAGTTTTTCATATTATTCTGTTATGATTCTTTTAAGTTCCGGTGAGCCTGTTGTGATATACTCCATCTCATTTCTTATTCGGGTTATTTGCTTTGTCTCCTATTTTTCTTTTGTCAGTTTGGCCAATGGTTTATCAATTTTATTGATCTTTGCAAAGAACCAGATTTGGTCTTGTTAACTCTTTCAATTGTTTTACTTTTTTCTATTTTATTTAATTCTAATTTAATTTGTAAACTTTTTAATTTTCTAATTTAGTTCTCTAATTTTTATCACTTGCTTTCTTCTGGCACCTGAGAGCTTCTTTTGCTGCTCTCTATTCTTTCGAGTTGTAGGGATAATTTTTTTATTTTGGCCCTTTCTTCTTTTTGGATGTGTGCATTTATTGCTATAAATTGACCTCCGAGCACTGCTCTTGCTGTGTCCCAAAGGTTCTGGTAAGTAGTGTTTTCATTCTTTTTTGGTTCTATGAATTTCTTTATTCCATCCTTAATTTCTTCTATAACCCAGTAGTTTTTAAGCAAAAGGTTGTTTGGTTTCCATGTATTTGATTTTTTTTTTCCCTTGCTTTTTCTATTATTGATTTCTACTTTTATGGCTTTATGGTCAGAAAAGGTGCTTTGTAATATTTCAGTGTTTTGGATTCTGTAAAGTATTGCTTTATGACTTAATATGTGGTCTGTTCTGGAGAATGTTCCGTGTGCATTGTAATAAAAACTATACTTTTATTTTACTGTTGGGTGGAGTGTTCTTATACATCTGTGAGGTCAAGGTGGCTGCTGTGGCATTTAGATCTTCCATTTCTTTATAGAGATTCTTTCTGGATGTCCTGTCTTTCACCGAAAGTGGTGTGTTGAAGTCTCCTACTATTATTGCGGAACTATCTCTCTTTTCAATGTTAGAGTTTGTTTTATGTATTTTAGAGCCCTGCTGCTGGGTGTGTAAATATTTATTATGGTTATATCCTCCTGGTATATCGATCCTTTAATCATTATATATTGTCCTTCCTTATCCTTTGTGGTGGATTTAATTTTAAAGTCTATTTTGTCAGAAATTAATATTGCCACTCCAGCTCTTTTTTGATTGTTGTCTGCTTAATATATTTTTTTCCATCCTTTGAGTTTTTGTTTGTTTGTGTCTTTAAGTCTGAGGTGTGTCTCTTGTAGGTACCACATTGACAGATCTTGTTTTTTTATCCATCCTGCCACTCTCTGTCTCTTTATTGGTGTATTTAGTTCATTTACATTCAGCAGAATTATGGATAGATTTGAATTTAGCCTCCCATGTGTCTGTCAGTTTCTCATACTGTGGGGGCTTGTGTGTTGCTGTGATGCTGGAAGCTATGCCACCAGTATTCAGTACCAGCAGGGTCACCTGTGGAGGACAGGTTTCAGCTGAGCTTCCAGACTAAGACAGACTAGGAAGAAGGACCCGGCAGTCTACTTCTGAAAAGCATTAGCCAGTGAAAACCTTATGAATAGCAGCGGAACATTGTCTGATACAGTGCTGGAAGATGAGCCACCCAGGTTAGAAGGCATTCAAAAGATGACTGGGGAAGAGCTGCTTCCTCAAAGTAGAGTCGACCTTAATAACGTGGATGGAGTAAAGCTTTCGGGACCTTCATTTGCTGATGTGGCACGACTCAAAATGAGAAGAAACTGCTGCAAAAATCCATTAATAATCGGAACCTGAAATGTAAAAAGTATGAATCTAGGAAAATTGGAAATTGTCAAAAATGAAATGGAACCCATAAACATCGATATCCTAGGCATTATTGAGCTGAAATGGACTGGTATTGGCCATTTTGAATCGGACAGTCATATAGTCTACTATGCTGGGAATGACAACTCAAAGAGGAATGGTATTGCATTCATCGTCAAAAAGAACGTTTCGAGATCTATCCTGAAGTACAATGCTGTCAGTGATAGGGTAATATCCATAAGCCTACAAGGAAGTTCAGTTAATACGACTATTATTCAAATGTACGCACCAACCACTAGGGTCAAAGATGAAGAAATAGAAGATTTTTATCAGCTGCTACAGTCTGAAATTGATGGGACATGCAATCAAGATGCATTGATAATTACTAGCAATTGGAATGCTAAAGTTGGAAACAAAGAAGAAGGATCAGTAGTTGGAAAATATGGCCTTGGTGATAGAAACAATGCCAGAGATTGAATGATAGAATTTTGCAAGACCAACGACTTCTTCATTGCATATACCTTCTTTCACCAACATAAACGGCGACTATACACAAGGACCTCACCAGATGGAAAACACAGAAATCAAATTGACTACATCTGTGGAAAGAGACAACGGAAAAGCTCAAAATCATCAGTCAGAACAAGGCCAAGGTCTAACTGTGGGGCAGACCATCAATTGCTCATATGCAAGTTCAAGCTGAAACTGAAGAAAATCAGAGCAAGTCCACGAGAGCCAAAATATGACCTTGAGTATATCCCACCTGCATTCAGAGACCATCTCAAGAATTGATTTAACGCATTGAACACTAGTGACCACAGACCAGACGAGTTGTGGAATGACATCAAGGACATCATCCATGAAGAAAGCAAGAGGTCACTGAAAAGACAGGAAAGAAAGAAAAGACCAAGGTGGATGTCAGAGGAGACTCTGAAACTTGCTCTTGAGTGTCGAGCACCTAATGCAAAAGGAAGAATTCAGGAAGTAAAAGAACTGAATAGGAGATTTCAAAGGGCGTCTCGAGAAGACAAAATAAAGTATTATAATGACATGTGCAAAGAGCTGAGGATAGAAAACCAAAAGGGAAGAACACGCTTGGTGTTTCTCAAGCTGAAAGAACTGAAGAAAAAATTCGAGGCTCGAGTTGCAAGTGAAGGATTCTATGGGGAAAATATTAAATGATGCAGGAAGCATCAAAAGAAGATGGAAGGAATACACAGAGTCATTATACCAAAAAGAATTAGTCGATATTCAACCATTTGAAGAGGTGGCATATGATCAGGAACCGATGGTACTGAAGGAAGAAGTCCAAGCTGCTCTGAAGGCATTGGTGAAAAACAAGGCTCCAGGAATTGATGGAATATCAATTCAGATGTTTCAGCAAACAGATGGAGCACTGGAGGTGCTCTCTCGTCTATGCCAAGAAATATGGAAGACAGCTTCCCGGCCAACTGATTGGAAGAGATCCATATTTAGGCCTATTCCCAAGAAGGGTGATCCAACCAAATGTAGAAATTATAGAACAATATCATTAATATCACATGCAAGTAAGATTCTGCTGAAGATCATTCAAAAATGGCTGCAGCAGTATATCGACAGGGAACTGCCAGAAATTCAGGCCGGTTTCAGAAGAGGACTTGGAACCAGGGATATCATTGCTGATGTCAGATGGATCCTGGCTGAAAGCAGAGAATACCAGAAGGATGTTTACTTTTGTTTTATTGATTACACAAAGGCATTTGACTGTGTGGATCATAACAAACTATGGGTAGCACTGCAAAGAATGGGAATTCCAGAACACTTAATTGTGCTCATGAGTAACCTTTACATAGATCAAGAGGCAGTTATTCGGACAGAACAAGGGGATACTGATCGGTTTAAAGTCAGGAAGGTGTGCGTCAGGGTTGTATTCTTTCACCATACCTATTTAATCTGTATGCTGAACAAATAATACGAGAAGCTGGACTATATGAAGAAGAATGGGGCCTCAAGATTGGAGGAAGACTTATTAACAACCTGCATTATGCCGATGACACAGCCTTGCTTGCTGAAAGTGGAGAGGACTTGAAGAACTTACTAACGAAGATCAAAGACCACAGCCTTCAATATGGGTTGTACCTCAACATAAAGAAAACAAAAATCCTCACAACTGGACCAATGAGCAACATCATGATAAACAGAGAAAAGATTGAAGTTGTCAAGGGTTTCATTTTACTTGGATCCACAATCAACAGCCATGGAAGCAGCAGTCAAGAAATCAAAAGACGCATTGCATTGGGCAAATTTGCTGCAAAGGACCTCTTCAAAGTGTTGAAGAGCAAAGATGTCACCCTGAAGACTAAGGTGTGCCTGACCCAAGCCATGGTATTTTCATTCGCATCATATGCATGTGAAAGCTGGACAATGAATAAGGAAGGCAATTGACGCCTTTGATTTGTGGTGTTGGCGGAGAATATTGAATATACCATGGACTGCCAAAAGAACGAACAAATCTGTCTTAAAAGAAGTACAAACAGAATGCTCCTTAGAAGCAAGGATGGCGAGACTGCGTCTTCCATACTTTGGGCATGTTGTTAGGAGGGATGAGTCCCTGGAGAAGGACATCATGCTCGGCAGAGTACAGGGTCAGCGGAAAAGAGGAAGACCCTCAACGAGGTGAATTGACACAGTGGCTGCAACAATGAGCTCAAGCATAACAAGGATTGTAAGGATGGGGCAGGACCAGGCAGTGTTTCATTCTGTTGTGCATAGGGTTGCTATGAGTCGGAACCAACTTGACGGCACCTAACAACAACATGAATTTAGCGCTGTCATTTTGATGTCTTTTTTTGTGTTGTTGACAGTTTCTTTGTTCAGCTTAATTTTCTGTGCTAAGTTGTTTTTTTTTTAATATGTTGTCTTTTCTTCTTTTTCATGGTTGTTGATTTTCTGTTTGCTTAGTCTTTGGTTTTTTTCTTTATTTTGATGTGTAGGATTGTTATTTTCGTTTGTGTTTACTTTAATATTTACCCCTATTTTTCTAAGTTTAATTTAAATGTTTATTCTTTTATATTGCCTTGACTTCCTCTCCCTATAAAAGATCTATGACTACACTTTTTAATCCTTCTTTTTTGATTTAATGTTGCCATCTTTTATATAATGATGTCTCTTTTTGCCTGTTATGAGCATTTCAGCTTTGATTTATTTTTGTGGTTTCCGTATCTTGGTTGATATCTGGTTGCCCTGTCCTGTGTTCTACTCTTGGGTTGTTATCTGACGTTTTTGATTTTCTAACTGGCAGACTCCAGTATTTCTTGTGATTTTCATTTGGTTTTTGCAAATTCCCTAAACTTCTGTTTGTCTGGAAATATCCTGATTTCGCCTTCATATTTGAGAGACAGTTTTGCTGGACATATAATTTTTGGCTGGTAGTTTTTTTCCTTCAAGGCTTTATATATGTCATTCCATTGTCTTCTTGCTTTCATGGTTTCTGCTGAGTAGTCCGAGGTTAGGCTTATTGACTCTCCTCTCCAACAAACCCACTGCCATCGAGTCGATTCTGACTCATAGCAACCCTATAGAACAGGGTAGAACTGCCCCATAGAGTTTCCAAGGAGCGCTTGGTGGATTCGAACTGCCAACCTCTTGGTTTGCAGCCCTAGCACTTAACCACTACACCGCAAGGGTTTCCTAGACTCTCCTTTGCAGGTGGCTTTTTGTTTATCCCTAAACCAAAAAATAAACCAAACCCAGTGCTGTTGAGTTGATTCTGACTCATAGCAACCCTGTAGGACAGAGTAGAACTGTCCCATAAGGTTTCTAAGGAGCGCCTGGTGGATTAGAACTGCCCACCCTTTGGTTAGCAGCCGCAGCACTTAACCACTATGCCAGCAGGGTTTACCACTAACTGCTCTTAAAATTCTGTCTTTATCTTTGGTTTTGGCAAGTTTGATTATATTATGTCTTGGTTACTTTCTTTTGGGATCTACCTTGTGTGAGGTTTGATGAGCATCTTGGATAGATATCATTGCATCTTTCACGATATTAGGGAAGTTTTCTGCCAACAAACCTTCAATAATTCTCTCTGTATTTTCTGTTATCCCTCCCCGTTCTGATACTGTAATCAGTCATAGGTTGTTTCTCTTGATAGAATCCTACGTAATTCTTAGGTTTTCATCATTTTTTAAAATTCTTTTATCTAATTTTTCCTCAAATATGTTGGTGTAAGGTGCTTTATCTTCAATTCTCACTAATTCTGATTTCCATTACTTCAGTTCTACTCCTCAGACTTTCTATTGAGTGATCTCATTCTGAAATTTTATTGTTAATCTTCTGAATTTCTGTTTGCCATCTCTGTATGGATTCTTGCTGCCTATTAAATTTGTCATTATGGTTTTCTCTAATCTTCTTAACCTCCTCTAATGCTATGTGTGTGCATTCCTTGACTTGTTCTGAGTTTTGCCTGATCTCCTTGATCTCTTGAAGAGTTCTGTATGTTAATCTTTTGTATTCTGCCTCTGGTAGTTCCAGGAAATTGTCTTCATCCAGTTGATTTCTTGATTTTTTGTTTTGGGATCTTGCTGAAGCCATCATGGTCTGGGTCTTTACATGATTTGATGTTGACTGTTGTCTCCGAGCCATCAATAAGTCATTGTATTTATTTTTTTATGTTTGCTTACTGTGTCCTAGCTTTTTGTTTTGTTTAGATATGCCCAAAGAGCCTGCTCCAGTGAGCTAGTTTGATTATTGGAGCCTTTGAAGCTCTAACAACCTGTCACCAGGTGGCTAGAGTTGTTGCTAGGTATATAAGCCCAGGAATCCGTTTACTTTTCTTATATGGATTCAGCTCAAGTGTCAAGGTAGTAGGTCGCCCAGTGTGTGGTGCAAGTTCTCACCTACAGTCTTAGATAAGCAGGGCCAATTGGTGTAGGCACAGGTATCTGGCTGCAGTAGGGGGTCACATGCTGATCAAGACAGGGTACTGACAACCACCCCTGAGTGTCTCTGAGGAAAGTGTGTCCCTGTTCCCTAGAGTGCCTAGGTGGGTCAGTTTTTATCTGGACTATGGGCACCCAATGCTGTTGGCTGTAAGAACTAGGAGGCACCACTTATCCTTGGACCCCTGTCAAGGCTGGCTAGGTGGTGTGGGTGAAGCCATTAGTCCTCAGGCTCCTGATGTGGGTAGGTGAGGACCCTGCTGAAGAGGCAGAGTGGTGTGAAATGTCACAAACCTGCCTCTCCACCGTATAGCTGAAACAGTCAAAGTTAGACTTCATGTATATACCCTGTTCTTCTGTGCTGATGAGGGCCTACACTGCTGAATTGGGCCCACACAGTTCTGTGGAGGGGCACAAGGCATTCAAAATATGAGGACTGCTTATGCCTGTGCCTAGGCAAAGGAGCTGTTTCTGCCCTGAGCTCCCAGCTTAGGGGAGCTGTCAGATTATTTTTTCCCCCTTTTGTTAATTTGTACCTTTTCCAAGGCTGGGAGGATGGCTCAGGGTGTGCGACAGGTCATGCTTACAGCCCGGGGAATACAACTATCAGTGAAGCTGGCTCGGGACCTGGTGCAGAGTGGGCCGGGGTCAATTAAATGGGAGAGAGTCTTTCCCAAAGGGGTGTTTTTGGTCCACACAGTAGATTAGACTACTTATGCTGAAAGCATCGCTTTTCGCTGATTCTGGAAGCGTGAGTGAACTCTCCACCGCTTGGTCTCTCCCGATGTGCAAAACATGTCCCAAATGTCACTGCTTGTCTCATTGCACTTGCACCAGTGCATACGATCTGTGAGGTGCTGGTTCCTGCTGGATCAGGTCTGGCAACTCCTTATTGACCATGTCTCCCTCCCTCTGCCACTCAGTCTGATTCCTCAATTTTGCCTTTGATGTTGAGGGCTTCTAGATTGTCATATATCATCTATTAACTTGTTTTTTCAGGTCTTTGCTGTAAGAGGGACCACCGGAATGGTCTGACTACTCTACCATTTTGGCCCGCCTCTCTATGGACAGCATTTTCATATGCTTGAATATACATATTAAAATCAATTTAACATTAATTATAATGAAGATCATATGACTTCTGTTAGGCAAGTTTAATTTTATGCCCATCTTTAGAGTTTAAATATAATTTCAAATAAAGACCTTTCAGATGCCATCTGTTCCTCTGGACAGGCTCTCTGACTCTTTTTATTGGAATTGTTGCTTGTTCTTAGATTCCTGTCATGAGCAATGATGGATACCACACTAGTAATGCCCTTGTGCTGCTTGATGGTCTCCCAGACATTTGAGGGTTAATACATGCACATGAGGATATGTACAAAGGCATTCTATTGTACATATATTTTCCACACGAGCCTGAAACGATCCCTGTCTCATATCTTAGTGTTAGTAAAAAATAAAACAAGGAAGGCATTATACAGAGATTCAAGTTTTGGGAAAGGGACAGTTCTGCCACAAAAGTAACTCAGTCAAGAATGTATATTTCTGCACTTCTCTCTGCTTGTATTAGAGCAAGAGATTAGTGAAAATAACTTTGGAGAAGCCCTGGTTCATTTGAAATAAAACTCTGATGTATTTGAAATGAAGTTCCCATGGAAACCATCTCTGAAGTGATAAAAACCTCAGAAGACCTCTCCTTGATGCATCCCCAAGTATACAAGAATCCTCTAAATCTCCTACAGGATACTGAATATTTAATGAACCTCTAAGTTCAGTGGAAGGAGCCCTGGTGGTACAGTAGCTAAGCTCTCAGCTGCTAACTGAAGGTCACTGATTCGAACCCACCAGCTGCTCTGCAGGAGAAAGTTATGTCAATTTGCTCCCATAAAGGTTACAGCCCTGGAAACCCTATGGAGCAGCTCTATTCTGTCCAACAGGCTTGCTATGAGTTGGAATTGACTTGATGGCAGGTTTAAGGTCAATGAGTTTGGTGTTTTTGGTTTTAGGTCTTCCTGGCCCTTGAGTCTCAAAGGGAGCCTGTCTTATGGGGCTTATTTTAATTTTATGATAAATGAATTATTTCCTTTGTTTCTTAAATGTGTGCAGCGATGTTGAGAACAGGGACTGGGTTTCATTAGAGTCACTCTGTAACCTGAAAAATTCTAAGTATAAATCTACCTATGAGGTACCATCATTATTAGGACTTAGCTGAGGTTAAGTCCTCACTGACATATGTGGATATACTTATACATAGTCCTGTAAGCAGTGGTTTGAGTTGACTTGCCTGGAAGAAGATGGGTTCTACCTTTGTGCTATGATTTTTTAACTTCTCCAAGAGGACGCTAGTCCTTAACTGTGGCCAAAAACATATTGAACCAACCTGCTCACAGAAGCTTGAATTTCCCCAGAGATTTACTTTTCGGATATAAAATCTGTCATCATTAATTTATAAAAGCCCCTGGTAAGGGGTGTAGAATGCAGGTTGCCACAAAAATTATATTAGTCTCAATCAATAACCTACACTGTGTGTGACTTGTGATTTTCTAAAACCTCAGCAAGTTCTCTCACCCTTCTATGTTAAGAATTGCCTTGCTGTACTCGGAAATATTCCCTTCAGAGCCAGTATCTTGGGTTAATGCATTGTGTCTAGAGTGTGGGACAAAAATGTAATGCCCTGGAATGGTGCTGCCTTAAGCGATGATTCACTCAGTGTTCATTAGAGTAACTGACCTTTCCGAGCCAACACGTTTCAAGTATCTTTCGAGTCTTTGCTTAAATGTCAGACCACCCTATTTAAAATTGCAGTCTCTTACCTCTGCCTTTTATATCCCTTTTCTTGCTTTATGTTTTTTCCATAACACTTTTAATGTTGCATATTTTACTTGTTTCTTTTGTGTATTTTATGTATTTTCTATCTTCTCCTACCACAGAAAGCTCTACAAGGGCAAGAATCTTTTTTTTTTTTCACTGTAGAAAGTAGAGTCACTGCATTTAGAAGAATTCTGGGATGTAATCAATGCTTAATAAATATTCGTTGAAGGATTTTCATTCTTGTTCAGGATCTTTCATCAACTCTCCATTATTTGACATAGTTGTTATAAAGTCCATTTCATGGCCTTCAGGTCTTGCCAAAGGTTGTTCTCTGGCAAGTATTTGCTTTTAATTATCAAGCTTAAACTACTTGAACAGGTAGTGGAGGAAAATCAGAGAAGGTTTCTTTATTTTTGAGTGTGAAGAAGTGCAATTAATTCCTTGTATGTGAGTGAAATGATGACTAACCTCCTCTGAAGTCCAGCACCCCAGTTTTGACCTTGCCTGGTTGGAACATTTTTTACCTTCTATTAAAGTTAAGTTCATGCTTGTTTTTATCTATCAAGAGTGTCCTGAAATTCTCGTAAGCGAAGATGCTGCTTTGGAGATTTTAGTACCTCTCACAGGGAGGTAGTGTAGTATAGTGATTGAGACTATAATCTCTGGAGTTGGATATGGTTGAACTCAAGATTCTGGAACTTATTATCTGTGTATGTTTCCCACTTTTAAAAAACAGATGAATAGGTCTAATTTATAAGGTTGTTGTGAGAAATAAATGAGGTAAGATTTGCACATTATTATTGAACCCTTGGTGCCAGCATGAAGGTGCTGTGTCAGATACAGCGTTTGGTATACAGTAAGTGCTCAATCTGTCATCTGTCAGTTCATTGTACTGTTGTGACTTGCCTGTTGCTGTGATGCTGGAAGCTATGCCACCAGTATTTCAAATATCAGTAAAGTTACTCATGGTGGACAGGTTTCAGCTGAGCTTCCAGACTAAGACTAGGAAGAAGGACCTGATGGTCTACTTCTGTAAACATTGGCTAGTGAAAACCTTATGAATAGTAGTGGAACATTGTCTGATGTAGTACAGGAAGATGAGCCCCTCAGGTTGACTGGGGAAGAGCTGCCTCCTCAAAATAGAGTTGACCTTAATGATGTGGATTGAGTAAAGCTTTTGGCACCTTCATTTGCTGTTGTGGCATGACTCAAAATAAGAAGAAACAGTTGCAAATATCCATTAATAATCAGAATGTGCAAAGTAAGGATTTAGAAAACTTCAATATCCTAGGCATTAGTGAGCTGAAACAGACTGGTATTGGCCATTTCGGATCAGACAATCATATGGAATGGAGAGGAACGGCATCAAATTCATAGGCAGAAACAACATTTCAAGTACTATCCTGGCGTACAATGCTGTCAGTGATAGAGTAATATCCATATGCTTACAAGGAAGACCAATTAATATTTCTATTATTCAAATTTATACACCAACTGCTAAGGCCACAGATGAAGAAATTGAAGATTTTTACCAACTTCTGCAGTCTGAAATTGATCAAACATGCAGTCAAGATGCATTTATATTTGCTGGTGATTGGAATGAAAAAGTTGGAAACAAAGATTGCATGATAGAATTTTGCAGGACCAATGACCTACTCATTGGAAATACCTTTTTTAACAATCTAAAGGGCAATAACTGTGGACCTCACCAGATGTAATACATAGGAATTAAATAGATTACATCTGTGGAAAGAGACGGCCAGGGGCCGAATGAGGAACAGACCATCAGATGCTCATATGCAAGTTCAAGTTGGAGCTGAAGACAATTAAAACCAGTCCACGGGAGCCAAAGTAGAATCTTGAGTATATTCCACCTGAATTTAGAGACAGTCTCAAGAACAGATTTGATGCATAGAACACTAATGACTGAAAACCAGACAAGCTGTGGGATGACATCAAGGACATCATATAGAAAGAAAGCAAAAGGTCATTAAAAAGACAGAAAAGACCAAAATGGATGTCAGAAGAGACTCTGAAACTTGCTCTTGAACAATGAGTAGCTAAAGCAAAAGAAAGAAATGGTGAAGTAAAAGAGCTGAACACAAGATTTCAAAGGGTGGCTTGAGAGGACAAGGTAAAGTATTATAATGAAATGTGCAAAGACCTGGAGTTAGAAAACTGCAAGGGAAGAACACACTAGGCCTTTTTTGAGCTGAAAGAATGAAGAAAAAATTCAAACCCCAGGTCACAATTTTGAAGGATTCTATTATGGGCAAAATATTAATAACACAGGAAGCATTAAAATAAGATGGAATACACAGAGTCCCTGTGCCAAAAAGAATTGGTTGACATCCAACTATTTCAGGAGGTAGCATATGATCCAGAACCAGTGGAATTGATGAAAGAAGTCCAAAATGCCCTGAAGACATTGACAAAAAACAAGGCTCCAGGAACTGACAGAATGCACATTGAGATGTTCCAGCAAATGGATGCAGCACTTGAGATGCTCACTCATCTATGCCAAGAAATTCAGAAGATAGATACCTGGCCAATTGACTGGAAAAGATCTATATTTGTACCCGTTCCAAAGAAAGGCGGCCCAATAGAATGTGAAAATTATTGAACAATGTCATTAATATCACACAAGAAAAATTTTGCTGAAGATCATCCAAAGCTGTTTGTTGTAGCAGTACAGCAACAGGAAACTGCCAGAAATTCAAATCAGGTTCAGAAGAGGATGTAGAGCAAGGGATGTCACTGTTGATGTCAGATGGATCTTGGCTGAAAGCAGAGAATACCAGAAAGATGTTTACCTGTGTTTTATTGACTACGCAAATGCATTTGACAATGTGGATCACAACAAATTACAGATAGCACTGCTAAGAATGGAAATTCCAGGAAACTTATCTAATAGAACCAAAGGGCAAAAATAAATATTTAATTTATCCAAACTTTCCTTTGTTTCTCACAACAGTTAACTTTTCTAAGAAAAGTTTGTAGGTCAAACTATCTTCCAGATAGTTCACATACCATTACTTTTAAAAGAACTGTAATCACTAACAATGTGTCTAGAACAAAATTTTGTTCTTCTAAGTTTGTTAAAACTGTACTTCCATTTAAACAATGTTGTGACTATAGGGTTTGTGTTGAGTCATTTTCTCTGCAGTGGTCACTGTGCGTTCCTGCTAGTTCATCTTACGTTCTCCCTGGGCATAGGTGGAACACTGCCCCTCAGGTTACCCTTCCTCTGGATGAGAAGGGACTTCTCCTAACTGTGACTCAGTGCATACGGTCAGAAATGAGCCTTGTTAGGATGCATTTTGTAAGAAGTGGAGATTTTTTATATGTTTCTGTGAATTCTTGCCACCATAACCTTTATCTAGCAGTCATGTATGATCCTCAGAAAACAGGCATCTCTATGTAGCAAAACCTGGATTGGCATTTTAAGTTTGTACTTTTTGTTTAGAATGGTTGTACTTACCATTTGGTAGAAGAATTACATATATAAACTACACATTGTAATATAAGCAATGTCTGAAAGGTATACCTCTGATTTTCCACTTTTGCCCTTTCGGATGAAGGAACTGGGGATGCCACTTAATCATTTATGTGAGTTGGAAAGGGATCCTGCAATCAATAATCAATCTGGATTTTTTTCTCAGGGTGCTGGGAATTTGTTCTTACTTTTCACTTCCCTCACACTCTCTTTGTGGGAATGGCGGCTTCTTGCTTTTCTGGACCCTGAATAGAGTTTTTAGGTTTTGCTTAAGTCTGAATTTTGGGAAATATATCATAGATATTAAACTTTATATGTAACAGTTACATATGATTTAAAAAATTATAAATGAATACCTGTGTTCCAACGGCCTGATTTAAAGAATAGATTATCAATACTTTTGAAGTGTTGTGTAAATTCTTTCCTGATTGTATTTCCCTTCTAACTCTCCTGAGATAACACTTTTCCTGAATTTTGCTTTTGGTATCATTCCTTGCTTTTCTTTATAGTCTTACTACGTGTATATATATATATATATTTACAAATGATACACTGTTTAGTATGTTTCTGAATTTTAATTTATTTATATTCAAATATATTTATTTGAATATAAAGTCATATTGTATTTTTCTGTGACTTTTATGCAATGTTTTGTGTTTGAGATTCATGTTTATGTATATTAGGTATATGCATTCATTTTCACTGTTGTATTCAATTGTAGAAATATGACATAATTTATTTCTTTTCCTTTTAATGGACATTTGGCTATGTTCAGCTTTTGTCATTAATGACAATGTTGATGATGAACATTTTTGTACATGTTTCTTTGTGTACATTTAGGATCGTTGCTATAGAGCAAGGGTCAGCAATGTTTTCCATAAAATAGTAAATATTTTGGGCTTTGCTGACCTTAGAGTTTCTGTCACAATTACTCTGCTCTGCCTATGTAGCATGAAAGGATAAGAAGGTGTGATAGATAATTTGTCCTCCTGTTTGGGAAGAATCTTTCCTTCTGTGAGCCTTAGTTGAATCTCCATGTTATTGAAGCCAGACTGCACTATGGGAAAAGCCACAAGAGAACAGATAATCTATCCTTGGTCACTCAGATGCTTCTGCTCAGGACTTTGCTTCTGGAGAAAATTACAGTTCATAATGGCAAAAGCAGAGACAATACCTTCTAGCAACCAACTCTGGTGTGTGGCGATAATAAGGGGCACCGCCAGCAGTGCCCGTTAACCAGTGGAAGGGATACTGCTAGTGCCAGAAACAGTGACCTTGCAACCTAACAGACACTTTCTGCAGTGTGACTTGCCTGTGTTTCCAGCTGCTTGGATTCCACTGAATCCTGCCCAGCTCCCAGACCTGGTTCCTTCTTAAGGATTGACTGAAATACCCCATATCCATCTAATAAACTCCTTTCCTGCTGAAGTTAACCGGAATCAGATTCTGTCGTCCTCAGCTAACAATCGTCAGTGTTTGTTATAGAAGCTGGCCAGATGGAGGACCTTCGTGAAGAGAGTGGGGAGGAGAGCATCCCAGGCTGTGGAACTGCTGTCTTATATCCCTTTGATCCATCATAAACCACTTCTACCATCACCTTGACAATGGGATAACAGCCCTTCCCTCTTACTTCCCACAAAGACTTTTGCTCTATTTAGATTAATTTTTTCTCTCCAGGCTGCTTTTTATGGTGTTTGGAGAAGACAATGAACAAAAAAATTAGATTCTAGAAACTTCTGTCTTTCATGTCCTCACTCTTAAAATCCTTTGCCCTTTATCTTATAATTACTATTTTTTAAAATGAAATATGCTTACACTCCTGTGCTTTGTGTATAATGCACAGAAAGTGCAGGAATCTCAAACATACAACTCAATGTACAATCATCACTCAGTCAATATATGCAAACACATCAGAATATTCCCTCATCTCTGTTTCTAGTCAATACCATCCACAGTCTCACCCCAGAGGTAACCATTTTCTGTCTTCTAGAACTATGGACTATGTTTGCTTATTCTTAAATTTTATACATAGTCATAGAACACATAGTTTTTCAGTGCCTGGCTTGTGATTATGTCTGTGAGATTCATCCATGTTGTGTGTTGCAGTAGATTATTATTGATTTTATTGCTGTGGGTTATGACATTGCTGTTGATTACAATGGATATTTCTTAAAAGAAGTCAAAATTTGTTGACTCAGTGATAACGGAATAAACATAAGCATGCTTTGCTGTTACACAGATGGATATTGAATATGTGTCTCAAGTCAAAATTTTCTGGGAAGGCTTGTAAAATACTGTGGTCTGTTAATTTATCCCCGAAATCCTTTTTAGTGCTTATTAAAGCTAATGATGTAATTAGTAGTTTAACGCTCAACACAGATATAGTTGGCATTTAGATTTGAATGGCAAATGTTATGACAGAGGCCTATTTTTCATGGCTATGTTTTATAGTTTGTCTATTGATGGTCCTTATATAATCAAAATGTGAAGTATTTTATCGCCCATTTCATAAAAATTGGAGACTTGATTTTGCATTATAAAATTATTATTACATATTATAAGTGATGCATCTTTTTTCTATGCCAGATTATTGGCCATATCTTTAATTTATCTTACATTAAAATTTCACTCAGAAATCATGTCCCATTTTAACATTGTTACTATGGAAATACAAGGTCAAGTTTAAGATATACTAGGAACTCAATGCTAAGGAAATACATGATCAGCTTTAAAATATGCTAGAAATTCCTTGCTGTGAGTCCTGAATGATAAGTATAGGGTGGCCAGCAGAGGAGAAGACAGGACATACCAGGCAGAGGAATAAGCAAAACAAAGACTGGGGTCCCAGTAAAGCCCTACATATTTGAAGAAAAGCAGTGATATTATTGGATGAATCACTGAGTTTATGAAAGAGTAGGTAGAATATTGTAGGGAAGGGAAGGGTTAAAGGCAATAACTAATCCGCCCCCTCTAAGCACTCTGAAGGGATAGCTAAATGTGAAATAAGGAACAGGAGCCAGATGGAAGGAGATAAAAAGGCCAGCTTTCAATATGGATAAAGTTGGTTGGAAAATGAAACTTAGATATATGGCTACAATGAAATTCTGATTCCTTCACTACAAATTTCACATATAAATTTTACAAACCCAAGCCTGAGCAGAGCAAGGAAATAGCAGGCCTTTCCTATAAAAGGGGAGAGAACACATGATGACAAGCTTGTTCTAGAAAGAAAAACTTCAGAGAACTGAGCCACAAATGCCCAGTTCAATCTCTCGGCAGTCAGGGGCATAACTCCCCTTTGGGGAAGAGTAAAGAAGGAAATGTGAGCAAAAAGAATTCTTTTTTTAGCATAATTTATTTATTAATTTTTTTGTTGAAAGTATACACAGCAAAACATATACCAGTTCAACAATTCAGGGACATTGATTACATTCTTCAAGTTATGCAGCCATTCTTGCTGTCTTTTTCCAAATTATTCCCCACTGCCCCCTAAGCTTCTTATCTAACTTTCCCAGTTGCTGTTCTCAACTTAGATAATTCTTTAGAAGAGTAAAATATTAAAGGCATTCTTTACTAATAAACCTAAACTATTGTTTGGTTTAAGGAAGACTTCAGGGAATAATTTTCTTTAAAAGATTATCTCAGGGCAATAGTTTTGGGGATTCATCCGGCCTCAGTGGCTCCAGAAAGTCTGGATTCTATGAGAATTCACAATTCTGTTCCACATTTCTCCCCCTTTTTATCAGGGTTATTCTACAGAATCTTTGATTAAAACATTCAGTAATGGTAGCCAGGCATCCTTTAATTGTTCTGGGCTCCTGGCAAAGGAGACATTTGTTCATGGAGGCAACCAGATATGAATTCCGTTTCTTTCTCTTATTCCTGACTCTCTTGAATTCCTTGCCCCCTGGGGCATGGACAGATTAGACAGGAATCACCTGCTTTTGACCAAAGATTCATCCATTCACAGGAGATATTTGCACAAATCCACATTTCCTCTTATGGAGAAACATATAAATACATATTTCACATAGGTGCATAAACCCAAACCAAACCCATTGCCAATGAGATGATTCTGACTCATAGTGACCCTATAGGACACAGAGTAGAACTTCCCCATAAGGTTCCAAGGAGCAACTGGTGGATTTGAACTGCTGATCTTTTAGTTAGTAGCTGAGCTCTTAACCACTGTGCCACCAGGGCTCCAAGCCCTGATTAGGAAACCCAAATTTTGGATGTGACTTTTGGATTAAAAAAAAAAGATCAATTAAGAGACATTTTAGCCCTATTTGGTGGCTTTATTAGGAGCCTGCTCTCCCACACCCATAAATAACTCCAAAAAGAGAAAGGGTAGACACTCCTCCACCTTTGCTCTATGAACTCTAATTTCTCCAGAAGCAAAGTCCTAAGTGGGGGCATCTGAATGAGTGATACTAGGTTTTGTGTTCTGTTGTGGCTGCTTGCACAGGGTGATCTGGCCTCAATATTGTGGAGATTCAACTAAGACTCACACAAAAGAATATTTCCCCCTCAACAAAAGAACAATTATCAACCACACCTTATCCTTGAAATTTCTGCCTGAATTTCAGTTCCTAACTGAAGCCTGACTTTTCAAAGAAAAAAAAAAGAATCATTCTTCAGGAAACTTTTGACTTGGGGTTCTCAGGCCACACATGTGTGGATTCCAGACCCGGACACACCCAAGTACAAGCTTGTGGTTAGAAATTCCCAGAGTGGACTTACTTCATCCAGAACCAAGGCTAAGATGAGCTTGTATTTTGACCATAGCCCTACATTTTTCTATTTCACTCACTGGGAATGAAGCTTGCCTAGTTGTTGCTGTTAGCTGCCCTTGAGTTGTCTTGACTCATGGTGACCCCATAAAACCCAAAAACACGATGGAAAGAATGCCGACCAGTCCTGCACCATCCCCAGAATTGGTTGTGTATTGGACATTCCCATTGTCTTTAACTTTTCAGAAGAAATCTCACTACCTAGCAGCGTTCGTCTTTGTCTAATGATGGAGTTAGAATTTGAACCAGCTCTGACTTAACATAAAACCTACATACTTTGCAGTGAACAATGTTAAGGTATGGTTTGAATTTTTCTGCAAACAAAAGAATCAATTCTCACTTGCAGTCCAAATAAATTTGTAATCACAAATTTCTAATCAGAGTTGTGATATAAAGCTTTGATTAAATTGCAGCATGGTGCATTGATAAGAGACTAATTTTTTGAGGTATCGTAGTTTGCAGCTCTGTCTGTCTTTTACTAACCATGTGAATTTGAGGCAATTATTTCACTTTGTTAAACTCAGTTTTTTTACTTGTAAAATGGAAGTAATACCTTATTCATATGGCTGCTGTTACCACAATTTCACGAGTTAGAGCCGCCTGCCACAAATAGCCAATTCTTGAGACAGGGGTGAGGTGGGTAGCAAGAGCTTTATTAGATATACCGGTATATGGAGACAGAGGGGAATGATCTCCTAAAGTCGTCTGTCTCACCAGACTACGGATGGTTCGGGTTTTTAAGGGAAAAGGGGCCATAAGTTTTAGGGACTTGTGGAATGTGTGCTCTCTTTCTTCTGTCTGATTTTGATGGTCATATTTCAAACATGTTGATCTTTTCCTGCCATTATCCCATCAGCTCAGGGGGTAGCTGGCGCCATCCTTGGTCTTATTTGACAGGCTTAGATCAATATCACTTGTTTTTCACAGTCTTAGAGGAAACAATAGTTACCACTTAACCATTTGGGGAGCTAACATCAGGATCTTACTTGGAGGCAGGGATGGGCTAGGGGAGGGAATGGAGAGAAAGAAGAAAGAAGAAGGAAAAAAAAATTGGCTCAGGTACTGTTCAAGATATGGCTGAGCAGCCTGTTTCACTGCTACGAAGTTTAGTATACATATTTTATGGAAAGCACTTGACACAGTGCCAGACATTTCCTCTTTTCCCTTCTTCTTTTTCTTTCTAAGGGAACTATGAGGTTTATGTTCTATGTAAAATTTAGTGAAACTGTTTTTTGAAAACCTATATGATAGGTAAGGACAAAAAAGGGACCCATTTCATGGATTACACAACAGTGAACTCATAGTAGTATGTTCTATCATCCCATTTAACAGATGAAGCAGCTTAGGCTCAGAGACTTGCTACTTATATCTGTTGTGCCAGAAAAATTGTTGAAATAATATTACATGTTCTTTATTTTCCCTCCACTTTCACTTCAAACAGGTACAGTTTTGCAATTTTTCTGTCTTTCCCTAATCGGGAAGAAGTCTTAAGATTGACTCTTTGGAGAATTTGAAATACAGGGATCCGGAACTGTGGATACCATGCCCAGCTATGGGCAAAGGGACTGAATTGAAAAGATGGGGGTTATGTTAAATTCTTGGAGTGAGTTGTTGAACTCTGAATGTTGGCAGCATCACTCTTAAGACTACCATCCCTCCATCTATTAAACTAGGAGGCTAAAAAAAAAAAAAAAAAAATTTGGTAAAACTGACCAGCCTCAGAGGAAAGACCTACGAATATTGAGGTTACTTAGTTTTAAAAGAACAGCCAAGGACCAACAGACATTTGAAGTAAGATTATAACATAAATATAAGAAACTCAGAGGAAACAGAGAATGTGATATGGTAGTTGCTGTCTCACATGGCAGATTTGTAATGCAGGAGTCTGGGGATTTGTCTTCTTGCATTAGCCAGTCTCATTGTGTTTGTGGTGGCTGGGGAATTTCTGCATGGGTTGTCTATGTAGCCGGTGGTCACTGAAGTTTCTAGGAAAGAAATCCTTGAGAGGAGGTCCTGGATTAGGAATGTTCTTCTCAGACAGCCTTCTGCTGGATGGAAAACAAGAGATGGGACACAATTAACTAGGAATTTTCTGGGGACTACTTCTTCACCTCTTTCCAAAATTTTGCAATTGGCAGCCACCGTCTGCCTCATACATCCAAGTTTTCTGGGTTGGTCCTTCCTGGGCCATAGTAGGAAAGAGAACAGTGTTCTAGGCTTGTCCCAGGCCAGTCAAGTGCAGTCTTCTCTTTCTAAATACATACTGGATTCCCAGAGAGGCCAGCATTGGGGCTATCTCTGCTAACCCTGCATTTTGGCATCAGCAATCCTGCAGTTTGACATTGATGTTTACTTTCTGGTGTAAGTGACTTTTTTTTAGGAGATTTATTGCCTGAACTTTGAGCCCAGATATATATAAGAGGGTACAGGTTGGGGGTGGCCTTGGAAGAAAGACACAGTTGGAAAGCCTTTGGCTTTGGTTTTCAGAAAGAGAAATGAGAGGAACCAATGCTTTCCCATTTTGTGGGTGAATAAATAGGCAACATGAGATTGAAGCTCCCTCCATGGATAATTTAGGAAGCAAATAGCATAACAAGAAAAAAAGAAGGCCAGGTTACCCAGCTTCCAACTGCTCTATATTCTCTTTGGTGGGGCTTGTGGGATCGCTGAATAAGTTGAGAGCCCAAAATAATATATAGAATTTTGGTTTGGATAGGGTTATAAGGAGACAGAAAAATAGAGAAGGACCAGAGCAACATTTACCCAGCCCATACCAGTGTTAGGCACTCATGACATCTAATCAGTAGGCACACAGGGAGTTGGAAAGGTGGCTCAGAGAGGGTAATTAATTGTCTTGTTTGAGATTATATAAGTTTTTAAGCCCTGAAAAGATTATGGTGTCCCTAATACCAGAACCACATATGATCCAAAATTGTATTTCTCAAGGTAATAAAAACTAACCTGAAGACAAAATATCTTGTTTCTAGGTTTTGAAATGGAAAGGCTCATTATTTAAACCAAACTTTGTCGTATTTTTTGCCCACTTTTTGTTGGTCCCCAAAGTCCATGATTCAGATAAGTGTTTTTCAAACTGTAGGCTGTAACTGAATCATGGCCCATGGTAGCAACTCACTGGAAGATGTCTCCTGGTCAAATGCCAGGGACATCAGCACAAGGGGAAGCTGTGAATTCAACCATCAGACCCAGGGGCAGCTCCAGGCTTAGCTCCTTCAAGCTGGGCCCCTGTGGTCAGGCAACAGGGCACCCGAGGGCATGTATTCTGTACCTGTGTATAAGTAACGAGGTATTGCTGAGCGTGGACATGCAGGGCCATTAGGATGGAATCCCAGGACAGGCAGAGTGAGAACACAACAGCTTTGGAAGCTGACTCTGCACTGAGGGTGTCTGTAGTTTTTCTTAAAAGTATCTGTGCTGGGAACAGGAAGTGATTCTCTAAATAACTTGCCAGGCTATGGGCCAGACCACTGGTAATTATAGGAGGCTGCCCTTGGATCCTTGCTGGTGGCTGGGAATTCAGTTGGTGCTGGTGCCAAGCTACTCTTCCTTAGTAGGGGGAGCCCTGTGGCATTATGCTGCCCTCTCATTAATGAGGTGTGATGTGGGTGGTGGGGAGAGGGCATGTTGTGGGGCAATGCACCCATTTAATTAAGGTGGAACTTAGTTTGATTTTTCTTAAATGCATTGAAGGCCTTCATTTTGTAGTTTTGGGTGGAGCTGCAACTCCCGGACTTGGCCAAGATTGCTACCCCTCATAGTACTCTTCATTCCCGGGACATTTAGCTTTGGGTCCTGAGATATTTGCTAATACTGTACTGCATTTGGTATAAATTTTATCTCCCTGACCCTGATCTTTTTCCAAAATGTTTCAATCTCATTGTTAGAACTCCCTAAGACCCAAAAGTCTTCTGGAAAAGCTAGGGGATGCATATCAGGATAGAATATTGGAAAGATCATGAAATTTGATATTTAGAGACAAAAGACTCCCACTACAGTTACATAGTTGGTGAAAATGGTTAAGTGCTCAGCTGCTAATTGAAAGATGGTGGTTTGAACCCACCTAGGAGTGCCTCAAAGGCCTGGTGATCTACTTCTGAAAGGTCACAGTCATGAAAACTCTATTGAATACAGTTCTAGTCTGACACACATGGAATTGTCATGGGTCCAAATTGACTTGACCACAACTGAGAGTTGTATAAGTTATATGTGTCCCAGATTTTATGTGTAAGTTTGAAAAATGATACGTTCTCCCAAGAGTGTGAGAAGCTGTTAAGATATGGCATATGAAGTAGTTTTTAAACTATTGTAAAAAATTGCAAGTTTTGCATTATGAAAATATAAAAAGTTCTCTTACCCATGACACAAAAGGTTGTCTTGTTAAATATTGTTAGCAATTTAAGCACTGTAACAAATAATCTTTGGCTATGCTTTAAACTAACCTTTAAAAGTAGTTGTTTGTTTTACATGATTGTTTCTAGGTGACCAGACTCACTGAAACCAGAAAGACTTGCTTCATTATTCATTAACTTTCACTTAAAACTTATTCTTTAAGAAAACAGTAGAAATGAATAAACACATCCTGTTTTCAAAATGAATGAACATATCCTGTTTTCAAGATTGATGAACATAGGCTGTTTTCAAGTTCAATGAACATAGCTTGTTTTCAAAGCTTTTGTAGCCTTCTTATCCTGCTTACCATTGTGAGGGAAATTTGTCTTCTCTCAATAATTTACTTCACTTTTTTTTAAAACTTAAGTCATCTTTCTTCACCATGAACACAGATTCTTTCCTTCTTACTGTTTCTTCTATTTAAGAATAATGTTATTAGGTGCTGTTGAATCAAATCCAACTCATGGTGATACAATGGATAACAGAATGAAATGCTTCCCAGTCCTGCACCATCCTTACAATTGTTGCTATATGCAGAGTAATGAATTACTTGATGGGGCCCTTCTACCCAAGATCTTTGTGACTTTCATACAAAGATTAAGTATGACTATGCAAATAAGATATAAGGAACTTGTGATGGTTGGGGTTATGTGTCAATTTGGCTGGGCCATGATTTTCAGTATTGTATGGTTGTCCTCCATTTTTTATGTTGTAAATCCTAACCTGTACGTGTTAATGAGGCAAGATTGGTGTGGGGTGTATCTTGAGTCCCACCCTTACTCAGGTTACAGTCTTCCTTGGGTGTAGCCTGCATCCAAGGTATATATGTGGATGCCCTGGTGGGGTTCTCTGTCTTCATCTGGATGCCTTGTCCCATTCTTGATTGTCTGACCTCCAGTTTTTGGGATTTGAGCCAGCCCCTTGCTGTCTGACCTGCGTTTTCTGGGATTCACCAGCTTCTGCAGCCCTGTGGGCCAGCGGCCTATCCACTGAACTTATTAGCCAGCTTGCCCAGCCTTGTAAGCCAGAAGGCTGTCCTCTCACCTGCTGGTTTGGGTTTGTCAGCCCCTGCAGCCACATGTATCAGGAGAAGCCTGTGCCTGACCCACAGATTTGGGACTTGCCACCTGGTAGCTATCATGTTGTTCATACTTTGTTTTACTGATTTCCTTTAGTTCTTTGCCCATGTTTTCCTTTAGCTCTTCGAGCATATTTAAGACATATATAAGACAGCTGTTTTAAAATCTTTGTCTAGTAAGTCTAATACCTGTGCTTCCTCACGGATGGTGTTTGTCACTTAATTTTGTTCTTTGAAAGAGCCATCCTTTCTTGTTTCTCTGTGTGCCTGTGATTTTGTAATTGTTGAAAATGGGATATTTGGATATTATAATGTGAAAAATCTGGAAATCAAATTCTCCACCCTCCTCATGATGTGCTTTTTTTTTTTTTTTTTAAATTGTTGAAAGCTATTTTAGCCCATCGATTCGTTGGCTTTTCAAAACTATTTTTGCAAAGACTGAATTTTTTGATGTGTGTGTTCAATGAAATGTCTGTTCCTTTAGCTTATATTCAG
The DNA here is from genome assembly GCF_024166365.1 of Elephas maximus indicus. NCBI lineage: Eukaryota > Metazoa > Chordata > Mammalia > Proboscidea > Elephantidae > Elephas > Elephas maximus. The sequence continues at coordinate 25,684,543 of NC_064835.1, read as the reverse complement.
GTAGCGTTCAGCAAGAGGTTTCCTTAAATTTCAAAAGTTAAAATATAAAAAAGAAAAAACAAAAGCAGTAAACCAAAGAAAAACAGTAGAAAAACAAAAACAAACAAACAAACAAAAAAATTCCAGTCTTTGCTGATTGCAGTGAGCTGGGCCCAAGGTGAAAGCTCAAGGTTTCCCCCGTCATGTTTTCTGAGCCTGTGTCTTTCCCTGGGCTAGCTGGTGGCTTTGTAGATTCTCCCATATATGTAGGTGTTTTGAGAGTCAATTTCCCAAAGTAGCTGTCTTGCTGGCTTTTCGTCCTTGGCCTTAGGCATTCTGTTGTGTGCGCCAATTGCACTGTTTTGCTCCTGGCACCCCCCTACGGGCTCATGGATCACTCTACAGTGTTTCAGCAATGCCTGTGCTTTCGTATCCTGCAGGAGGTCCAAGATGGACCAGTGACAAGCCTTTGCCTCAGTCCTTTAGGGAGCCACCGGACAGATTAGAATAGACAAACACAGTACTTTGCGAATAAGGTCTTCTCTGCTCCCTCTGGATCCAGGGGCCAGGTCCCAAGCTAGAAATGTTGGATACTACTTCAAAACCATTGCTGAGCCAGGGAGTGGTGGGTCACGGGCCAGAAAAATAAAAACAAACAAAAAAAGGCCACAAAACTTTCCTACCATTTTATAGTTTTCTTTTTCTTGATTCACTTGGTTGATGTGAAACTTTGACTTTTACCAAAGTTCTGCTAATGCTGTGTCTGGCAGTTTCTACTTGGTTTTTGATATGTCTTTGGAGGGACAGGAGTGTGGAGTTTCTTATTCCACCATCTAGCTGATGTGATAAGAGTTGCCATCCAGGGTTTTTTTGATCTCAGAAATCAAGAAGGTGAGAGGAAAAAGAACCCAAAACCTAGGAGCTTTTACTGCCAACGGCAGCAATTTTCAACCTTGGTTGCAGATGGAATCACCTGAAACCTTTAAAAAATACTGTTGCCTTGATCCCATCTCATAATTTCTGATTTAATAAATTTGTCATGTGGACTGGAAATCAGGATTAAAAAGTGATTCAGATATTCTATTGTGTAGCAAGAGTTGAAAACTTTTGGGCTATATTTTTGAATAGTGTAGAGTGAAAAACAGCCTGTTTCATTGCTTGAGTTAGTTTATATATTTGCTTCAGAAATCAAATCTCCCTTATCATGTGGACAATTACCAAATATAAACCAGGGTATGAAAAAATAAGACTGCATAAATTCAAATCCAGGTAATGACAGTGTCGTGTGGCTGATAGAGCCTGCGGTCTAGATTTAGGTGACCTGCACTTGAATCTCGGTTTTATCTTTTCAGAGTCTCTTTATCTGTAAAATGAAGAGAGGAATAACATAAATTCCCAGGTTGTTTTAAGAATCATGTGGGATAATACAGATGGAAATATTTTTATTAAACTTTAATATGCTATTCAGATGTGTATTGGTTCTAGGCATTTGTGTTTATACTTAATTTCTCTAGACTGGAGACTTTTGGTTCAATACTGCAGGGAGTCCTGCCAATTTGTGGGGAGGTTAGATACCAACTGAAACAGTGGGCATAAATGGGGGAAAAAGTATTGTTTGATTGTACCTGAGGCTCTATTTTAATGAAGAATCTGAAGGTATCAGTATTAATGGAGCTTGGGTGACAGAAGTTATATACTAAGATGATCATAGAGAAACTTCCTTGGTTTAGACCAACCAGTAAGCAGTTGCTATCGAGTTCAGTCCAACTCATAGTAACCCCATGTTACGGATTGAATTGCTCTCCCCAAAAGCAGAGATTGTAAATCCTAACCCTATACCTGTGGCTATAATCCCATTTAAGAATGTGTTTTATTTGTTCTGCTAATGGGCAGTATCAGTGTAGGGTGTGTTTTAAGCCAATCATTGTTGAGATATAAAAATAGCAGAGTAGGCAGAGAGAAGCAAGCAGAGATGAAGGAAGATGGACGCCATGCTTCAGGATGGTTAGCAGCCGAGTATGTTAACCATTTGTGCTACCCAGGGACCTATTACGTGTGACATCTGTACTGTGTGTAGAGTGTTTTCAAAAAGAGTTTTCGAAATGGATGCACTGTTTTCCATTTCTGGAAATGGAGGGAGGAATCCCAAACACATGGCACATGGCAGTCAACATGGGACAGATGAAATGTATAGCAGTTTATTAGTCACATATACTCACAGCCAAGGGAAGTAGTGCATCACCCTGCAGGGCCATACAACGATTGCACTCAGGAGCAGTGAACAACCAGGGGTTATCAGGGGTAGACGTTGTATATCAAGAGGATGGGGTGTCCTCTGGTTCCCACAGGGGCATGTGATTGGTTGGTTTGAATAATTCTGTTGGCTGGCAGGAACTGAAGCCTACCACTCAGGGATAAGTAGGAACTTTACCCAATCTGTTTGATAAGAAAGGTTTTTTTTTGGCTAGAGGACCTTATCTACCAGAGCAGAGTGGGGAGAAGAACTTACAGTAAGACCATTTCAGGTTCTCCCATTTCCCTCCAGATGTTGAGGCAGCACATAAAAAAAAGTCTTAATTTTAGGCCTTATACCACATGAACACATTCACGAAAGATCATGTGTGCTTACATTTACTCATTTATGCAAAGTTATGCATATATGTGTGCATGTACGTTAAGAGTGAAATCAAAAGATCAAAAAGAAGATGATGTAGTACTCTGTTATCTATGACAATTAGTTTTATTTTGCATGTGGTAACTAACTAATGAGTGACAGGCTTTTTTTGAATCATAGCTCAGTAGTTGAGAAGTCAGGGTTCAACTCAATAGTTAACATCTACGATTCTGGGGTAGATGAGGACATCATTTAAAACAACAAGACTACTTTGCTAATTTTGGTTGTCAATTATGTAACTTGAAAAATTTATTCTGATTGTCAGGTAGGAATTAAGGAATGTGTTTAGATCTCTTCCTCCTTTGGTGGCACAGCAGTTCAGGTAACATTAATGTCAGATCAGGACAAGGAGTAGTGAACCTAGAAACAGAATATAGAGCCTGCACGAGTTGAGTGTTTAAGTGGCAGCAGCCTTTGTCACTATATCCTGTGCCTTTGTGTGCTCTTTAATGTTTGACTCTCCAGGCTTTTGTGTGTCCCTGGCCTTCTTTTCGCACTCTTACTGAATAATCTCAATCTCTCTTTGCTTTTCCTTCCCTTATTTTTATGATGTTGATTTCCACATTAGTATTCTTTCAGCTTTCAACTTTTAGAGTCGATCTATGCATAAGGCACAATGGGAGGAAACATTGTCTGGTCCTGCATCTTCCTCACAATTGCTAACAAGTTTGAGTCCATCGTTATGCATGTTATGCCAATCCATCTCATTGAAGTTGTCCCACAGCCTTGTTGGCCCTCTGTTTCACCAACCATGATATCCTCCTCTACCAATTGATGCCTCCTGATGACATGTCCAAAGCAAGCAAGGTGTGATCATTGGGTAATTTTTGGAAGTAGACTGCTAGGCCTAGTCTGTCTTAGTTTGGAAGCTCCACTGAAACCTGTCCACCATGACTGATCCTGCTGTTATTTAAAATACTGGGGGCATAGCTTCCAGCATCATAATAACATGCAAGCCATCACAGTATAACAAACTGACAGATGGATAGTAGACCTCATTTATTGACATAAGTTATAAGAAGACTACCTGGGAAGAACTTGAAGATCACTAAAACAAAAAGGGTAGGCTAGTGTTTAGATACAATTGCTATCATTGGTCTTTGTAACTTCCATTGTACATAGGGTCACCATGAGTGGGCGTCTACTTGACGGCAGCTAGCAACAACATTTTCCAAATGGGGCAGTAGTAGAAGTCATAAGAAACACAAACTGGAGTTTTCTTCTGAAAAGTTCTTTGGTAGAAGTGGACAGATTGTTCTTTTTCAGTAATAAATAAATAGATAAGGGTCATAGAGGAGCCCTGGTGTTTTATCTGGTAAAGTACACAACTGCTAATCAAAACATCGACGGTTGGAACCCACCAGCCACTCTGCAGGAGAAAGATGTGGTAGTCTGCTTCCATAAAGGTTTATAGCTTTGGAAACTCTATGGGACAGCTCTACTCTGTCCTATAGTATCTGCTATGAGTCAGAATCAACTCCACGGCAATGGGTATGAGGGTCATAGAGTTCTGGCCAAGGTAGGTGATTGAGTTAGATGGCCAATGAGATAATTTTCAACTTTTAGATATTATAATTCAAAAATATGAATAGGCAAGGAAGGTTGAGTATAAGCAGAAAAGACATATTCTATAGCCTTTAGGATTATAATTCGGAAGGAGCCCCGGTGGCTCAATGCTTAAAGTGTTTGGCTGTTAACCAGAAGCATGGTGGTTTGAACCCATCAGCCACTCTGCAGGGGAAAGATTTGGAAGTCTGCTTCTGTAAAGATTAGATTACAGCCTTGGAAACCCTACGGGGCATTTCTACTCTGTCCTACAGGGTCACTATGAGTCAGAATAGACTCAACAGCAATGGGTTATAGCAATTTAGAACGTGTAAAAGTTAATAAACTGGCTGTCCTTGTTGTTAGGTGCTGTGGAGTTGGTTCTGACTCCTAGTGACTTTCGTACAACAGAATGAAACACTGCCTGGTCCTGTGCCATCCTCATAATCTCTTGTTACATTTGAGCCCCTTGTTGCAGCCACTGTGTCAGTCCATGTCCTTAGGTGTTTGTATATTTTGAAACCTGCCTTTAAATTTTATATTTAAATATAGAGACTCTATATTGCACCCTCAAAATAAGAACAGAAAGAAATAGAATTGGCATAACAAAGTATATTAAGGAAACATTATGCATTCCACTTTGGTGAGTGGCATCAGGGGTCTTAAAAGCTACCAAGTGGCCATCTAAGATGCACCAATGGTCTCAACCTACCTGGAGCAAAGGAGAATGAAGAACACCAAAGACACAAGGAAATTATGAGCCCAAGAGACAGAAAGGGCCACATAAGCCAGAGATTATATTAGCCTGAGACCAGAAGAACTAGATGGTGCCCAGCTACCACCAATGACTACTCTAACAGGGAGCACAACAGAGAATCCCCGAGGGAGCAGGAGATAAGTGGGATGCAGATCTCAAATTTTAGTAAAAATATCAGACTTAATGGTCTTACCAAGACTGGAGGGACCCCAGAGGTCATGGTCCTTGGACTGTCTATTAGCCCAGAACTAAACCATTCCTAAAGCCAACTCTTTAGACAAAGGTTAGACAGGACTATAAGACATAAAAATGATACTGCTGAGAAGGGTGCTTCTTAGCTCAAGTAGATACATAAAACTATGTGGGCAGAGCCTGTCTAGAGGAAAGGTGAAAGGGCAGAGGGGGACAGAAGCTGGTTGAACTGACATGGGAAATACAGGGTGGAGAGAAGGAGTGTGCTGTCACATTGTAGGGAGAGCAACTGGGGTCACATAACAATGTATGTATGAGATTTTGTATGAGAAACTGACTGGAATTGTAAACTTTCACTTAAAGCACAATAAAATAATAATAATAAAGAAATAGAATTGGAAAAATTAAAGTACTATTGAAAATTAAAAATATTATAACCAAAACAGAAATTAAGTTCAAATAGAAGCGCTGGAAGTTAAAGTTGGGAGAAAATGACACAGATTTATATCTAGCTCTATCTTTACTCAAAGCGGCCAACATAGTTATAAAATTCTGAGATTGGAAACCTGATTTCCAATCAGAAATGTAAGGACAGAAATATCCCTGGGAGATAGTTACTGTAGACTGGGAATCTCAGCTAAGAAGCGATTACTGTCTGAGTTGATAATTGCAGTGTAAATTATGCTTTGTCTTCAAGGTGATAGTAGAGTAATATAGCTTAATGGGAGATTATCCTGCAACTTGGGAAACTTTAAGCCAAATACCAGCTCTGGGATATATATGTGTGTATACACACACATACCCACACTCATACACACATCTGTGATCTGTGTAATATCACCACCATTATCACCTTGTTGAACACCGTCAATGTTACTGCCACCACCTTTACCTCTGCCATTAGTCACTGTTACCATTGTGAATGTTATTAATCATCCAGGGGCACTGGTGGCACAGTGAGTAAGAGCTACCAGCTGCAGCACAGTGGTTAAGAGTTCAGTTGCTAACCAAAAGGTTGACAGTTTGAATCCACCAGCCGCTCCATGGAAACCGTATGGGGCAGTTCTACTCTATGTTATAGGGTAGCTATAAACCGAAATCAACTTGATGGCAACAAGTTTGGTCTTTTTTTCCTTTCATCATTGAAAAAAATCAGTCATTTTCATGATCTTTATCACCAAAAGAACTTTGTTCCCTTTTCAAACATGGGTAGCGTTGGCTTCAGTGTTACTAAAATTTCTAAGAAGGGATATAATAGTAAATAGATTTTTCAGAGCCAGGAAAATTGTTAACCTGTGAATTAAGAAATTCTACACTACTAGATCTGAATATTTTCTTGGTTATGATTTTTCTGCCTTGATCTGTACCTGAAGAATCTATTTAGGGTCCACCTGCCTCAGGAAGCCTAGAGAATAATTTTGTATTTGAGCCCAGGATTGTGTTTTATTCATCTCTCTATCACCAGAGTGTAGCATATAGGGATTATTTGCTATATATCTGCACAATGAATGAATGATGCCCTGTAGAGGGTTGTAGAACCTTTGCATGGGTTTTCCCCTATTTGGGAATACTGGAGTTATAAGGTACAGTTTAAAATATAGAATGTGGATTGGTCCAGAATACAGAAATGAGGCTTAAGAATGAGTGGAATACTGAGGAAAGCTTACTTAGAATTTGGAGTCCTCTGTAAGATGAATAAATGACTAAGAGGGACAACTCTATAGGAGTTTTCAAGGACAGAGATTATTCTGACCAGCTATTCATTAGAATTTAGTGATTTTGAAACATTAGCCTGCATACACATCCCCCAGGAAGCTTGCTAAAATGCAGTTTTCTGAGCTCAACCTTCTGAATTTCAGATTTTATAGCTTTAAGAAGAGATCCACATGCAAGTGTCTGAGAAATATTTCATTCCCTCCACAGAAGTCAAAAAAGCTTACACTGCAGGGAAGATACTTTACGTTTGTACTGGCTTTGCATTTTTCAAAATGCTTTAGAAAATAGTACTTCATCCCATTTGTCCTTCTAAACTATCTTATGTGATTGTAGATCAGTAATGTTGGTTTCTAAGAAAATCAAGACCTATGGAGTTAAATGGGTCAAGCTTGACAGAAAGTGCCATAGCTAGAATCTCAAACCGTAAGTACTAGTTCTAGGACCAATTCACTTTTTATTGCCCCGTGCAGCTTTCTGCAATAGACATGTGTCTAATCTTCAGAACAACTCAAGGAGCATTTGTTGAATGCAGAAAGTGTGTCAAGGACAGTGAGTTATATGCTGAAGAAAGAAGATGAATGATGTACACAAATTCAACCTTAATAGTAGCAATCGAGTATCAAGCATTCATTTGTTCACTTATTCATTCAATGTTTTCTAACTCAGACACTGAGCTAAAATGCAAAGGTGTAGAAACACATAAGATGGTGCCTGTCATGGATTTAATTATGTCCTTCCAAAAATGTGTGTATTAGCTTGGTTAGGCCATGATTCCCAGTATTGTGTGGTTGTCCTCCATTTTGTTATTGTAATTTTATATTGAGAGGATTACAGTGGGATTGTAACACCACCCTTACTCAGGTCACCTCCCTGATTCAGGTAAAGGGAGTTTCCATGGGGTGTGGCCTCTACCACCTTTACTCTCTCAAGAGATAAAAGGAAAGGGGAGCAAGCAGAGAGTTGGGGGACCTCATACCACCAAGAAAGCAGCACCAGGAGCAGAGCACATCATTTGGACCTGGGGTCCCTGTACTTGAGAAGCTCCTCAGCCAGGAGAAGATTGAGGACAAAGACCTTCCTTCAGAGCCAACGGAGAGAGAAAGCCTTCCCCTGGAGCTGACATTCTGAATTTGGACTTGTAACCTACTAGACTGTGAGAGAATAAATTTCTCATTGTTAAAGCCATCCACTTGTGGTATTTCTATTATGGCAGCACTAGATAACTAAGACAGAATTTGGTACCGAGAGAGTGGGGTACTGCTCTAACAGATACCCAAAATGTGGAATTGGTTTTGAAACTATGAATGGATAGAGCTGTGACAGAGGCAGATGATCAGAACAGCAGAGAACCTGCAGCGGCAGAAAGGCAGCTGTGTCAGAAAACCAGCAGCAGCAGAACCAGGAGACCAATGCCAGACAGCGCTGGGGCCAACGCATGGAGTGAGAGAGCTAAGTACCTGTGCACAGGAGGCTTCCTGGCATAGTGGGGTGCCTCTGGGCAGTTATCGGTGGGGCTACTGAGCTTTGGAACACTCACCCCAGCAGAGCAGATGCGGGCATGAGGCCTGAGGAGCCCAGAGGCCAAGAAACCAGGAAAACAGAAGCTGAAGAGACAAGAAAGACAAGAAGTTGAGCTGCCTCAGTCTCAAAAGGTATGGCCATGACCTCAGAGTTTTCAAAGGGTAGAGCTATGGCCACTGGTGTTTCTAAGGGTGGAGTTGCCACTCAGACTAGGAGAATTGTGTATCTAAAGCCTAGGGAGCAGAGTTGCTATCCCAGTGAGCCTGTAAGGTGGAGCTGAAACCCAGGGCTGAGGGGCCTCCACTCAGAATCTGGCGAGTGTGGCCAATACCTGGAGTCTGGAGGGCAGGGCCATTGTGTAAATTGTCTCAGAGAACAGAGGATTATTTTCAAAGCTTTGAGGGATAATGTAATGTGTTCTGCTGACCTGCTTCGTGCCTGTTATGCCTTCTTTCCCCTCAGTTTCTCCCATTTGTAATGGAAATGTCTAGCTTGTGCCTGTTCTGTCATTGTACCATTGGAAGCAGATAACTTGTGTTCTAGATTTTACAGATGAAGTGGAATTTTTGGACTTTGGACTTGGGTTTAAGACTTTTCTATGATATGATGGGATGAATATGTTTTGCATGTTGTAAGAATATGATTTTTGGGGGCCTAAAGGATGGAATGTTGTGGATTGAATTACATCCTCCCAAAAATGTATGTATTAGCTTGGTTAGGCCATGATTCCTAGTATTGTGTGGTTGTCCTCCATTTTGTGATTGTTATTTTACGTTGAGAAGATTACGGTGGGATTGTAACACCGCCCTTACTCAGGTCACCTCCCTGATTCAAGGTAAAGGGAGTTTCCATGGGGTGTGGCCTGCACCACCTTTTCTCTCTCAAGAGATAAAAGGAAAGGGAAGCAAGCAGAGAGTGAGAGGGCTCATACCACTGAGAAAGCAGTACTAGGAGCAGAGCACGTCCTTTGGACTCTGGGTCCCTGAGCCTCAGAAGCTTCTTGACCATTGGAAGATTGAGGACAAAGACCTTCCTCCAGAGTTGACAGAGAGAGAAAGCCTTCCCCTGGAGCTGACACTCTGAATTTGGGGACTTACAAGTTTTTTTTGGTTTTGAACCTACTAGCCTGTGAGAGAATACATTTCTCTTTGTTAAAGCCATCCACTTGTGGTGTTTCTGTTATGGCAGCACTAGATAACTAAGACAGTGCCCATCACACTTTTTCTGTTCTTACATAACTTACAGCCCATGAGAGAGTTGGGCCAAAAAAATAGATTATTACGATATAGTGTGATTAGTGCTGTCTAGAGGAATTAGAGTTCTAAGAGCTATGAGTTGGAATCGACTCGGCAGCAAAGGGTTTGGTTTGGTTTTTGGTAAGGGAGTACACAAGTAGCCCTGGTGGCACAATGGTTGAGTGCTCAACTGCTAACCAAAATGTCGGCATTTGAACCCACCAGCTGCTTGGGAAAAAACATATGGCAACCTGCCTCTGTAAAGACTACAGCCTAGGAAATCCTGTGGGGACAGTTCTCCTCTGTCCTATAGAGTCACTATGATTTGGAATTGACTTGATAGCACAAAACATTAACAACAAGGGAGTACATGTATGGAGGATCACCTAATCTGGATGTAGAGTGTGGAGAAAGGGATCTTGGATTAAGTGATATCTAAAATGAAATTTGAGGGATAAATAAAAGTTTGCCACAAGAAAGTAAGGAGTGAGAAGTAGGGAGGTGTGGAGAAAGATTTGAGTGTTTTAAGTCTAGGAAATAGCAGGTACAATGGCCTGGAGGCAAGAGAGAGTTCTATACATTCAAAGAACTAAGAGTAACTCAAAAACAAAAACAAAAAAAACAGAAAACCAAACCTATTCCTGTTGAGTCAATTCCTATTCATAGTGACTCTATAGAATAGAGTAGAACTGCCTCATAGGCCTTCCAAGGGCAGCCTGGTGGATTTGAACTGCCGACCTTTTGGTTAGCAGCTGTAGCTCTTAACCACTACGCCTCCAGGGTATCCATAATAACTAAATATTCATTAAAACTTATAGTTTGAGGTTGCGAGTGTAGAGAGATGAATATCATCAGTATATTTACTGAATATAACCAGAATATACTTATCAAATATCCTGGGTAAATAAAAATATATTCATTGAATATATTCATATGAGGAGCATACTTACTGGATAAAATTTTATGAAGGAAGTTTTTGCTGAATATAACCTTAGAAAATAAGTTTGAGAATATTATGTTTTAGGGGACTAGGAGTGGAATATACTCTTGAATTTGAGGAATTTATAATAATAATAATGACATTGAGTGCTTGCCGTATGTCAGGCATATAGTCTTATCTCTCTGTCTTATACTTTTCTCTAGTTTATTAAAAAAAAAAAGCCAACTTAATGTTATTGTGATTATGTTAAAGGAAAAAAAGGATATGTGTTAGGAATACATGCTGAAGTATTTTTGTTTAAAATAATATTTGAGATTTGCTTTAAAATACTTCAGTCAAAAAAAAGTGTGCAAGTGTATGAATCAAGATTGTTAAAATGAGCATAACTTGAAGTTGAGTGATTGGTGTATGGGGTTCTTAAGACAATTCTCTACCTTTGTGTATGTTTGGAAATTGTTGGTAATAAGGAATAGAAACTCAACTAATGCTAAATAATCAAAAGAAATTAGTAATTTTGAAAAATCAGTCATTTGTCAAGTTGGATTGGCATCTAAAAAACTGGCCTCACAGGGGATGTGATTACTAACTGGGTTGCACAGGGCAAGAAAGAGGGAGGGTATAGGATGGCATCTGTATTTTGGGTTGAGCAACTGAGAAGGGAGTGCCTTCATTAAACAGAGAACATATGAGAAGGAGAGCATTTTAGGGAGAAGATAATTCATTTCACCTGGCTGAGTTTTAGGTGTCTTAGGATAATTTTTTTTTTTTTTGGGATATCCAAGTGGAGAAATCTGATAGGCTTTTGGGAGTATAGGACATAAATCTGAGCTAGAAATATAGGTTTGGCAGTTATCAATTGTACAGAATGGTTTAGTGATCTTAGCCAGTACAGATTGAGTGCATGCTCACTGGAGCATGATATTGACCCTTGGCCAATATAAATGATATTCTGTAATCATTTGGTTCATGAGCTGTGAGTTCATGAGCTGTTTTGAGGCAGGATGTACCAGCTTGCCAGCATTATTTAGTAAGATTATAGTAATCTAATAATAATAATAATCATTGCACTTGGTGCCAGTGGAGTCTGGGGGTTTCCAACAGTTCAGGCTTCTCACATAGGTGGACTGTGTCTACAAGACCAGCTCATCATAAGAGATCCCAGTACAACCAGACTTTGGACTTGTTGGTACTGTCAAAGAGAGATTGATGCAGATTTCTTGCTTTGATTTTGGGGTTTTCTTATTCACAAAACTGGATATTCACTCTAAAGAAATTCCTGACTAAAATTAATCCTGCCAGCAGTTTTTCTCTCACCTGCAGTTGCAGATCCTTTTTTTCCTGCTAGAAGCCTGGCTTGCTGAATTTGAATTTCAAAAGATATGGTTGGGTGGATGGCCAGAGACCATCTTGTGACCTGATATCGACTGATCTCAGTAAAAGAGGGAGGGTAGGGTTCAACCAAGCATGTTTAGATTAGCCAACGGTTGATCTTCTATATTTTCCCATGTCTTCTTTTTATAAGCCTCATTGTACCTAGCTTCTTTTTCTGGCATCAGTATGATCCCTCTGTATGCATATAGAATAGCTGCTCAGAATAAACCTTTTATTCAAATTTCGTTGAGTTCTGATTATTTTTAACAGTACCAAGAAACTTCCCACATATGTTGGTGGTGGTATAAGACCTGGAAACAAAGCTCATCCTGTGCAACCCAGTGATGGGAGGACAAAGAAGCCCAAGCCTGAAATCTCGGGACCTTTTTGAATACATACCCCATTCCTGCTGCTGTGCTGCATCTTTTACCTGTAATAAAGTTCTTTTTGAATATAAATAGTTTGTCTTGTGAATACTTTAAACTGCTGTTACTAAAAGCAACTAATACATGGCTTACACACCAGTACATGATATTCAAGCCACAGGGGTAAATGGAATTGCTCAATTAAATTGTATGGGGTGACAGAGAAAGAAAAGTGAGGTTGAAGATCTGAGGAAATTCCACATTTAATGATGGGCAGGGAAGATGAAATCTGTTGTAATGTACATAGCATCATGTGGTAGATACACGTCAGGTTTTAACATTACTGTTTTACAGAAGAGGAAATACTAGGTTCAAAAACTTTTAACTTGTCCAAGGCCACACAACTAGATCTTTAGACTCCTAAGCCTGGGCTCCTTTCAACTACATCATATTGCCTCTTGATTAAAACTAGTCTTCAGAAAAAAATTCTGAAAATGAAGAGGACTTGAAGCACTTACTGATGAAGATCGAAAACTACAGTCTTCAGTATGGATTTCACCTCAACATAAAGAAAACAAAAATCCTCACAACTGGGCTAATAAGCAACATCCTGATAAATGGAGGAAATATGAAGGTTCTCATGGATTTCATTTTAGTTGGATCTACAATCAACACCCATGGAAGCAGCAGTCAAGAAATCAAATGATGTATTGCATTAGACAAATCTGCTGCAAAAGACCTCTTTCAAGTGTTAAAAAGCAAAGATGTCACTTTGAGGACTAAGGTTCACCTGACCCAAGCCCAGGGACAGATTATCCAATAAGCAAGGTAAGCATGTGCTTCTGGGATCAACAAAACAGGGGCACCAGTTGCCCAAAGCAAAAAAGCCCATAGAAGCCAAGCATACAGGACATAAGGAAAAGCGAGCACTGGCAGTGATACCATTTGATAAATTTTGTAAATGATAACAATTACATTTTCCTTTTCATTTCAGACTGATCAGGTGTAACCTCACACTCAGTTCTTTCTCACTGACCACATGAGAATGCCCAGAGGCACTATAATCATGTGACTCATGATGTATCTGGTCCTGTGCAAAGCAAACTAAAATGTGTCTTCAGATAGAGCATACCCTTTGTATTTGTATCATACTCTTTGCCATCACTCTTGCCCCCACTGAGTTTCAGCAGTAGTCCAATGAACTGTGACAACAAGCAGCAAAGGACAGAAAATGATTGCAAAAGTTTGTAAGTATTATTTCAAGATGAAAAACACGGAGATCTGCGAAGGGCCTGCCAACAAATATTGTGCTACAAATGAATGAAATTATTTCCAACTGCCTTATAAGTACTATTTCTCTCGATTATCTCTGACCTGAAGAACGAAATTTCATGTTCCAAATCAACTTTTTTATTTCCTAATTTTCAAATATAAATTTTTGTGTTAACGTCCAAATTAGAGTATAAACTTCATTTTATAAATTTTATGTATTTTATACATTTTATTTATTTTCAATTATTCAAATTTATTTGGTATGGTAGAACCAAATTTAAAAAGTGACATAATTTTATATCCAGGTAAAATGAAATGGCAACAACTAAGTGGAGCACAAAAACGAAACTCACAGAAGATAAAAAGAAAAGGATTTGTGAATCCCTAACGACAATTTCAAAATTAACTTGCTTTTTAAAACATAATGAATCAGAAGAGGTCTCTTCCACTGACGGCTGAGGTTTAATGGGTGTAAATCATTGTATTAGTATTGCTAGGTACTGAAATTACTAATAGCAATGTGAATATTACAGAATTTGTCCCAAATTCTGCATCCATCCCCTGCTGCGTTAAAAAATAATAATAATGATATAGAAAGTGAAACTATTTTACAATGTGAAATTGTCATGTCTGCAGATCCCATAAATAACAGAAATACAGACTCTGCTTTGTGGAATAATTTTTCTTCTAATGATGTGTATTACTGGATCAAAAGAGGGCCAAATGATTTTCAGCATCACAGCAGACCATTTGAAAATTTGTGTTGGAAATTTCTGGATGGTGAACAAACAAGGTTCTGTAGCCTGAATATAGTTCTACAGTGCAAAGCTAATGGTGAAAATTACAAGAAGGAGTGGCTACTGTATTCTCCATCAGTCAGCTCTGTATACTGTTTTGTTTGAAGTTTTTGTTCAGTCCTAAATCACTTAATTCTCGGTTTGCTATGGGTAGATTTAGCGATTGGTACAACTCGAATATGATTGATAAAGATGAAAACGCTTCAATTCACAGAAATTGTATGTTGTCATATTTAAACCTGGTTTTAACTCCTGAACTGGCAACATATATTAACGAAGAACGTCAGTATTGGAAAGCCGTTTAGCAACGTGTTGTTTCTTTCATTTTCACAATTGCTGAATGTGGACTATCTTTTCAAGGAAGAAATAAAGTATTTGGGTCCCAACAAAATGGAAATTTTTTTGGTTTACTTGAACTTTTTGCTCAGTTTGATCTATTTTTAGTAGGTCACATCTCAAAATATAGTAACACAGGAAACGGCAACCCTTCATATATGTCTAAAATAACAGGTGAAGAATAAATAAACTTAATCGGTGATAAGATTCGATCAACTAATTTTCAGTGAATTAAGTATGGCTTGATATTTTGTCTCTAGATTGCACTCCTGATCTTTCACATACAGATCATCTAAGTATTGTTTTAAGGTACATTTTTATCTCCAACAGATGGAAAACCTGTCAAGCGATTTATCACATTTACTAGCTTAAAAAATTACACTGTGAAGAAATTGCAAAACGAGTACTTCACTATTTATGTGAAGTTTGCAAAATTGATTTTTCGAAGTGCAGAGGCCAGCCCTATGACAATGGTGCCAATATGTCAGGGCATTATAAAGGCACACAACAGAACATTTTAGAACAAAAGGAATATGCCATTTTCATACCATGTGCTGCACGTTCACTTAATCTTGTAGGATGTAGCATAGTCAATTGTTGTCCAGAAGTAGTGGGTTTTTTTCCTACTGTTCAGTTACTCTACACATTTTTTGCCACCTCTGCACCACCGATGGCAGTTCTTAAAATGTACTTAAGCAATGATTGAGTATTAAGATGTTTTTCTAATGCATGTTGGGAAATCCATGCTGTAGTAACAAGTGCAATCCTGGAACTGTACACTCAGATTCTAGATGCCTTAGAAAATATTGCTGAAGAAAGACATAAAAATGAGATATCAGAAGAGAAGCTGAAAACGTCATCAACATAATGCAAACACTACAGTATGTATTATGTTGCTTATGTGGAATAATATATTGTAGCATTTTCATCAGACAAGTGAAGCTCTCAGAGATTCAGAAGTAAATTTAAAGACATGCACAGATTTCTACCAGTCATTAACAGGGTATTTACATGAAGTGAAATTTTGAAAAATTTAAAAACATAACAAAACATACTGCCAAATACTGATTGTCAAGCAATTCACCATTGCAGAAGCATTAGAAAGAAACAAGTAAATGATGGAAGTGCTCCAGAAATATCAAATGCCAGAGATCAATTTTGTGTAACCACATGTCACACCATTATTGACACACACGAATCTTGCATGAAAAGAAGGGTGAAAGTGTATGAAGTTCTTTCAAATAGGTTTTCCTTCTTAAATAATGAAGAATGCATGAAGCCATCCAAGAAATTAGTGCAGGCTTATCCCGATGACTTAGTACGAACCTTTAAGGAGAAGTGCAACAATTTCATTCTTACATAAGAACTAAGTTTACAGATTCAGCAAAGACAAATTTTACTCATGTAGGCATGTATGATTCCATAACAGAAGATTGCTTTATGCATATTTCTAACTTTAATGATCACAAACTACACAACAGAACGCTCATTTTTATCCCTTAAAGAGACTCAAAAACCCTCAGTCTACAACAAAGATTTAAGAAAGATTCAATTCACTGTTCTTATTATGTATGGAAGTAGATATTATTAGGCAGCTTACTTGTGATGAAACACTGAAGAATTTGTAAGAGCAAAGAATAGAAAGAAATGTTTTTAATAATAACATGTTAGAGATGAAAAATTATCTAAAGATAAAATATAGTAATTTGTTGTAATATTAGTTTTCTGATCATTAAATTTTACTTTATGACATTTTTTCATTTGTTCATTTATAATTATAGTATTTATTATGAAACAAGCATCAAAATTGAAGCACGAACTCTTTAAAGCAAAATTGGTGAAAGTCAATTTTTCGTTGTGGGAGATCGACAGAATTTTACATTGATTGTTGAAACAACTAAAGTTCACTGACTCATTTTCTATGTTGTAGAATATGTGGAATATTTTTTCATAGAAAATGTGGCATAGAGTAAAAATCTTAGTACCTTGCATCCACAAAAATTTTATAGTCCAGTTCATCTCATTCCACTAAAATGGCATATGACACTTTTGTGTTCAATCACTAATATTATAGTCACATTTTAAAAAGTCACATCATGGATAGACACACACAAACACATATATATATAACTCACATATCCCGTTCACATGTATGAATAAGCAGAGGAGGGGGCACTACAGATTTTTAGTGTTTAGGGGCCTCACATGCCTTAATCCGGCCCTGCCCAAGCCATGGTATTTTCAGTCACCTCATATGCATGTGAAAACTGGGCAATGAATAAGGAAGACTAAAGAAGAATTGATGCCTTTGAATTACAGCGTTGGCGAAGAATACTGAATGTACCGTGGACTGCCAGAAGAACAAAAATCTGTCTTGGAAGAAGTATAGCCAGGGTGCTCCTCAGAAGTGAGGATGGTAAGACTTCATCTCAGGTACTTTGGACATGTTATCAGGAGGAACCAGTCCCTGGAGAAGAATATCATGCTTCGTAAAGTAGAGGGTCAGTGAAAACCAGAAAGATCCTCAAAGAGATGGATTGACACAGTGGCTGCAACAACAGGCTCAAATATAGCAACAATTGTGAGGATAGCACAGGGCTGGGCAGTGTTTCATTCGGTTGTGCATAGGGTCTGTATAAGTTGGAACCGACTCAATGGCACATAACAACAACAGAGAAAGCTTTGAAAAATACGGGAAGATTTTACAGAGAGGTTTTGTGGCTTTCTGACCAGTAGAGATTTTTTAAAATAGCAGTCTCCACATTCCTGCAATTAGGATTCCTGAGACATCTCTATTCAACAAGGAAAGTCTTGTTTTTCACAAATTTTGTGGATTTTCATGTTTACGATTTATTTTTCTTAGATCAATTGAGAAATCCCCATTAATGCGTAGAATAACCTCTCCTCCAACAAATTTTCTTTAAAGTCAATGTTGGGTCCTTACTTTTTTCCCCCTCCAGCACAATCTTGAAACATGGTGTGCCCTTAACACTCCTTGAAAATCATGTATTTTGCATAGCTGGAACTAGTGTAATTTGCTTTTTATAGCATGTATATTCCTGAGATGAATGTCACTTAAAAATGGATTCCTATTTTAAGAGCCCCTAACTGTGAGCTCCTGACTGTAAAAGCTTTGCAGCTCTTTCTGTCACTGAGTAACTTTCCCTTGCCAGCCCTCAAAATATTGGGAGGGACCTCCTATTCTATAAATATCTTGCTCTAGAAAGTCACATCTAACGGGCATATATCATCTAGCATCACTGTCAGTGAAGTATCAACATTAGCAGATTTAAAAAGTTAAAATTACAGCGAAACCAGGTACAAATAATTAACATTATTATTATTATTATTATTTTTTGGAAGTGAGCTTACCACATAGCTGTTTGTTGGAAACCTTTAATTATTTCAGCATTTGAAAGATAAATTTATCCCTGAAATTTTCAATTTTCAAACCTGGACTTTTATTGAATCATATTTATTTCTATTGAATTTAACAAATATTAGTGAATAATATGTGCATCCATCCTTGTGTTCAATATAAAAGATGTATAAATTGAACAGTATTTTAAGGTACGATCTTGCCTTGAAGTAGTTTATAATTGGAACTAGGGAAATTCACTCCTGAAACAGTGGATGAAACATACAGGATGGAATTTGACCAAGTAGATAAAGAGATATATGGAGGAACAAGTGCCCTGTGACATATTAATTTAAAAATATTTATTGTTTTGATAAAAGATTCTGTAGAATAATCCTGATCAAAAGAGGTAAAAAAGGTAGAACAGAATTTCAGATTCTTATGGAATCCAGAATTTCTGTAGCTATTCAGGCTGGATGAACCCTGAAGCTATTGCCATGTGATCATCTTTAAGCCTTAAACCAAAAATATTCCTTGAAGTTTTCTTTAAACAAAACAACATTTTAGCTTAGTAATAAACAATGTCTTCCTTGAGTATTTTTTTTTTTTTTTAAAGAACTATATGGGATCTAACTGACAACAGCAACTAAAAAAAGTTAGGAAGCTTAGGAGGTAGTGAGTAATGTCAGTGGGGAGGGAACAATTTGGAAAAGGACAACAAGAGTAGTTGCACAACTTGAAAAATGTAATCAATTTTATTGAATTGCACCTGTAGAAATTATTGAATTGGAGTATGTTCTGTGTATATTTTAAAACACAACAAAAATAAACTATTAAAAATATTTATTAAACATTATGATAAGCGATCCTCACAACAATTCTACACGTTGGGTGTTAATATCTCTGCTTATAGAGGGGGTCACTAAGGTGCAAACAGTATAAGTGTACCAGGCCAATCCCAGGGCCACCACAGTTGCCTTTGCTAACATATTTGCTGTCAGCTTCCTCCTCTTTTCTTATTCATTGTGGGCAATTGGAGTGTTTGATTCTGAACCTGTGACTTGTGGTTTCTGTGATCACCTCTATTTACACAGTTGCCCAATATATGTCTATATTGTTTCCTTCCAAGCTCTGACTCCTCACTGGCAGCTCTTTACTGACCATTGGCTCTTGGATGTACTTTCAGAACTTGACATTCTTTCATATACGATGAACCCAGAAGTTCTAGGAAATCATCAAGGACTCTGACTTCTTCTCTGTCTTTTTTCTGCCAATCTGAAAGCATGGATTCTACCCTCAAAGTCACTTCATAGTCCAAGGTTGGTGCTGGAGATCCAGCCATTAATCTGAATTCCAGGCAGCAGGAAGGAAGAAGAGAATATAAAAACCAAAATTCCTTCAAGGTGAGTCAGTTTCCTTTAAGGAAACTTCCTGGAAGACCCTTATAAGATGTTGATTCACATCTCATCGGTCAGAACTAAATCAAATGCCCTCTTCTAGCTCCAAGGGAGGCTGGACAATACAGTTGTTTTTTAAAATCTGGGCTCATTAATACTTACAATGAAATTAGAGTTGTATAATTAAGAAAGAACAAGAAAAAGTTTACTTAGTGATAACTGTCGGTATCTGCTACAGCACCTGAAGGTAGCTTTGTACAGGGCTGCGCAACTAAGGAATGACCCTCTTGACATGGATAGATGACACTGGAAGACTTAGAATGGGCAGCACATTTAATACTTTCTTCACAACTTATATATCATTCTTGGCTATTGAGGGAAGCAGTCTTTACTTCCTAAGTTATTAATTTTCATTCCTTATTTTATTGAGTAAATGCATGTTTTTTAGCAACTCGGGGGGTTTGATGAGGTGATTTACATAAAGGCATATTTCAACTTTGGTATAGACTGTCAGAGTTGAAAATAGCCCCGGACAACTCCTTGTTCAACTGCACACTTTACAGATGAGGAAACTGAAGCCCAGAAGAGTGAAGTGATATGTCCAGTGTCATGCCACTTCTTAGTGGGCAGCACTGGGATTGAAAATGCTGAGGTTCCTGCCCCAGTACCTCACTTCCTTTTTCTATCAATACTTGGAGGCCTAAGGAGGTCAGGCTTTCAAAACTAAGAGAAAAGCAGGTTTGATTCCTTTGATTCAAGGTAGCTTTCTTGTGCAAAGTGGGTTAATAATATACTTACTTCATAGAATTTTTGTTAGTTAACTGAATTATTATTACTAATTACTGTGTATAAAGCACTTAGCAAAGTTCCTGCCAACATTTTGCTAAGTACTATTGCCTGCATGGTGACCATTTGCACCACTGAGAGGTTCTCAATACATGGTGGTGCAAACAGTTGTCATGCTTGGCTGCTAACTGAAAGGTTGGTGATTCAGATCCACCCAGAGTTATCTCGGAAGAAAGACCTGGCAATCTACTTCTGAAAAATCAGCAATTGAAAACCCTGTGGAGCACAGTTCTACTCTGACACACCTGGAGTCATCATGAGTCAGAGTCTACTTGAAGACAACCGGTTTCATTTTTGGTTTACCTCAAATATGTACCTACAAGTTCCTTTTTAATTGTAGTTTTCCATACTGAGTACATATATAATTTATGTACAGATTTGTATATTAAGGAGTTTAAAAATACTTACTAAATATAAATTGAGATTAAACATAACACAAAACCATATAACTGATAAACCAAAAAATCCCATTGCCATCAAGTCTATTCTGATTCACAGCCACCCTGTATATAACTGATAGATAAACTTAATTTTATTTACTTTCTCAGAGGCTAACTGAGGACATTTCAAATGAAGACCTTTCAGCTGTCATTTTTTGTCTTTGAACAGGTTCTGTGCTTCTTATATAATTGGGACCTGTGTTTGGCCTCTTCTTGTGTGTAGTGATGGTCAGTGCACTCAGGGCCAACCTCATCCACTTAAGGGTGTACCAGAAGTCTGAGGTTTAATGCAGGGGCATAAGAGGCATTATATTGCATTTCTATTTATCACACATGGGATGACACAAACAGGATGCAATGAAAAAATAGAAATAATTAAAACAAGGAAGAGTTATACAGAGATTCAAAGTTTGGAAAGAGGGCAGTTCTGCAACAAAAGGAGCTCAGTCAAGAATAGTTCTTCCTACACAGCTTCCTGTTTGGGCTTCATCTGCTCATCAAGGAACATGACTTTAGTACAGTCCCAGTTGAAAAGATTTGGAAATATGATTCCCCCGGCAACAAGCTCTGGAGTAACATAAATTCTTGATAGAAGAATCCTCTAAGGTTCCTAGAGAAAAGTCAACTTTTTTAATGATGCCTTTGCTTTCTGTGCCCCAAGCAGAGCTTTTCCTGTGGGGCTTATTTCAGGTTTCTAATAATGATTTATTTATTCTAATTGTGAGTTGACTACAGTAGGGATGGGAACAGGGACTGGGATTTGTCATAATCATTAAGGAAGTGGCAAATTTGTAAGTGTAAGATTTACGTTTGAAACCTCATTACTGAGCAGTGACTAAAATACATCCCACATGGGGAGGAATAGCAAGCACTGGGGAATGCAAAAATGTCACTCACACCCATGCACACACAGGACTGATATAGCCGTTGTAATTGGTTTGCCAAGTGGAGGATAGGCAGCTGCCAATGTGGTAAAGATTACAGCCAAGAGAGCCCTATGAGGCAATTCTACTCTATCACATGGGGTTGTTATGAATCGAAATTGACCTGGTGGCACCCAACAACAACAATAAACATGATGACTTCAGTTGCCCCATGCTGATCAAAATGTACCTCTCTCATCAACTCAGTGCTGAGTGAAATTTCATAATTAGAGACTAATTTTTTGGCTAAAATTTTGTCTTCTTTAAAATAGAAATGCCTGGAAGGGGGTATGGAATGTGAATGACCCCAGCAAGCTTTAGTAGTCTCTGTGTTGATGAGTGTGTGAGCTCCTCCTTGAGAACTGGTTTTGATGTACCATTGAAGGCAAAGCAAGCACTAGGATTGTGAAAGTTTGGGAAAGAGAAATTTCTAGAAATGGGTCCAGAAAGTGAAGACTGGGAGGTGTAAGGGAAACCTCATCTGACTTCATCATTTGGTCTTTGTGTGTGGTTGTTATTAAGTGCCATCAAGTTGTTTCTGACTCATAGCGACCCTATGTACAACAGAACGAAATACTACATTATCCTGCACCATCCTCACAATCGTTGCTATGTTTGAGCCCATTGTTGCAGCCACTGTGGTATGGTAGAGTGTGGGTATTTGAAAACTATGATGTTGGCGGTGGGAGAGGAAGTAGAGACAAGATGGAATACTCAGGAACCCCGAGCCTGTCTGTGGATTAAGTTATGTTGGGTAGATGAGCCTTAGATAAAGTTTTGCAAAAAAAAAAATTATTTCAGAGGCTGTATCACTTCTTCTGTCAGATCTCATCTTCCACACTATTGGGCCCCTCCCTTGCCACTTTCAGGCTCATCTGTCTTCCAGCAACCCTATGTCTGTCCCATTCCCTCTGTAAGTTATTATTGTTATATGTATATTACTGATAATTTATCAAGGTTCTTCCAAGTGGTAGCATCTCTGCTAGATTCTTCAATTTTCATAATTTAATTTAACCCTTACAACTACCCTGTGAATTTTTATCATTATCCCCATTTTTCAGATGAGGAGTTTAAGAATAAGAGATATTAATAAATATTTTTTGAGGTGCCACAATACAGGTTTTACATATGGTTCTAAAGATACAAAAGTAAATGAAACTATTTCCCCTCCATTACATTCATGGAGGGATATGGATGATCCCACAGATAGTACATTGTGAGTAGAGCTACAGTAGATCTAAAGATAGAGACTTCTTGGCTAATCCTTATTGGTATGAGCTGATATCCTTCTGGCATTTTGCTAGGGCATGCTCAAGTAGCAAAAACTCCTTGTAATGTGCAATTTCAGGTGCTTGATGAACTTACTGATTTAGCTTTATTTTCCTGACCTAGAGCTCAACAACTGTAGGTGAGATTGCTTCTTCACAGGTGGACTAAGGAACATTTTGATCATATCTGCTCCAAATGCTCTTTTGTGTATCTTAGCTTGGATTCCCCACAAAAAACAGCAATGGAGACAAGGACTTGTATATAGTGTATGCACTTTTTAGAAGTGATACCAGGGAACAAGCTTGGAGGGAAGATGAAAAGTGGAACAGGGAAGGATGGAAAACCAGTCCAAGGGCAGGTTATTGAGCTGCTAACTTGAAAGGGAAACTTTGGATCAATCTTTCTGAGGCCCATTGGAGATACATGAAGAGTGATTCACTAGAGACACAGAAGAGAGGAACATTTATCCACTAGCTCTCAGGGGGTATTAACTCCTTTATGCTTCCAGGTTTGCACATCACTAGAATAGCTGAGTGGATTCCCGCAGGTATTCCACACTGTGGTTGGAGGGAAGTCCTAGAGCAGAAGGCAGAGATAGATAAGTGGTGTAGCCAAGCAAAGGTACTGTTTGGCTATGCCTGGGTGCAGCTGGCTGCCCTAGCAACAATAGAAGCCAAAAAGATGGGTTGAGTAATATGAAATGAGGCATAAAACACGTCCAACACAGAGAGCTTGGTGTTGGGGCCTGAACTCAGGCCTGGTAAGAATACTTACAATAGAGGGTATAGGATACTATAGCTGTAAGGTATGGGCCAACATTATGTGACTTGTGATGCACCAAAAGCTTAGAAAGGCTTTTTGCTTCATTTACCTGTTACTTGGTATGAAATTCCATCCCTTATTGTAGTGCTTTGAGTTAAGGCATCATGTCTAAATTACAAGATGAAGAATATTTCACTGGAGGGAGTGTTCATCATACCACTAATGTCCAATATCTTACTAGACACTAGATCTTCCTCAGCACAATCCTGATCATGTAACTCCCCATTACCTAACACACTCCATACATTCTTGTCCTGGCATTCAAGTATCTCCCCATATGACCCAGGCCTGATCTCCAACTGTTCGCCTAGTTGGACTTGCATTCTGCCAAACTAAAGACCAAGGTGGATTTCCAGACAGAGTACCTGGAGAGGTTGGAGACCCAAGCTTTATTCTGGAATCTACCACTAAATATCTCTGTGAGCAATTGGGTGTTAGTTTTCCTGCCTGAAAAAGATAAGAGATGGGGGTAGAATTAGGTCAGCAGATACCAATCCTGCTAAATATCCAGACCAGTGGGGGGATTTAGAAGAGAAACACGGATTATCAGGTACTGCCCCTGGAAATTCTGATTTATTATATCTAGGTTGGGGCAGTAAGATATATATTTTTAGTAAGTATATAATTATCTAATTCAATTATACAGCCAGGGTTGTGAACTACAGGATTAGATGGATTTTTAATATTGCTTCAAAGCCATGCTGTCATTGTTAGTTGCCATTGAGTTGGCCCTGACTCATGGTAACCTTATGTGTAATGGATTAAAATGCTGCCCAGTCCTGCACCATCTTCGTGATTGTTGGTACGTTTGAGTACATTGTTGCGGCTATTGTGTCAGTCCATCTCATTGAGATTTTCTCTCATTTTTGCTAATCCTCTGCTTTACCAAACATAATGTCCTCTTTTAGAGATTAGTCTTTCCTTACGATGTGTCTACAGTAAGCAAGCCAAAGTTTCACCATCAAAGCTATAAGGGTATGAATTAACTGTCACTGAGCTCAAGCAATATTCTGAGAGATTGGGAAACAGCGGTAATGTTTGCCATGAAAGAAGGGAGTTTAGAAAAACATCAAAGCAAGTAAAACAGGGAAACAAAAGTCGTTGGGTCCAACAGAGAGGAGTAATCAAGCTACCAGGCCATCAGGTTCAATATGAGGCATGACAGCTGGAAAGGGAGCTGAGCATACTATCGGAAAGGGTAAAGATGGAGGATAGGGACCATCAAGGAGAATTCCAACAATTTAACAGTTTTGGAAAAGACTGCTCTTAACTGATGGGAACTGTTCTTTATTGTCCAGCTTCAATTCCAGGAGAAGACAGAGAAGGTTCATTTCTTCTCTGCATCAATATTGTGCCATTGCCTGGATAAACCGGAATCTAGGCAGTATATTGAATGCTCTCCTCTGAATTCACGTAGCATTTTATTTTTTCTGTTTCTGGATCTTTTCACATTTTTCTGCATATTTAGTTATGTGCTATCTCATCTTTTCCAAGAGATTGTCAGAGTTTTAAAAGCAAGGACCTGGCTTTATACATTTCATTATCTTCCACAGGGAGATATTAAAACTGTCGTTAAGAACACTGCATTTGGAGTCAGATGTACCTAGGCTTGAATATGGCCTGTGTAACTTCACATCTGGGAATGATTTCATCTCTAAAATGGAAGTAACAAAATTGAGCTCATAGGATTTGGGGAGAATTAAAATGAAGCATTATACATAAAATGATATTGGATCCAGGCAGGTTAGGCTTAATATATAAATGCTCGAACAGGTAGAGAGTTGAATATACTATAACTGACCAATACATGGTAAATTATTATTATTATTATTATTGCACAACACTTTGCATATTAAAACAAACAAACAAAAAAAAACCCGAACTGGTAGCCGCGGAGTTGATTCTGACTCATGGCGACCCCATGTGTATCAGAGTAGAATTGTGCACCACAGGGTTTTCAATGGCTGATTTTTTTGAAGTAGATCACCAGGCCTTTCTTCTGAAGTGCTTCTGGGTGAACTCAAGCTACCAACTTTTTGGTTAGCAGCTGAGTGCTTTACTGTTTGCACCACCCAGGGATGTCTTCGCATATTACTGATATTAATTGAACAAATAATGTTTCCAAAAGCCTATTCAATTATTATCAAGGGCATAAGCAAAAATTTCTTCAGTTTAAAGTTATCTTCTAAGCTGCGATCCCAAGGGAACCTCTGGCTTTCCACTTCTAATCAGGTCCCAGTTCTCTACACCTGGAATAAAACTGCTCTGTCCCCTGTCACTGGCAGGCACTAATGACAGGAGAGGATGCTGGCTCCCTTTTGCAAGTTGAAGAAGAGCCTTGGGGCAAAGTCTGTACCAGGTATCATGTTCTTTGGCTGAGAAGGAATTCTAAGGCAGTAAAGGCTCTGATCCTGTAAATAGGCCAGGGAGCAAACAAGTCGGTATATCCTTCCTTCATCCATGTTGTCACCAGGGCCATTTCTCTGCCTGAACAACTGAGAATAAGAACTTGTCTAAAAGATACAGTGCTGAGGCTCTAGGCTGAAGGAGTTGAGTAATGAATCTGGGTTAAACTTCTCCTAAGTTCCCAGCCTCGGGCATAAAAGGCTCTGAGAAAGACCACCTTACCTTTCTGCTCTGTCCAGGTTGATGGTAAGGAAGACACCCTAGGCACAGTTGGTCTGGCTCCAACCTCTGAGAGGGCTCTCTCCAAAGAGGGGCAGCATTTTTTATAAACTAGAGCAGAAACTGGAGCTGGAAGGACACAATAAAGGAATCAAAAATTTGAAAGCCACCTGGGCTCATCCTTGGGACCCTTCTTCCCAGGAGTACCTACCTTTACCATGGAGGCAGGTCCGTCTCCCTGAGTATGCTCCAGAGGGTACAATCACTTTGGGTCTGCAAGAAGAGAACCATAGGGATCAGGAAAGGCCTTTCTGCTGAAGTTCAAATTCTCTGTGTGGATCCAATTCTCAAGAATGAGGGAGGTGACTAGGAGGGGAATGATGGTCTCTCTTTTTTCTCTCTAAGAAGCTCTTTTCCCTTGTTCTCACAGAATGCCTTTAATGAGATTGATAGCCAGAAACTCCTCGGTGGCAGAGTTTGTCCTCGCAGGCTTAATGGACCAGCCAGAACTCCAGATGCCCCTTTTCTTCCTGTTCCTAGGTTTCTATGTGTTCACTGTGGTGGGGAACCTGGGCTTGATTACTCTGATTGGGCTGAACTCTCACCTGCACACCCCCATGTACTTTTTCCTGTTTAATTTGTCCTTCATAGATTTCTGTTATTCCACTGTCATCACCCCCAAAATGCTAATGAGTTTTGTCTCAAAGAAGAACATCATCTCTTATGCAGGGTGTATGACTCAGCTCTTCTTCTTTCTTTTCTTTGTTGTTTCTGAGTCCTTCATCCTGTCGGTGATGGCATATGACCGCTATGTGGCTATCTGTAACCCACTGGTGTATACCAGCTCCATGTCTCCCCAGGTCTGCTTAATCCTTCTGTTAGTTGTCTATGGGATGGGGTTTGTGGGGGCCATGGCCCATACAGCATGCATGGTGAGACTGACCTTCTGTGCCAACAGCCTCATCGACCACTACATGTGTGACATCCTTCCCCTTCTGGAGCGTTCTTGCACTAGCACGTATGTGAATGAGCTGGTTGTCTTTATTGTTGTGGGCATCGATATTGGCATGCCTACAGTCACCATCTTCATATCTTATGCCCTCATCCTTTCCAGCATTTTTCATATTCACTCCACTGAAGGCAGGTCCAAAGCCTTCAGCACCTGCAGCTCTCACATCATTGCAGTTTCTCTTTTCTTTGGCTCAGGGGCATTTATGTACCTCAAACCATCTTCTCTTTTGCCTATGAACCAGGGGAAAGTATCCTCCTTGTTCTATACCATTGTAGTGCCCATGCTCAACCCGTTAATCTATAGTTTGAGGAATAAAGATGTCAAAGTTGCTCTAAAGAAAACCTTGAATAAAAAATCATTCTCCTGAGAAAGGGGCAATACTTATGAAAGGGGCTTTTTTTTTTTTTTTTTCTTCAGTAGACAATTCAGGCTGCAGTGGTTACGGGGAAGAAATTTTGGCTCTCGGACAGGTTTATCCTCCCCACTTTAGGTAAGAGCTGCTATTGAGTCAGTTCTGACTTGTGGCAATTCCGTGTGTCAGGGTAGAGCTGTGCTCTATAGGGATTTTAATGGTTGATTTTTTTTAGGAAACAGATTCCCAGGTCCTTTCTTCTGAGGCACCTTTGGTTGGATTCAAACTTCCAGCCTTTCAGTTAGTAGCTGAGAACTTATGTGTTTACACTCTCCACTTTAAGGGTTCTTTAATTTATGAAGATTTCCTATAGAAGAGCTACATTGAATGGGTCTTGAGAATCAGTTAATTCATCTCCCACCTTTATCTGAGAATAAACACAGGCTTATGTACCTTCCCCAAAGTTGTTCATCTACTTAGTTTTTGAGCTGCGACTAGGACTCAGGCTCTTGATTTCTAATACTGGTTACTATCCATTGTGGCTCACTTTCTTCCTCCCTCAATCTCTGCCAGATTTCATTTCAAGTGTGAGCTGGGCTAGGACGTTAAAATCTGGTTCTGTCTACAGAATTTTCAAGCAACTTTTCCAGGACTAATTTTAAATATCACATTTTTGCAAGAAGGTAGGAGGTATGGGATTATGTTGAGATGGTCTTGGCTAAATGATCAGATAAATTCTTGAAGAATTTTACAGTGTGCAGGGAAGTGTGCTAGGACCCAGGGAGCAGCAAGCATAGCACCTCCTGAGTTAGTGGTGTGGAGCTTCAGGGACTTAGGATTTAAAAAGATTTGACAATGCTGGGGTGGAGTGGGATGGGGGGGATAGAACTTACAGAAAATATCAAGGTTAAGAAGAACAGAATTTGCAAATTATTTCACACACAATCTTTTCCTTGCTTTTAAATTGTGATTTAAAGCCAGGGTGGAGAAGGCTGCAGTTCAGGGTGATCAGTTAAGGACTGAGAAAATGTTTCAGAACTGTACAAAACCTTGTGTTACTAGACAGTAATTAGCAGAGGAAATGACCACTGGGTGTTATGGTACTGCATGCAGCAGAGACTATGCAGGTATTCTCTGTGTGCCTCTCCAGGTCAGCTTTCTGCCCCTATGTACCTTACTCCATGCCCTGGGAGGTATTCCTTAATAGATGGTGTCCATGGACTCCTTTGTTCCCTGGTTTCTGGTTGGGCTAGGCCAACGGAAGCATCAGCAGAGGAAATCAGAGGGCAGGAGGAGGGAGATATTACAATATTTATTTCCCTGACTTCCTCCTAGCTGGATTGTAGGGGTGGTGCCTGTGATTACAGTAACTTCTCCCTCCTCTTGCTTCTTCAGGCTGAGGGGGGTAATGTCTCCCTGCTTTGCTAGGCCTGGGTGCTTCACCATCCCTTTGTGATTTCTCTGAACCCTGCCTGCATTTTTGCACGCAGTCCCCTCATTATATTTTTCAATTACTTTGAGTAGATTATCTGATTTCTGCTGGGACCCTGACTAGTGCACCTTCCAGTAAAGCGTAAAAGAGTTGGTGCAAATCAGATTTGTAAATCCATAGCCAAAGGGTATTGTGTGGAGGGAGGAAGAGTTGTCTTTTGATTTCAAAGAAAATTATAAGTGGTAAAGATTCTTTGCGAAGCAATATGTGAAACGTTGCTAATATGTGAATAGTGATAACATGTCTGAATACTTTTGACTTATGAGATTCTCCTTAGGCAAATTCTCTTCTATTTGAAAAACAGAAGTTTGAATAGCATTTAGTTTTGCCTTTCAGTATAGGACAGGTCAATGAGGCTGAATTAAAAAGAATGAGAGGAGTGTGCTTTAGATAGAATGAAATAGACAAACAGCATGGAGCCCAGGTAACTGAGGCAGGTTAAAGGGGCAGGCAGAGCAGCATAATATTTCAGAAAGAGCAGGGATTATGGAGTTGGAGGCTAGAATCAATTTTGAAGCCTAGCTCTCATGTGTGACCTAAGTAAGTTACTTGCTGTCTCTGAGTCTCATCTTTAACAATGTTTTTCACAGAATTATTAAGAAAATTAAATGACAAGTACGTTCCCATCCCTGCTAGGCTCCCTTCCTCCTAGTATCAGCATGTTCTCTAATTTATTTTGTGACCTTGGGGAAATTGCTTTATCTTTTTGGGCCCATGCTTGCTTATATGAAAAAAATGACCATGTTCTACCAGATTCTTTCTATGTTCCATTTAAAATATATATTTATTTTTATATTGACTAGGGTCGCTATGAGCCGGTTGGGTAGTACATGTTCGTGGTATTTAAAATTATTACCAAAGAATAATCAGTGAGTGCAAGTCTGCCTTTACTCCAGTTTCAGGTCCTCCTATACTCCTCCTCATGTCCAATCACTGTTACTTGTTGCTTGTATAGGTAGTTTCGTCTTACTACTATGGGGTTTTGTTCCAACGACTCTGTCCTAAGTCGGTTATTACGTAAGACTTTTTTTTTTTTTTTAATTTTCATTATTATTGCCTTTTATTGTCAATATCTTTGTAAATATGCTCTTTATTTGTTTTTGGGAGTTGAAAACATTACATATAAACTTACAGATATGATGACAGTAAATTATGCACTACAACATTGTATGCAGTACATATTATTAATGATAAGATCTATGTTATGGATTGAATTGTGTCCCCCCAAAATATATGTTGTAAATCCTAGCCTCTATGCCTTTTTTTTTTATGCCTGTGGTTATAATCCTATTTGGGAATGGATTGTCTTTGTTATGTTAATGAGACAGGAGATATAAAAGAGACTAAACAAGCAAGATGTCAAACAGAGATGGGGAAGATTGACGCCAAACCACATGGAGATCTTCAAGGAACCAGGAAACAGAAGCTGAAGAGACAGGGACCTTCCCCCAGAGCTGACAGAGAGCTAAA
The DNA here is from genome assembly GCF_024166365.1 of Elephas maximus indicus. Classification (NCBI taxonomy): domain Eukaryota; kingdom Metazoa; phylum Chordata; class Mammalia; order Proboscidea; family Elephantidae; genus Elephas; species Elephas maximus. Next base: position 25,653,837 of record NC_064835.1, on the reverse strand, counting down.
GCCTTCCCCTAGAGTTGGCTCCCTGAATTCAAACTTCTAGCCTCCTAAACTATGAAAAACTAAATTCCTGTTTGTTAAAGCCATCCACTTCTGGTACTTCTGTTGAAGCAGCATTAGATAACTAAGGCAATGTAAGAAAAAAAAAAGACAGAAGTAGGTACCTTTTGTTGTAATTCAAATACATCGTAAGTTGGGGGAAAAAAAAAAAGTACTACCTGTATATTTCTCTAGAGTCTTTGCGTATACGTGTGTGTGTGTGTCTGCACAGTATACATCACACACACACGTGTTCTTTTTCTTGTCTTAAAATTCTGTGAAAAGCCGCTTTAAAATGTATCTACTGATGGAATTAATTAGAACAGGAGGGAGTTGGGGGATGTTGCTGAGATAAATAAATGCATAAAAAAGCAGAAAATATGTATATACTGACTTTGCAGGGCGCCATAGCAAACTTTCCTTTTTTTTACTCTTCCAAATGAATATGTTTTATATCCTCCCAGAATGGCTTCTGGGGACATGTTAATACAATGGTTTGGTAACTTTGCAAGTTTCATAGTGATGTTATTGAGGGAAGATTACTATTTTTCTCCTTTTTTACTAAAAGTAAAATTTGGGGAAATGTTTTGAGACTATACAAATAAATTGTTCCTTTTCAAATGTTCGTACATTAATTTTAACATCCATTGATGATATTTGCCTGAATCAGTTATTACTTTGATGATTTAAAAATGGAGATTTTCTAGCTCCATCAGTTTTTCTTCATTTTTTAGTCGGCGTTCTACTGTCAGGAAACACGTTTTCTTCTCCTTCATTTACTGATTTTTATCATTATGGACTTATGCATTCTCATTTTATCTAATGGGTAATAATTAATTATTGTCATTATTTAATTTGATGCTCAGCTTATCCCCATAGGCCACTGGTTCCTATGTCCTTTTGACATATGGCTATCAGATTTTTGAGCACTTTATTACTCTCTTGCAAAAAACATGCTTCAGTATCATCCTGTACTTTCCCTGCCTCAGCACTGGTTCTATTTATAGATGAATGATGTTTAAGACTAAGATATGCATGCTAGATGGGATGTATTTAATGAAATTCTGTAAGCAGGTATTTAATGGGAGAGTATTCATGTTTGTAAAATACTCTTTATATGTTTGTCCATGTGAGGATTCCCGTCTGTGAGCAAATGATAGGCTTGCTCTCTATGAATGGACCAATCCTTTTTGGTTCAAAGCTGATGATTCCTAAATGTCATCTATGGTCCTCTTAGCATCACTTTTTACTGCTCAAATGCCAGTTTCTTCAGGTTCCTATCAGTTACTGGTGGGACTGTATGAAAGGTAGAAATAGGTCATGGGTAGGAGGAAAAAAAGCCCTGAGACTCTTGGCCACACAATTTAGTTGAAAATGCCATTTTGTCTTGTCTCCTTAACAGATGTGACTGGTAGTCCCAATTCCTTCCTCCACTCACATTGTGTCTTCCAGTGCCCTTTTTTCCTTTCCAGACTATCATGATTTGAGGATGATGGTAGACAAGATGGTCCCATTCAAATGACTCATGCTCTTCAAACTCTGAAAATCTCAAAACCTAATAATAACATCTGTTAAAACTCACAACCGTATGAAGTAATTATCTCTACAGATGGGTAAACTGAGGCTTAAAGAAGCTAAGGAACTTGTCTACGATTGCACAGAGAGTAGTAGTAAAGAATTGAATTTAGGTTGTCTTACTTTAGAGCCCACACTCTTAACACTAGCTGCCTTCTGAGTGTGTAAGAACTAACACATGTGTCATGGACAGAAATGGATTTTTTTATGGGTTCATGGATTGAATTATGTCCCCCCAAAATATGTGTCAACTTGGCTGGGCCATGATTCCAGTATTGTGTGGTTGTCCTCCATTTTGTGATCTGATGTAATCATCCTATGTGTTGTAAATCCTAACCTCTATGATGTTAATGAAGCAGGAATAGATGCAGTTGGTTAATGAGGCAGGACATAATCTACAGGATTAGGTTGTATCCTGAGTCACTCTCTTTTGAGATATAAAAGAGAACAGAGTGGAGAGGGACTTCCTATCACCAAGAAAGACGAGCAAGGAGCAGAGTATATTGTTTGGGCCTGGGGTCCCTGTGCTGAGAAACTCCTAGGCCCAGGGAAAGATTGACTAGAACCTTCCTCAGGAGCCAGCAGAGAGAGAAAGCCTTCCTCTGGAGCTGGTGGCCTGAATTTGGACTTGTAGACTCTGAGATAATAAATTTTTGTTACACCAGCAATAGATAACTAAGACAACATGTGATGCATATATAGCCATCCTGTGCAATATTCAAATTACTTACCATATTGCCTTTGATCTGAACAAGCCCCTATAGATCCTTATTTGGAAACACTTTGCCAAAAAGATATGTGAAGGAAATGATACTAAAGATTTTTCTCCTTTTTTAATGCACTATGCTTGTAGGGTTAGTAATAAGTATGAGAGCTGATGAACTACTGTTATATGGATTGTGAAGTAATTTATTTATTTGAAGTTATATTCCTAACTTCAGCTAGGTGGTCTAACACATGCAGGGAACTCAATGCCTGGCAGATATATAAAAAAAATAAATATAGAAGGTGCTAAATGAATGTTGAGCAAATCTCTAATGAGACCTTAAAATATTTAAATTATGCAGTGTTTTGTTTTTAATTTAATTTTAAATCCTTTTTCTAAAATTTGCAAAAGCAATGCTTGAGTGCTGTAGGAATACGTGAAAGTAGAGAGAAGCAAAAGATGAAAAAATCCATGATCCCACTGTTTAAAGATAACCACTTTTAGCCTTTTAATAAATATTTTTTGGCATATTTTTCTGTGTGTATGTGGGCATAGTTTTGATGATTTAGATCAGTTTGCAAAAACTATAAATACATGCAAAAAGGTTTTGTAAATTTATTTTCATTCTGCAATACGTTGTGAAATTTCTATGTGGATAACTGTATATGAAAATCGTGATTTTAAGTGACTACATTGATTGTGTTTAAAGCTGTAAGGTCAGTGGAATGATGCAAAATTCTCTCTGCTACACAGAAAAGCAGCATTGTTTCCTCTTTGCCAAGAGCGTTTTAACAGTAATGTGCTCATCTGCATGATCCTAAGTTCTTTTTCCAAAATTTAAGAGTAGCTTTCTCTTTTATTTATCCTTCTCTTCCCTTCAGTCTCTTAAATTATGCTTGATTCCCTTCGTCATACTTAGGTGTCAAATCTGCATAGCCCTCCCGCCACCTTAGTTCAGGTTTCCTTGTCTCCAAGCTCATCCTCCTCATTTCCAAAGGTCAAAATGCAAGTATGGCCTTGCCAAGCTTTTCCCATCTTGCTCACCAATGACAACAGTAAAGTCTAAATTCTGTGATGCCAACCAGTCTGGGCCCAAACTGTGATTCTAGCTGCATCTTTGCTTTCTCTAGAAGTGGAGGAACCTCTATGTACGAGGCAGGCAAATAAGGAAGGAATGCTTTCTTTTCCCCGTATCCTCTCCCCTCTGTACCCCAAGGGAAAGGAGTGATTTATAGGATTCATGAGAAATTGGGAGGAGGAATTTGTAATGTGACTCAGAGTGGCCCAGTCCCTTCGCATACCCCCTCTCCCAGTTTACTTGTAAGGTCAGGCCCCATGGTCAGGCCCCATTCTCAGGATCCACGCTCTTCTCTTTCATTTGCAACCCCTGCCCTGCGCTGTTGTACTGCTCAGTTTAAGCCTAGATTCATAAATTTAATCCATGTTGTACAAAGAGGAAATTACAGGATCCCATTGTACATACATGTCCAAGTTGGGCTCACCAATAAACTTTATCAGCAACAAAGGTGGTATTTTTATCTAATTTTTCTATTGGTTCTTGACAGAGAAGGAAGAGAGATGTGATTAGTTATCATCCTTAACCCACCCTATCAATCTCCCATTCCTCCCAGCCATGTGTACAATGATTCAATTCTCAATGTCACTTGCCATTCTCCAAATTTGCAGTGGGTTTTTTCTTTTTTACTCTTTGTACTTCCTTTTCTAGTTTCATTGCTCACAATGCCCTTCTGATTTTCTATGCTGGTAACCTTCTACTTATTATTAAAGATGAAAAGCAATGTATCTTAAAAACTATATCATAAAGCAGATTGTGTATTTCCATAGTAACAATGGAATACTTGGAGACTGTTTCTGAATAAAGATCTAGCATAAAATAACCGTATATAAAATCGAAGATATATTTTCTATAATAACCTGATTTTTAAAAGCACAGTTATTTTTCAAGTTTTGCTTAGTGTGCAAAAGACGTACTATACCTTGATTTTATAAGACATCTTAATAAGCAATAAAGTGAATATAGAGTACATGAAAAATAAAACTATTATAACATTGACCAGTTTAAACATACATTAGCTATTTAATTAGTGAAAGTAATTATTGTGCCATTAGAATCCTAAGACGTTAAATGTAATCCTTTTTTGGGGGGGGAGGGTGTATGGTTCACTTGATATTAAAAAAGCTGCCCTCCATTTAGAGATAATTGAATAATTATCATTGAATAATTTGTTTATCCAGCAAAGAAGCATATTTTCATTCCACTAAGCAGCAAATTCAACTTATAAAAAAGGAGTCATTAAAAAATTGATGGTTTTAAAAACTTTGTACAAGAATATGAAGAATAACAGTTTCTGAAATATGAAATGTTCATTTTATCCTCCAAACCACATCTAAACACCACTTCCTTGGAAGGAAAAAAATCATTCAAAATAGAGCAAAACTTAGAGGTAGGATTTGTAACTCCCCTTTAAGAAGGTGATTGTGGTAAGTGTTTCTATCCTCATCACAAGAATACAAGAAAGCCCCCCACAACCTGAATGCCGCTTCCTTCCTTACTCCCCACCCACAGCCCCCTTTATCTCCAGTCCCTACTGTACCACTCAGGGTTCTTAGCGGGAAACAAAGGAAGTTGATTTTAGTTAACTTCGGTAAAAAGGAATTTAGTGCCTGGACTAGGGTAGTTCACACAATCTTAAAGCAGACTGGGGCACCAGCTTTTGGAACCAGGCAGGATCTAGGGGAAGCCAGGCAGTCGAATTACAGCCAAGTTATACCACAGAGCAGTTTGGTCAGGCTGTGCTGATTACTGCTGCCACTAGTGCCCAAAGTTTGTTGTCAGTGGGGTTTTTGTTTTATTTTGTCTTGTCAAAATGAAATACGAATTGTTCCTGTTTTCTTTGCGTCACTTGTGCCAGAAGGAGAGTCCTGCTTGGGAACATTTGAGTGGCTGAATCCAGGTCTTATGTTCCTATCTCATCTTTCAGGGTCTGGGGAGCTTTCACAGAAGGAGGAGAGTCTTGTTTTCAACAAAGCTCATGCAGGACAGATTCCTCAAACATGGGAGGAGTTCCAATGCTGAATGTTACAAATAAACAAGCATCCATTATCCCGTCTTACTTCCTAGTTTTAAACCTCAATTTCAGTTCCTTACGGAGGCCTTCTTTAACCTTCCAGAATCAGTAGGGCCTCTCTGTTAAATGGTGTCATAGCACCCCACAACTTTCTTCTGGCACACTTATTATATTTGTAATTAATTTTTTGTAAGTATCTGTTTAGTCTATTTTTCTCCACCTAGATTATAAATTTGTATGGGCAGTGGCTGGGTCTGTCCTGATTGTTGCTTTCCTCTTAGAGCAAAGCACAATACATAAAATATGTTTTCTGCATTTTTGGACCATCTTTAGTCTACATTTTAAAAATTATCTTCATATTTCAATTTTTCCCTGTCTCTTTTTCTCTCTCTTGCTCACTGATGGTGATTTCTGAATAATTTCTTCAGGTAATTCCTCCAGTTTACTTACTTTCCCTTCACCCATGTCTAATTGCCTATTTAACATATCCATGAAGTTCCGAATTTCAATTATCATATTTTTATTTCTAAAAGTTCTGTTTGATTCTTTCAAAAATCTGCCAGGTCAGTTTTGATGGCTCTTCATCATATTTTCAAGTTGCTCTTTTATTGCCTTAAACATGTTATATCCATTTATTTTGTTTTCTCTCCTTGACAAGCCTTATAATTTTACAGGTCTAATTCTACAGTTTGGTTTCTAATTCATGGTGATTCTCCTTCAGGGAGGCCTAGTTTGTGTTTGGTGATTTTTATTATGAGCTCCTGATCTTTGGATATTTATATGGGAAAATACTTTGATATCCGGATTTAAATTGTGTTCTCTTGAAAATATGTAATATGAATTCTTTGTCTCAGACACAGAGGTGATTATAAATTCACAGGAGGTATTTTATCTCTTTTTCTGTCCTCTGAGAGCCAAGGCCAAGTTAAGCACATATTGTTGTCTTCTTTCTCTGTGGGACTTTTGTCCTTCTCTAATTAGCCACTGAATGTTTTCTTTTTGTGATCCAATATGATGAGTGACTCATAGTTCCAAAGTCTGAACCTGCTCGAGACTCAGGCTTTATTTTTTTTACGTCCTGCGTATGCAGCCCATTCGAACTTTGGGTCCAGGGCCTATATACCCTTCTGGATTCTTGCTTTATTATCTTTTCTCCTTCGGTCACATAGGAATTCAGTAAATTTTTGCCAGCTCAAGCATTAACAAATTGATTATTTTATATTTTATCTGAAATTATTAGTTTCATTTTCCCAGGAAAAATTTTTCTATTTATCAAGTTTGTGATGTTGCTGGAAGCGGTTGGCCTTATTAAATATTTACTGAATGAATAAATGAATATATGGACTTCTATTCTAATGAACAGAGATACTTCTCTCTGTCTCTTCCTCTCTTGAGCCATTGCTACACATCTGCTAAACTGTCATTCAAGAGTGGAAAATGCAATAGCTGATAAATTATGTACACTAAAAAGAAATGCTGCTTTCTTCATAAAAATAAATTTCAAAAGTATCATCTAAATATCGAACTATAAGAGATTTTTGGGATAGTGAGGAGGAATTGGACAAAATAATCCAGTCCTGTGCTAGAGATTCTTCTAGCCATTTCTCTTGAGTAGTTTTCCTGATTTTCACCCACCAGTATGCATGTCTCAGAGGGGGCACTGCTCTCCCTCAACACTGGTTGCTGCTGCTATGTGGTACATCTTGAGACAAGACCAAAGGGTTCTAACATGAGTGTCCTAAAGTCTGGGGGATGGCAAAAGGGAAATGAGTGTGAGAGAGATAGTGAAATCTAAGTGAAAGTTGTGTTCTTTTGTGACCTAACTGTCGAAGTCACAAAGCATCACTTCTGCCATACTCTGTTGGTTGGAGAAGTTCCAAGCCCCTGACTGGATGCAAGGGTAGGGGATGTAGACTTCATCTCTTGATGGGAGATGTGTTAGTCACATTGTATCCAGAACATGTGGGATGCAAGGTACGTATGTGTGTGTGTATGTGTTGGTATGGTGTATATTTGGAAAATACCATCACACTCCCACACACACACACACCACACACAAACACACATTGTATAGTTGTTATAAACATCATAACATTAGGAAACATACAGCATAATTCCAGGCACTCTGTAGTTGTCCCATATATATTAATTCTCTATTTCTTCCCTTTATATAAGAAAAATATAATGGGTTTTTATTTTAAGAGGCACAAGACACGCGAGATTAAAATTGTGTTATTTTTGTATGTTCTAGCATGCTGAGTTGTTAAGTCCATAAATTCCCATTTTACAAATGAGGAAATTATGGGTCAAAGATGTTTAGTAATTCTATTCTTAAACTGGTTCACCAGATGGTTTATTAAAATGTTAATTTCTGTTCTTCATTTACGTTTTAAGTGCACATTTTATTTAATGTAACAGAAGGATATAGTTCAATGAATTTTTGCATACTGAACGTATCTGTGTAATCAGCAACCTTATCAGAAACAGAATATGACCACTAACCACAAAGAACCCTTCGTATCCCTTTCCAGTCACTACCCCCAAGCCCCTAACCAAGGGTAACTGCTGTCTTTTAACACCACAGATTGATTTTTCTAGTTTTGAACTTTATATAAATGGAGTTATAAAGTATGTACTCTTATGTGTCTGGCTTCTTTTACTACATAATAGGTTTGTGACATTTATTCACATTGCATGTGGTTGTAGGAGCCCTGGGGTCATAGTGGTTAGGAACTTGGCTGCTAATCAAAAGGTCAGCAGTTTGAATCCACCAGCCTCTCCTTGGAAACCCAATGGGGCAGTTCTACTCTGTCCTGTAGGGTCGCTATGAGTCAGAATTGACTCGATGGCAACAGGTTTGGTTTTGGTTTGGTATGTAGTTGTATGCCATTAACTTTCATGGCTATATAGAATTCTGTTTTTTAAATATGTACAGTTGACTGACATGTGGGTTGTCTTCAGTTTTTGGTTATTATGTATGATATTGCTATTAACATTTGTAACATGTTTTTTGATGAACATATATACTTATTTCTGTTGGGTATACACCTAGGAATGAAATTTCTGGGTCAAAGATATGTACATGTTCAATTTTGTGAAATACTGCCAAACAACCAATAAATACCAATGTACAACAGTATGCAGCAATGTGTTGTACCAATGCAATTCCTTTCCTTTATTTTTCCCTTCCAGTGACTTTATTAGTGACTTCAGGCAGATGTCCAAGGTTCGTAGTTTTTTGCTTTAGGGTTTTTGGCTAGCTAGAAATCACAAGAATCTTGCTGTCAATGCACTTTCCCTTTTTGAAGCTGAAGTCTACTGAAGAGATTAGCATTGGTTGACCCGGAAGAGTAAATTCACTTAAGGAGGACTTTAAGGGCAAGAAGCATGCAAAACAGAGACTTGCTTAGGAAAAAGAATGGAGGTAAGTGAATCTAGGGGACAGAGCACCTAAATAGCTGTTGAATTCTTCTTAATAGGCTAACCACATGATTTATTACCTGAATTCAGACAGCTTTGAGATTGAGAGGGTGTGCTATTAGTAATTATGCAGGGATAACGGATATAAATCAGTACTGTCCCGGGCAAACTGAGCTTATTTTAGGGAGCCTCAATAGGAACATGCAAATGCAGATGCTCACATATTCATGTAGCAGACCATATGGAGAGCAGCTTTGTCTTCTGGGGAACGGTGGAATTAAAGCCTTCAGGTACACCTGCTTGTGTACCTTCAGCATGCACATGTGTAGAATAACCTTTTGCAGGTGTGTGTCTGTGTGTGTGTGCATGTGCTTCCTTGCATGTGTGTTGTGACATTTTAATCTCTTTATATATAGCAAAAACTTGTCTGTGGCCTTTAGTAGACCTAAGGATAGGTGGTCTTTGTGTTGCTGCTGGTGGATATCACTATTGTTATGAGCAGAACAGCTTATAGTGCTAGAAGTCTTTTGACAGACATGCTCTCAGATATCCTATGGGAGAACATTATAGCCCCTATAGCCCTTATTTGACTTTTTTTTTTTTTAGTCCTACTCTCAAAGTTGACATTAACAGCTTGCAATATGCAGATGACACAACATTGCTTGCTGAAAGTGAAGAAAACATGAAGCACTTACTGATGAAGATCGACAACTACAGCCTTCAGGATGAATTACAGCTCAACATAAAAAAAAAGAGACTCCTCACAACTGGACCAATAAGCAACATCATGGTAAATGGAGAAAAGGCTGATGTTTTCAAGGATTTCATTTTATTTGGATCCACAATAAACACCTATGGAAGCAGCAGTCAGGAAAGCAAATGATGCATTGTATTAGAAAAAATCTGCCACAAAAAACTTCTTTAAAATGTTAAAAAGCAAACATGTCACCTTGAAGACTAAGATGTGCCTGACCCAAGCCACGGTGTTTTTAATAGCCTTGTGTGCATGTGAAAACTGGATGATAGATAAGGAAAACCAAAGAAGAATTGACGCCTTTGAATTGTGGTGCTGGTGAAGAATATTGAATATACCTTAGACTGCCAGAAGAACTAACAAGTCCGTCTTGGAAAAAATACAGCCAGAATGCTCCTTGGAAGCAAGGATGATGAGCCTTTGTTTCACTTACTTCGGACGTGTTACTCAGAGGGAACAGTCCCTGGAGAAGGACATCATGCTTAGTAAAGTTGTGGGTCAGTGAAAAAGAGGAAGACCTTCAATGAGATGAACTGACACTGTGGCTGCAACAATGGGTTCAAATGTAACAGAGATTGTGAGGATGGCACAGGACTAGGCAGTGTTTCAGTGTTTTGTTCTGTTGTGCATAGGGTCGCTATGAGTTGGACTTAATGGCACCTAACAACAACAACAACTCTCACAGTAAAGATTAGGCTTCAAGAGTCAATTTAGAAAAGGACAAATGAGTCTTCAAACTCAGCACTAAAGGACGTGAAATCCGTGGAGTAAAAGGAAAGTTTGAGTAGAACCTGTGAATCCCAAGATGCTCAGTAAGCATTATAATCCAAATGTAAACAAAGTCAGTGCAATTTCTTTCTTTTAGAGACTGATCTTTAAGAAATTCCCTTAGGAAATTGTGTCTAATCAAGTCCCTGGGATAATCAGGCAGCATAAAGTTCTCCATGATCTGCCAGCTGGGGTTCTGGTGAAAATGAGGGCTGCTATATTTTTCTCCTGGAATTGGAGGAGACCATATGGGAAAATCCTCAAATAGAAATTTTGTTCTATTCCTAGAGCACCTTGGAGAGTAGGGGCTGTATGTAAAAGCTCTGATTCCCACCACCAAGGGAATCAGAAGAGTTTACACTCAATGCTGTCTGCTTCATGCACTAACAGAACCATTTTCTCTTCCTGGCTAATGGAAAAAGACAATGCATGAGGCCCAGCACTAAAGGGGCCAGAAGAAAGAAGGTGACTGTCTAAATCCCTTCTTTTCTGACTTTTTTAATTATCCACACCCAAAGGCTCTGGGAAATATTGACCCCTTCCCTGCTCTCAGAACTAATCCTGAGGTGAGATTCAATGACGGTGCTTAGAGTAAGAAAGTAGAATGTGCACCAATAGTAGGAGGCACTCTCAGATTTCCCTCCAGAGTGGGAACCTGGAATCTGGTTGGGAGAGAAACCAGAGAATGGGAAGAGAAAATGAGGGGCATGAGAGTTACCATCTCTCAGAGCCTGGTGGTGCACCTTGGGCAGTGGGTCTAGTTTGTACTTTGGTGTCTTTCTGGGAGCCCTTGAGCACCTGATTTGGATATGCCATATACTTATCTCTCAATCAGGGACAGAATTATTGCTGCCCATGCTAACAGACTCTAGCTCGGCTTCATGATCAGCCTAGGGTAGTTGAGGTATTGTCACAGACACATTATCAATATGTTAGAGGAAGGAAGGAAAAAGAAGGATGAACATCCATGCACTGGCTGATCTTCCTGAGCATTCTAGCAGACGTGCATGTATCCAACATCACTCTATGCGTTTTCTCCCATATTCCACAGACGACTTTCCAGAAGAGAATGACTCAGAGAAACAGCTCCTCGGTGACTGAGTTTATCCTTGTGGGATTATCAGAACAATCAGAGCTCCAGCTCTCCCTCTTCCTTCTATTCTTAGGGATCTATGTGCTCACCATGGTGGGAAACTTGGGCTTGATCACTCTAATTGGGCTGAATTCTAGCCTTCACACCCCAATGTATGTTTTTGTCTTCAATTTGTCCTTTATAGATCTCTGTTATTCCTGTGTCTTTACCCCAAAAATGCTGAATGATTTGGTGTCAGAAAATACCATCTCTTATGTGGGATGCATGACTCAACTATTTTTCTTCTGCTTGTTTGTCAATTCTGAGTGCTATGTGTTGGTGTCAATGGCCTATGATCGCTATGTGGCCATCTGTAATCCTCTTCTGTACTTGGTCACCATGTCCCCACAAACCTGTTCTCTGCTGATGTTTGGTTCATATGTGGTTGGTTTTGCTGGGGCCATGGCCCACACTGGAAGTATGCTGAGACTCACCTTCTGTGATTCCAACATTATCAACCATTATCTGTGTGAAGTTCTCCCTCTCTTGCAGCTCTCCTGCACCAGCACCCATGTAAATGAGCTGGTGTTTTTTATTGTGGTTGGAGTTGTCATCACAATATCCAGTGTCAGCATTTTCATCTCTTATGTTTTGATTCTCTCCAACATCCTCTGTATTCCCTCTGCTGAGGGCAGATCCAAAGCCTTTAGCACATGTGGCTCCCACATAGTTGCTGTTGCTCTGTTTTTTGGGTCAGGGGCATTCACCTATTTAACAACTTCTTTTCCTGGATCTACAGACCAGGGTAAATTTGCCTCAGTCTTCTACACCAATGTGGTTCCCATGCTTAACCCTTTGATCTACAGTTTGAGGAATAAGGATGTTAAACTTGCCCTATGCAAAACTCTGAAGAGAGTGCTCTTGTAACGGTTTTGCTTGATTTGTTGGCATTTGATTCCTGGTAAGCATCACACTCAAGTACCTTTTTATCTACAGATGGAGGGATTTTAATCTTTCAATGGTGTCTTTTCTCTGTTTCTAAAAATTGGAAATCTCTTGTCTATCCTATTTTCTTGGATTAGATCATTTTGTACCATTTAAGTTGGTTCACTGCATGAAACCTAGCATCTATTATGTGCCTCGTGTTTACTGAACTCTGTACTAGGCTAAAGAGATGAATAAGATGAGGCTCTATGTCTTCCATCCTTTTCCTGGCAGGCTAAATGGGTTTGTCCAAGCAAAAATACATTTCTTGCTGGGAAATGGAGCAGGCAGCAGTGTGAGAGCACAGGAGAGTAAATTTATTTTTTCCTCAATTATGGAAGCAGCTTTACCAACGACCAAAGGTAGATACTTTGTTGCCATAGGTAACAAAGTCTTTCAACCTTTAGAGGTTTCTTGGCTGGGAAGATCATAAGTCCACCCTTTCATGTACATATATGTACACACAGGAGAAGCCCTGGTCCAAGAATTTTACATGACCTGAAATGTAATGATAAACTCAAACCAAAATCTTTCTTTCAAAGTTTCAAAACTCCTGGCCTTTGGGATGGTTATCATGAAGTAGGTGGCTGTGTATTTGGGCCAGTTTCTTAGGCTTTGGAGGGTTCCGGCTGAAAACAAAAGAAGAAAAGAGAACGTCCATGGATTTGCATGATTATAATAAATGCTACTTCTATCCTGTCCTGGAGACACTGTGAGGATAATGCAGCATTTAGGAAAATGATTTTTTTCTTTGAAGTCGATTTATGTTCCCTGAGAATTTATGTGTTTTTGTGTGCACAAGGGAAAAAGAGAGAGAGAGAGAGAGAATGAGGGAGTGAGAGTTACAGTTAACCATTAGAGAATCAGAAAGGAGAGGAGTCATATTACACTTCTCACTCTCAGGGAGATATGGAATCAATCTGGATTTTGAGTCTCAAAGACTACTCTGTAGCATTCTATTGAAGATTTTGCTTTACTATATTGAATAGCTCAGATTTGGAGGAATATCTCCTCATAAACTGCCCTGGGGGTAAAGAGGAAATGGACATAGAGCCAGCCAACCGATGTGGAGAGGTGGGAGGCTGTAGACTCACAGTGTGGTCAGAAGAATGGGGTACTGTCTGAGTGAAGGCTAGGAATTCAGGGGTGTCTTTGAGGGGAACTTCTCTGAAGAGTATTTGGTGCTTTTCTGGATTAATGAAGAGTCATAAAGTGCTGAGTGTATATCTTTTCTTATGCTTGTATTTCCCCGACTCTTCCATAAAATCAAATAGTTTCATAGTGTGTGCCGTTGTAAGGAATGAAGCAGTAAAAAGAAGTAATGCCTTCATTTGCCTCACATTTACTTTTCTGCTGGCACTCGTACAGAGATGCAAGCATCACACCCAGAAGAAAAGTAGTACAAGAGTTCCAGGTCATGGCCAGGAACAAGGAGGCCTAAGGTGGAGTTGAGAGCAGCACAGAAAAGCATCTGAAACATGGAATGGACTGAGAAGGAAATATGAGACCAGCCTTATTTTCACCAGATATGCTACGGGGAGGATTTCTGTAAAGAAGGTGAAATGATATGATACCTGGATTATTCTTAGATTATGATAACAATGATACTTAACATTTACAGGGAAGAAAGACCTGACGATCTACTTCTAAAAAATCAGGCATTGAAAACCCTGTGGACCAGAGTTCTATTCTGACATACATGGGGTCACCATGAGTCAGAATTGACTCAATGGCAAATGGTTTGGTTTTTGGTTTTAACATTTCCTGAGAATGTACTATACGATTGTGTACTGTTTGAGGTGCCCTACATGTACTAACTCTTTTACTGGGATTGAATTAATGCCACACTGAACCTTGTGAGTATGTCCTGTGGGGCTAGGTGAATCTTATTCTCCAGAGGACTGTCTGTGTCTGAGCCCATGAAGATCTTGGGATATTAGGAAAGAGTTAAGAATGAAGAAAGATAAAATTAAATATACTTTGATAAAGAAAAAAATCATTTACCACTGGTAGAAATGAGTAGGAAAAAGGAACAAGTCAAGGCCATAAAGATTTGAATGGAAAGGAACATATTTTTGTAATAAATGCATTAAAATTCAAGGATAACTGCCTACATTTATTCCATATTGGCATTGGGGTGAGTAGAAGTGAAAGTGTAAGTTTGAATTAATGAGATACTGGCTTGGATCTTTTGGAAACAAGTCAAATTGTGATTGGAGATCTGAAATGACAAACTCAGAAGAACTTTTCCTGGTTCTGGCGAGCAGCCAGGTAAGAGCCATCTAAGGCTCCCATAGAAAATACAACATTTTATTCATTCTGGACATCTTCAGCTCTCTCACAAACCAAGGCCAGGTCGTCTTGAACATACATTCAGGTTGTGTTGAGGAATTGTTGGTTCTCATTGGTTAGCAAATAAAAACAGGTTTGGGGACTTCTGCCTTACTGTAACTGACAGACATGATCTGATGGCTCAGTGCCAGACTTCATAAAGTAAACCCCTCTGCCACAATACCACAATTCTGTTACCTTATAACATCATGACATTTTGATTTGAAGGAAGGTCAGTTTTTTTCCCCTTTGGTTAACATTCTTAAAACTGGGATTTCCCTGGGTTCAGTGCTTGGTCTGCTTTTCTTCTCAGCTCTGCCTGAGACATCTCTCCAGCTCCCATGGCTTCCACAACTACATATCTGATGATGACTTCCAAAGCCATAATTTTGGTCCTGATATATCATCAATTGTAAGTCAGGAACATGAAAGTATTATCCACACTGATGTCTGACTTTAGGTTGTGATATAGTTTTTCAGTGTAAGGAAGGATAAACTGTTCTAGGTGTTTACTCATTCTCCTACATTCTAAACAGGTGGGAAAGTGCAGGGTTAAGTGCTGGACACCAAGAAGTGGGAGTGAGAGTCCAAGAGGAACTTTCCATGGAGCTTGGAAAGGAAAGGCCAGAGGCTTTCCTATACTCTGTGGAGCAGATGGGAGGATGTCAGTGATTAACCCCTAGCCTAAGTGTTAGAGAGAGATACATATGACACTCCCTCTCCTCACATTTCCCCAAAAGAAATATATCATTTACTAATTACTTCAACTGCTAGTAATAAAATTCAGATTGCAATGGCTTAAACACATAAGGTTTTATTTTTTCCCTAACATAAAAGATTTCTAGAGGTAGGCAGTCCAGGGCTGATATGACACTGCTGAGTCATCAAGGATGCAGCCTATCTCTATCCTTCTTTTCTTAGTAGTGACTTCATTCTCACTGAGGCATCATTGTTTTCAGATGGCTGCTAGAGCTTCTGCTGTTTTGTCCACATTCCAAGCAACAGGAAAGAAAAAGGGGGAAAGAAAGCAAAAGGGTGCTTTCAAAAGTGAGTGACTTCCATTGACATCTCTTTAGCCACCTCTACGTGAAAGGAAGAGTGGGAAACTTAGCATTTTACTTCAGAGTGTTGCCACTGTGGGAAAAAGAACAGGGCTTTGTTACTAAGTAAGAAAGGGAAAATTGCCATTGGTTAGGCAACTAGTAATTTCAGCTAAAGGACAGGATTTGATTATACTCACCAGGAGTGACAAGTTAAGTGAACATTTTTCGTCCTTGTTTTTGCTTTCTTACTTGGTTTACTCTATGAGAGGAGAATAGGCTAATCTGAAAGATAAGATTGAAAGAGATTGACAGGTTGGTCATTGATAGAAATATGCACAGTGTCTCCTCATCATTGACCTGCTGGTACTGAAGCTCTTGGCAAGGCTGTGCCAGATCTGTGCTATTTCATTTCCAATGTCCCTGATTTGATTGATATGTTAAGGTCCAGGTTCTGGGAGGGAGGTTTAAGTTCTGAAATGTTTTCCTCTTTACATTTGCTGTTAATAAAGATGTCATAGTATTTTGATCCTCTTTGGCTCTTTGTGCTTGTCCTCACTAGTTAGATCCCACGGGGGTGTCAGAATGAGTGAAGAATACTGTTAAACTTCCCACATACATAAAATGCAACTCAAATAGGACCACGGACAGAGAGGTTCATTGAGAGATAATAGGGAAATTGGACAAGAAAATTAGGCTAGGGCATCCATAATTTCACAGAAAATAAGATGCGTTTATTTCTCAAGACTTCCCCATTCATTGATTGGCTCAACAGATAGATATTCACTAAACTTTACAGATAGACAGTTAAAGAGTTCAAGGTCTCACTTCATTGGATTATTAGGACATTAGTTGTCTTTTGTTCCATTAATATGCACAGTCACATGCTTTAATTGATAAGTAAGCTGAGATGGGATTGACATTGCTTTCTGAAAACTAAGAATCTTATTTAGAACATGTTCCTAATTAGAACAATTTTTCTTCTCCTTGGAGGTGAAACAAGAGTGCCTAAAAGATGACAAATGATAAAAGGATATGCATATTTAAACAGTGCAAAGTAAGCACTGAGGAAGGATTTATTATTGGCTAAAACTGGGTGGTGGAGAAGAGGGAGTAGAAGGGATAAGAAGAGGAAATACATTAATTGTATCATCAATTATTGTAGGGAAGTAATAGGTACTTTAAGGATATCAAATATAATTATAAAGATATACACTAGAACCAAAATGCAAACCTTTCTAAATAACAGAACTTCACACATACATACAAAGAAAGCAAACCACCTAGTGAATGACAAAATAATGTATATTTAAGATGAGAAAATGTAGCAAAATATTTTGATAGAACTAAAGCAAGCATTTATATTACATTAATAAATGTAAATACCTAACCTCTCTATTAGAAGAAACATACAAACTGGATGAAAAAACAAAATACAGGAGGCGAAGCCAAGATGGTGGAATAGACAGATGCTTCTGGTGAGCCCTCTTTATAACAAAGACACAAAAAAACAAATGAAACGAGTGTATTTGTGACAAGCTGGGAGCCCTGAGTTTCAAAGGCAAGTTTAGAAAATGAACTGAGGGGTAGGGGGAGGAAGAGACCATTCAGAAGAGGAGAGGAGTTACTGGACCTGAATCAGAGCAACAGTGTTGGCGGACTGGTACTAGTGTTTGGCCACAGTTTCCTGAGGGAGAAGCAGCCAGCCACACAGCCTACTCACACCTCCAGAACCAGAGAAGTATGGTGCTCTTGGCAAAAGCTAAGTATTTGCATATATTTTACTGCACCCCCACATCCCCAAGCCAGCTTCAGTGGCTGAATTTCTTGGCCTGAGATAGGCACTGTTGAACATCTAGAGCCATCCTCCCAGCCTTGGGGAAGGAAAACACTTGCAATTGGGGGAAAAGATAATTTGCCAGCTCCACTAACTGGGGGAGCTCAAGACGGAACTGGCTCTTACCAGACATAAACCGTCAATGGACTTTGAGCACCTTTCCCTTCTACATGGACCTGTGTGGGCCTATTTTGGGAGAACAGGCCCTTGTTGGCACACTCCAACCATTTCAGCTGTGTAGTGGAGAGGCAGGTCTTTGATGTTTGACATTACTTTGTGTATTAAACTAGGTCCTCACCTACCGACATTAGGGCCCTAAGGACTGGTAGCTCCACTGAGGTCACCTGGCCACCCTTGACAGGGGTCCAAAGATAACTGGTGCTTCCCATTCCTTACAACCAAAAACTTTGTGTGCCCATGGTCCATCTGCAGAACCCACCCACCAGCACGCTCTAGGGAACAGGGACGTGCTTTCCTCAGAGACACATGGGGGTCAGTTCTCAGTGCCCTACCTTATTCAGAGAGCATGACCCTCTGCTGCAATCAGATACCAGTATATATGCCAATCACCCCTGCCCCTCTAAGACTGTACGACAAAGCCTGTAGCACACACTTGATCAGCTACCTGGAAATCTGAGCTGAATTCATACAAAAAAACTGAATGGACTCCTAGTCTGATATACCTGATAACAACACTAACCAGCTGGGGACAGGACACCAGAGCTCCAAAGGCAGAAATAATCAAGCTAGCTCACTCAAGCATCCCATAGGGATATACCAAAAACAAAAACAAAAAAACAAAGCACGACTCTAAGACATAGTAAGCAAGCATAAACTAATACAAAAACTTATAGGTGGCTCGGAGACAGCAGTCAATATCAAGTCACATAAAGAAACAGACCACGATCACCTCAATAGGCTCTCAAAACAAAGAATCCAGGGATCTTCTAGATGAAAGTGCATTCCTGGGATTACCAGAGCCGGATTACAAAAGGTTAATATAAGAACCCTTCAAGACATAAGGAAGGACATGAAGCAATATGCAGAACAAGCCAAGGAACACACAGATAAAGCAATTGAAGAAATTAGAAAGATTATTCAGGAACATAATGAAAAGTTTAATAAGCTGGAAAAATCCATAGACAGCAATCAGAAATTCAGAAGATTAACAATAAAATTACAAGAAGTAGACAACTCAATAGAAAGTCAGAGGAGCAGAATTGAGCAAGTAGAAGCTAGAATTTCTGAACTTGAAGATAAATCACTTGGCATTAATATATTTGAAGAAAAATCAGATAAAGAATTAAAAAAAATGAAGAAACATTAAGAACCATGTGGGACTCTATCAAGAGAAATACCGTACGCGTGACTGGAATAGCAGAACAGGGAGGGATAACAAAAAATACAGAGAAAACTGTTGAAGATTTGTTGGCAGAAAACTTCCCTGATATCGTGAAAGATGAGAAGATATTTATCCAAGATGCTCATTGAACTTCATAAGGTAAACCTGAAAAGAAAGTCACCAAAATATATTATAATCAAACTTGCCAAAACCAAAGATTAAGAGACAATTATAAGAGCAGCAAGAGATAAATGAAAAGTCACCTACAAAGGAGAGCCAATAAGAATAAGCTCAGACTACTCGGCAGAAGCCATGCAGGCAAGAAGTCAATGGGATGACGTATTTAAAAAATTGAAGGAAAAGAATTGCCTGCCAAGAATCATATATCCAGCAAAACTGTCTCTTAAATATGAAGGTGAAATTAGGACATTTCCACATAAAGAGAAGTTTCGGGAATTAAAAAAACCAAATCAAAACTACAAGAAATACTAAAGGGAGTTCTTTGTTTAGAAAGTCAATAATATCAGGTATCAACCCAAGACTAGACACTGGGCAGAGCAACCAGAAGTCAACCCAGACAGAAAAATCCAAAAACACAAGGGAAGATTATTAAAAAAAAAAAGCTCAAAACAGGGTAACAGTGATGTTATCCTATCAAAAAAGACAACATTAAAATAATAAAGAGGGACTAAGAAATGTAATCATATACCTTCCATATGGAGAGGAAGATACGGCAATACAAAGAAATGAAAGTCAGGTTTAAATTTAGAAAAATAGGGGTAAATAATAAGATAACCACAAAGGAGACAAAGTGTCCTACTCATCAAAATAAAATACAAGACAAAAATAGAGACTCAGCATAAACAAAATCAACAACAGCAAATATGAGGAAAGGACAATATATAATCTACTCGCCACATAAAATTAAGTGGGAAAAAGAAACTGTCAACAACACACACAAAAAGACATCAAAACGATAGCACTAAATTCATAAAAAAATTCATACCTATCCATAATTACCTTGAATGTAAGTGGACTAAATGCACCAATAAAGAGACATAGAGAGGCAGAATGGATTAAAAAACAAAATCCATCTATATGCTGCCTACAAGAGACACACCTTAGACTTAGAAAAAAACAAACTAAAACTCAAAGGGTAGAAAAAAATATATTGAGCAAACAACAGTCAAAAAACAGCAGGAGTGGCAATATTAATTTCTGACAAAATAAACTTCAAAGTTAAATCCATCAGAAGGGATAAAGAAGGACACTATATAATGATTAAAGGGACAATACACCAAGAAGATATAACCATATTGAATATTCATGCACCCAATGACAGGGCTACAAGATACATAAAACAAACTCTATCAGCATTGAAAAGTGTGATAGACAGCTGCACGATAATAGTAGGAGACTTCAACACACCACTTTCGGTGAAGGACAGGACATCCAGAAAGAAGCTCAATAAAGACACGGAAGATCTAAATGCCATGATCAACCACCTTGACCTCATAGACATATACAGAACACTCCACCCAACAGCAACCAAGTATACTTCCTTTTCTAGTGCACATGGAACATTATCTAAAATAGACCACATATTAAGTCATAAAGCAAGCCTTAGCAGAATCCAAGACACTGAAATGTTACAAAGCATCTTCTCAGACCACAAGGCCATAAAAGTGGAAATCAATAACAGGAAAAGTAGGGAAAAGAAATCAAACACTTGGAAACTGAAAAATATCCTGCTCAAAAAAGACTGGATTATAGAAGACATTAAGGATGGAATAAAGAAATTCATAGAATCCAGTGAAAATGAAAACATTTCCTTTCAAAACCTTTGGGAAACAGCAACAGCGGTGCTCAGAGGCCAATTTATATCAATAAATGCAGACATACAAAAGAAGAAAAGGCCAAAATCAAAGAAGTAACCCTACAACTTGAACAAATAGAAAGAGAGCAACAAAAGAAACGCATGGGCACCAGAAAAAAAAATAATAAAAATTAGAGCTCAACTAAATGAAATAGAAAACACAAAAACAATTGAAAGAATTAACAAGAGTAAAAGCTGGTTTTTTGAAAAAATCAACAAAATTAATAAACTACTGGCCAAACAAAAGAAACACAGCAGAGGAAGCAAATAACCCAAATAATAAATGAGAGGGGCTATATTACAACAGACCCAACTGAAATTAATAGAATCATATCAGATTACTATGAAATATTGTACTCTAATAAATTTGAAAACCTAGAAGAAATGGATGGATTCCTAGAAACACACTACGTACCTAAATTAGCAAAGAGATAGAACAACTAAATAGACCCAAAACAAAAGAAGAGATTGAAAAGGTAATCAAAAAACTCCCAACAAAAAAAAGCCCTGGTCTGGATGTCTGCACTGCAGAGTTCTATGAAACTTTTGGAGAAGAGTTAACAGCACTACTACTAAAGGTATTTAAAAAAAAAAAAAAGGTATTTTAGAGCATAGAAAAGGACTGAGTACTACCAAACCCATTCTAGGAAGCCACCATATCCTTGATACCAAAACCAGGCAAAGAGACCACAAGAAAAGAAAATTATAGACCTATATCCCTCAATAATCCTCAACAAAATTCTAGCCAATGGAATTCCACAACATATCAAAAAAATAATTCACCATGACCAGGTGGGATTCATACCAGGTATGCAGGGATGGTTCAACATTAGAAAAACAATTAATGTAATCCACCACATAAATAAAACAAAAGACAAAAATCACATGATTTTATCAATTGATGCAGAAAAGACATTTGACAAAGTTCAGCACCCATTCATGATAAAAACTCTCAGCAAAATAGGAATAGAAGGAAAATTCCTCAACATAATAAAGGGCATTTATACAAAGCCAACAGCTAACATCACCCTAAATGGAGAGAGCCTGAAAGCATTCCCACTGAGATCTGGAACCAGACAAGGATGCCTTTTATCACTGCTCTTATTCATCGTTGTGTTGGAGGTCCCAGCCAGAGTAATTAGGCCAGATAAAGAAATAAAGGGCATTCAGATTGGCAAGGAAGAAGTAAAAGTATCTGTATTTGCAGATGACATGATCTTATACAGAGAAAGCCCAAAGGAATGCTCCAGAAAACTACTGAAACTAATAGAAGACTTCAGCAGAGTATTGGGATAAAAGATAAACATACAAAAATCAGTTGGATTCCTCTACACCAACAAAAAGAACATCGAAGAGGAAATCACCAAATCAATGCAATTTACAGTAGCCCCCAGGAAGATAAAATACTTCAGAATAAATCTTACCAGGGATGTAAAAGACTTATACAAAGAAAACTACAGTACACTTCTTTAAGAAACCAAAGGAGACTTACATAAGTGGAAAAACACCTTGCTCATGACTTAACGTTATAAAAATGTCTATTCTACCAAAAGCGATCTATACATTTAATGCAATTCTGATCCAAATCCGAATGACATTCTTTAATGAGATGGAGAAACAAATCACCAACTTCACATGGAAGGGAAAGAGGCCCTGGATAAATAAGGCATTCCTGAAAAAGAAGAACAAAGTGGGAGGCCTTACTTTACCTGATTTTAGAACCTCTTAAACCGCTGCAGTAGTCAAAACAGCCTACTACTGGTACAACAACAGGTACGTGGACCAATGGAACAGAATTGAGAATCCAGACATAAATCCATCCACATATGAGCAGTTGATATTTGACAAAAGCCCCAAAGCAGTTAAATGGGGAAAAGACAGTCTTTTTAACAAATGGTGCTGGCATAACTGGATATCTATCTGCAAAAAAATGAAACAAGACCCATAGCTCACTCCATGCAACAAAACAAGCTCAAAATGGATCCAAGACCTAAATATAAAATCTAAAATGATAAAGATCATAGAAGAAAAAATAGGGACAATGCTAGAAGCCCTAATACATGGCATATACAGTATAAAACATTATTAAGAATGCAGAAGAAAAACTAGATAACTGAGAGCTCCTAAAAATCAAACACCTATGCTCATCCAAAGACTTCACCAAAAGAGTAAGACTACCTACAGACTAGGGAAAAGTTTTTAGCTATGAGATTTTAGATCAGCACCTGGTCTCTAAAATCTACATGATACTTCAAAAACTCAACTAGAAAAAGACAACCCAATTAAAAAATGGGCAAAAGATATGAATAGACACTTCGCTAAGAAGACATTCAGGTAGCTAACAGATACATGAGGAAATATTTATGATCATTAGCCATTAGAGAAATGCAGATCAAAACTACAATGAGATTTCATCTCACTCCAACAAGGCTGGCATTAATCCAATACACACAAAATAATAAATGTTGGAGAGGCTGTGGAGAGATTGGAACACTTATACACTGCTGGTGGGAATGTCAAATGGTACAACCACTTTGGAAATTGATTTGGTGCTTCCTTAAAAAGCTAGAAATAGAACTACCATAGGATCCAGCAATCCTACTCTTTTAAACATATCCTAGAGAAATAAGAGCCTTTACATGAACAGATATATGCACACTCATGTTCATTGCAGCACTGTTTACAAAAGCAAAAAGATGGAAGTAACCAAGGTGCCCATCCATGGATGAATGGATAAATAAATTACGGCATATTCACACAATGGAATACCATGCATCGATAAAGAACAGTGAGGAATCTGTGAAACATCGCATAATATGGAGGAATCTGGAAGGCATTATGCTGAGTGAAATTAGTTGCAAAAGGACCAATATTGTATAAGACCACTATTATAAGACCTTGAGAAATAGTTTAAACTGAGAAGAAAACATTCTTTTGTGGTTACGAGAGGGGAGAGGGAGGGAAGGTGGGAGAGGAGTATTCACTAATTAGATAGTAGATAAGAACTACTTCAGGTGAAGGGAAAGACAACACACAATAAAGGGGAGGTCAGCACAACTGGACTAAACCAAAAGCAAAGAAGTTTCCTGAATAAAGTGAATGCTTTGAAGGCCAGCGTAGCAGGGGCAGGGGTTTGGGGACCATGGTTTCAGAGGTCATCCAAGTCAATTGGCATAATAAATCTATTAAGAAAACATTCTACATTCCACTTTGAAGAGTGGCACCTGGGGTCTTAAATGCTAGCCAGGAGCCATCTAAGGTGCATCAATTGGTTTCACCCCACCTGGATCAAAGGAGAATGAACACCAAGGCCGCAACATAATTATGAGCCCAAGAGACAGAAAGGACCACATGAACCTGAGACTACATCAGCCTGAGACCAGAAGAGCTAGATGGTGCCTGGCTACAACCAATGACTGCCCTGACAGGGAACACAACAGAGAACCCCTGAGAGAGCAGGAGAGCAGTGGGATGCAGACCCCAAATTCTCATAAGACCAGACTTAATGGTCTGAGACTAGAAGGACCCCTGTGGTCATGGCCCCCAGACCTTCTGTTGACCCAGGACAGGAACCATTCCCGAAGGCAACTCTTCAGACATGGATTGGACTGGACAATCCATGTAGAGGGATGGTGGTGAGGAGTGAGCTTCTTGGATCAGGTGAACACTTGAGACTATGTTGGCATCTCCTGCCTGGAGGGGAGATGAGAGGGTAGAGGGGGTTAGAAGCTATGGAAACGGACAGGAAAAGAGAGTGGAGGGAGAGAGTTGGCTGTCTCATCAGGGGGAGAGTAATTAGGAGTGTGTAGCAAGGTATATATAAGTTTTTGTGCGAGAGACTGACTTGATTTGTAAACTTTCACTTAATAATAGTAAAAAAAAGTACAACTCCATGCTGCAAAAAGAAACACACCTAAAAGCAAGTGATTCAGAAAGATTGAAAATAAAAATGGTGGCCAGAGATACATGAGGTAAATAAAAACAATCAACTAACCATTTTATGGGTATCAGCCAGAATGGAAATCAGGTAAAAAGATGTTAAATAAGAAAACTTAATAAGACTATAGGGTACAATTCCTAATGACTTTGTAATGGTCGTGACTCTCTATACACCTAATAATAAAATATCAGGAGCAACAGTGAGCTATAAACACACTAAAAGAGAGAAACTAAATTACCTTTCTCAGTTTATGGTAAAAGAAGATTGCAGAAAAAGAGAAAGAGAAGGGATATAGAAAATGAAGGTAAGATTATTTAATTTATATACAGGTTATATATAATAAATCTAAATTATATAGGCATATATATATAAATATGTGTGTGTATACTTCTATATTCTAGAAATTAGAATACACTTACTTAACAAGAGTCCAAGAAATAATCACAAAAATTGTGTATTAGGCAGAAAAACAAACTTTGAATGATGAGTGTGTTCTACCCTTTTGGTTTTCTAACTCCAGGTCTTTGAACTTTTCATTATAACACCTTACTTTATCTTCTCTAGCTGCCCTTTGAAATCTTCTGTTCAGCTCTTTTACTTCATCATTTCTTCCTTTTGCTTTAGCTGCTCTACATTCAAAAGGAAGTTTCAAAGTCTCTTCTGGCACCTGATTTGGTCTTTTCATTATTTGCTGTCTTTCTAATGACCTCTTGCTTTCTTCATGTTTAATGTCTTTGATGTCTTCCCACAACTCGTCTTGTCTTCTGTCATCAGTGTTCAATGAGTTATATCTATCCCTGAGATGGCCTCTAAATTCAGGTCATATTTCGGTTCTTGTGGACTTGCTCTAATTTCCTTCAGCTTAAACTTGAACTTGCATAAGAGCAATTGAAGGTCTGTTCCACAGTCAGCCCCTGGCTCTGTTCTGACTAATGATATTGAGCTTTTCTATCATTTCTTTCCACAGATGCAGTTGATTTGATTCCTGTGTATTCCATCTGGTGAGGTCCATGTGTATAGTTGCTTTTTATGTTGTTGAAAAAAGATATTTAGAATGAAGACATTGGTCTTGCAAAATTCCATCTTGCAATCTCTATCATCATTTCTATCACCAAGGCTATATTTTCCAACCACTGATCCTTCTTTTTTGTTTCCAACTTTCACATTTCAATCACCAGTAATTATCAAAGCATTTTGATTGCGTGTTTGATCAATTTCAGACTACAAAAGTTGGTAAAAATCTTCAATTTCTTCATCTTTGCCTTTAGCAGCTGGTGTATACTTTTGAATAATGGTCGTATTAACTGGTCTTTCTTTTAGGTGTATGGATATTACCCTGTCATTGACAGTGTTGTACTCTAGGACAGATCTTGAAATGTTCTTTTTGACAATGGATAGGACACCATTCCTCTTCAATTTGTCATTCCCAGTAGGGAAACCATATGATTGTACAATTCAAAATGGCCAATAGCAGTCCATTTCTGCTCACTAATGCCTAGGATAACTGACAGACTCATGGTGGAAAAAGTACGATATAAGGGGGAAATAATCAGAGACAGAAGGAATAAAAAATAAAAATACTTTGTTCAGCTCTATTCAAACGAATGACATGGATGAAATAGACAATTTTCTGGGGAAATATAATTTAATAAAATGAATTCTGGAACAAACAGAAAATCTAGAGCCCAATTCCATAGGAGAAATAGAGAATGTGTCAGTTATATTGTAAAAATTACCAGTTCCAGATGGCTTTTTTTAATTTTTTACCAAAGAACAGATCATTCCAATACTATTTAAAGTGGTCCAGAATCTAGAGCAAGAAGAGAAACTCCCAAATTATTTTCATAAAGTCAGCATAACATTGATGCCGAAATCTGGCAAGAAAATTACAGACCTACCTCACTTAATAAACATCAATACAAAAACCTTGTATAAAACACTCTACTCAAAAAACTCAGTGCCGTGGAGTTGATTCTGACTCATAGCGACCCTACAGGACAGAGTAGAACTGCCCATAGAGTTTCCAATAAAATGCTATCAAACATTATTCAGCCTCAAGTAAAAGAATAGGTCTCCAAATCTAAGTGGGATTTGTTCCATGAATGTGTGGATGACTCAACACGAAACCTGCTAATATAATTTATTCATTAGTAGAGCCAAGGAGAAAACCTATGATTATTTCCATAGATTCTTAAAAGACACTTATTAAGGTTCATTATCCATTTTTAAATCAATTCTCCTCATAACATAGGACTTGATAGAGCCAATTTGAAGTGTGGACCTTTTAAAAAAAATTTTTTTTTATTATAACTGAAAATCCTGTTGGCTTTTTTTCATTTACTTTTATCTCTAGGGATATATATATATATATTTATCAAACTGCACACCCTCTTTGGACAAAATTCACAGAGCCACTTTATTTGTTGAACACTCTTTTCTGCCCCTAAGAAATTCATGCTATGTTAAAGTAAAATATAACGTTATCACTGTCTTGTTCAGGTGTATTTATAGGTCCTTTTATCTCTCTGCTATTTCCAAGTTTTGAAAATATTCTGGGCTCCATAATTGACAGAGCAAAAGACACAGCATACTCTCATTTGCTTAGGACCAAAGGGCTTTCTGCAGCATGAAGTTTGTTTTCTTAGAGCTCTCTAGTACAAATGAAGACAAGATTTTTTATTCCTGTTTGAAAAAGAACAGAAATGTGGCAGAGAAACCCCTTAGGAGTGGGTTGAATACCTTTCCATGCAACTGTCACTCATGTCTTTGGCTCCTTGTAAGGCAGAAATAACACATGTGTATGTCTGGCCTTTGTCTTTTACAGAAGAGCACATTGAGATTCACATTCAAAGAATCAGCTAAGGTCACCAAAATGTGGCAGATTTCACTTTTAAACCCTGCTTTATTTTGCTCCAACTCCTGTGTTTTTTGCACTAATAAACATTTCCTTCCAGAAAGGAATGGAAAGAATAAGAAGACGAAATAGAGAAATAGGAGAGAAGAGGGTGACAATCTGGATAAATGGCTGAGAATCGGCACGAGAGGGGAGTCACAGAAACGATGTCCTAAATCCACGTGGCGATCCCATGTGTGTCAGAGTAGAACTGGGCTTCATAGGGTTTTCAGTAGCTAGTTTGTTGGAAGTAGATCATCAGGCCTTTCTTCTGAAGTGCCTTTTGGTTATCATCCAAGCACCATTTGCACCACCCAGGCACTCCAAATCCCTATAAGTGAGATCTAATCTGCATTGGTGTAAATGCCAAAGAAGACATGCACACACTATCCTTTAGAAGTTTGTCTACAGGGCTGGATGAACAAAGTTGACTATAAAGAAACATTGAATCAGTTAAGTCATAACAACAAATTTCACAAAGTTGAGGGATGGGCCAACCTCATTCTGGGAATATGTCAGGATCTCCAAGGACATCATGTATAGTTTAAAAAATGATTTAGTGTCATATAATTTTGTATATTGAAAATTAAATAAGAACAAATAATTTAAAATCAACTTAATGATACGTAGGACTCTAATGAAGGTACACTAAAAAAAATAGAATCTATCTTCCTGACATAACTTATTCTAAAGTTTATTCCTTTGGAGTTATATATTAGAATCTCAGGGGATTTGTAAAATTTAAATTTTCATCAAATGGATTTAAGATGGTTGAAAATGTATAGGAAAACATTTAGATTGTAGATTGTATTGGTAACCATTTAAAACTAGAAAAGAAAGTTTCCAAAAAATACCTCATTTTTATCTTCATAGCATTTTCTACAAACACCTTTTATATAATCATTAATTCACTAAATCATTCATTCATTCAACAAACATTTGTTGTGCTCCCATTATATTCTAGGTGGCAGGGATAAAGCAGTGAATAAAACTACAAAAAGTACTTTCTCTTGTGGAGGTTATGTTCTGTTGTTAGTTGCTGTTTATAAGGGATATAAAATAAAATAGGTATCTGACCTCTCAGAAAGTGACTAGACTAACTCTAAAAGTTCAAGGCAATCTTTCACCTTAACTTTTACACTTGTTGTCTAGCAGCTCCAGGTAACCTTTTCCCCAGATTCCATCTTCATTGCCTAGGAACCAAGCCATTATCATTAAGGAAATGAGTTTCTTTGCCCTCAGGCTAAAGAATGTGAACACTTAATGGAAACTTTAATCTCAGTCTCTTCCAGTTTCTGACATACTGGGCAAAGTGATAGAACACGGAAATTCTTTGTTCCCAATTTCCTCTATGAGATTGACGCTCTGAGCGAGGTAACTTTTTTTTTTTTCTTTTTTGAGCGAGGTAACTTTTAACCAACCATTCCTGAAAATATCCATCATGTCACATTGCTTTGTAACCAACACGAAACCCCCACTGTCCCCATGTCTTTCAATCATGTCTTTTAAGCAATCAATGTACTCATGCAACCAGTAAAGGAGATGTGACCCCAATACTCCCAGCATGTTTTCTCCTTTTTCAAAATGCGTGACTGAGAGCTTGACAGAACTAACACCATGATGAAGCTATAAGTTTTTCTCCTTCCTCTGCCTGCCTCCTCCTTCACATACCTCTGTTAATGACTTTGTTTTGACCTAATGTTAATGACTTTGTTCTTTGTTTTAAACTGATGCAAATAATCTTTTATTCTGTCCGACCACCTGTGGCTTACAACCCCCACAGGAAAACCAGAGCCCAGGTATCTCTTTAGCCTAATAAAGAGATGTTGGGCAGGTATCTTTCGGCACTATCCTGTAATGAATAACTCCTCTTGAGCTTACCTCCAGTCAGGCACAAATACACTTGTAACCCTTGTAAGATTCTGTATAAGCTCTAACGTAAAATTGCTCTTTGGGACTCCATAGAGACAACCTGTGTTGCTGCTGGGTCCCCGGTGATGTATACATCTCCTTATTAAACTTTCTCACTCTTTCTGACTTGGAGTATGTTTCATTGGCTCCACTGTTCCAGGGCACAGACCTTCATCTGGTAAGAGAGAGTCTTCTTTACAACACCCTTGAGTTGATTCCGACTCATGGTGACCCCATGTGTGCAGAGTAGAACTGCTCCCTAGGGTTTTCAAGGCTGTGACCGTTTGTAAGCAGACCACCAGCACTGTTTTCTGAGGCACTTCTGGGTGGGTTCGAACCACCAACATTTTGGCTCGTAGTCGAGCGCTTAACCATTTGAGGCACCCAGAGACTCCTGGTTTAATTTAAATTTTGCTTTAAAGCACATCTTTTTTTTTTTTTAAGTTTGTGTTTTAATAAGGAATTGAAAATTTTATATAAGAAGTTATATAAAATCCATGGCTCGGGTTTCGAGAAAGATGAAAAATAAGAATTTCAAGAAAAGTTCACATTTTGCACTTTAAACACCATGACTGAGGCACCAGCACAACCTGGTGGCTGCTTAAGTGAACTGCTTGGTTCAGTGTTTTGAAATCTCTAAGCTTCTCTTGTGAATTGTATCTGTGTTCTTCTGATGACCTGGCAAAATTTTTTTTAAACCACACTTAAAATTTTTTATAAATACTCTAAAATGTATACAACCCATTTTTGTAAAAGACATTTAGATGTTTCAAAATGCTATACAACCTGGTCTTCTAAAAACCATGTGATAGGTTGATTTGTCTCCCCCCAAACTTAATTTCTTGAGGGCAAAGGGAGTGCCATGTTCTTCTTAAATACAATTCTTCTCTTCCCTAGAGACTTAATAAATACTTTGTGGATTGGAAATAATCACTCTTATACTTGTTTACAATATCTTAAAGTGTCTATGGAATTTGCAGCTGCTTAATGCTCACTTAATAGGGTCTGGGAAAAGTCTCGTTGTCAGATCCATGATATATATAATCTCAGAAGTTGGAGATGACCCTTCCTCCAAGAGGCCATGGCTAGAAATATCTGGGCAGAAGCTAAATGATTTGTACTAGAAGACTTCTAATCTTAAAAATTTAAAACCACTAATGATTCATTAGTCCCTGGGTAGTGCAAATGGTGAAGTGGTTGGCTACTAACCAAAACGTTGGAGGTTCGAACTCACCTGGAAGTGCCTTAGAAGAAAGGCCCGGCAATCTACTTCTGAAAAATCAGCCATTGAAAACCCTATGGAGCACAGTTTTGCTCTGACACACAGGAGGTCACTAAGAATTAGAACTGACTTCACAGCAACTGTTTTTATTTATTTATTTTTAATGACTCATTAAAATAGTTAATTTCCATATGCTTGTACTTCCACTAACTATTGCAGGAATTTGACTCCTGTGAAATTTCCTTAACAACACCTGGGATCTGGTTGTGCTCAGGAACCAGCCCATCTTCTGGGTAGCATCACTACCCCTCCAGGCATCCTCTGTCCCTCTCCTGCAACCCTCCTGCACCAAAGCTGGTGATACACTGCTCTGGAGAGGAGAGATGTGCTGCTGGTGCCCCTGGGTTTCTGCCAGTTTTCCTGCTGCCCTCTCCCTCCAGGGCTCAGCAACTGGTCTAAGGAAGTATAGACACATTCTTCAAGGCTCTGCTACCAGGTCCTGATGCAGAATCCACCCTCCTTGGCCCTTCATTTCCATTTCCCACACACATCTGCTAATTTCTGGATGCTGGCCTCTGCCATCTCCTTTAAAAAAAATTATCCTTTTAACTTGCATTTAAACAAATACCTAAAATGTACTGGTCCCTGTATTTGGCACTGGAGATATAAAAAAGGAATTATTAAGACGTGGCCCCAGTTCTCATGAAACACCCATTCTAACAAATAAATATAGACACAAAACGATCATCTCACCATGAATGAATGAAGCCCAGCACTCCTTTGGGCTCATCTGCAGTCCTGTTATATAAGTATTGATTTTACTACCTTTGGTAAATGATACAATTAATCCATATTGAGTTTAATGATGAAATTGTAAACTTAATCTAAATAACAACAACAATAATAAAAGCCCATTGAATCACAGGTAAAAAGCATATACTCCATACCATGTGTGTTATGAAGTTGCTAGACCTTTAGGGAGCCCAGAAACTGAGCGTTTGGAACCTTTTTCTTTTATGCTCAGGATTGCACAAAGCTTTTGTTACTTTAAAGTTGGTAGATACCTCGGTCAGGTGAATGTTCGCAGAGAAGGAAGAGTGTGGATGCTTTTGGAAATTGAGACATGGAACAGAGATTCCTGGAAGGGTAGTTCAGACTCAAGATAATTAATAAAGTTATATGGATGTAGAGGTAGCAGAAGGGGGGAAAGAAAGGTAGATTTTGGCTGTGTTGGCCATGGAAAACCTTGTACATCTCAGAAGAATGAGTTAGGCAAAGGTGTAGGGATCAGGGAATGTATGATCAGCTCTTTGGTTTTAAACAAAGGGGTACAAACAGTTAAGCACCAGACTACTAATGAAAAGTTGGTGCTTTGAACCCACCCAGTTGAGTTTCTGAAGACAGGCCTGGCAATCTGCTTCCAAAACTTCACAGCCTTGAAAACCCAATGGAGCCGTTCTACTCTGCACTCTTGAGGTAGCCATGAATCAAAACTGACTTTGATGGCAACTAACAACAACAACAGCTTAAATGTGATTTGTTTTCACCCATCTAAACTGGTGTAGGACAGACCAAGTATTTAATACATACAATTCTAGTAGGCCCAGTTTTCAATCTTGGGAGTCCGCTGGCATGTTGGGGCCTCTATTAGTGGGGAGAATTCACGCAGGTAGGAACAACGTGCACATAGGATATTCCCTAACAATATGTATTGAGAGCATACCAAGGCTTAAGAGAAAGCTATTCTAGTAGGTAAAATGTTGATTACACTGAAACTATTAATCTCATGTTCAAAATAATAATAAAATTAACCTAAATGGGCAATAGCTAAATACTTCGGTTTCAGGGAGAATATAATTAAAAAAAATTCCCCTAAATATCTTAGCTTTTCTGTATCTGAGATAAAACCCTATGCTCCTTTTTAAAAATCAAGCTTTTATATTAATTGTTGGTTTATACCTTAACACAAAGAAAACCAATATCTTCACAACTGGACTAATAAGCAGCATCATGATAAATGGAGAAAACATTGAAGTTGTCAAGAATTTCATTTTACTTGGATCCATAATCAGCACCCATGGAAGCAGCAGTCAAGAAATCAAACAATGTATTCCATTGGGCAAATCTGCTGCAAAAGACCTCTTTAAAGTGTTGAAAAGCAAAGATATCACTTTGAGGACTAAGGTGCGCTTGACCCAAGGCATGATATTTTCAACTGCCTCATAGTCATGCGAAAGCTGAACAATGAATGAGGAAGACCAAAGAATTGATGCATTTGAATTATGGTGTTGGCAAGGAATATTGAATATACCATGGACTGCCCAAAGAACAAGTAAATCTATCTTGGAACAAGTACAGCCAGAGTGCTCCTTGAAAGTGAGGATGGCAAGACTCCGTCTCATGTACTTTGAACATGTTATCAGGAGGGGCCAGTCCCTAGAGAAGAACATCATGCTTGGTAAGGTAGAGAGTCAGTGAAAAAGAGGAAGACCCTTGAAGAGATGGATTGACACAGTGGCTATAACAATGGTCTCAAACATAGCAACAATTCTGAGGATGGTGCGGGACCAGGCAGTGGTTTGTTATATTGTGCATAGGGTCACTATGAGTTGGAACTGAGTACACGGCGCCTAACAACATATTAATTATAGATTTGCATGTAGATGTTTGAAATAATGCAGAAACATCCCATATACCTCTTATTCAGTTTCCCCCAATGGTAACATCTTGCAGAACTATAGGACAATATCATAACCAGGATATTGACATTGGTACAATCCATCAACCTAATTCAGATCACCCCAGTTTTACTTGCAGCCATTCGGGCAGGTGTGTGTGTCTGTGTGTCTGTGTGTATTTAGTTTTATACAAATTTATCACATGTGTATGTTTGTGCATTGACCACAACAATCAATATATAGAATAGTTTTATCAACACAAAAACCCCTCCAGTTATTCTTTTATAACCACATCCACTTCCCTTCTTCCCTTCCCCCGATCCTTAACCCCTGGAAACCATTCATCTCATCTCCATTTCTGTAATTTTGTAGTTTCACAAATGTGATATAAATGGAAGCATACAGCATGGACCCTTTTGGTATTGACTATTTCATTCAGCATAATTCCATTGAGATTCATCCAAGTTATTGCATGTACCAACAGTTTATTCCTTTTATTGATGATCCATGGTGTGGATGTACCACTGTTTTGTTTAACAGTTCATCCCCTGGAGGACATCTGTGTTGTTACCAGTTTTTTGGCTATTACAAAGAATGCTGTTGTGAACATTCATGGACAAGATTTTGTGTGAATATAAGTTTTCATTGTTCTGGGATAAATGTCTGAGAGTATAATCACTGGGCCATATAGTAGGGCCATATAGTAATCTCATATTTAATTTTAATACAAAACTTTTCAGAGTAGCAGTGACATTTTTACATTCCCAAATATGAGTGATACAGTTTCTCCACATCTCACCAGCATTAGTGTTCCCACTATTTTTTATTTTATCCATTCTGATAGGTGTGTGGTGATATCCCATTGTGGTTTTAGTTTGTATTTTCCCAATGGTTTTGAACATCTTTTCATGTGCTTATTTGCCATCCATTTGACTCTTCGGTGAAATGTTGTTTGTCATATCTTTTGCTCATTTTCTAATTCAATGACTTGTCTATCAATTGCTGAGTTTGGAGAATTCTTCAAATATTCTTGATGCTAGTTTTTTTGTCATATATGTAGTTTGCAAATATTTTCTTCCAGGCTGTAGCTTGTTTTTCACAGAGAAAAAAATTTTCATTTTGATAAGGTTAGATTTATACATTTTTCTTTTATGGACTGTGTTTTTGGTGCCTAGCCTTAGGTCCTGAACATTTTCTCAAATCTATGTTCTTTTGGGTATGTTCTTTTAATAACCTAAAGAAGTTTAACATTATTGGGTTTTTCTTTTGACGTCCACCTGTGACTGTCCTACTTAGGAGAGAAAGTTTCAAAAATAAGGGCTAGAAAATCAAGGTTTCCTTTTGGGAAGGTTTTCTAGGTGATCTTAGCTAAGAATTTACTTTTTCTTTTTTTGTGATTATTAGGAGGCTCTGTGAATCAGAGGAAATGCCCCATGAACTCTAGAGGGACATGGCCATTATATCATTAGCATTCATTATGAAATGAATCGTTTAACTGTGACACAATTGGAGGTTTCCTATTTTTAATTGTAATTGTAACCCTGATGACATTTGGAAAAGGTTGGGTAATAAATAAGGAATTTCTTTCTATGAAAAAGAACAGTATCAGTCACAGAAACAAAAGGACCATCTACCTCTGCGTAAAACTTTTAAAGGCACAGCTGCACACATTTTTGCCTTCATGGGACATTCCGTAGTGTGAGTTCCACGAGTGCAGGGAACACTTTGTTTTGCTTTGTATTACATCCCAAGCATTGCACCTACCGTGGTAGGGGTTAAAGAAATAGTTATTGAATGAAAGAATAAATACATATTACCACTAATTATTTTCTTAGCCAATTTAGGAGAGAAATCACTGAAAAAGCTGAAGGGTGAATTTACTTAGTGTTCTATATCTAAATAACAGGACTATGGAGAAGACAGGAAGAATGCTTCAGGCTGGTTACCTTGGAGAGGAAGGAGTCTCAGTCCTCTCTCCTGTTGTACTCAGTCTCAAGTACTGAGGTTTGTGTTCTGCTGGTTCACCCATATTCATTTCTAAGCTGAAAATTACCAAGATTCTCAGGTCTAGCCTCAGTCTTGGATTCCTGATTACACTCCAGCCCCTGCTAGGACTGACAAGATTCTCACCCTAAATCCTAGGCTACACTTTAGACATCACCCGGAGATAACCGCCGTTACCATCTTGCTTTATTTCCTTCCAATTCTATTTTGTAATTGTCATTTGATATCCCATTGTATGGTTATGGTCTTTCTGGAATGCATCATATTTGACTCTTAGGCTGTTCCTTCTAGAGTGTTCTCTCCCTGCCATGGTCCCACACCCTTATCTGACACTACACACCTCTCCTTTTGGTAAGTTGACCCGTTTCCTTGTTCTGTTCTACGTTTGAATCTTGCTTTCTGTATTAAGCCTCTCAGGCTCTTAAACCAATCTTATATGCTTGGACATCAATGTTCTTATCATTCTCACTGTAAGCATAAAATTGCTTGTCAGATTCAACTGCAGACTTTATGTTCTTCCAGGACAAAGGTCTTGTTTAAATCATTTGTCATTTTATCAAGCTGGCAGTAGTGTTATTGAAATGTAGCCAGGAAGTTTCTAGCCTTGGAACTACCCAGTACCATGGAGAGCATAGAAGGGTGAGTGTAGAGCTGAAAGAAAATGAACATTAAATGGCATGCTGAAAAAATCAAACCAAACCCATTGCCATTGAGTTGATTCTGACTCATAGCGACCCTATAGGACAGAGTAGAACTGCCCCGTAGGGTTTCCAATTAGTGGCTGGTGGATTCAAACTGCCAACCTTTTGGTTAGCAACCAAACCCTTAACCCCTGTGCCAGCTGGGTATAATCTAGCGTCAGAAATCCTCTAATTTTAGGGGACAGAAGAATCACCAGAATCAGCACAAACCTGGTTCCTAGTAGGTGGAGTTCAGCTTTTTCACC
Organism: Elephas maximus indicus; assembly: GCF_024166365.1. Lineage (NCBI taxonomy): Eukaryota > Metazoa > Chordata > Mammalia > Proboscidea > Elephantidae > Elephas > Elephas maximus. Next base: position 25,617,413 of record NC_064835.1, on the reverse strand, counting down.
ATTTCTGACACCAGCTATCCTCCCCATCACACTCTCTGCTTCTCTGTGAGGTTCGATAACTTGTTGCAATAGCCATACAGAACTCACAGACTGTACTCACAATTACGTGGTTGATTAGGGAAGTAACAGGCTGCAACCTGGGATCAGGATCAACTTGGAAGAACAGGATACCACTCAGGAGACAGGACACAGTTCGTCAATCAGGACAGCTTCCAGCCAGGATGGCTCTCAGCTCCTACTTGGCTGTGCCTGCAGGCAGGCCCTTCTCTCAGCTGCACCAGCTGACAGCCCTTCTGTTGGCCATGCCTGTCAACTGCCAGTCCCATGGTTCTTGCTGCTTGTACTGCTGCTGCTGCTTCTTTGCCACTGGGCTCTGCTGTGCTTGTCGTTGTTTCTTGCTGTCTTCAGTGTGACAGCTCTCTCTTCTGGGTCTAGGAGGTTCTCAGTGCAGGGACTCCTGGTGCAAAGGATGGACTCTGCTCCAGGTTCTTCTTAATGGTAGTGCGGTCTCTCTCAACCTCTGTGGGATTGGCCCTTATATTCAATTTCAAGGTATGGCCTTCCCAGCCTGACCATGAACTGAACAATCCCCTGGTAGACCACACATCAGTCCATTTGCATAGTAACTGACTAACTGCTGCAAGGTCACATAATTGTATTGGGTGATTTTATGCACCCTATTTGCATTGTGGAAACCACGGTGGTGTAGCGGTTAAGTGCTACAGCTGCTAACCAAGAGGTCGGCAGTTTGAATCTGCCAGGCGCTCCTTGGAAAATCCATGGTGCAGTTCTACTCTGTCCTGTAGGGTCACTATGAGTCGGAATTGACTCGACTGCAGTGGGTTTGCTTTTTTTTTGTGTTTGATTTTTATGTACACATATCCAATATATCAGACTGTCATAAATTTGTTTATACCTCACGGTTTACATTATAATAATGTAATTCCGTAATTATTCTTATAATGGTAATTGTTCTTACAAAAGCCTTAATACCTGTGATCCCCTTTCACTAAGCATGAGCATCTCAGATGCCATTGAGCCTTCCTTGAGCTTTCACAGTCCCTGATGCAGTACCTAAGGGAGTATCTTTTTTTTTTTTGACCCCACTGAGTATCTTTGATTCAAACTGCTGACCTTTTGGTTAGCAGCTATAGTTCTTAACTACTACACCGCCAAGGTTTCCAGGCGCTCTTTAGAAACTCTATGGGGGCAGTTGTACGCTTTCCTATAGGGTTGATATTAGTCAGAATCCACTCGATGGGAACACGTTCTATTATTATTATTTTTTCCTAACAGAGTATCTTTAGGAGCCCTGGTGGTGCAGTGATTACGGCTGCTAACCAAAAGTTCAGCAGTTCAAATCCACCAGCTGCTTCTGGGAATCCCTATGGGGGAGTTCTACTCTGTCCTATAGGGTCGCTATGAGTCAAAATCCACCCGACTGCAACCAGTTTGGTTTTTGGTTTGGAGGATCATTAATGGGAATAAATTAGTGCTGCATCTCTGTATATTCATAGGTTTAGAAAATTTGATCAGAATCAATTTTTGATATTTTGCATTATGAAACTACAAGTTTTTTCCCCTGTTTCTAAATATAAAATATAATAGCTATTTGGATTTTTCTTACATATTCACAGAGATTCTGTCATACCTCTCCAATTCAGGAGAGAATCACTATTATAAAGACTTTGATTAAATGTATCTAGAGGTATAAGCATTTCTACAGTTTGGAGCCAAAGCCTTTATGGACCATCCTTCTATACAGAGATTTTTTGGCCAAGGGGCCATTTACAGCCTCAGTTTTAGGCTGATTCCTAAAAAATTCTCTAGATTTTTATCTCCCATCTCTTTTATTTCCCGTATTTTTCCTTCAATTCCTTCTTGAGAGTCAAAATGATACCGTGGAAAGGACACAGGATTTGGAGTTGCTTGAACTGGGTTCAAAGCTGGGCTCTGCCATAAGCTAATTTTGTGACCTTGAGCATCTTACATAACCACTCTGAATCTGTTCCCTCATTTACAAAACAGGACTTTAAGCCTTATATTATGATAGCCTTTATAAAGTACCCAATCCCTTCTTGGTAAGAAGAACTCAACAAATGTAAATTTTTCTCAGAAGTGAAAGTTACAAAATGAAAGCATAACACCCTTCAGGACAAAGCTAACCCATGGTTGTTTTCATGTCTTGAAGACGAAACAGGTTTCTAGCTTTGCAAAGGGAAATTCTTTTGAACAGCTGGGCGAAGAAATCTCATGTTGAACCTGACTCATTTTTCTGAAACTAAAGACGCTTACTAAGTTGTGAATTTTATTTCATTCACCTATAGATCTCAAAATCTTTGTCTATAATTATGTAAATATTTGAGAAAAAATCAACAGACAAGACAGTAGCAATGTTCTTTCTTTCTATGATATCAAACCATTTACCCAGTGCCATGAAACAGAGCCATATTTCTCAAGGGATATCTGTAATTTTCATCTTTGATGGGTTTAAGAAGGTAGGCCCGTTGGTGAGCCTCAGATATCCTTATGTATTCTCAGGAATAAAGACAAAAGCAAAGGTTGAACAAAGTATATGGCTCTATCTCATATATGAGGCAGGAAATCTAGTACAGAAACCATGACTAAAAGAATTTTGAAAATCTTGCAAAGTTTATAAAAGTGTTTATAAATGTTGTCACCTAATTTTTTTTTAATATTTTGTCTTAATGTAGCACTAATTTTTAGAATGTTTAAAAGCAGAAAGGGCCATATATAATTGTTTTCAGGGAAAACAAAGAGTGGGTAACCTTTTCAGACATTGTTCCACTCCAATGTTTACTACTTATGAAAAATACATAGAAAGAGGCAAAGCGTGAGGTGGTCTAAAAAGGATTGGGAGTCAGGCTGAGTCCCTGGGACATCGTTTGAAGAACAAGTTTCAACTGAGGGGGTAATCATAGGACTGAGAATAACCACAGAGTTCAACAATATGTTTTCATGGCATGCTTAGAGAGGAAAAAATGTTTAAAGACCTTGTTCTGAAGAAATTTCAGTGAAAAAAGGCACACCAAAAAAACACAACAACCCAGCAACATCAGTTCTACTTAATTTGCAAATCTCTTCAGGGTTTTCTTCAGAGCAAATCTGACATCCTTGTTCCTCAGGCTATAGATGAGGGGGTTAAGCATGGGCACTACATTGGTATAAAATATTGAGAAGAACTTCCCCTGGTCCACAGAATCAGCAGAAGAGGTCTTGAGATGTGTGAACAATCCAGAACCATAAAATAGAGCAACAGTTATCATGTGGGAGCCACAGGTGCTGAAAGCTTTGGACAAACCCCCAGTTGATGAGATGTGGAGGATATTGGAAAGGATCAAAGCATAAGAAATGAAAATAATAAAGCTGGATAGTGTTACAACTGTGCTCACAATAATGGAATCCACCAGTTCATTGGTATAGGTGTTGCTGCAAGAGAGCTGGAGGAGGGGGAAGATGTCACACATATAATGGTTGATGGTATTGGTATCACAAAAGGACAGTCTGACCATGTTAGCTATGTGGGCTATGGCACCAGTGAACCCCATAACATATGAACCACACGTCAGCAGAAAACAGACCTGAGGGGACATGGCAACTGTGTACAGCAGGGGCTTGCAAATGGCCACATAGCGATCATAGGCCATGGCTGTCAACACATAGCACTCAGAATGGACAAAGAAACAGAAGAAAAATAGCTGAGTCATGCATCCTGCAAAGGAGATGATGTTCTTCTCTGACATAAAGCTCATTAGCATTTTAGGGGTAAGGACCAAAGAGTGACAGAGGTCTATGAAGGACAGATTGAAGATGAAAAAATACATAGGGGTGTGAAGATGAGAATTCAGGACAGTGAGATTCATTAAGCTCAAATTTCCCACCACCGTGACCACATAGTTCACTAAGAAGAGAAAGAAGAGGGGTAGCTGGAGTTCAGGCTGGTTGGTCAATCCTATCAGGATGAACTCAATTACTGAAGAATCATTTTCCATAGCCACTGTCTTTAGGGAATGATCTGTGAGGAAATGGGAGACTACCACGTCAGGAAGAGCCTCAGATTCTTTGCTTCTAGAGGAGGCTGGTTTTGTTGGTGGGCTCAAGTCCCAAGACTGGCTGTTGCCAGGGCAACTATGACTCCTCATGTTTTACCTTTCTTCTCTTACTTGTCCTTTCCTTCTGTATTTTCAAACACCAACTGTAATTTCTCATCTTTCGTGTGCTGACACTGCCCAGTATAAAGCCTTTTAGTACGAGTACTAAAATTGACCTCTACATTTGAGAGACAATGAAATGATATCTTGAAGAGATGAATGGGCTGACCAAGGTTATACAGCAGGAGAACAAAGGAGCCAGGAACGGTGCTTCGGACTGCTTCCTATGGAAATGCCTGAAGCTCTGAAACAAGAAAGTCACCATGTTCCTCCCTGCACCTAATACTCAACCCATTCTTTCCCTCTTACCTTTCTGATACTCAGTGCCTGGCTTAGAGAAAGTATTAAGGATGTCCTCTAATACCCTGCATTTCTCCTACCCATTCCCTTCATTCAGTCTTACCTCAAAATCAGAATGCATTGTTCAGGGAGGGCAGGTGGCCTGCCCAGAACTCTCCACTCTTGTAGCTCTGGGAGGGAAAACACCAGAACAGAGACTACTCAGATGCTCAACTTCTTTCTGTCTGGAGACCTCACTACTGCTGGCCCTTAAATGTTCATTCCTCTCCACTGTCCTGAAGAACACAAAGGTTCTGATAATGAAGGAGGCAGTATCCTGAGGACAGATCTCAGTCTCTGAACAGCTGGATTAGTTTTTTAGTGGAAAGGAGGTGATTCTGTTTGTGGATTTGCCTATAATGTCTTTTTCAGGGCTAGGCAAGAGCATAACTTTTTTCTCCACCATCAGTGTTAATTTATCTTGTTCTGCATGGATATCAGCATCTTAATTGGAAGCTTGGCAAATGAGCCTTTTATTTAGGATTTTAGGCAAAGTTTGATCAGGCTCTCAAGGGAAGAAATTATTGAGCCTATGTTTACATCATCTGTCTGTGAGTTAACACTGGTTCCTTTGGGGCTCAATGTTCTCCAAGTATGAGTTCACATTAGGAATTTTGAATTCTCTGAGCAGGAGGGAGTAGCCTCCCTTGTGTTCTCTGCACTGTCCCCCAGAACCCATGCTCAATTCTAAAAGAGGAACATTTGGGGAAGAGTCATTTACAATTTCCAAAACTTTCTTACATTTCTCTGTAATTGATATAGTATTATGTCATGCTATACTTTAATAATATCCATCTTCTGGTGTCTTTCATACCTATGTTGTTGCTATGTGTTGTTAAGTCACTTCTGACTCATAGCGACCCTATATGACAGAGTAGAACTGCCCCACATGGTTTCCTAGGCTGTAATCTTTACAGGAGCAGATTGCTAGGTCTTTCCTCCCATACAGTGCCTGGTGCGTTTGAACTGCTGACCTTTTGGTTATCAGTCAAGAACATAACCATTGCACTACCAGGGCTCCTTTCATACCCATAGAGAGTATAATAGAGAAATAAGAGCTTGAACTCAAACTCCTCTACTTAACACATGTGTGATCTTAGACAAGTTACTTAACCTCTCTGAGCCTTTTTGACTTATCTACATTATGAGTTTACTAATAGTTCCTACTTCCAAATATTGTTTTGAGGAATAAATACCTTATAACCTTTAGAACACTTAGAATGTTGCTTGGCATGTTATAAGTGCTAATTAAGTGTTGGGGTCCCTGGATGGTATAAACAGTTAACATGCTCAACTGTTAACCGAAAGTTTGGATGTTCTGGTTCACCCAGAGATGCCTCATAAGAAAGCCCTGGTGATCTAATTCTGAAAAATCAGCCACTGAAGAACACTATGGAACACAGTTTACTCTAACACACATGGGGTCACCATGAGTCAGAAAAGATGGTAACTGTTTGTTTTTTTTTTCCCCCTTCTTTATTCTTCTTGTCCGTATCTATAGCATGGACCTCTTCTCTAAGGTCACAGTTCTGTGTCCAACTGCTTACTATGCAGCCCCACTCAAAGTGCCCCAAACTGAATTCAGTGTCTCCTTGTGGTCCCAGAACTGTTTCTCTTATTATCTTTTTCTGTGCCAATGATACCACCTTCGCCTGTTAACTAATTCAGAAACAGGTTATCATTCTGGGATCCTCCTTCTCAATCAGCATTAACATCTGGTGTTGAAATTTTGTGTGATTCAATCTTCTTAAAATCTCTGACCCTTCCTCTTTACTGTACTTTGATAAAGCTGTCTTAGATCTGGAATACCCTAAAGATTTCCTAAACTTCAGTCCTACCGTCACCTATTGTATTAAATTTTTATTGCTCTGTAACACATTGCAACAATGCAGTAACATAAAACAGCACCCATTTATTATTCACATTCTGTAAGCCAGAAATCTGACATGGGCACAGTTGGATTTCTGCTCAGACCAAAATCAAATGTCAGTGGGGCTACATTCCCTTCTGGAGACTCTGGGGGGAAAACTTGGTTTCCAAGCTCATTCAAGTTGTGGTTGTAGGACTGAGGTCCTGTTTTTTTTTGCTGGGTATCAGTCAGGGGCTGTTCTCAGCATCTACAGATTACTCACACTCCTTGTTATGTGGCTCCCTCCACCTCCAAGCTAGCAATGGCTTCACAAGACTGTCTCTGCCCACTTCTACTCTCTCCCCTTTTCTCCCAATAAATCTCTTGCACATCTAATCTTATCTTGGCGTCTGTACTGACAGAGGTGGTACCAGGAGTAGTCCAAGACAACAGGCAGAAAAATAGTTCTGGGCCTGGCTTACTATCATCCAGCTGACAAGAGCACAGATCATCTTGAGTAGAATGTAGGGTATGAACAGGCCCTAGCATAATGGGGCAGTTGAATTGTAGATTTCACCAGTGATGAATGGTGTAAATATCCCAATGGAAAGGAATGATCATACTGGTTCAGGATTCTGCATTTGAAAGGTAAGGTGGCAATAATACCTATTAGGACAGCAGAGTTGCCTAGTTATTATTAAATTAAATTTACCTTGCTTGGAAAACTAATGAGAAACTGAGGATGTTGAATAAATTGTTAAAGGCTGCATGTTAGACCCAGAGGACTCTTTGGTAGCTTAAAAAGAGATCCTTATCTTCTGCAAAAAAAAAAAAAAGACACAGTTGTACAGCAGATTCAGCATTTGATAGAATAACAGAGCTTTTGGGATGTTTAAACATTTCAGCATGTACTTCAGAAAGTAGGCGATATTGGATTTTGAGAATGCTTGTTCAGAGCAGTTGAAACTTAAAACTGGAATTAAACAAGAATTCATTGATTTTGGTGGTACTTTCATGGGACTCACTATTTAACACCTCAGGAAGGACCCTAAGGGATGGGGTGAACTTGCTGCTGGTATGGTTCTTCATAAAGCTTAGAGAAAGTGATGCCCATGTTAAATGAAGTGGAAATCCTGGGTTGTCTTTGCAGATATTAAAGGAAGGGGAAAAAAGAAGAAAGGCCCAGAGGGGTATGTGTGCTGGAGTGGATATAACACATGAGGCCAGAAGACCCAGCAGAGTATGATTTTCCATGTGAGGGCCAAGCCGTCCATAATGCACTGCTGAGAGAGACACCAGCATCAGTAATAAGTTCAGTGGTGCCTCTCCTCTGCAAGCCAGGGCTGACATTAGAAGAGGTTGTCACAGAGATGGGTCATTAATAATCATAGAGATGATGTAACCCCAAAGTAATAGAGACAATTGACAGCATTTAGCTAGCAGAAGCCCGGGTGATACAAGTACCATAATACCAGTTATGCGGGGGGACAGTTTAAAGAGATGGCTCATAGAGCATAACACCCCTAGGGACAAAATGGATGATCAGCAAATGAGGAAATTGTGGAAACAAGCAAAGACTACCCAAATGAAGACAAGCAAAATCTATTTATTCAGAGATTGCAGCCATCACTTGTATTTGTCAGAGACTCAAAGGCAGACAGAAAAGTGGGAAAGTTTTAGAGTGGAAAAAATTTTTTTCAGGTATGTCCACATTGGAAGGCTGTTGGCAAGGAGAAACTGGAGGAGGACTAAGTAGGTGACCCTAGGGTTACCATAGGCAAGGCATGCTATGTGATTGGTTAGGGAGCATATTTGGCTTTTTCCAGTTGGTCCTAGTTTGATGTGGGGGCAAAAATTAAGGAAGCTGTCAGTTATTGATCAAGTAGTAATCATTTTGGGCTGATTGGTGCAGACTGTGGTTTGGCTTCCTGGGCTGGTTGTTGCTGGTTGTGGGTCAGAGTTCTATTGCCATATATGGTCTGGCCATTGCATTTTCAATCTCTCAATACCGACAACTCAAAGAAGGCAAAAGTGGAGGAGCAGAAGACTGAAGGTGGTCACCTGAGTAAAAAGTTATGACCCCTTGATCAGTTTAGACCCCTTGCTAAGTTTATAGACCTGAGCTAAGTTGTAGAACTTTAACCTGTTGACTGAGGAGATTGCAAGGCCCTGCCCTTGCTCCTTCCCCAAAGGAACGTGCAACCATTTACTTAGTTGACTGTACACTGAGGAAAAGAGATTGCCACACATTTTTAAGGAGAATTGGATACAGGGTCTGATTTGACTTTGATATGTGTTATTTCTCTAATTAGACTTCCGCAAAAATTTGAAAGCAGTAAAGTAGATAAATGAGCAATATCTGACTTAGCATACTCATGAAAGCTAGCTTGTAAGATAGAAGTGAGGAAAACTTTGAAAACACCTGAGCAATTCACATATGCCCAGGAATTGGTGACACCAGTTACCTCTGGCAGTAATGAAAAAAGTGGGGACAAAAATAATCAGAAAGCTTGAAAGTCTGTATAAGAAACCATAGGCAGAAAATCAGATTGATTATCCCACTCCGTGCAGTCAGGTGGTTTGTCCTCATTCACACCAGTAGAAAACTAGAAGGTAAAACAAAAAGTAAAGAAGGTAAAAAAACAAAAGTCTATAAATTTGGAGACTATATGCATATTGGGTTATGCATATTTGTGGGAGGTTTTACTATACTGTAAGCAGTGTAGGTAAGGAAAAGTTTTCTGTAAAGAACGTTGGCACACTTAGACTTCTTCCTCCATTAGCTCTGAGAATGCTAAAGCCATGCTTACGCTCTCCAGAGAGACTGTAAGATTCTTCTCTGTGGAATCAGACCTCGGCCCACTACACAGTAAAGCCCATATTTGATGACTAACCACCCATTCACAGATAACAATCAACTTTTTAGAAACCTACTCTTTAATGTAAATGGATATGCAGGTATGCTGAAACATTTAACAAGAGAGTATTATAACACAAAATCAACAGTCAAACAAAATTTGAACAACTTGAAAGAAACAGACAATGCAAAGGAAAGAAAACGTTAAGGAAACCTGTTACTAGAAGACAAAACGACCTCTTGAAAATGAAAATGATGCTGGAAATGAAAACAACATACCTATTTAATAAAATGGTTGGAACATAAAGTTGAAATCGTTTCCCAGAGAGTAAAGATATGGAAAAGTAGAAGAGAAAATACAATACAAATAAAAGAAACAGAGCTTCAACATCTGAATAATGGAAGTTCCAGAAAGAAAGAATTGAGTATTAGGAGGAGAAAAACCATCATTGGTATAATCCAAGAAAAAATTTCCAGAACTAAAGGACTTGAGTTTCCAGAAAGGGTGTAATAAATATTTATCCCAATTGATAAAAGTAGGACCATTCTATGACACATTATTGTGAACTTTTAGAACACTAGAAACAAATATATATATTTTTAAAAAGATTCCAGAGAGATAAAAATAATGAAAAGATTTTATACAAAGGCTCTCAGTTGATTAAAATAAGGACCATTCTATGACACATCACTATGAACTTTTAGAATACTAGAAACAAATATAAATTTTTAAAGATTCTAGAGGGATAAATATAGTGAAAAGATTTTATACAAAGGGTCAAGAATCAAACAGGCAGAATTAATGCCTTTAAAACTCTGAGAGCTAGGGATGCAATTATTCTGGCCCCAAATTCCTGGAGATAGATCAGATTTCACGTATAAGGCATAATCCACAAGACTACCCTCAACTTCAGACACCAGCAGCAAGTTCAGGAATTCCCAGGCCACCACAATTCTGACCTACTGATGAAAAATTTGGTGGCTTCCACTAACCTCTCAGGTTCCATTCACTAGAATGACTCACAGAACTCAGGAGAGTGCTAAACTTACAATTACAGTTTTATTTATCAAAAAAGGATACAAACTAGAACCAGCCAGAAGACGAGAGTGTAAGTGAGGTCTGGGAGGGTCTCAAACATGAAACGCTATGCCCTCTCCCAGTGAAGTCAGAATGCATCGATGTACATCGATGTATTGTAAATCAGGGAAGCTCACCTGAACTTTGACGTCCAGAATCTTTATTGAGGTATCATTACACAGGCATGGTTGATTGAATCATTGGCCATGTGATTGAATTCAACCTTCAGTCCCTCTCAGCTCCCTGAAGATCAGCTGATGTCACATGATGGGTCTTTGTAGTTTGGCCAGCCCCTATCAGGAATGACACTGTTAGGATAAACTATCAGCCCCCTGTGAATAAAAAATACACTGTAATCACTTGGGAAATTTCAAAGATTTAGAGGTTACCTTCCAGGAATCAGGAACAAAGGCCAAATACTTTGGATAAAGTTTTTGCTGCTCCCCACCCCAAGAATAACTTTTAAACTAGAAATCTGTACCCAACAATTGCTAATAAAATAAGAAAGTAAAATAAAGGCGATTTCAGATATGTGAGGTCTGTAAAATTTGCATTCCATGTACCTTTTAGTCAGGAGGCTAGTGGAGTATTTGCTGCATGCAAATGAGGAGGAAAACCAAGAAAGAGGTAGACATAAAAGGATCTCGAAAATAGAGGACCCAATGCGGAAAAGAGGGGAAGAGAATCATCAAAAATTTGGTAAAGAGAAATCTCAAGATATTAGGTTTCTTTCCTTTTTTTTTTGCAACAAAACTAGAAGGCATCCTATTAAGACTAGAGTGGATCAGGAGTTTCATGAGAAAACTTCTTTAAGAAAATGAAATTGATAGAATATCAGTGATTAAATATACCCAGAAGAGACTCATACAAGAGGGAAGAACTTGGGACTAAATGATGAAAATCATAGAATATTAAGTGAATGAAAACGCATGAAAATATTCACTTCAAAACAAAATTTTGTTTTCAAGGAAAACAAAAAGGAACATAATTATAAGATATGATGGGTTAACTGTAAATGGTGTTTAAAATAGTCTTAATAATGCAACTACTAAATATTGACCTGAACTAATGTATAATAAACATGTTGAGAGAAATTTGGGGGCAGGAAGAGAAGGGGTGTGTGTGTGTGTGTGCACGTGTTGGAAACTATTGGAGTAATCTAAACATTAGATGAAGAGAACCTTATCAAAGAAGTATGGTTGTTAGGAATTTCAGATGGGGGATTCAAGGAGATATATTCTTCATGACTTAGAGACTGGGTGAAGATGGAGAGTGAGAAAGAAGAGGGTAAGGTGAACACATGACTTGCAGATTATTGGTTCTAGATGGTGGTGAAAATAATGACCAGGGAATGAGCATTCTGGCAATTCATAATGCTGAATTCGGTTTGGGGCACTTTGAGCGTGAAACAACTTTCGGATATAAAATAGATCTAACCAGAAAACAGGAAAAAAGCTTCAGGCTCTTCTTACAGGTGAATATGAATGTGGGGAGAGCAAACACATTAAAATCAGACTCTTTCCAGGTGCCTGACAGTGTCCTTATTGTGTATGTTAGTACTCATTTAATGTCCACAGCAATCATCAGTCATTACAGTGAGGATACAAGGGTCAGAGAAGTCCAATGACTTGTCTAAAATCTCACAGTGATTAAGTGGAGAAGTCTAAATTTAAACTCAGGGATTCTGACTTGAGGGCCCACTCCCTTAACCACTTTGCTACAACATCTCTATTGAGGTGAAACCCACAAGCATATCTGGTATTAAAAAGATGACCTAATATTTTACTAATGTAATCCCAGAGGAATGTAAAAAGTAATAGAAATAACAAATGACTATGCCCCTGGACCTTCCTCATTTAAAGATGTGCAGAGGCTCCAGGTGATAATGCAGGCAGTGACAAAGGGGACTACTCACTCTTTTGCACTGGGGAGTAAACATTTCTGCTGTGAAGTGATAATTGGAAAAGGCAATTGAGTCCCTCCCAAAGGATCCAGTGGCACAGGAAGTAAACGCAGTTTAGTAATTGCTAATCTCAAGAGGCTCATAAAAGTTTTGGAGGAAATCACAGCAGGAGACTTGTCCTTAGGACTTTGAATTCATTTCCTCAGAACTACTACAAGGTCCCCAAGCTGTTCTTCCTTCCTTGAAACAGTTTCAGAAACTCAAGCTTCTTTACTTTCAGTCTAAAGATAATACTATCTACTTTTTTTCATGTGGTTCTTTCCCATCCATGATGAGCTATGGAATCATATGCTTTGCTTTCCCTAAAACAGTTACACAGGGGCTTTTTCCCTGTTAAGTGTGTGGGAGGCTGAAAAATGGGCTCCCAAAAGATATCCATGCCTTAATTCCTGGAACATGTAAATGTTACCTTATATGGCAAAGACTTTGCAGATGCAATTAAATTAAGGATTTTGGGATTCTGAGATTATCCTGGATTATCTGAGTGGGCCCTAAATGCAATCTCACATGTCTCCCGAGGGTGGCAGAAGGAGATTTGACATAGAGAAGAAGGCAATGTGAATATGGAGCAGAGAATGATTTGAAGATGCTGGCCTTGACAAACTCTCATTCTTTGCTGATGGGAATGCAGAATGGTATAGCCGCTTTGGAAGATAGTTTGGCAGTTTCTTACAAAATTAAACATAGTAGAACAATCCAGGAATCCTGCTCTTAAGTATTTACTCAATTGATTTGAAAACTTATACCCACAAAAACACCTGCACATGAATGGTTATAACAGTTCTATTTAAAATCTCCAAAAACTGGAAGCAACTACAAAGTCCTCAAATAGATGAATGGATAAACAAACTAGTAAATCCATACAAAGGGATTTAATTTAATGATAAAAAATGAAGCATGAAGCCACAAAAAGAAGAAAAAGAGCCTTAAATGCATATTGCTAAGCCAGTCTGAAAAGGCTGTATATTTTATGATGCCAGTTATATAACATTTGTGAAAAGGCAAAGCTATAGAGACAGTAAAAAAACATCATTCATTGTCAGGGGTTTGGAGGGAGTTGGGGAGGGATGAATAGGAGAAGCAGGGGGTATTTTAAAGGCATTAAGCCTATTCTGAATGGCATTGGCACTTTCCAGAATTCATAGAATTTTTCAGCACAGAGGGTGGACCTTTATGTATGCAAATTAATACAATTAATTTAGAAGGTTGAGGGATCCTAGAAAGGAATGTAGATTTCACAAGAGCATCTAACTGTATTGAAAACATATGAAACAACCACGCTAAGGAGGTTGGGGGTGGGGGGCAGGGGGAAGGTGTTTTCCTAGGTAACTTAGGAAACCCTGGCAGTGTAGTGGTTAAGTGCTACAGCTGCTAACAAAAGGGTCAGCAGTTCGAATCCACCAGGCGCTCCTTGGAAACTCTATGTGGCAGTTCTACTCTGTCCTATATGGTCACTATGAGTCGGAATTGACTTGATGGCACTGGGTTTGGTTTTTTGGTTTGGTAGGACTAAAGGCAAGGGAACTGCACGTAAGCATTTTAGTTGATAAAACTAGTTCTCATAGGGGTAAATCTGAAAAAAAAAAAAAAAAACCATTGCAGTTGAGCCGATTCTGACTTATAGTGACCCTATAAGGGGCATAACCACACCCATAGGGATATGGGTTAATAATTCTGATACTGTTATATATGTATACTGGAATTGAGTGGCAGATGGTGGGAGCCAGATTTCTCATTATGGAGTGGGAATTTCAGGATTAGCAAGAGGAGGGGACTAGAATGATATGTGTTGTAATGGACTGGAGTTGGAAACATCAGTAAGAAATCATGTTTATAGATATATGTATATTTATAAATATATGTATATATTTAAAGATTTTTTTTTATATATATACATGGGTAAGTATACAAACATATTTCTTAGCTCTCTCGGGTGAGGGGGCCTAAAAGAAATGACACCTGGTGGCAACAAGCAACCTAACATCCAGATCTTGGTTTCTAATGCCATTCTCCAATAAAAGAAATTGGGGCTCTCTCTTTTTTTTTTTTTAGCATTACCTAGCAATTTGATAGAAATGCAGAATATCAGTCCCCACACCAGACGTACTGAATTAGAATGTTCATTAACTTTTCCTTTCTGGCACTTGAAGATTTAATTTTCTCGTATCTTGGTTATATGTATCTTCACTTAAAAATATGTTAGCCAGGGTATCTGGGTGTTTGTTGCTGGTTAGCTCAGTGTGACATAATTCTGCAAATCAAAAGTCCATTAAGTTAAGATACATGCTTTCTTTTTCTGCATTATGATAATATATATAAAGCTTTTTTAAGTTAAATTACCACTGACTTTGGCAAGTTAGAACATATTGGTCTTCAGTTACCCAAGCCCAATGGATAGGCCAAAGATGCTATGGTATATCTCCGGGAATAAGATCATGAAGTACTTTGTCATAATTGAATTAGGCTAAGGTGATGTTATGCAGATAGAAGAAAGGAAGGGAATGAGACAGGTTTGCAATGTAAGGACCAAGTTCAGACTAGCTTTTTCTATAATCATTCCATGTTTGCTCATATTTCTACTGCTAATCAAAAGGTCTAAGGGTTCCAACCCACCAGTTGCTCTGGGGGAGAAAGATGTAGGTCTGCTCCCGTAAAGATTTACATCCTCAGAAACCATTATTTGTTGTTCAAAATAAAAATAAAAGGAAGGTGTACATTTAGTGTGTTCAAATAATTACACAAAATCCAATATAAGTAAGCTCATCTTTTTTTTTTTCTCAAAGGTTTTCAAATTTTTTGAAGGGTAGAGATTTTTTTTTACTAATTTCACATTTTACTTTCCTTCCTTTCACTTATGCTTAACAGTACTGGCTCATTAAGCCTGTTGAATTGAATACAGTTTATTTTTTGGCTATGGAAATTAACAAACATAATGATTGTGAGGATGGTGCAGGGCCTGGCAGGGTTTTGTTCTGTTGTACAAGAGGTCGCTATGAGTCAGAACCAATTTGACAGCACCTAACAACAAGAACAAATTAAATTAAATCTCTATTTTTCTTCCTGCAGTTGTGAAAGAGCACTCTAAAACTGAGGCTCGACATAACAAAATGAATGGCTGACACAAGCTGAATTGGACTCCATTTAGTCCAAGGCCCCTGTTTCTGCTTTTTAGAGTACCTGACCCAAGACAGGAAACCCTGGTGGTGTAGCGGTTAAGAGCTATGTCTGCTAACCAAAAGGTCAGCTGTTCAAATCCACCAGGCACTCCTTGGAAACTCTATGGGGCAGTTCTACTCTGTCCTGTAGGGTCACTAGGAGTCAGAATCCACTCAATGGCAATGGACGGGACCCAAGACATACTCTTGACCAGGATAGTTTGTTCTACTACATTCTGAGGTGGCCTACCCAGAATGTTGCAGGAAACAGAAGGACTCAGGTGTGAAATGCAGGAAATGATAGCTAAGACTGAGTACTCAAGCCAGTAGTGATTCTTGATAAATGAGTCTTATGAGAGCATGTTGAATGTCGAGCAGTCAAATGTAACCCCGTACTCTTCCCAACGCTGTACAAAGTTCTGGAAAATCGAGTATAAAAGATTTGAGCTTATGCTCCTTTTTTGGAATGCCATTTTGAACTTTCATTTTGGTGCTTCCTGAATGCAAATCTTTGAGTCTGAATAAAACTCTTATTTTACAGAAAATTTGCTTCATTTTTAACACAGTATAATGATAGAAATAAACTACATATACTTGAACTGTATAATGTGATGTTTTAACATATGTGTATACCCATGAAATCATCATCAAAATGAAGATAGTGAACATATCCAACATCCTCAAAAGTATCCCTATTTGTAATCCTCTTGTCTTGCCTCTTCCAACCTCCTGTCACCAGGCAACTACTGACCACCTTTGTGTCATTATAGATTCTTTTGCATTTTCTAGTTTATAATATAAATAAATCCATATAATATGCAAATTTTTTATCTTGCTTCTTTAACCCAGTAAAAACATTTTGAGATTGATTCAAGTTGTTATATGTATCAATAGTTTCTTGCTTATTGCTAAGTAGTGCTTAATTGTACAGATATACCACAGTTTATTTCAGTTTACTGATGGACATTTGGATTGCTTTCAGTTTTTGTTATTATAATTAAACCTGCTATGAACATTTGCATAAAAGTGTTTTATGGATATATTCATTCATTTCTCTTGAATATATACATAGAAGTAGAGTTGCTAGGTCATATAATGCATGAATATTTAAATTTTAGAAGAACTGCCAAATTGTTCTCCAAAGTGTTTATCATTTTCCATTCTTGTCAGCAGGGCATGAGGGTTCCATTTCCTCTACATCTGTGCTCATATTTGGAAGGGTCAGTCTTTTTAATTTTAGACATTTTAAAAAGATGTGCAGTGGTATTTCATTACAGTTTTAATTTTCATTTCCCTGGAGCCTTGGTGGCGCAATGGTTAAGTGTTCAGCTGCTAGTCAAAAGACTGGCAGTTCCAATCCACCACCTTCTCCTTGGAAACCCTGTGGAGCAGTTCTACTCTGTCCTATAGGATCACTATGAGTCAGGATCCACTCGATGGCAATGGGTTTTTTAAGGAATTAGTATCCTATTTGTACTGTAATAAATTACCACAAATACAGTGACTTAAAACAATACAAATTTGTTATCAGGTTATGGCAGTCAGAAGTTGAAATAGGTCTTATGGGTTAAAATCAAAGGGTCAGCAGAGCTGCATTCCTTTGGAGACTCTAGGAGAGAATATGTCCCTTTCATTTTCCAGCTTCTAGAGGCAGCTCACATTCCTTGGCCCATGGCTGCATGATTCCAACCCCTGCTTCCGTCATCTTATATCCTTCTCTAACTTGACCCTCCTTCCTCTCTCTTATAAGGAACCTTGTGATTACAACAACTCACTTCAATAATCAGGGATAATTTTCCCATCTCAAGATCCTTAACATAATCACACCTGTAAGTTCCTTTCGCCATGCAAGTTAATGTAGGTTATGGAGATTATGCCATGGGCATCTTTGGGTGCCAAAGAGTTATGTCTGTCCAATATGCAGTATAAATTTACACCATTTCAACATCTTCAAAAGTCTCAACCCATTACAGGATCAACTCAAAGTCCAATTTCTAGTATGAGTTCCATGAGTGCATGGAATTCTCTTTTGTACCCTAGCACCTACCATGGTCGTGTTCAAAAGTATCTGTTGCATGAATCAGTGAGTATTAATACCGACAGGATTCATGATCTAATTCTTAGGCAATGAGTTTTCTTTCTTTCTTTACAAGTGATAAATTGGCATGAAATATCAAAGCAGTGACTTCTCTAAGTTGTCGTTTTATAAATAACAGGACTATAGAGAAGAGAGGAAGAAAGCTTCCAGGTGGTTACCTTGGAAGAAAAGGTGTCCCAGTGTGGCCTCCCCTGTCCTGTTCAGTTGTAGGTTCTGAAGTTTGTGCCTTGGTGTGCTGATTCAGCCAAGTACCAAGATGGGCGATATGTTGGCATACCGTTGTCCTCCATACACAGAGTGGCCCTGCAGCCCTAAACTCAGTGCTTAGTGGTTGTACGCTGATTTTCTGGGCACCCATACTCTCTGGCCTTCCACAATCTCCCCTTCCCTTTTCTACTTGCACCTAGTTCTTATGCCTAATCTCAGTCTTGTTGTTGTTGTTGTTAGGTGCTGTCCAGTTGGTTTCAACCTGTAGTGATCCTATGTACAACGGAGTGAAACACTTCCTGATCCAGCATCATCCTCACAATCGTTGCTGTGTTTGATCCCATTGTTGCAGCCACCGTGTCAATCTATCTTGTTGAGGGACTTCCTCTTTTTCTTCAGCCTTAGATTCCTGAGTATATTTCAGCCCCTCCAGGAACTGACTAGATTCTCACCCTAAATACTAGGCTAGAGCTCACACATTACCCAGAAATGATTACCGTTGTCATTTTACTGTGTATCCTTAAAATCTTAATTTGTAATTGGCATATTATTTTCCATTTTATGGTTATACTCTTCCTGGAATGCTCTGTCACCTGCACTTCTTTTCTATAGTACCTTCTTGTCTATTCTTCTCCTCCTTATCTGAAAACATTAAAAACAAAACAAAACTCATTACCCTTGGAGTCAATTCTGACTCATAGCGACCCTATAGGACAGAGAAGAACTACCCCATAGGTTATCCAAGGAGCAGCTGGTGGATTGGAAATGCTGACGACATTTGGTTAGCATAGCTCTTAACTATTGTGCCACCAGGGCTCCTATCTGACAATATACTACTTCCCAAATTCTCAGCTAACTCTTCAATTTTCTGTTCTCTATTTAATCATTTCTGCCCCTGTTATGCCTTCCTGGCTGTTAAACTTACCTTACATTCTGGGAAAAAGGAAAGAAGGAGGGAGTACTTATCCTTCTCATTTGGAGTGCCAAATTGTTTTGTCAGTTAGCCTCATACACTCTAAGCTCTTCTATGGTCAGGACCATGTTTCTTCATTCTTCATGTACCCAGCTGGTAAAGAAGTCTGGGAAAAATATTTTGTAGGCTTCTAAATTTGAAAGTCCAGATTAGAGCATAGAAAGGGAGTGTAGAGATGAGAGATAATAAACATTATTTCGCACATGTTGTCATGTTTAGTATTTTCTATTCTTGAAAAATATTATGGGTTTCAGAGGTCATACTGAGTATAATTAACACTGAGTTGAATTCAACTGGACATCAAAATGCGATGGCATTGTCACTGATAACCTGAGGCTGTGCATCCCTACAATCTAGGTTTGGAATATTTCCATCACCTCAAAACATTTCCTTATGCCCATTTGCAGTTCATTCCTGCTTCCACTCCCAGCCTTAGTGAAGCACTGATTTACTTTACCTCTATAAATTTGACACTTTTTCACATTTCATGTAAATAGAATTATATATTATGCAGTCATTTTTGTCTGACTTCTTTCACTTAGCATAATGTCTGTTATTACCCGGTTGTTTGCAATTGCAGTCAGCATTTTGCATGACAAGTGAAAATAATTTGCAATTTTGTTATACTCAAAGTCTTTTCACTGACTTATTCGCTCATGACAAATAATGATGAAGCTATGCACTTTCACAATAGAGTTAAGGTGGGACATAGGCAGTGTTCATGAGGTTTTTGATTATGGGACCTTCTGAAACTCTGGGTGTCCCAGTTTTATTCTTGGAGGAGAATGAGATCCTTGACTCAGGTTAGCTTAAAGAAAATTCCAAGAAGAACCAGTCTCAACTATAATCGTCTAGCCTATGAAATGTTTCCCAAAAAATAAATCAGTCAGTTTTGTACCAAAACAAGGATGTATGAATGTTTAAACTATTACAGAAGATTGACAGAATTTGGGTTGTAAAAAATAGAATATCACTCAGTAATAAAAAGAAGTGAACTACGCATATATACAACAAGTTGGATGGAATTTAAAGGTATTATGCTGAGTGCCAAGAGCCGATCTCCAAGTTTACATGCCATATGATTCCATTTATTTATATCCTGGTGTTGTGTAACAACCGGGTGGCACCTGGACCCAAGATTGGCCGCATCTCCAAGAGACTGAAGAAAGACTCCGGAACCAGTGATAATGCTTTATGGTTTATTTGGGGAGCTTATTTATGGGACAGTCAGTCCAGGCCAGCAGCTGGACCAGTTTAGTGCTCCGCAACTGCCTAGCAGGGAACACAAGCTTATGGCTAAGACTCATTGTTTTCCTCCCAAGTCCTTGGGCAGCCAGCTTTCCCAGGGACTTCACATCCAGGCACAGATATTTTTCATCTTGTTGCTAAGGCATTCCTTAGCCTTGGCCATCCGGCCCAGTCACACCACTCCTGGCCTTGTGCCTTAGCCTGAGTCAACCCCGAGTTCATCCCCAGCATGCTTCTGGGAAGAGGAAAGCTAACTCCATTAGGAGGGAATGCATATAGCTGAATAGCATTACCCTACACCTGGAAGTGACTAAATTATAGGGATGGAGAACAAATTAGTGACTACCCAAAGACAGAAATGGTGGTGGAAAGGGGTAGGTAAGACTATCATTATTGCTGTTAGTTGCTCTCGAGTTGATTCCAACTCATGGCAACCTCATAAAAAGGCATTATGAGGGAGTTCTCTTGTGATTTTGAAACAGCTTTGTATCTGATTATGCTGACAGTTACAACAAATCTATACATGGGATCAGATTATATAAAACTGTTCACACAACACACACATACACAAATAAGTGCCTCGAAACTTGTAAAAGCTAAATAAGGCCCATAGCCTAATTAACATTATTATACCAATGCCAATTCCCAACATTGCTATTGTACTGCAGTTATAGAAGATGTTGCCCTTGAAGGAAGCTTGGTGAGTAGTTTAAGGGACTCTATGTTTTTGTTACTTCCTGTGAACCTATCATCATTTCAAAATTTCAATGCTAAGAAAAATAGGTGCCAAAAGGTGAAAACAATATAAATGTCCATCAGTGGATAAACAGATAGACAAAATGTGGTACATACATACAATGGAATGCCATTCAGCCATAAACAGAAATGAAGCCCTGATCCATGATACAACATGCTAAAACCTTAGGCTTAATGAAATAACTAAATCACCAAAGGACAACTATTGTATGATCTTACTTATATGAAATAATGAGAATAGGCAAATGTACAAAGACCAAAGTTTATAGTGTTGACCAGGGATGGGAGGGAGGGGGAAAGAAGGAACCATTGTTTAGAAAGCAGTAAGTGTTTGTTTATGGTGATGGGAAATTTGCCAGCAATTATGGTGATATTTGCACAACATGATTAATGTAATTGATACCACCAAATTGTATACCTGAAAACTGTTGAATTGTCAAATCTGTTATATTTATATTTACAATAAAAAAAAAGAGGTGCCTTTTCATAAACACAAGTGAATTCTAAGGGAATTCTAAAGTCATATTTTCTTAAAATAGAAGCCCTTAAAAGTTGTTTTTCTTACAGATTTGATTTTAATCTGTTAAAAGCAAAGAACTATTAAGTCAAAACAACCCAAAATAATTAAATTTTCATGAAATAAAGGGGCATTATTCTATTAAACAGCTTTTAATAAAGAATAATAAGCTCTGTAATCAATTAAAAGGTATCCTTTTGCTTTATGTCTGTAAATATGCATAATTAAACAGACTATTTAAAGGGCCTCAAAATATTTAAAAGGAAACATTATAAATAAACTTTCCAGAAATATACATCAATCCTTTCTGAAACTACCTATGCTACCTAGGTGAAATTTTCAATAACATTACTACTACTTACCATCCTTATCTAGGACAGCAGAGGCTCCCTTATACTTTGCCCTAAGGATTGTATAATCCCTTGTGGGAAAGTTAACATTTACTATCACAATTTAGGATGTAAACACAAACACCATAATTTCTTCCCTGCAACACTTATCGTGAGCAGGAGGTCCTATGGAAGAGCTATGCCTGGATTTCTAACCAGGCCAAAAGAATTGTAAGCTCTAGGTGAGCGCCATGTGCTCTATGACATGGTGGCTCTGGTGTCAAGTGTGTGGTTTCCGTGCATACAGCCTCTTGTCAAATTTATAAGAAGAATTTTGATTTATATCTCAGGATGACTCTTGGAAGATTCAGGTTATGAGATCTGTGCTACAACCTTCTTACCAGTAGAAGGGGAAGAAGATTCTGTGACTACATCTGGTCAGCTTTGTTATCTCCAAAGCCAATTCTTCCCCCAGGACAGTGGAGGTGAAAGGCACATAGAGTCAGCATAGAGTCAGTGGAGGAAGGGTGAGTTAGTCAAGTTTTTATTGTTCTCACTTACTCTCTATGTTGCTGAAAAAGGAGGAAATATATTGCATAGCAAGACACTCACTGCCATGCAGCACTGACTGTACTGCCTGCACCCTTCTCAACTTATTCTATCCATGTTGGCTTCATCCTCGCTTCATAGTAAGTAAGACAGCAGTAGCAGTTCCGAGTGGCACATCTAGTACAAAGTAACATCAGAGGAAGAAGAGCTGTGCCTCTTTCCTAAACTTATTTATTGAAGTATGATTTGCATATAGAAGAGTTTACATAAGGGTATTGAATGAATTTAATGAATTTGATAAATTTTAACAAACTTGACCACTTACGTAGCTAGCACCCGGGTTGTGTTTCTCTTTCATGCCCTCATACAGAAGCCTGGGAAAGCACATCTACCTTTCTTTCTTCGTTGTGCAGCTGAGATGCAACAAAGGAGAGAATGTGTAGAAACACTGAGGCATATGATTGAATATAAATTTTAGACTACTGTCTCTTCAATACATGGTACCCTTTTTTGATTTCAAGGATTCTTTTAGAAAAACATCTGAATATCCTACAAACAAGTGAGGGACTCCCTTCTAGGAAGAAGAATGTCAATATGATCTCTAGGGAAATCCTCTCTTCATCGATGGTTATCACAGGGGAGCTGAGGTGTTGAGTACAGTAATGGAAACATGAGTAGGAAGCAGGAAGTAAAGGGCCAGATGAATGAGAGGGATAGATGGGAGAGGGTTTCCCACTCTGTATACTCATCATCAGGTAGACTTGTACCTCAGCTACTCCATCCTTCTATCTTCTAGTAAAGACAGGAAGAATTGTTCACCACAAGTTAACTCATGCAGACAAAATATAGGGTGATTGAACTGTTGAGCCATGTATATGGCAGTACATTCAGACTCCACGAAGCAAAGGAAAACTTACTTGAATTCTGCCAATCAGAGTCCCTTTTGTAATGAGTGAGTACATGTAAGGAGGGAGCTGGGTTCTCTACTAACGGAATTTTCTTTTTTCCTCACAGATTTCCAAAATGAGAATGCTGGCAAAAAATGACTCCTTAGTGACTGAATTTATTCTTGCTGGATTAACAGATCGTCCAGAGCTCCAGCAGCCTCTCTTTTATTTGTTTCTAATGAACTACGTTGTTACCATCGTGGGCAATCTTGGCTTGATCGTTCTTATTGGGATAAGTTCTCACCTTCACACCCCCATGTACTATTTCCTTTTCAATCTATCTTTCATTGATCTCTGTTACTCTTCTGTTTTCACACCCAAAATGATGATGAACTTTGTATCAAAGAAGAATATCATCTCCTATTTTGGTTACATGACCCAACTGTTTTTCTTTCTATTTTCTGTCATCTCTGAAAACTATATGTTGACCTCGATGGCCTATGATCGCTATGTGGCCATTTGCAATCCATTGCTATATAGAGTCACCCTGTCCCATCAGGTATGTTCTGTGCTGACACTTGCTGCATATGCCATGGGATTTGCTGGAGCCACTGCCCACACAGGCTGCATGCTTAGACTAACCTTCTGCAATGCTAATATCATCAACCATTACTTGTGTGACATCCTCCCTCTCCTCCAACTCTCCTGTACCAGCACCTATGTCAACGAGGTAGTAGTTCTCATTGTGGTGGGTATCAATATTACAGTACCCAGTTTTACCATCCTAATTTCTTATATTTTCATCCTCATTAGCATTCTTCATATCAAGTCTACTCAAGGAAGATCAAAAGCCTTCAGCACCTGTAGCTCCCACATCATTGCTATTTCTCTTTTCTTTGGGTCGGCAGCATTTATGTATCTTAAGTATTCTCCTGAATCTACGGACCAGGGGAAAGGTTCATCTATTTTCTACACTAATGTGGGGCCCGTGCTTAACCCTCTGATCTACAGCTTGAGGAACAAGGATGTTAAAGTAGCCCTGAGGAAAGCCTTGATTAAAATCCAGAGAAGAAATATATTCTAACTAGAAGCAGTGGTAATATAAAGAAATTCAAGCATCTCAAATTTTCGTCAGTATTTTCATGAGGCACTGTTTACAACTATGTTGACTCTACAGATTGTGTTATGTATGATTTAATAGACTTGTTTTTATCACTTCTCTTACAGCTAATCTTGTCTCGTTCTTTGCTTCTTTATCTACTGCAACTCGTACAACCTTACTATATAATTAATAATGTGTTATAAAAGGAACATACCTACTGACTATTTTCATTATTGTTTTCAATCCCTTCTATCTCCTGGTCTATTCCTAATCAGAACAAATATGGTGAGTTCCAGAAGTCACCTAAGGTAAATAACACTACAGCTTGCTCACCTAAACACAGAAGTGCCAAATACAATAAAAGCATTCTCATTCTTACCAATATTGTTACTGGTATAAAACCCAAAAGCAAACTCATTGCCATTGAGTCAATTTCGACTCATAAAGATCATATAGGACAGAGAAGAACTGCCCTATAGGGTTTGCAAGGAGTGGCTGGTGGATTCAAACTTCAGATCTTTTCATTAGCAACCGGATGCTTATCCACTGCACCACCAGGGCAGTGGGATTAATGAAATGTTTTCATTACAAATCGTGTATGTAGTTTAAAATAGAACCTAATCCTCCTGTTTTTCCTTTTGTCCTTCTCTTCTGAGAAACAAAATCTGTGCCACATGCTCTCAGCTTCTGAGATCCTCCATCATCCCAGTGCGTTTAATATTGAGAATGCATATCACCCTATTGTCAAAGACATCGTTAACAGAGGCTGATGATAGGAATAATATGTATGCGTCTCAGTTCTCCAATAAGGGTGCAGGATGGTTTTTGTGATAAAAATTGCATTTATTACTATCTAAAATGACAGCAAATATTTTGGAAAAGGAACACGTAGTTCTTATTGTGAATTTTTTTGTTATTTGTCACTTAAAGGAAAATACTGCCCATTAGGTTAGATGAAATGTTTTAGCTGTTGTTTTAGTTATCCCATGAGGTTCATCATGAACAAAAAATAATGTATATTAATATTAATAGAATATGTTCTTAGAAACATTTTGTGAGCTTACTTAAACATCGTATCACCAGTAAGGCAACAAATATCTTTAGCATAGAAACTCTTTCCTGTAATTCCTTAATTTCTCCTTTTGTATATTTAGAATATCAAATAACATTTAGAGGTCAAGAAAAACTCATTGAGTAGAATTTTCTTGTTTGAGTAACAACAGCAATAATAAATTTATTGTTATAGATAATAAAATAATGACAGCAATAATAAATAAATCACAAATAACCTTGAGGTTTGTTTTTTCTTTGTACTCTCTAATATGGTACCAAAGTAATACCATTACATTTTTTTAGTTTCAGTTTATTTTCTTTAAACTTTTTATTTTATAAAAAAAAAAATTGAAAAATAGTAAATTTCTCTAAAGCCTTCACCCAGCCTCTTAGATAAACACTGTGCCATTATCAACATCAGAATCAAAAGATTGCTCTTTTCTGTGTGCATTTTTTTTTTTTTAATAATGGTAGTCTCACACAATATTTGTCCTGTTGTGTTTGAATTATTGGCTGCAGGTTCATGTTTCATAGATTCATCATTGTTCTCCATTGTTGTGTAATATTCCCTTGTGTGTATCCAGCATAGTTTATTTATCCATTCATCTATTGATGTCACTTAGGTTGTTTCTGTTTTTTGCTATTGTGAACAATGCTGCAGGGAACATCAGTGTCCATAAGTTTATTTGTGTGAAGGCTCTTATTTCTCTAGGGTGTGTTCCTAGAAGTGGGCTTGCTGGATTATGTGGTATTTCTATTTCTAGTTTCTTAAGGAGGTGCCACATCTTTTTCCGTAGTGGCTGTACCATTTTACATTCCAACCAGCAGTGCATAAGAGTTCCAATCTCTCCACAGCCTCTCCAATATTGTTTATTTTCTGTTTTTTTGAATTGTGACAGCTATGTTGGGGTGAGATGATATCTCACTGTAGTTTTATCTAATGCCTAATTTCATTTTACTTGGATCCACAATCAAAACCCGTGGAAATAGCAGTCAAGAAATCAAAAGACACATTGCACTGGGCAAACCCGTTGCAAAGGACCTCTTTAAAGCGTCGAAAAGCAAAGATGTCACCTTGAAGACTAAGGTGTGCCTGACCCAAGCCAGGGTGTTTTCAATCACATCCATATGCATGTGAAAGCTGGACAATGAATAAGGAAGACTGAAGAAGAATTGACGCCTTTGAATTGTGGTGTTGGAGAAGAATATTGAATATGCCATGGACTGCCAAAAGAATGAACAAACCTGTCATGGAAGAAGTACAACCAGAATGCTCCTTAGAAACAAGAATGGCGAGACTGAATCTTACATACTTTGGACATATCAGGAGGGATCAGTCCCTGGAGAGGGACATCATGCTTGGTACAGTACCGGGTCAGCAGAAAACAAGAAGACCCTTAACCAGATGGATTGACAAAGTGGCTGCAACAATGGGGTCAAGCATACCAACGATTGTAAGAACGGTGCAGGACCAGGCAGTGTTTCATTCTGTGGTACATAGTGTTGCTATGAGTCAGAACCAACTCCAGGGCACCTAACAACAACAATGGCTAATGATCTTGAGCATTTCCTCATGTATCTGTTATCTGCTTGAATATCTTCTTTGGTGAGGTATCTGTTCATATCCTTTGACCATTTTTTAATTGGATTGTCATTTTGTTGTTTAGATGTGGAAGTATTCTATATATTTCAGAGATTAGACCCTTGTCAGATATGTTGTAACCAAAATTTTCTTCCCAGTCTGTAGGTTGTCTTTTTACTCTTTCGCTGAAATCTTTCAGTGAGCATAAGTGTTTAATTTTTAGAAGTTCTCAGGTACCTAGAATGTCTTCTAGTGTTTCTGGGTTCTTAGTTATGGTTTGTATTGTACTTATGCCATGTATTAGGGCTCCTAGTTGGGTTTTGGGTTAGTGTTGTCCTTATTGTTTCTTCCATGATCTTTATCATTTTAGGTTTTATATTTAGGCCTTTGATCCATTTTGAGTTAGTTTTTGTGTATGGTAGGAGGTATGAGTCTTATTTCATTTTCTTTTTACAAATGGATATCCAGTTTTACTACTACCGTTTGTTAAAAAGATGGTCTTTTCCCATTTAATGGATTTTGCTTCTTTGACACAGATCAGCTAATCATAGGTCGATGGATTTACATCTGGATTTTCCATTCTTTTCGCTTGGTTTATGTGTCTGTTGTACCAATACTAGGCTGTTTTGACTACCTTTGCTGTATAGTAGGTTGTGAGATCAAATAGTATGAGGCCACCTAAGTTGTTCTTTTCCTTCAATAATGGTTTGCTTATCTGGGGCCTGTTTACATGTAAAGTCGGAGATTAATTTTTCCATCTGGTTAAAGAATGTTGTTGGTGTTTGGATCAGAAAGGCTTTATATCTGAGATTGCTTTGGTCAGGATTGACATTTTCACAATGTTGAGTCTCCCTATCCATAGAGCATGGTATGTTTTTTCATTTATGTAGGTCTCTTTTGGTTTCCATTTATGTATGTTTCTAATAGTATTTTGTAGTTTTCTTTGTATAGGTCTTTTATATGTCTAAGGAACCCTGGTGGCACAGTGGTTAAAGTGGTGGCCTGCTAATGGAAAGCTCAGTGGTTGCAACCCACCATCAGCTCCACAGGAGAAATATGTGGCAGTTTGCTTCTGTCAGTATTTATAGCCTTGGGAACCTAGGGAGTCCCTTTGAGTTGGAATTGACTTGACAGCAGTAGGTTTGGTTTTTATGTCTCTGGTTTGATTTATTCCTGAGTATTTTATCTTTTTAGAGGCTATTGTTTCCTGGTTTCCTTTTCAAACTTCTATTTGTTCATGTATAGGAATCCAACTGATTTTTGTATGTTGATCTTGTATCCTGCTTCACTGCTGAATCTTTCTATTAGTTCCAGTAATTTTCTTGTGGAGTCTTTGGGGCTTTCTATGTATCATCTCATATCATCTGCAAATAGGGAGAGTTTTACTTCTTCCTTACCAATTTGGATGCCCTTAATTTCTTTTTCTTGCCTAATTTCTACAGCTACCACCTCCAACACAATGTTAAATAGGAGAGGTCATCCTTGTCTTTTTCCCATTCTCAGAGGGAATGTTTTCAGCCTATCTCCATTGAGAATGATGTCAGCTGTTGGTTTTGTACAGATGCCCTTTATTATGTTAAGGAATTTCCCTTTTATTTCTATTTTATGGAGAGTTTTTCTCAGGAACAGTGTTAGACTTTATCAATGCCTTTTCTGCATCAATTGAGATGATTATATGATTCATTTCTTTTGTTCTGTTTATGTGGTAGATTAAGTTAATTGATTTTCTAAAGTTTAAACATCCTTGTGTACCTTCTATGAGTCCCACTTGGTTGAAGTGCTTTTTTTTATATGATGCTGAATTCTATTGGCAAGAAATCTGAGAATTTTTGCACGTATGTTCATGGGAGATATTGGTCTCTAATTTTCTTTTTATTGTAGTATCTTTGGCTTTGGTGTCAGGGTTATGCTGGCTTCATAGAATGAGTTCAGGAGTATTTCTTCCTTTTGTATTCTCTAAAATACTTTGAGTAGTACTGGTGTGAGCTCTTCTCTGAATATTTGGTAGAATTATCTGGTGAAGTTGTCTGGGCCAGGTCTTTTTTTGTTGTTGTCGTTGGGAGGTTTTTTTTTTCCCCCCTTCTAATTATTATCTCTTTAATCTCTTCTCTTGTTATGGATCTGTTCAGATTTCCTATCTTAGTTTGTGTTAGTTTAGGTTGGTAGTGTGTTTCCAGAAATTTGTGCATTTCCTGTAGGTTCTCAAATTTCTTGGAGTACAATTTTTCATAGTATTCTGCTATGATCTTATTTATTTAAGTTGGGTCTGTTGTAATGCCCCCTTTCTCATTTCTAATTTGGGTTATTTGCTTTCTCTCCTGTTTTTCTTTTGTCAGTTTGGCAAATGGATTGTTGATTTAATTGATATATTCAAAAAACCAAATTTTTGGTCTTGTTGATTCTTTCTATTGTTTCTCTTTTTTCTATTTCATTTTTTCTGCTCTATCTTTATTATTTCCTTTCTTTCTGTGCCTGTGGTCTTCTCTTGCTGTTCTGTGTGTATTTGAGTTGTAGGGCTAACCTTTTGATTTTGGCTCAGCTTTCTTTTTTGATCTGTGCGTGTATTGCTATATAAATTGGTTGCTGAGAACTGCCTTTGCTGTGTCCCAAAGAATTTGGTATGATTTTTTTTTTTCATTCTCATTAGAATCTAGGAATTTTTTTTATTACCACTTCGATTTCTTCTATTATGCTATCTTCTAATACCCTATATTTCTTTTATCACAACTTTTTTTTTTTTTAAATAAAAGGTGTTATTCAGTTTCCAGGTATTTGATTTTTTTCCTTGCTCTTCCTGTTATTATCTCTACTTTTATGGCATTGTGATCAGAGAGAATGCTTTGTATTATTTTGATGTTTTGGATTTTATTGGAGGTTGCCTTATGACCTAAAATGTGCTCTATTCTGGAGAATGTCCCATGTGCATTGGAAAATAATATATTCTTTGCTGCTTTTGGGTGGAGTGTTCTATATATATCTATGGGGTAAAGTTGGTTAATTATGGTCTTTAGATCTTCAGTATCTGTTGAGTTTCATCCTATATATTCTGTCATTTATCAAGAATGGTATGTTGAAATCTCCTATTATTATTGTGGAACTATCTATTTCTCTTTTTGGTGCTGTTAGAGTTTACTTTATGTATTTTGGATCCCTGTCATTGGGTACGTAGATATTTATTATGGTTGCATCTTTTTGTTGAGTTTTCCCTTTACCCATTACATAATGTCCTTTCTTGTCTTTTTGGATTGAGTTTGCATTAAAGTCGATTTTATCTGGGGTTAGTATTGCCACTCCTGACCTTTTTTGATTACTGTTTGCTTGATATATACATTCATTTTTTTTAAATAATTTTTATTGTGCTTTAAGTGAAGGTTTACAGATCAAGTCAGTCTCTCACACAAAAACCCATATACACCTTTATATACACTCCCAATTAGTCTCCCCCTAATGAGACAGCCCACTCTCTCCCTCCACTCTCTCTTTTCGTGTCAATTTCGTCAGCTTCTAACCCCCTCCACCTTCTCATCTCCCCTTCAGGCAGGAAATGTTAACATAGTCTCAAGCGTCCACCTGATCCAAGAAGCTCACTCCTCACCAGCATCCCTTTCCAACCCATTGTCCAGTCCAATCCGTGTCTGAAGAGTTGGCTTCGGGAATGGTTCCCATCCTGGGCCAACAGAAGGCCTGGGGGCCATGAACACTGGGGTCCTTCTAGTCTCAGTCAGACCATTAAGTCTGGTCTTATGAGAATTTGAGGTCTGCACCAAACTGCTCTCCTGCTCCCTCAGGGGTTCTCTGCTGTGTTCCCTGTCAGGGCAGTCATCGGTTGTGGCCAGGCACCATCTAGTTCTTCTGGTCTCAGGATGATGTAGTCTCTGGTTCATGTGGCCCTTTTTGTCTCTTGTGTCCTTGATGTTCTTCATTCTCCTTTGATCCAGGTGCGTTGAGACCAATTGATACATCTTAGATGGCCGCTTGCCAGCATTTAAGACCCCAGATGCCACTCTTCAAAGTGGGATGCAGAATATTTTCTTAATAGATTTTATTATCCCCTGCCCCTGCTATGCTGACCTTCGAAGCATTCAGTTTATTCAGGAACCTTCTTTGCTTTTGGTTTAGTCCAATTGTGCTGACCTCCCCTGTATTGTGTGCTGTCCTTCCCTTCACCTAAAGTAGTTCTTATCTACTATCTAATTAGTGAAAGCTCCTATCCCACCCTCCCTCCCTCCCGCCCCCCTCACGCTCACGTAACCACAAAAAAAATGTTTTCTTCTCAGTTTAAACTATTTCTCAAGTTCTTATAGTAGTGGTCTTATACAATGTTTGTCCTTTTGCCTCTGACTAATTTCACTCAGAATAATGCCTTCCAGGTTCCTCCATGTTATGAAATGTTTCACAGATTCACCACTGTTCCGTATCAATGCGTAGTATTCCATTCTGTGAATATACCATAATTTATTTATCCAGTCATTTGTTGATGGGCACCTTGGCGGTTTCCATCTTTTTGCTATTGTAAACAGTGCTGCAATAAACATGGGTGTGCATATATCTGTTCTTGTAAAGCCTCTTATTTCTCTAGGAAATATTCCAAGGAGTGGGATTGCTGGATCGTATGGTAGTTCTATTTCTAGCTTTTTAAAGAGGCACCAAATTGATTTACAAAGTGATTGTACCATTTGACATTCCCACCAGCAGTGTATAAGTATTCCAATCTCTCCACAGCCTCTCCAACATTTATTATTTTGTGTTTTTTGGATTAATGCCAGCCTCATTGGAGTGAGATGAAATCTGATTGTAGTTTTGATCTGCATTTCTCTAATGGCTAATGATTGTGAACATTTCCTCACGTATCTGTTAGGTACCTGAATGTCTTCTTTAGTAAAGTGTCTATTTATATCTTTTGTCTATTTTTTAATTGGGTTATTTGTCTTTTTGCAGTTGAGTTTTTGCAGTATCATGTAGATTTTAGAGATCAGACGCTGATCAGAAATCTCATATCTAAAAACTTTTTCCCAGTCTGTAGGTAGTCTTTTTATTCTTTTGGTGAAGTCTTTGGATGAGCATAGGTGTTTGATTTTTAGGAGCTCCCAATTATCTAGTTTTTTTTTCTGCATTTTTTATGATGTTTTATATACCATTTATGCCATGTACTAGGGCTCCTAACATTGCCCCTATTTTTTCTTCCATGGCCTTTATCATTTTAGAGTTTATATTTAGGTCTTTGATCCATTTTGAGTTAGTTTTTGTGCATGGAGTGAGGCATGGGTCTTGCTTCATTTTTTTTTTTTGCAGATGGATATCTAGTTATGCCAGCACCATTTGTTAAAAAGACTGTCTTTTCCCCGTTTAACTGTTTTGGGGCCTTCGTCAAATACGCATTGCTCATATGTGGAAGGATTTATGTCTGGATTCTCAATTCTGTTCCGTTGGTCCATGTATCTGTTGTTGTACCAGTACTACGCTGTTTTGACTACTGTGGTGGTATAATAGGTTCTAAAATGAGGTAAAGTAAGGCCTCCCACTTTTTTCTTCTTTTTACTAATGCCTTCTTTATCCAGGGCCTCTTTCCCTTCCATATGAAATTGGCGATTTGTTTTTCCATCTCCTTAATGAATGTCTTTGGGATTTGGATCGGAATTGCATTGAATGTATAGATCGCTTTTGGTAGAATAGACATTTTTATAATGTTAAGTCCTACTATCCATGAGCAAGGTACGTTTTTCCACTTATGTAAGTCTCTTTTGGTTTGTTGCAGAAGTGTACTGTAGTTTTCTTTGTATAAGTCTTTCACATCTCTGGTAAGATTTTTCCTAAATATTTTATCTTCTTGGGGGCTACTGTAAATGGCATTGATTTGGTGATTTTCTCCTTGATGTTCTTTTTGTTGGTGTAGAGGAATCCAGCTGGTTTTTGTATGTTTATCTTGCTTCCTGATACTCTGCTGAACACTTCTCTTGGTTTCAGTGGTTCTCTGGAGGATTCCTTAGGGTTTTCTGTGTGTAAGATCAAGTCATCTACAAATAGAGATACTTTGACTTCTTCCTTGCCAGTCTGAATGCCCTTTATTTCTTTATCTAGCCTAATTGCTCTGGCTAGGACTTAGGGCATAATGTTGAATAAGAGTGGTGATAAAGGGCATCCTTGTCTGGTTCCTGATCTCAGTGGGAATGTTTTCAGACTCTTTCCATTTAGGGTGATGTTGGCTGTTGGATTTGTATAAATGCCCTTTATTACGTTGAGGAGTTTTCTTTCTATTCCTGTTTTGCTGAGAGTTTTTATCACGAATGAGTGTTGAACTTTGTCAAATGCCTTTTCTGCATCAATTGATGAAACCATGTGATTCGTGTCTTTTGTTTTATTTATGTGGTGGATTACATTAATTGTTTTTCTAACGTTGAACCATCCCTGCATACCTGGTATGAATCCCACTTGGTCATGGTGAATTATATTTTTGTTACGTTGTTGAATTCTATTGGCTAGAATTTTGTTGAGGATTTTTGCATCTACATTCATGAGGGATATAGGTCTATAATTTTCTTTTCTTGTGGTGTCTTTACGTGGTTTTGGTATCAGAGATATGGTGGCTTCATAGAATGAGTTTGGGAGTATTCCGTCCTTTTCTATGCTCTGAAATACCTTTGGTAGTACTGGTGTTAACTCTTCTCTGAAAGTTTGGTAGAACTCTGCAGTGAAGCTGCCAGGACCAGAACTTTTTTTTGTTGGGAGTTTTTTGATTACCTTTTCAATCTCTTCTTTTGTTATGGGTCTATTTAATTGTTCTACCTCTGTTTGTGTTAGTTTAGGTAGGTAGTGTGTTTCTAGGAATTCATCCATTTCTTCGAGGTTTTCAAATTTGTTTCAGTATAATTTTTCATAGTAATCTGATATGATTCTTTTAATTTCAGTTGGGTCTGTTATAATATCGCTTCTCTCATTTCTTATTTGGGTTATTTGCTTCCTCTCTTGTCTTTCTTTTCTCAGCTTGGCTAGTGGTTTATCAATTTTGTTGATTGTTTCAAAGAACCAGCTTTTGGTCTTCTTAATTCTTTCAATTGTTTTTCTGTTTTCTCTTTCATTTAGTTCAACTCTGATTTTTATTATTTGTTTTCTTCTTGTGCCTGTGGGTTTCTTTTGTTGCTCTCTTTCTATTTGTTTGAGTTGTAGGGATAATTCTTTGATTTTGGCCCTTTCTTCTTTTTGTATGTGTGCATTTATTGATAAAAATTAGCCTCTGAGCACCACTTTTGCTCTGTCCCAAAGGTTCTGATAAGAAGTGTTTTCATTCTCATTGGATTCTATGAATGTCTTTATTCCATCTTTAATGTCTTCTATAATCCAGTCTTTTCGAGCAGGGTATTGTTCAGCTTCCAAGTGTTTGGTTTCTTTTCCCTGCTTTTCCTGTTATTGATTTCCACTTTTATGGCCTTATGGTCAGAGAAGATGCTTTGTAATATTTGAATGTGTTGGATTCTGCTAAGGCTTGCTTTATGACCTAATATGTGGTGTATTCTAAAGAATGTTCCATGTGCACTAGAAAAGAAAGTATAGTTGGTTGCTGTTGGGTGGAGTGCTCTGTATATGCCTACGAGGTCTAGTTGGTTGATTGTGGAATTTAGTTCTTCCGTGTCTTTATTGAGCTTCTTTCTGGATGTCCTGTCCTTCACCAAAAGTGTTGTGTTGAAGTCTACTATTATTGTGGAGCTGTCTATCTCACTTTTCAATGCTGATAGAGTTTGTTTTATGTATCTTGCAGCCCTGTCATTGGGTGCATAAATATTTAATATGGTTATATGTTCTTGGTGTATTGTCCCTTTGATCGTTATATAGTGTCCTTCCTTATCCTTTATGATGGATTTAACTTTAGGGTCTATTTTGTCAGAAATTAATATTGCCACTCCTGCTCTTTTTTTTTTTTTTTTTTTTTTATTTTCTCATAGTCTAGTAGCTAGAAGTCCAAATTCAGGGCGTCAGCTCCAGGGGAAGGCTCTCTGTTGGCTCTGGAAGAAGGTCCTTCTCATCAGTCTCCCCCTGGACTAGGTAGGAGATTATCTGCGCAGGAACTCTGGGTCCAAAAGACATGCTCTGCTCCTGGCACTGCTTTCTTGGTGGTATGAAGTTCCCCTCCCCTGCTCCCTTCCCTTTCCTTTTTTTTTTTTTTTTTTTTTTTTTTATAATAACTTTTATTAAGCTTCAAGTGAACGTTTACAAATCCAATCAGTCTGTCACATATAAGTTTACATACATCTCACTCCCTACTCCCACTTACTCTCCCCGTCTTGAGTCAGCCCTTTCAGTCTCTCCTTTCTTGACAATTTTGCCGGCTTCCCTCTCTCTCTATCCTCCCATCCCCCCTCCAGACAAGAGTTGCCAACACAATCTCAAGTGTACACCTGATATAATTAGCTCACTCTTCATCAGCGTCTCTCTCCCACCCGCTGACCAGTCCCTTTCATGTCTGATGAGTTGTCTTCGGGGATGGTTCCTGTCCTGTGTCAACAGAAGGTCTGGAGAGCATGACCGCCGGGATTCCTCCAGTCTCAGTCAGACCATTAAGTTTGGTCTTCTTATGAGAATTTGGGGTCTGCATCCCACTGCTCTCCTGCTCCCTCAGGGGTCCTCTGCTGAGCTCCCTGTCAGGGCAGTCATCGATTGTGGCCGGGCACCAACTAGTTCTTCTGGTCTCAGGATGATGTAGGTCTCTGGTTCATGTGGCCCTTTCTGTCTCTTGGGCTCTTAGTTGTCATGTGGGCTTGGTGTTCTTCATTTTCCTTTGCTCCAGGTGGGTTGAGACCAATTGCTGCATCTTAGATGGCTGCTTGTTAGCATTTAAGACCCCAGACACCACATTTCAAAGTGGGATGCAGAATGATTTCATAATAGAATTATTTTGCCAATTGACTTAGAAGTCCCCGCAAACCATGTTCCCCAGACCCCCGCGCTTGCTCCGCTGAGCTTTGAAGCATTCATTTTATCCCGGAAACTTCTTTGCTTTTGGTCCAGTCCAATTGTCCTGCTCTTTTTTGATTGTTGTTTGCTTGATATATTTTTTTCCATCCTTTGAGTTTTAGTTTGTTTGTGACTCTGAGTCTAAGGTGTGTCTCTTGTAGGCAGCACATAGGCGGATCTTGGTTTTTAATCCATTCTGCCACTCTCTGTCTCTTTACTGGTGCCTTTAGTACATTTACATTCAAAGTAATTATGGTTAGGTATGAATTTAGTGCTATCATTTTGATGTCTTTTTGCGTGTTGACAATTTCTTTTTCCCACTTGATTTTATGTGCTGAGTAGATTATCTTTATATATTTTCCTTTCCTCATTTTTTTTTTTTTTTTTAATAATCTTGCTTTGCTTTTTTGGATTTCCCTGCCTGGGTTGACTTCTGGTTGCTCTGACTACTGTTCTAGTCCTGGGTTGGTACCTGATATTGATTTTCTAACCAAAGAACTCCCTTTAGTATTTCTTGTAGTTTTGGTTTGTTTTTTACGAATTCCCTAAACTTCTGTTTATCTGGAAATGTCCTAATTTCACGTTCATATTTAAGAGACAGTTTTGCTGGATATATGATTCTTGGCAGGCAATTCTTTTCCTTCAATTTTTTAAATACGTCATCCCATTGCCTTGTTGCCTGCATGGTTTCTGCCGAGCTTATTCTTATTGGCTCTTCTTTGTAGGTGATTTTTCATTTATCCCTCGCTGCTCTTATAATTCTCTCTTTATCTTTGGTTTTGGCAAGTTTGATTATAACATGTCTTGGTGACTTTCTTTCTTTTTTAACTTTTATTGAGGTTCAAGTGAATGTTTACAAATTAAGTCAGACTGTCACATATAAGTTTATATACACCTTACTCCATATTCCCACTTGCTCTCACCCTAACGAGTCAGCCCTTCCAGTCTGTCCTTTCGTGACAATTTTGCCTGCTTCCAACTCTCTCTGTCCTCCCATCCCCCCTCCAGACAGGAGATGCCAACACAGTCTCAACTGTCCACCTGATACAAATAGCTCACTCTTCATCAGAATCTCTCTCCATTCCATTGTCCAGTCTAATCCCTGCCTGAAGAGTTGGTCCTGGGAATGGTTCCTGTCCTGGGCCAACAGAAGGTTTGGGGACCATGACCACCGGGATTCCTCTAGTCTCAGTCAGACCATTAAGTCTGGTCTTTTTATGAGAATTTGGGGTCTGCATCCCACTGATCTCCTCCTCCCTCAGGGGTTCTCTGTTGTGCTCCCTGTCAGGGCAGTCATCGATTGTGGCCGGGCACCACCTAGTTCTTCTGGTCTCAGGATGATGTAAGTCTCTGGTTCCTGTGGCCCTTCCTGTCTCTTGGGCTCATAGTTATTGTGTGACCTTGGTGTTCTTCATTCTCCTTTGATCCAGATGGGTTGAGACCAATTGATGCATCTTAGATGTTTGCTTGTTAGCATTTAAGACCCCAGATGCCACATTTCAAAGTGGGTTGAAGAATGTTTTCATAATAGAATTATTTTGCCAATTGACTCAGAAGTCCCCTTAAGCCATAGTCCCCAAACCCCCGCCCTTGCTCCACTGACCTTTGAAGCATTCAGTTTATCCTGGAAACTTCTTTGCTTTTGGTCCAGTCCAGTTGAGCTGACCTTCTGTGTATTGAGTATTGTCCTTCCCTTTACCTAAAGTAGTTCTTATCTACTAACTAATCATGCCCTCCCTCCCTTGTAACCACAAAAGTATGTGTTCTTTTCAGTTTATACTATTTCTCAAGATCTTATAATAGTGGTCTTATACAATATTTGTCCTTTTGCCTCTGACTAATTTCACTCAACATAATGCCTTCCAGGTTCCTCCATGTTATGAAATGTTTCAGAGATTGGTCACTGTTCTTTATCGATGCATAGTATTCCATTCTGTGAATATACCACTATTTATTTAACCATCCATCTGTTGATGGACACCTTGGTTGCTTCCAGCTTTTTGCTATTGTAAACAGAGCTGCAATAAACATGGGTGTGCATATATCTGTTCGTGTAAAGGCTCTTATTTCTCTAGGGTATATTCCGAGGAGTGGGATTTCTGGGTTGTATGGTAGTTCTATTTCTAACTGTTTAAGAAAATGCCAGATAGATTTCCAAAGTGGTTGTACCATTTGACATTCCCACCAGCAGTATAAGAGTTCCAATCTCTCCGCAGCCTCTCCAACATTTATTATTTTGTGTTTTTTGGATTAATGCCAGCCTTGTTGGAGTGAGATGGAATCTCATCGTAGTTTTAATTTGCATTTCTCTAATGGCTAATGATCGAGAGCATTTTCTCATGTATCTGTTAGCTGCC
The DNA here is from genome assembly GCF_024166365.1 of Elephas maximus indicus. Taxonomy (NCBI): domain Eukaryota; kingdom Metazoa; phylum Chordata; class Mammalia; order Proboscidea; family Elephantidae; genus Elephas; species Elephas maximus. The sequence goes on along the minus strand of NC_064835.1, from coordinate 25,579,396 downwards.
TGAATATCTTCTTTAGTGAAGTGCGTGTTTATATCCTTTGCCCATTTCTTGATTGGGTTGTTTGTCTTTTTGTGGTTGAGTTTTAACAGAATCATATAGACTTTAGAGATCAGGCGCTGGTCGGAGATGTCATAGCTGAAAGTTCTTTCCCAGTCTGTAGGTGGTCTTTTTACTCTTTTGGTGAAGTCTTTAGATGAGCGTAGGTGTTTGGTTTTTAGGAGCTCCGAGTTACCTGGTTTCTTCGTCATTTTTGGTAATGTTTTGTATTCTGTTTATGCCTTGTATTAGGGCTCCTAAGGTTGTCCCTATTTTTTCTTCCATGATCTTTATCGTTTTAGTCTTTATGTTTAGGTCTTTGATCCACTTGGAGTTAGTTTTTGTGCATGGTATGAGATATGGGTCCTGTTTCATCTTTTTGCAAATGGACATCCAGTTATGCCAGCACCATTTGTTAAAAAGACTGTCTTTTCCCCAATGAGCTGACTCTGGGCCTTTGTCAAATATCAGCTGCTCATATGTGGATGGATTTATATCTGGGTTCTCAATTCTGTTCCATTGGTCTATGTGCCTGTTGTTGTACCGGTACCAGGCTGTTTTGACTATTGTGGCTGTATAATAGGTTCTAAAATCAGGTAGAGTGAGGCCTTCCACTTTCTTCTTCTTTTTCAGTAATGCTGTACTTATCCGGGGCTTCGTTCGCTTCCGTATGAGGTTGGTGATTTGTTTCTCCATCACATTAAAAAATGTCATTGGAATTTGGATCGGAAGTGCATTGTATGTATAGATGGCTTTTGGTAGAATAAACATTTTTACTATGTTAAGTCTTCCTATCCATGAGCAAGGTATGTTTTTCCACTTATGTAGGTCCCTTTTAGTTTCTTGCACTAGTACTTTGTAGTTTTCTTTGTATAGGTCTTTTACATCTTTGGTAAGATTTATTCCTAAGTATTTTATCTTCTTGGGGGCTACTGTGAATGGTATTGATTTGGTTATTTCATCTTCGATGTTCTTTTTGTTGATGTAGAGGAAACCAAGTGATTTTTGTATGTTTATCTTTTAACTTGAGACTCTGCCAAACTCTTCTATTAGTTTCAGTAGTTTTCTGGAGGATTCCTTGGGGTTTTCTGTGTATAAGGTCATGTCATCTGCAAATAGAGATAATTTGACTTCCTCCTTGCCAGTCTGGATGCCCTTTATTTCTTTGTCTAGCCTAATTGCTCTGGCTAGGACCTCTAGCACAATGCTGAATAAGAGCAGTGATAAAGGGCATCCTTGTCTGGTTCCCTTTTTCAAGGGAAATGCTTTCAGGCTCTCTCCATTTAGAGTGATGTTGACTGTTGGCTTTGTATAGATGCCCTTTATTATGTTGAGGAATTTTCCTTCAATTCCTATTTTGCTGAGAGTTTTTATCATAAATGGGTGTTGGATTTTGTCAAATGCCTTTTCTGCATCAAATGATAAGATCTTTTGGGTTTTTTCTTTTGTTTTATTTATATCGTGGATTACATTAATGTTTTTTCTAATATTAAACCAGCCTTGCATACCTGATATAAATCCCACTTGGTCGTGGTGGATTATTTTTTGGATATGTTGTTAAATTCTATTGGCTAGAATTTTGTTGAGGATTTTTGCATCTATGTTCATGAGGGATATAGGTCTGTAATTTTCTTTTTTGTGATGTCTTTACCTGGTTTTGGTATCAGGGATATGGTGGCTTCATAGAATGAGTTAGGTAGTATTCCATCATTTTCTATGCTTTGAAATACCTTTAGTAGTAGTGGGGTTAACTCTTCTCTGAATGTTTGGTAGAATTCTGCAGTAAAGCCATCCAGGCCAGGGGTTTTTTTTGTTGGGAGTTTTTTGATTACCTTTTCAATCTCTTTTTTCCGTATGGGTCTATTTAGTTGTTCTACTTCTGATTGTGTTAGTTTATGTAGGTAGTGTTTTTCTAGGAATTCATCCATTTCTTCTAGGTTTGCAAATTTGTTAGAGTACGATTTTTCGTAATAATCTGATATGATTCTTTTAATTTCAGTTGGGTGTGTTGTGATGTGGCCCATCTCGTTTCTTATTTGGGTTATTTGTTTCCTTTCCTGTATTTCTTTAGTCAGTGTGACCAATGGTTTATCAATTTTGTTAATTTTTTCAAAGAACCAGCTTTTGGCTTTGTTAATTCTTTCAATTATTTTTCTGTTCTCTAATTCATTTCGTTCAGCACTAATTTTTATTATTTGTTTTCTCCTGGTGCCTGATGGATTCTTTTGTTCCTCGCTTTCTATTTGTTCAAGTTGTAGGGACAGTTCTCTGATTTTGGCTCTTTCTTCTTTTTGTATGTGTGCATTTATCGATATAAATTGACCTCTGAGCACTGCTTTTGCTGTGTCCCAGGGGTTTTGATAGGAAGTGTTTTCATTCTCGTTGCATTCTATGAATTTGTTTATTCCCTCCTTAATGTCTTCTATAACCCAGTCTTTTTTCAGGAGGGTATTGTTCAGTTTCCAAGTATTTGATTTCTTTTCCCTAATTTTTCTGTTATTGATTTCCACTTTTATGGTCTTGTGGTCTGAGAAGATGCTTTGTAATCTTTCAATGTTTTGGATTCTGCAAAGTTTTGTTTTATGACCTAATATGTGGTCTATTCTAGAGAATGTTCCATGTGCGCTAGAAAAAAAAGTGTACTTTGCAGCAGTGGGGTGGAGTGTTTTGTATAAGTCAATGAGGTCAAGTTGGTTGATTGTAGCAATTAGGTCTTCCGTGTCTCTATTGAGCTTCTTACTGGAAGTCCTGTCCTACTCTGAAAGTGGTGTGTTGAAGTCTTCTACTATAATTGTGGAGGTGTCTATCTCACTTTTCAGTTCTGTTCAAGTTTGTTTTATGCGTCTTGCAGCCCTGTCATTGGGTGCATAAATATTTAATATGGTTATATCTTCCTGGTCAATTTTCCCTTTAATCATTATGTCGTGTCCTTCTTTATCCTTTGTGGTGGATTTAACTTTAAAGTCTATTTTGTCAGAAATTAATATGCTACTCCTGGTCTTTTTTGCTTGTTGTTTGCTTGATATATTTGTTTCCATCCTTTGAGTTTTAGTTTGTTTGTGTTTCTAAGTCTACCTATCTCTTGTAGGCAGCATATAGACGGATGGTGTTTCTTTATCCAGTCTGAAACTCTGTCTCTTTATTGGTGCATTTAGTCCATTTACATTCCATGTAATTATAGATAAGTATCTGTTTTTTTTTTATCTGTTTAGTGCTGTCATTTTCATGCCTTTTTATGTGTGTTGTTGACCATTTCATTTTTCCACTTACTTTTTTGTGCTGCAATGTTTTTGTAAATTGTGTGTTCCTCATTTTCATAGTGTTTGACTTTATGTTTGCTGAGTTGTTATATTTTTCTTGTTTTTTTTTTTTGAGTTATGGAGTTGTTAAACCTGTTTGCGGTTACCTTAATATTTACCCCTATGTTTCTAAGTAAAAACCTAACTTCTATTGTCCTATATCGCCTTGTTTCCCTCTCCATATGGCAGTTCTATGCCAGCTCTATTTAGTGCCTCTTTTTGATTATTGTGATCTTTTACATATTGACTTCAATAATTCCCTGTTTTGAGCATTTTTTTCTTGTTAAAATTAATCTTAATTTGTTTTTGTGATTTCCCTATTTGAGTCGATATCAGGATGTTGTTTTACGACTTGTGTTGTGCTGGTATCTGATATTATTGGTTTTCTGACCAATTTCCTTTAGTATTTCTTGTAGCTTTGGTTTCGTTTTTGCAAATTCTCTAAGCTTGTGTTTATCTGTAAATGTTTTAATTTCGCCTTCATATTTCAGAGAGAGTTTTGCTAGATATATGATCCTTGGCTGGCAGTTTTTCTCCTTCAGTGCTCTATATATGTTATCCCATTGCCTTCTTGACTGCATGGTTTCTGCTGAGTAGTCTGAACTTATTGATTCTCCTTTTTGGGGGCCTTTCTTTTATCCCTGGCTGCTTTTAACATTTTCTCTTTTTCTTTGGTTTTGGCAAGTTTGATGATAATATGTCTTGGTGATTTTCTTTTTGGGTCAATGTTAAATGGGGTTCAGTGAGCATCTTGGATGGATATCCTTTCGTCTTTCATGATGTCAGGGAAGTTTTCTGCCAACAGATCTTCAACTATTCTCTCTGTGTTTTCTGTCCTCCCTCCCTGTTCTGGGACTCCAATCACATGCAAGTTATTCTTCTTGATAGAGTCCCACATGATTCTTAGTGTTTTTTCATTTTTTTAAATTCTTTCCAGCTATATTGGTGTCAATTCCCTTGTCCTCCAGATCCCCACCCTGCATTCCAATTGCTCGAGTCTGCTCCTCTGACTTCCTATTGAGTTGTCTAATTCTGTAATTTTACTGTTAATCTTTTGTATTTCTGAATGCTGTCTCTCTATGGATTCTTGGAGCTTATTAATTTTTCCACTATGTTCTTGAATAATCTTTTTGAGTTCTTCAACTGCTTTATCAGTGTGTTCCTTAGCTTTTTCTGTAGATTGCCTTATTTCATTTCTGAGGTCATCCCTGATGTCTTGAGGCATTCTGTAAATTAGTTTTTTATGTTCTGCATCTGGGAATTCCTGGATTGTATCTTCATTTGGGAAAGATTTTGATTCTTTAGTTTGGGGAGTTGTAGAAGCAATCATGGTCTGCTTCTTTATGTGGTTTGATATCGACTGCTGTCTCCAAGCCATCTCTAAGATATTGTAGTGATTTATTTTATATTTGTTCACTGAGTCTTATCTTGTTTTGTTTTCTTTCAATATATGTGGATGGGCTACTAGATTGCCCTGTCTTGATTGCTGTAGCCCTTGAATCACTTATGTCCTATTACCAGCTGGTTTGGGCTGTTACCAGATATATAAGCCTAAGATTCCATTCACTGTTCTTGAGTAGAATCTGATTTTGGGTCATCAAGTGTGTGGTGCAGACTGTCACCTCTCCACCTAGAGAAGTAGTGGAGATAGACGTGTGCACCAGATTCTAGTAGCAGCAGGGGTTCACACTCCGGGGGGACAGGATGCTGACAGACTTCCCCCAAGTTCCAGTGAGGTAGGTGTGTCTCTATTCCTAAAGCACTTTGGTGGGTGGGCTCTGCAGCTGTACGTTAGGCACCCAATGCAAGTACCTCTACAGATCAGTAGGTGTCACCCTCCTTAGACCCTTATGGCAGGAGGCTAGGTGGTCTGGGGGGAGTTTCAGCCCTCAGTTCCCCATTGTGGGTCAGTGAGGGCTCTGTTGAATACGCAGAGATATCAGACCTGGGAAACTCATCTTTCTAGTAATCCGCTAAAACAATTACAGTCAGATCCCTATCAGAATTGCCTTTCCATTATAATAGCCACCTTGTTCCCTGTAGGGATGAAAGCCCAAGACTGTGGATCACATATGCTTGGCTGGAGCTGGTTCTGTGTTTTTAGTCCAAATAGGGAAGGATTTTTGGTCCCTGGGTTTTTAGTAGCTGCTTCTCTCAGACCAGGAGAATGGGTTAGTAAAAGACCAAAAAAAAAAAAAAAGAAAAGAAAAGAAAAAGAAAAACCACAGTGCACTTCACTTTCTGGCTCATGAAATTCCAATGTTAATGAAGCCGCCTGGGAAGAGGAGGGGAGGGTTCAGATAAATAAGAGAGAGTAGCACTCCGGAATATAGACAAAGTTACTTATCTTGCTTGGGATGACTGTTTTATTTGAGATTCTCGAGGGGCACATCAACTGTGTGTCCTGGCTGGGTAGAGATTGCCCCCGAGGGTCAGGCCTGTGCCCCGTGCTTGTGGTGTCTCAGAAGCCGTGCTCAGTTCCTATGCTCCTAGTCCAAAGCCCAGCACCAAGGTTCCCTGTCTGGGATGCCACACTCCAGGCTCCAAAACCAGTCACTGCCTCCCGGTGACTTCTCCTTCTGTCAGCCGCATCGCTGTGCTGCCTGCGTGCACCAGCTGGGCTTCCCCCGAGGTCACTTCTGGGTGCTAGGGCTGTGTCCAGTGTTTGCGCAGTCTCAGGATGCTGTGCTCAGCTCCCCTGCACCCAGTCCGAAGCCTGGTGCCAAGATTTCCTGATTGGGACACTGGCTCCAGGCTCCGAAAACAGTCGCTTCTTCCCCGTGGTAGTTCGTTCTCAGTCTCTGTCACTCAGGTCAACTCTTTAGATCTGTGTTTGATGGTCAGGGTTCATAGATTGTCATGTATGTGATCGATTCACTTGTTTTCTGAGTCTTTGTTGCAAGAGGGATCCGAGGCAGCTTCTACCTCGTCAGCCATCTTGGCCCCACCTCCAGGACCCCTTTATTCTTGATCTCCCAAGAAAACCTTTCTATACTACAACGTAGCAGAACAATCAGACTGAAAAAACAACCTACCAGTCCAAACCTGATTGTCCTGGGGTCAATATTTCAATATGTAATGCATTTGCCATACTGGGTGCTCTGCAGTCTTTGGAAAACTCTGTCCCAATCCTTATTCATGAAGGAGGAAGAATGACAAATTTGGGTACAAGTGGCTAAAACCTACTCCATTGGTAAGTCAGCGTTGTGTCTGGGGCCTTAAATGCTAGTATGTGGCCATATAAGATTCAACAATAGGTCTCAACCCATCGGGAACAAAGGAGAATGAAGAATACCGAAGACACAATGTAATTATGAGCATAAGAGACAGGAAGGGCCACTTAAATCGTACTGCATCAGCATGAGACCAGAAGAACTAGATGGTGCCTGGCTACAACTAATGACTGCCCTGACAGGGAACACAACAGGGAATCCCTGATGGAGCACGAGAACAGTGGGATGGAAACCTCAAATTTTTGTAAAAAGACCAGACTTACTGGTCTAACTGAGACTAGAAGGACCCCAGAGGTCATAGTCCCTGGACCTTCTGTTAGCCCAAGACTAGACCATTCCCGAAGCCAACTCTTTAGACAGGGATTGGACTGGACTATAAGACAGATAATGATACTGGTGAGGAGTGAGATCCTTGGCTCAAGTAGACACATGAGACTTTGTGGGCAGCTCCTGTCTGGAGGTAAGATGAGAAGGCAGAGGGAGACAGGAGCTGGCTGATTGGACACGGGGAATACAAGGGGGAGAGGAGGTGTGTGCTGTCTCATTAAGGGGAGAGCAACCAGGAGTACATAGCAAGGTGCATATAAGTTTTTGTATGAGAGGCTGAATTGATTTGTAAACTTTCATTTAAAGCACATTAAAAAAAAAAAGAGGAAAAAAATGTCAGCCTTGGTGATATGTCAGATGAAGGAACTGATACCACTTCAATTCCTTTAGACAGATGATGGAATGACAAACAGACACCATTCCATGAGCACAAAAATAATAGGTTTCTGAGATATCTAACTTCACGTTTTCCCTGAAAAGTTAAACCTTGGGATATTGCCTTAGTCTACTTAAAACAAAAGTATAATTACTATAATTCAGCTTTCATGAAAAAGCATTTTATATGCCCGTAACATGCTAATATGTTACTGAATGTAAGTAAAACAAAACTTTCCAATTTAAACTGATTATGAAACAGCTGTGACATAAAAAAGGATAAGAAAAATGTATAAGAAAATAACTTTGTCTTTTAGAAATTCACCAGTTTACACATACAGAAATTCCAAACATTCAATTATTGCAAAATAAGTTTATAGTTACTAAATTATTTCCCATTTAATTTTCTAATTATGTCCATTTAAAAACACTAGGTTTGGATTTAAATAATTTTACTTATAAATATTATAAAATGTAATTTTAATTAAAATATTAGATTAGATTTGTAAGATCCACCAAGAATATAGATTCAATCAGAAAAATAAGCTCATTCACGTCACAGAACTGACCCAGGGTGTTTTCTGACTCAACTCCAGTAGGGAGTGCTAATGACTACAATGTAGTACTCAGGCCGCAAGGCATGTGCTTGTGTGTGGATTCACATTATTTTTCACATTTTGATTCTTTTGTTAAGCACCAAAGATTTGTGGACATGGATTTATAAACCTTATTTTATGTCTTCATTAAAAAATGTGAACTTTCACTCTTAGTAATAGAACAAAGCTAAAAGACTTAAAACAGAGAAACAGAGATATCAATCTATAAAAGACAATAACATAAAAACAATAAAAGGGGGAATAAAAAGTGTAGGTATAGAAGTTCCAAATGAGGAAGAAATCAAGGTGGAATCAGGTAATAAAAGAATGGCTGAAACCAAAGAAGATAAGGATAAATTTCAAGGTAACCAGAAGAAAAGTTCACAAGCCTACTCATCAGAATAAAAAAGAAGAAAAACGTAGTCTCAGAAAATACAAAATCTATAGTAACAAAAGAAAAGAGAATCCACAAAAAAAAAAAAAAAGGAACTCAGCACAGGAAAATAAGAGGAACAAAGAAAAGGTCAATACCACACAGAAAAAGCACAATGTGACAGAAATAAACTCAAAACTATCAAAAATCAGAATGAATGTAAATGGCTTAAATGCACCTGTACACAGATAAAGACCGCCAGAATGGATAAAAAAGCATGACTCACTACAATGCCATCTACAACAGACACACCTTAGTCACAAAGACATAAATATATTGAAAATCAAAGGAAGAAAAAATATATATCAATAGAGAAAGGCAGAGCTAAGATGGTGGAATAGACAGATGCTTCCAGCAAGCCCTCTTCACAACAAAGACCAGAAAAAATAGGTGAAACGAGTATATTTGTGACAAGCTGGGAGCCCTGAGCGACAAAGTCAAGCTTAGATAATGAACTAAGGGGCAGGCGGAGGAAGAGACCATTCAGAAGTGGAGAGGAGTTACCAGACCTGAATCAAGGGAAGCCCTCAGGCACTATAGCCGAAGTGGCAGCGGTGGCGGCGGCAGCAGAGAGCTAGTCATAGCGTTCGGCCACAGCTTCCTCAGGGAGAAGCAGCCAGCCACACAGCCTACTCACACCTCACCTCAGTAACCTGAGAACGGCACTTCCAGCAAAAGCTAAGTACTTGGGTATATTTTACCACGCCTCCCCCCACCACCCCCCACTAAGCCAGCTTCAGCGGCTGAATCCCTGGGCCTGAGATAGACCCCCCTGAGCACCTGGAGCCACCCGCCCAGTCTTGGGGAAGGAAAAAATTGCAATTGGGGGAAAAGATACTTTGCTAGCCCCCTTAACAGGGGGAGCTCAGGACAGAAGCAGCTTCTGTCCAGGCGTAAACTGTCCATGGACGTTGAGTGCCTTTTCCTTCTGCATGGACCTGTGTGGACCTAATTCGGGAGAATAGGCCCTTGTTGGCAAACTCCAACCATTTCAGCTGAGCATTGGAGAGGTGGGTGTTTGATGTTTGACATTGCTTTGCCTATTAAACAAGGTCCTCACCTACCCACATCAGGGACCTAAGGACTGGTAGCTCCACTCAGGTCCCCCAGCCACCCACGACAGGGGTCCAAAGAAAACTGATATCTCCCAGTCCTTACAACCAAAAACTTTGGGTGCCCATGGTCCCTCTGCAGAACCCACCCACCAGCACGCTCTAGGGAACAGAGGCATGTTTTCCTCAGAGATAACGGTGGGGGGGTCAGTTCTCAGCTCCCGGCCTTGTTCAGAGCGTGACCCCTTGCTGCAATCAGATACCGGTATATACGCCAATCACCCCTGCCCCTCTAAGACTGTAGGACAGAGCCTGTACCACACACTTGATGATCAGCTACCTGGAAACCTGACCTGAATTCATACCAGAAAACTGAATGGACTCCTAGACTGATATACCTGATAACAGCTCTAGCCAGCTGGGGACAGGACGTCAGAGCTCCAAAGGTGAAAATAATCAAGGTAGCTCACTCAAGCCACCCATAGGGGTATACCAAAACAAAATAAAGCAAGCAGCTATGACACAGTAAGCAAGCATAAACTAATACAATAACTTATAGATGGCTCAGAGGCAACAGCTAATATCAAGTCACACAAAGAAACAGACCATGATCGCCTCAACAGGCTCTCAAAACAAAGAATCAAGGGATCTTCTAGATGAAAGTGCATTCCTGGAATTACCAGAGCCAGAATACAAAAGTTTAATATACAGAACCCGTCAAACATCAGGAAGGAAATGAGGCAATGCGCATAACAAGCCAAGGAACACACAGATGAAGCAACTGAAGAAATTAGAAAGATTATTCAGGAACATGATGAAAATTTAATAAGCTGGAAAAATCTATAGACAGACAGCAATCAGAAATTCAGAAAATTAACAATAAAATTACAGAATTGGGCAACTCAATAGAAAGTCAGAAGAGCAGAATTGAGCAAGTAGAAGCTAGAATTTCTGAACTCGAAGATAAATCACTTGGCATTAATATACTTGAAGAAAAATCAGATAAAAGAAATAAAAAAAAATGAAGAAATCTTAAGAATCATGTGGGACTCTATCAAGAGAAATAACCTACGAGTGAATGCAGTACCAGAACAGGGAGGAATAACAGAAAATACAGAGAAAATTGTTGAAGATTTGTTGGCAGAAAACTTCCCTGATATTGTCAAAGATGAGAAGATATCTATCCAAGATGCTCATCGAACTCCACATAAAGAAGATGTTAAAAGAAAAGTCACCAAGACATATTATAATCAAACTTGCCAAAACCAAATATAAAGAGAGAATTATAAGAGCAGCGAGGGATAAAAGAAAAATCACCTACAAAGGAGAGCCAATAAGAATAAACTCGGACTACTCGGCAGAAACCATGCAGGCAACAAGGCAATTGGATGACTTATTTAAAAAATTGAAGAAAAAAAAAACTGTCTGCCAAGAATCATATATCCAGCAAAACTGTCTCTTAAATATGAAGGTGAAATTAAGACATTTCCAGATAAACAGAAGTTTAGGGAATTCGTAAAAACCAAACCAAAACTACAAGAAATACTAAAGGTAGTTCTTTGGTTAGAAAATCAATAATATCAGGTATCAACCCAAGACTAGAACACTGGGAAGAGCAATGAGAAGTCAACCCAGGCAGGGAAATAAAAAAAAAAAGGCAAGATTAAAAAAAAAACACTCAAAACAGGGTAACAGTGAAGTTATTATTTAAAAGAACACAACATTAAAACAATAAACAGGGACTAAGAAATGTAGTCATAGATCTTCTGTATGAAGAGGAAGATACAGCGATACAAAGAAATAAAAGTTAAGCTTAAATTTAGAAAAATAGGGCAAATAATAAGGTAACAACTACAAGGGAGACAAACTCTCCTACATATCAAAATAAAATACACCAAAAAAAGAGAGACTGAGCAGAAACAAAATCAAGAACAACGAATATGAAGAAAGGACAACATATAAAGATAATCTACTCTGCACATAAAATTAAGTGGGAAAAAGAAACTGTCAACAACACACAAAAAAAGACATCAAAATGATAGCACTAAATTCGTACCTATCCATAATTATGCAGAATGTAAATGGACTAAATGCACCAATAAATAGACTGAGTGTGGCAGAATGGATTGAAAAACATGATTTGTCTATATGCTGCCTACAAGAGACACACCTTAGACTTAGAGACACAAAGAAACTAAAACTCAAAGGATGGAAAAAATACATCAAGCAAACAACAATCAAAAGAGAGGAGGAGTGGTAATATCAATTTCTGACAAAATAGACTTTAAAGTTAACTCCATCATAAAGGATAAGGAAGGACACTATATAATGATTAAATGGACAATACACCAAGAAGATATAATCATATTAAATATTTATGCACCCAATGACAGGGCTGCAAGATACATAAAACAAACTCTATCAGCATTGAAAAGTGAGATAGACAGCTGTACAATAATAGTAGGAGACTTCAACACACCACTTTTGGTGAAGGACAGGACATCCAGAAAGAAGCTCAATAAAGACATAGAGGATCTGAATGCCAAAATGAACCAATGTGACCTCGTAGATATATATGGAACACTCCCCCCAACAGCAACCAACTATACTTTCTTTTCTAGTGCACATGGAACATTCTCTATACTAGACCACATATTAGGTCATAAAGCAAGCCTTAGCAGAATCCAAAACATTGAAATATTACAAAGCATCTTCTCTAACCATAAGGCCATAAAAGTGGAAATCAATAACAGGAAAAGCAGGGAAAAGAAACCAAACACTTGGAAACTGATCAATACCTTGCTCAAAAAAGACTGGATTATAGAACACATTAAGGATAGAATAAAGAAATTCATAGAATCCAAAGCGAATGAAAACACGTCCTATCAGAACCTCTGGGACACAGTGAAAGCAGTGCTCAGAGGTCAGTTTATATCAATAAATGCACACATCCAAAAAGAAGAAAGGGCCAAAATCAAAGAATTATCCCTACAACTCGAACAAATAGAAAGAGAGCAACAAAAGAAACCCACAGGCACAAGAAGAAAACAAATAATAAAAATTAGAACTGAACTAAATGAAATAGAAAACAGAAAAACAATTGAAAGAATTAAGAAGACCAAAAGCTGGCTCTTGGAAACAATCAACAAAATTGATAAACCATTGGACAAACTGGCAAAAGAAAAACAGGAGAGTTAGCAAATAACCCAAATAAGAAATGAGATGGGTGATATTACATCAGACCCAACTGAAATTAAAAGAATCATATCAGATTACTAAGAAAAACTGTACTCAAACAAATTTGAAAACCTAGAAGAAATGGATGAATTCCTAGAAACACACTATCTACCTAAACTAACACAAACAGAGGTAGAACAACTAAATAGACCCATAACAAAAGAAGAGATTGAAAAGGTAATCAAACCCCCCCCCCCAAAAAAAAAGCCCTGGCCCAGAGGGCTTCACTACAGAGTTCTACCAAACTTTCAGAGAAGAGTTAACACCTCTACTACTAAAGGTATTTCAGAGCATAGAAAAGGACAGAATACTACCAAACTCATTCTATGAAGCCTCCATACCCCTGACACCACAACTAGGTAAAGACACCACAAGAAAAGAAAATTATAGACCTATATCCCCCATGAATGTAGATGCAAAAGTCCTCAGCAAAATTCTAGCCAATAGAATTCAAGAACGTATCAAAAAAATAATTCACCATGACCAAGTTGGATTCATACCAGGTATGCAGGGATGGTTCAATATTAGAAAAACAATTAATGTAGTCCACCACATAAATAAAAGACAAGAATCACATGATTTTATCAATTGATGCAGAAAAGGCATTTGACAAAGCTCAGCACTCATTCATGATAAAAATTCTCAGCAAAACAGGAGTAGAGGGAAAATTCCTCAACATCATAAAGGGCATTTATACAAAGCCAATAGCCAACATCATCCTAAGTGGAGAGAGAGCCTGAAAGCATTCCTACTGAGATCGGGAACCAGGCAAGGATGCCCTTTATCACTCCTCTTATTCAATATTGTGCTGGAGGTCCTAGCCAAAGCAATTTGGTAGATAAAGAAATAAAGGGCATTCAGATTGGCAAGGAAGAAGTAAAATTATCTCTATTTGCAGAGGACATGATCTTATACACAGAAAACTCTAGAAAAGTCCTCAAGAAAACTACTGAAACTAATAGAAGAATTCAGCAGAATATAGGGATATGAGATAAACATACAAAATCAGTTGGATTCTTCTACACCAACAAAATGAGCATTGAAGAGGAAATCACCAAATCAATACCATTTACAGTAGCCCCCAAGAAGATACAATACTTAGGAGTAAATCTTACCAGAGATGTAAAAAGACTCACACAGAGAAAACTGCAAAACACTTCTGCAAGAAACCAAAAGAGACCTACATAAGTAAAAACATACCTTGCTCATGGATAGGAAGATTTAACATTATAAAAATGTCTGTTCTACCAATACCAAAATGGATCTATAGATTTAATGGAATTCCGATCTAAATTCCAATGATATGTTTTAATGAGATGGAGAAACAAATCACCAACTTCATTTGGAAGGGAAAGAGGCCCCGGACAAGTAAAGCATTACTGAAAAAAAAGAACAAAGTGGGAAGACTTAGTCTACCTGACTTTAGAACCTATTATTCCACCACAGTAGTCAAAACAACCTGGTATTGGTACAACAGATATATAGACCAATGGAACAGAATTGAGAATCCAGACATAAACCCATCCACGCATGAGCAGTTGATATTTGACAAAGTCCCCAAAACAGTTAAATGGGGAAAAGACAGTCTTTTTAACAAATGGTGCTGGCATAACTGGATATCCATCTGCAAAAAAAATGAAACAGGACCCATACCTCACACCATGTACAAAAATGAGCTCAAAATTGACCACAGACCTAAATATAAAATCTAAAAGGATAAAGGTCATGGAAGAAAAAATAGAGACAACGCCAGGAGCCCTAATACATGGCATAAACAGTATAAAAAACATTACTAACTAATGCAGAAGAAAAACTAGATAACTGGGAGCATCTAAAATCAATTTACGCTCATCCAAAGACTTCACCAAAAGAATAAGACTACCTACAGACTGGGGAAAAGTTTTTAGCTATGACATTTCTGATCAATGTCTGACCTCGAAAATCTACATGATACTGCAAAAACTCAATTACAAAAAGACAAATAACCCAATTAAAAAATGGGCAAAATATATGAACAGACACTTCATTAAAGAAGACATTCAGGTAGCTAACAGATACATGAGGAAATGCTCAAGATCATTAGTCATTAGAGATATGAAAATCAAAACTACAATGAGATTTTATCTCACTCCAACAAGACTGCCATTTATTCAAAAAACACAAAATAATAAATGTTGGAGAGGCTGTGGAGAGATTGGAACACTTATCCACTGCTGGTGGGAATGTAAATTGGTACAATCGCTTTGGAAATCGATTTGGTTCTTCTTTAAAAGCTAGAAATAGAACTACCATGTTGTTGTTGTTAGATACCGTCTAGTTGGTTCCGACTCATAGTGACCCTATGCACAACAGAAGGAAACACTGCCTGGTCCTGCGCCATCCTTACAATCGTTGCTATGCTTGAGTTCATTGTTGCAGCCACTGTGTCAATCCACCTCGTTGAGGGTCTTCCTCTTTTCTGCTGACCTGTGCTCTGCCAACCATGATTGCCTCCTCCAGGGACTGATCCCTCCTGACAATATGTCCAAAGTATGCAAGACGCAGTCTTGCCATCATTGCCTCTAAGGAGCATTCTGGCTGTACTTCTTCCAAGACAGATTTGTTCTTTCTTTGGCAGTCCATGGTATATTCAATATTCTTAGCCAACACCACAATTCAAAGGCATCAATTCTTCTTTGGTCTTCCTTATTCATTGCATATGATGTGATTGAAAATACCATGGTTTGTGTCAGACGTACCTTAGTCTTCACGGTGACATCTTTGCTCTTCAACACTTTAAAGAGGTCCTTTGCAGCAGATTTACCCAATGCAATGCCTCTTGATTTCTTGACTGCTGCTTCCATGGCTGTTGATTGTGGATCCAAGTAAAATGAAATCCTTAACAACTTCAATCTTTTCTCCGTTTCTCATGATGTTGCTCATTGGTCCAGTTGTGAGGATTTTTGTTTTCTTTACGTGAGGTGCAATCCATACCGAAGGCTGTGGTGTTTGATCTTCATTAGTAAGTGCTTCAAGCCCTTTTCAAGTGAAGAGGGCTTGAAGAACTACTTGAAGAACCACCATACAATCCTGCAATCCTACTCCTTGGAATATATCCTAGAGAAATAAGAGCCTTTACACGAACAGGTATATGCACACCCATGTTCATTGCAGCACTGTTTACGATAGCAAAAAGGTGGAAGCAACCGAGGTGCCCATCAACGGATGAATGGAGAAATAAATTATGGTATATTCACACAAGGGAATACTACATATTCAAGAAAGAATAGTGATGAATCTGTGAAACATTTCATAACATGGAGGAATCTGGAAGGCATTATGCTGAGTGAAATTAGTCAGTTGCAAAAGGACAAATATTGTGTAAGACCACTACTATAAAAACTGGATAAATAGTTTAAATAGAGAAGATAATATTCTCTGATGGTTACGAGAGGGGGGAGGGAGGAAGGAAGGGAGAGGGATTTTCACGAATTAGGTAGTAGATAAGAACTACTTTAGGTGATGGGAAAGACAACACACAATACTGGCAAGGTCAACACAACTGGAGTAAACCAAAAGCAATGAAGTTTCCTGAATAAATTGAATGCTTTGAAGCCCAGCATAGCAGGGGTGGGGATCTAACGACCATGGTTTCAGGGGACATCTAAGTCAATTTGCATAATCTATTTAGAAAAAATTCTGGATCCCACTTTGGAGAGTGTCGTTTGGGGTCTTAAACGCTAGCAAGCAGCCATCTAAGATGCATCAATTGGTCTCAACCCACCTGGATCAAAGGAGAATGAAGAACACCAAGGACACAAGGTAATTACGAGCCCAAGAGACAGAAAGGGCCACATAAAGCAGAGACTACATCAGCCTGATATTCTATTTCTTCATCTTTGGCTCTTGTGGTTTGTGTGTAAATTTGAATAATAGTCGTATTAACTGGTCTTCCTTGTAGGCATATGGATATTATCCTATCACTGACAGCTCTGTACTTCAGGATAGATCTTGAAACGTTCATTTTGGTGATGAATGCAACACCATTCCTCTTTGAGTTGTCATTCCCAGCATAGTAGACTATACGATTGTCCGATTCAAAATGGCCAATACCAGTCCATTTCAGCTCACTAATGCCTAGGATATCGATGTTTATGCATCCCGTTTCATTTTTGACGATTTCCAATGTTCCTAGATTCATACTTCGTACATTCCAGGTTCCGATTATTAATGGATTTTTGCAGCTGTTTCTTCTCATTTTGAGTCGTGCCACATCAGCAGATGAATGTCCCGAAAACTTTACTCCATCCAAATTTTGTGAAGATCATTCAAAAACGGCTGCAGCAATATATCGATAGGGAACTGCCAGAAATTCAGGTCAGTTTCAGAAGAGGACGTGGAACCAGGGATATCATTGCTGATGTCAGATGGATCCTGGCTGAAAGCAGAGAATACCAGAAGGATGTTTACCTGTGTTTTATTGACTATGCAAAGGCATTCGACTGTGTGGATCATAACAAACTATGGATAACACTGCGAAGAATGAGAATTCCAGGACACTGAATTGTGCTCATGAGGAATATTTACATAGATCAAGAGGCAGTTGTTTAGACAGAACAAGGGGATACAGATTGGTTTAAAGTCAGGAAAGGTGTGCGTCAGGGTTGTATTCTTTCACCATACCTATTCAGTCTGTATGCTAAGCCAATAATCCAAGAAGCTGGACTCTATGAAGAAGAATGGGGCATCGGGATTGGACGAAGACTCACTAACAACCTGCGTTATGCAGATGACACAACCTTGCTTGCTGAAAGTGAAGAGGACTTGAAGCACTTACTAATGAAGATCAAAGACCACAGCCTTCAGTATGGATTACACCTGAACATAAAGAAAACAAAAATCCTCACAACTGAGCCAATGAGCAACATCATGATAAATGGAGAAAAGATTGAAGTTGTCAAGGATTTCATTTTACTTGGATTCATAATCAACAGCCATGGAAGCAGCAGTCAAGAAATCAAAAGACTCATTGCATTGGGTAAATCTGCTGCAAAGGACCTCTTTAAAGTGTTGAAGAGCAAAGATGTCACCCTGAAGACTAAGGTGTGCCTGACCCAAGCCATGGTATTTTCAATCACATCATATGCCTGTGAAAGCTGGACAATGAATAAGGCAGACTGAAGAAGAGTTGACGCCTTTGAATTGTGGTGTTGGCAAAGAATATTGATTATATCATGGATTGCCCAAAGAATGAACAAATCTGTCTTGGAGGTACGGCCAGAATTCTCCTTAGAGGCAAGGATGGCGAGACTGCATCTTACATAATTTGGACTTGTTGTCATGAGGGATCAGTCCCTGGAGAAGGACATCATGCTTGGCAGAGTACAGAGCCAGCAGAAAAGAGGAAGACCCTCAACGAGGTGGATTGACACAGTGGCTGCACCAATGAGCTCAAGCATAACAACGAATGTGAGGATGGCGCAGGACCTGGCGGTGTTTCATTATGTTGTGCATAGGGTAGCCATGAGTCGGAACCGACTCGGAGGCACCTAACAACAACAACAACAACATCAGCCTGAGACCAGAGAAGCTAGGTGGTGCCCGGCTACAACTGATGACTGCCTTGAGAGAGCACAACAGAGAACCCCTGAGGGACCAGGAGAGCAGTGGGATGCAGACCCCAAATTCTCGTAAAAAGACCAGACTTAATGGTCTGACTGAGACTAGAAGGACCTCGGTGGTCATCCCCCAGACCTTCTGTTGGCCCAGGACAGGAACCATTCCCAAAGCCAACTCTTCGGACAGAGATTGGACTGGACAATGGGTTGGAGAGGGATGCTGGTGAGGAGTGAGCTTCTTGGATCAGGTGGACACTTGAGACTAACTTGACATCTCCTCCCTGGAGGGGAAATGAGAGGATAGAGGGGGTTAGAAGCTGGTGAAATGGACACCAAAGGAGAGAGTGGAGGGAGAGAGCGGGCTCTCTCATTAGGGGGAGAACTGTTGAGAGTATGAAGCAAGGTGTATATAAGTTTTTGTGTGAGACTGACTTGGTTTGTAAACTTTTACTTGAAGAACAATAAAAATTAAAAAAAAAAAAAAGAAGTTGGAAGGAGTACACCAAGTCACTACACCAAAAAGAATTGGTCAGTGTTCAACCATTTCAGGAGGTAACATATGTAATATCATTAATAACACATGCAAGCAAAATTTTGCTGAAGATCATTTAAAAGCAGTATGTAGATAGAAACTATCAGAAGTTCAAGCTGGATTTAGAAGAGGACTTGAAACTGGGAATATCATTGCTGATGTCAGATGGACCCTGGCTGAAAGCAGAGAATACCAGAAAGATGTTTACCTGTGTTTTATTGACTATGCTAAGGCATTCTATTGTGTGGATCACAACAAATTACGGATAACATTGCAGAGAATGAGAATTCCAGAATACTTAATCCTGCTCATGAGGAATCTGTACATGGATCAAGAGGGAGTTGTTTGAACTGAACAACGGAATACTGCATGGTTTAATGTCAGAAAAGATGTGCGTCAGGGTTTTATCTTTTAACCATATCCATTCAATATGTATGCTGAGCAAATAATCTGAGAAGTTGGACTATATGAAGAAGAAGGGGGCATCAGGATTGAAGGAAGGCTCATTAACAACCTGTATTATGCAGATAACATAACCTTGCTTTCTGAAAGTGAAGAGATCTTAAAGCACTTATTCATGAAGATCAAAGACCACAGCCTTCTGTACAGATTACACCTCGACATAAAGAAAATAAAAATCTTCACATCTGGACCAATAAGCAACATCATGATAAACGAAGAGGAGATTGAGGTTGTCAAAAATTTTATTTCACTTGAATCCACAATCAACATCCATGGACGCAGCAGTCAAGAAATCAAAAGATGCATCGCATTGGGCAAGTCTGCTGCAAAAGACCTCTTTAAAGTATTGAAAAGCAAGGATGTCACCTTGATGACTAAGGTGTGCCTGATCCAAGCCATGGTGTTTTCAATCGCCTCATATGCATGTGAAAGCTAGACCATGAATAAGGAAGACTGAAGGAGAATTGACACCTTTGAATAGTGGTGTTGGAGAAGAATACTGAATATACCATGGGCTGCCAAAAGAACCAACAAATCTGTCTTGGAAGAAGTAGAACCAGAGTGCTCCTTACAAGCAAAGATGGAGAGACTATGTCTGACATACTTTGGACATGTTATCAGGAGGGATCAGTTTGTGGAGAAGGGCATGCTTGGTAAAGTAGAGGGTCAGTGAACTGTGGCTGCAACAATGGGTTCAAGCACAGCAACAATTGTGAGGATGGCGCAGGAGTGGTCAGTGTTTCCTTCTGTTGTGCATAGGATAGCTATGAGCTGAAACCGACTCAACAGCAGCTAAAAATGATAACAACTAACCATTGTTGTTTGTGTCACTATGCTGTTTTTACTGGGTACTGATGAGTCAATTTCCACTAATAGCGATCCCATATGACAGAGTAGAACCACTCCACAGGGTTTTCTAGGCTGCAAAATTTATGGGAGTAGATCACCAAGCCTTTTCTCCCGTGCAGTTTCTTCGTGGGTGAGAACTCTTATTTTTTAGTTAGCTGAGTGCTTAAACTTTGTGCCACCAGGACTCCTTATGTGTCACTATAGAGGCTAGCTATTATACTTTTCAGTTTTTGTATGTTTATAAAATGCTTATTTCTTCTTAATTATCGAAAAATATTTTCACTGAGCATAGAATCTAAAGTGACAATTTTTTTGTTTGGCTTATAGTGTTTCAGTAAAAAATCTGTTGTTCTTTGTTCTTCTGTTTCTATTTTTCGTATTTTAAATTTTATTTCTTGAGGTATAATTCACATAAAGTAAAATGTACAAATGTTGAGTGTGCAGCTTGATGGCTTTTTAAGTATACACCCATCCAGTCTCCATGAACAACATGGCATAGATTACCTCCATTATTCAATGAAGTGTCCCCTTGCCTCTCAAAACCTACACCTTAAACAAATTTGTCACCATGGATTTATTTTTGCAATGCGTGTATCTTCTTTGGTGAATCATCTGTTTACATGTCTTGCACTTTTCTTCAACGTATTACTTGTTTTCCTATCCTTGAGTTTTAAGAGTTATTTATATATTTTAGAGGCCCTGGTGGCAAAGTGATTAAGAGCTACGACATATTATGGCTGCTACCCAAAAGGTCAGTTATTCAAATCCACCAGCCACTCTTTGGAAACCCTATGGAGCAGTTGTACTCTGTCCTACAGGGTTACTATGAGTCAGGATCGACTCAACAGCAATGGGTTTGATTTTGGTTTGGTTTATATATTTTCTGTAAAAGTTTTCTTTTAGATATAGAAAATATTTTATCTGCGTCTGTCTTTTTTTCCTTTTAATACTATATTTTTCAGAAAAAAACTTTTTAATTTTGATAGCATCCAATTGAATTTTTATTTTTTCTTTTATAGATTGTGCATTTGGTATTGTATCTTAGGAATCTTTGCCTAAGCCTAGGTCACAAAACTTTTTTGTTCTGGTCTAAAACCTTAGAGTTTTAGATATATGGTTCATTTTGAGATAATGTTTGTTAATGGTGTGAGTTATGAATTTTTTTTTTCTTTTGGTAGGGATATCTAATTGTTGCATCCTCACTGTTCGAAAAGCCTGTTATATTTCCATTGAATTGCCTTTGCTCTTTTGTCAAAATAAATTGGCATTATATGTGTATGTCTATTTCTGGATTCTATAGTCTGTTCCAGTGATCTCTCTGTCTATCCTTTTGCCAATATTATGCTATCTTGACCATTGTAACATAATAGTAAGTCTTGAAATCAGGTGGTGTGAGTCCTCCAATTCTGCTCTTTTGCAAAATGGTTTTAGCTATTCTTGTTACTTTACTTTGACTTTCCATATATATATGAGAATCAACTTTCTCTCCACATACATATATATATATATATATATATATATATATATATGCTTTGCTGACTGTGTTGTATTCTAGACTGTGTAGAAAATTTATTACATAAGGAACCTCTCAGAGAAAACGAAGTTCTCTATTAGCGAGTCATTGTAGAAAAGTCAATATCCACAATAAATGCCCACTTACTGCACCTCTGTTCAAATAATACTTGTACTCTCAGATTGTGGGATTGGCTAGAGCACTTTTCTTCTTTTTTTTATTGTGCTTTAAGTGAAAGTTTACAATTCAAGTCAGTTTCTCGTACAAAAACATATACACACATTGTTATATGACCCTAGTTGCTCTCCCTACAACGTGACAGCACACGCCTTCTTTCCACCCTGTGTTTCCTGTATTCATTCAAACAGCTCCTGTCCCCCTCTGTCTTCGCATCTCGCCTCCAGACAGGAGCTGCCCACATAGCCTCGTGTGTCCTCTTGAGCTAAGAAGCATACTCCTCACTAGTATCCTTTTATGTCTTATACCAAAAAACCAAACCCGTTGCCGTCGAGTTGATTCTGACTCATAGGGACCCTAAAGGACAGAGTAGAACTGCTCCATAGAGTTTCCAAGGAGCCCCTGGTGTATTCAAACTGTCGACCTTTTGGTTAGCAGCTGTAGTTCTTAACCACTACACCACCAGATATCCTTACATCTTATAGTCCGGTCTAATCTTTGTCTGAGAGACTTGGCTTCAGGAATGATTATAGTGTTGGTCTAACAGAGAGTCCAGGGGCCATGACCTCTGGGGTCTCTCCAGTCTCAGTTAGACAATTAAGTCTGAATTTTTTTTTTAGTAGAATTTGAAGTCTGCATCCCACTTTTCTCCTGCTCCATCAGGGTTTCTCTGTTTTGTGCCCTGTCGGGGCAGTCATTGGTGGTAGCTGGGCACCATCTAGTTCCTCCACTCTCAGGCTGATGGAGTCTCTGGCTTGTGGAGAGCACGTTTCTGAGCCTTAATGTTCAGAAACATAACTGTTCATTTTTATGTGTTCATAAATTTTAAAGTATGGAAATGTTTGAGGAAAGGAAAGAGATGTACTTAAACATGGCCAACGTGTTTTTGAATGGGGAAGGAATTTGAATGCAGTCACATAAGTCATGGATTGACAGGTGCCCTTTCTGCTCATCCTTCTTTACCCAGGGGTTAAAAGAAATGCAAGCTAGCCAAGTTTGAGTATATCATAACTTCCACTCGAAGCTTTTTTTTTTTTCTGTTTATTTCCACTAGATTCTCTTTGAGATGGGGAACGAGAGTTGCCCCTGAAGGGAGCCTATTATCTCTTTTATTGTACCCTCCCCATGCCCTCCATTTTGCCCCAAACCAAAGCCAAACCTGTTGCCATCTAATGGATTCTGACTCATCCTCTAAAACAGAGTAGAACTGCCCCATAATGTTTCCAAAGCTGTGAATCTTTATGGAAGCTGACTACCACATCTTTCTCATGGGGAGAGGCTGGTGGGCCTGAACTACTGACTTTTTAGTTAGCAGCAGAGTACTTAACCACTGCACCACCAGGGCTCCTTCATTCTGCTCCAAAATGTTTTTTTCTTTATTTTTTATGTATGTATATTATATATATAAGATACATATTATATATATATGAAAAATCCTGGTAAAAATATACATAACATAATATTTAGCTTTAAACCATTTTTGTGAGTACACTTTATTGGTGTTAAGTACATTCACAAAAAGATCTTTTTAATTATTCCAAGCAGAAATCCTATACCCATTAAACAATACTTCCCCATTATCCCTCTTGTAGCCCTGGTAACCTCTATTCTACTTTCTGTGTCTATGAATTTGCCTAATCTAAATGCCTCTTTTTTTTTTTTTTTTTAAATACCTCATATAACTGGAGTCATACAATATTTGTCCTTTTGTGCATGGCTCATTTCACTTCTCATAATGTCTTCAAGATTAATCCATACTGTAGCATGTATCAGATCTTCATTCCTTTCATGGCCATGTAATATTACATTGTGTGGCCCAGTAGTTAGGAGTTTGGTTGCTAAGCAAAATTTTGGCAGTTCTACTCTGTCCTATAGAGTCATTATGAGTCAGAATGGACTTGACAGCAGTGGTTTTTATTTTATTATATATATATATACCACATTTGTTTATGCATTCGTCTGTTAAAGATCATTTTGATCGTTTCCACCTTTTGGCTATTGTAAAAATGCTGCAATATACGTTGGTGTACAGGTTTCTGTTTGTGTTCCTGCGTTCACTTCTCCTGTGTATATACCTAGAATTGGGATTGCTAGGCCATATGGTAGTTCTGTGTTCAACTTTTTCCACAGTGGCTGTGTTATTTTACATTCCCACCATTAATACATGGGGATTCCGTTTTTTTTCCACATCTTCACCAAAGCTTGTTGTTTTCACTTTATTTGCTTTATAATATCCATCCTAATAGGTGTGAAGTGAAATCTCATTGTATTTTGATTTGCATTTTCTTAATGACTAATGATGTTGAAAATATTTTCATGTGCCCTTTGGTCATTTGTATGTCTCTTTGGAGAAATGTTTTTTCAAGCCCTTTGTCTATTTGCTAATTCGGTTGTTTTTTGTTGTTGTTGAGTTGTAGTTCTTTGTATAATTTGAATATTAATCCTTTATCAATATATGATTTGCAAAGATTTTCTCCAAGTCCAGCATCTTTTCATTCTCTTGCTATTGATATTTGATGTACACAAGCTTTTTTAAAATTATGTCCAATTTATCTATTTTTCCTGTTACTGCCTGTGCTTTTGGTGTCATACCTGAGATTCTATTGCATCATCCAGGGTTGTGAAGTCTTTTACCTATGTTTCCTGTTTCTTTTTAATACCACAATTAATTTTGTAGTTCCCTCAATTAATATAATTAATAATTTTCTCATATTGTAGATTTTTTATTCAACATGCTGCATTATAAATTTTTCTGACCTAATTTACTGAATCTAGCAATTTCAATATCATGTATGATATCTTGCTGCAGAAGCATCATGGAAACCTGTTCAGTAGGATAAGACAGATAGCAATGGGAGAAGCTTCAAATAAAAACCTAAAATTGAAATTTGAAAAGACATAATCTTAATTTTGATGCATGATAATTTCTATATCTAAGTGGTCTGTTACATCTCTTTAGTTAGAAGCTGCCGCTAAAAAAAAAAAAATTAGGGCAGCACAAGTTATTGTTTTATATTTATTTTGAGCCATATGAAAAGATTCAGATGTATGCATATGCATGTATGCATTTATTTTTCAAACATTCATAGATGTATTTACATAATGGGTTGTTTATCCCCAGGCGGTAGAGTTGATTTAAGCTTAAAACAGAAAATTCATTAAAAATATATATGTTCTGTAGGTAAAGTAAACAAACACAATTTCCTATTACAAACAGTCTTTAAAAATAATACTGTGTTTCTGGTGAAGGTTTACACCACGGTTTAGGTTCCCATTCAATAATTTCTACACAAGTCGTTCAGTGATATTGGTTATTTTCTTCACAATGCGTGAAGAATATTGTCATTCTTGCTGTTCCATTCAGTATTTTCGTTCTTGTTGTTCCATTTCCATTTGTCTAGCTTCCTTGCCCCTTTGTGTTCTCATCTTTTAAAGTAATTGTTTAGCGTTTGGTCTCATATAGGTGGCTTTTTAAAGGTGATATTCATTACTTTTTGAACAAATCTGCTATTTAGCTAAAAGGAGACCTTGGGGTTAGTTTTAGTTTAAGGTTTGAAGAGTATCTCAGGGTAATAGTCTCAGGGATTTATCCTGTTTCAACTAGTCCTGTAGGTCTGGGTTATTTTTTAGAAATTTGAGGCTCTGTTCCACATTTTTTTCTCCCATTCTATCAGGGTCCATCTACTGTGGCCCTGGTTAGAAGGGTCGGTCGGTAGTGGTAGCCAGCGGTAGCTAGTTCTGGTCTCAGGTTAGATGAAGCCATAGTTCGTGTAGACTATTTGTCCTGTAGACTTGTTTCTTCTTTGAATCTTTTTTTTTTCTTTTAGTTGTGCTTTAAGTGAAAGTTTACAAATCAAGTCAGTCTCTCATACAAAAACTTACACACACTTTGCTATGTACTCCTGGTTGCTCTCCCCATAATGAGACAGCACACTCTTCCTCTCCACCCTGTATTCCCTGTGTCCATTCAGCCAGCTCTTGTCGCCCTCTGCTTTCTCATCTTTCCTCCAGACCAGAGCTGCCCACATAGTCTCATGTGTCTACTTGAGCCAAGAAACTCACTCCTCACCAGTATCATTATCTTTCTTATACTCCAGTCCAATCCCTGTCTCAAGAGTCAGCTTTGGGAATGGTTCCAGTCTTGGGCTAACAGGAGGTCTGGGGCCCATGACCTCTGGGGTCCTTCCAGTCTCAGACCATTAAGTCTGGTCTTTTTACAAGAATTTGAAGTCTGTATCCCACTGTTCTGCTCCATCAGGGATTCTCTTGTTGTATGCTCTGTCACGGCAGTCACTGGTTGTAGCCAGGCACCATCTAGTTCTTCTAGTCTCAGGCTGATGTAGTCTCTGGTTTATGTGGCCCTTTTTGTTTCTTGGGCTCGTAATTACCTTGTGTCTTTGGTGTTCTTCATTCTCCTTTGTTCCAGGTGGGTTGAGACCAATTGATGCATCTTGGATGGCCGCTTGCTAGCGTTTAAAACTCCAGACGCCACGCTTCAAAGTGGGATGCAGTATGTTTGCTTAATATATTTTGTTATGCCAATTGACTTAGATGTCCCCTGAAACCATGGTCCTCAGATCCCCACCCCTGCTACTCTGTTCTTTGAAACATTCGGTAGTATTCAGGAAACTTCTTTGCTTTTGGTTTAGTCCAGTTGTGCTGACCTGTCCTGTATTGTGTATTGTCTTTCCCTTCACCTAAATTAATTTTTTTCTATTATCTAATTAGTGAATACCCCTCTTCCTCCCTGCTTCCCCACACTCCTAACCATCAAAGAATATTTTCTTCTGTGTTTAAACTATTTCTGTAGTTCTTATAATAGTGGTCTCATACAATATTTGTCCTTTTGCAACTGAGTAATTTCCCTCAGCATAATGCTTGCCAGATTCCTTCATGTTATGAGATGTCTCAGTGATTCATCATTGTTCTTTATTGATGTGCAGTATTCCATGGTATGAATATATCATAATTTATTTATCCATCCATCCATTCATGGGCACCATGTTTGCTTCCATGTTTTTGCTATTGTAAACACTGTTGCAATAAACATGGGTGTGCATATATCTGTTCATGGGAAGGCTCTTATTTCTCTAGGATATATGCCAAGGAGTGGGATTGCTGGATTGTATGGTGGTTCTATTTCTAGCTTTTTAAGGAAGCACCACATAGATTTCCGAAGTTATTGTACCATTTTACTTTCTCACCAGCAGTGTATAAGTGTTCCAGTCTCTCCACAACCTCTCCAACATTTATTATTTTGTGTTTTTTGTAGTAAAGCCAGCCTCGTTAGAGTGAGATGGTATCTCATTGTAGTTTTGATTTGCATTCTCCAGTGGCTCATGATCATGAGCATTTCCTCATGTGTCTGTTAACTGCCTGAATGTCGTCTTTGGTAAAGTGTCTGTTCATATCCTTTGCCCATTTTTTAATTGGGTTATTTGTCATTTTCATGTTGAGTTTTCCCAGTATCATGTAGATTTTAGAGATCAGATGGTGATTGGAATTGTCGTAGCTAAAAAATTTTTCTCAGTCTGTAGATAATCTTTTTACTCTTTTGGTGAGGTCTCTGGATGAGCATAAATTTTTGATTTTTAGAAGATCCCAGTTATCTAGTTTCTTTTCTGGTGTTTGTTCATTGTTAGTAATGTTTCGTGTACTGTTTATGCCATGTATTAGGGCTGCCAGTGTTGTCCCTATTTTTTCTTGCATGATCTTTATTGTTTTAGATTATACATTTAGGTCTTTGATCCATTTTGAGTTCGTTTTCGTTCATGGTGTGAGGTATGGTTCTTGTTTCATTTTTTTGCAGATAAAAATCCATTTATGCCTGTAGTATTTGTTAAAGAGACTATCTTTTCCCTATTTACAGACTTTGGGCTTTTGTCAAATATCGGCTGCTCATATATGGATGGATTTATGTCTGGATTCTCAATTCTGTTCCATTGGTCTATGTATCTGTTGTTGTACCAGTCCCAGGCTGTTTTGGCCACTGCCGTGGTATATTAGGTTCTAAAATCAGATATTGTGAGGCATCCCACTTTGTTCTACTTCTTCACTACTGCTTTATTTATCCAGAGCCTAGTTCCCTTCCATATGAAGTAGGTGATTTGTTTCTCCATTTTGTTAAAAAATGTCATTGGAATTTGGATCGGAATTGCATTGTATCTGTAGATCACTTTGGGTAGAATAGACATTTTTACAGTGTTGACTTCCTATCCATGAGCAAGGTATGTTTTTCAACTTATGTAGGTCGGTCTTTTTTGGTTTCTTCCAGTAGTGCCTTGTAGTTTTTTTTGTATAGGTGTTTTACATATCTGGCTAGATTTATTCCTAAGTATTTTATCTCCGTATGGGCTATTGTAAATGGTATTGATTTGGTGATTTCTTCTTCTACGTTTTCTTTGTTGGTGTAGAGGAATCCAATTGACTTTTGTATTTTATCTTGTATCCTGATACTCTGCTGAACACTTCTGTTAGTTTCAATAGTTTTCTTGAGGATTCTTTAGAGTTTTTTGTGTTTAAGAGCGTGTCATCTGCAAATAGAGATATTTTTACTTCTTCCTTACCAATTTGGATTCCCCTTATTTCTTTATATAGCTTAATTGCTCTGGCTATGACCTCCAGCACAATGCTGAATAAGAGTGGTGATAAAGGTCATCTTTGTCTTGTTCCTGTTCTCAAGGGGAATGCTTTCAGACTCTCCCCATTTATGTAGATGTTGGCTGCTGGCTTTGTATAAATGCCCTTTATTATGTTAAGGAATTTTCCTTCTATTCCTATTTTGCTGAGAGTTTTTATAATGAATGATGTGAAGGACTTTGTGAAATGCCTTTTCTGCATCAAGTGATAAGATCCTGTGATCCTTGTCTTTTGTTTCATTTATATGATGGGTTATACTGATTGTTTTTCTAATGTTGAACCATCCCTGGTATGAATCCCCCTTGGTCTTGGTGAATTATTTTTTTGAAATGTTGTTGAATTCTCCTGAGTAGAATTTTGTTGAGGATTTTTGCAACCATGTTCATGAGGGATATAGGCGTGCAATATTCTTTTTTTTTGTGGTGTCTTTTCCTGGTTTTGGCATCAGGGTTATGCTGGCTTCATAGAATGAGTTTGGGAGTATTCCATCCTTTCCTATGCTCTGAAATACCTTTAGTAGTAGTGGTGGTAACTCTTCTTTCAAAGTTCCATAGAATTCTCCAGTGAAGCCATCAGGGCCATGGCTTTTTTTTTTTTTTGGCGGGGGGGGGGAGTTTTTTAATTACCCTTTCAACCTGTTCTTTTGTTATGGGTTTATTTAGTTGTCCTACCTCTGTTTGTGTTAGTTTAGGTAGGTAGTGAGTTTCTAGAAATTCATTCATTTCTTCCAGGTTTTCAAATTTGTTAGAGTACATTTTTTCATAGTAACCTCATAGGATTATTTTAATTTAAGTTGGGTCTGTTGTGATATCACCTATCTCATTTCTTATTTGAATTATTTGGTTCATCTCCTATTTTTCTTTTGTTGGTTTGGCCAATGGTTTATCGATTTTGTTGATCTTTTCAAAGAACCAGCTTTTGGCCTTGTTAACTCTTTCAAATGTTTTTCTGTTCTCTCTTTCATTTAATTCTCTCTAATTTTTATTATTCACTTTCATCTGGTGCCTGAGGGTTTCTTTTGTTGCTCCCTTTCTATTTGTTCAATTTGTAGGGATAATTCTTTGAATTAAGCCCTTTTTTTTGGATGTGTGCACTTAATGCTATAAATTGACCTCTAAAACTGCTTTAGCTGTTTCTCAAAGGTCCTGATAGGAAGTGTTTTCATTCTCAATGGATTCTATGAATTTCTTTATTCCATCCTTAATTTCTTCCTTAACCCAGTCATTTTTGAGCAGGGCATTGTTCAGTTTCCAAGTGTTTGATATCTTTTCCCTGCTTTTGCTGTTACTGATTTCTGTTTTATGGCTTTATTGTCAGAGAAGATGCTTTGTAATATTTTGTTCTTTTGGATTCTGTTAAGGCTTGCTTTATGATCTAATTATGTGGTCTATTTTAGAGAATGTTTCATGTGTGTTGGAAAAGAAAAAGTATACTTGGCTGCTGTTTGGTGGAGTGTTCTGTATATATCTATGAGATCAGGTTGATTGATTGTGGCTTTTAGGTCTTTCATGTCTTCATTGTGCTTCTTCCTGGATCTTCAGTCCTTCACCGAATTTTGTGTGTTGAAGTCTCCTACTGTTATTCTGGGGCTGTCTATCTTGCTCTTCAATGCTGTTAGAGTTTGTTTTATGTATCTTGAAGCCTTGTTGTTAGGAGCATAAATATTTAATATGGTTATATCCTCCTCATGTATTGTCCCTTTAGCCATTATATAGTTTCCTTCTTTGCCTTTTGTGGTAGATTTAACTTTAAAATCTATTTTGTCAGAAATTAACATTGCCACTCCTGCTCTTTTTTGCTTGTTTTTTGCTTGGTATATTTTTTCCATCCTTTGAGTTTTAGTTTGTTTTTGTCTTTAAGTCTCAGGTGTGTCTCTTGTAGGCAGCATATATTCGGATCCTGTTTTTTTTTTTTTAATCCATTCTGCCACTCTCTGTCTTTTTATAAGTGCATTCAGTCCATTTACATTCTGCAAAATTATGGATTGGTATGAGTTTAGTGTTGTCATTTTGATGTTTTTTTATGTGCTGTTGACTGTTTCTTTTTCCACTTAATTTTTTTGTACTGAGTAGTTTTTCTTTACATAGTCTTTTCCTCTTTTTCACTGTTGTTGATTTTGTTTTTGCTGAGTCTTTATGTTTTTCTTGTTTATTTTATTTTGATGTGTAGGATTGTTAGTCTCCTTTGTTGTGACCTTAATATCTACCCCAATTTTTTGAAATTTAAACCAAACTTTTAATTTTTTATGTCACCTTGACTTTCTTTCCATGTGAAAGATCTGTGACTACATATTTAAAAAAAAAAAAAAAAAAAGTCCCTCTTTATTGATTTAAGGTTGTCATCTTTTACATAATGACATTATTATTTCCCTATTTTGAATCTTTTTTTATCTTGCTTTATTTTTGTGATTTCTCTAACTGTGTTGATATCTGGTTGCTCTGTCCTGTGTTCAAGTCTTTGGGTGATATTGGATATTACTGATTTTCTCACCAGTGAATTCCCTGTAGTACTTCTTTTAGTTTTGGTTTGGTTTTCACAAATTCCCTAAAGGTCTGTTTGGAAATGTTCTAATTTTGCCTTCATATTTGAGAGACAGTTTTGTTGTATATATGATTCTTGGCTGACAATTTTTTTTCCTTCAATGCTTTATGTATGTCATCCCATTGCCTTCTTGCCTGCATGGTTTCTGCTGAGTAGTCTCAGCTTATTCTTATTGACTCTCCTTTGTAGGTGACTTTTCATTTATTTCTAGCCACTCTTAAAATTCCCTCTTTTTCTTAGATTTTGGCCATTTTGATTATAATACGTCTTGGTGTCTTTCTTTTGTGATCTACTTCATGTGGGGTTTGAAAACATCTTGGATAGATATCTTCTCACCTTTCAAGTTGTCAGGGAAGTTTTCTACTAACAAATCTTCAACAATTCTCTCTGTATTTGCTGTTCTGCCTCCCTCGTTTGATACTCCAATCATTTGTAGGATGTTTCTCTTGTTCGAATCCCACATGAGTCTCAGGGTTTTTTCATTTTGTAAAATTCTTTTACCTGATTTTTCTTCGATTATATTTGTGGTGTTTTATCTTCAGTCTCACTAATTCTGTCTTCCATTTTCTCAATTTTGCTTCTGTGACTTTCTATTGAGTTGTCTAATGCTGAAATTTTATTGTTAATCTTCTGAATTTCTGTTTGCTCTCTATGGATTCTTGCAGCCTATTAGATTTCCCATTGTGTTTTTGAATAACCTCCTTAATTTCCTCCACTGGTTTATCTGTGTGTTCCTTGGGTTGTTCTGCATTTTGCCTGATCTTCTTCCTGATTTTTTGAAGAGTTCTGTATATTAATCTTTTGTGTTCTGCCTCTGGTAATTCCAGAAAGACATCTTCATCTGTAAGAGTCCTTGATTCTTTGTTTTGAGAGCTTGTTGAAGCGATCAGGGTCTGCTTTTTTATGTGATTTGATATTGACTGTTGTCTCCGAGCCATCTATAAGTTATTCTATTCATTTGTCTTATGTTTACTTACTGTGTTCTAGCTTCTGCTTTATTTTGTGTTTTGATATGCCCAAATAGGCTGCTTGAGTGAGGTAGCTTGATCACTTTTGCCTTTGAAGCTCTAATATCCTGCTACCAGTTGGCTAGAGCTGTTACCGGGTTTATGAGCCTAGGATGCCATTCACTTTTCTTGTTTGGATTCAGCTCAGGTGTTCAGGTAGTTGGTCATCAAGTGTGTGATATAGGCTTTGGCCTACAATCTTAGAGGGGAAAGGGTGATTGGTGTAGGCACAGGTATCTGGTTGCAGCAGGAGATCATACTCTGAACAAGGCAGGGAGCTGAAAATCTTTCCCGAGTGTCTGTGAGGAAAGCATGTCCATTTTCCCTTGAGTGAGTTCTGGAGCTGGACCATGGGCACCCAATGCTTTTGTTTGTAAGGAGTGGGAGGCACTACTTATCCTTGGACCCTTGCCATGGGTGGCTAAGTGATGTGGGTGGAACCACCCATCCTCAGGCCCCTGATGTGGGTAGGTGAGGACCCTGTTTAATAGGCAGAGCAGTGTCAAATGTCAAAAATCCACCTCTTCATCACACTGCTGAAACAGTTGAAGTCAGATCTCAGTCACATACACTTTTGCCCCACACAGGTCCATGTAGGAGTGAAGGCATTCAAAGTCCGTGGACTATTTGTGCCTGGACAAGAGCAGCTTCTGCCCTGACTTCCTAGCTTAGGGGAGCCGCCAGATTATCTTTTCCCCCAGTTGTTATTTTGTTCCTTCTCCAAGGCTGGAAGAATGGCTCAGGGTGCATGCTGGGACCTGTCTTAGGCCCAGAGAAATCGACAGCCACTGAAGTTGTCTTGGGGGCTGGGGTGGAGTAAATTAGGCACATGTACTTATCTTTTGCTGAAAGTGATCTTCTTCTCTGCTTCCAGAGGCAAGAGTAGACTGTGTAGCTTTCCGTCTCTCCCTGAGGAACCTGAGTGCTGAACACCACCAGCCCTGCTGCGGTTGCACCAGGGGATTGTGTCTGAGGGGCTCCAACTCCCACCGATTCAGGTTTGGCAACTTCTTACCACTTCTGAACCATTTCTCCCTCCTCCTGCCACTCAGCCCAAATTCCTAACTTTGCCTTTGATGTTCAGGGCTCCTAACTTGTCATATACATAATTGCTTCACTTGTTTTTTTTTTGGTCTTTGTTGTAAGATGGCACTGGGTGGGTTTTGGGTTGTTGTAAGAAGGATCCCTGGAAGTGTCTGACTACACCATCTTGGCCTCTCCTCAAAAGCTCTTCTTTGAATCTTCAGCTTCCTTTTTCCTTTTTTGCTCTGGACAAATAAAGACCAATAGTTATATCTTAGATGGCAACTTGCAAGCTTTTAAGACCCCAGACACTACTCACCATTAGGATGTAGAACATAACATTATGAATTATATTATGCCAGACAAACATTTTTAACAAGCTTCTTGATCATGGCAGGGAGTGCTGGTGTCTTACTCAATACACATTCCTTCTTTCCTCCTCCCACATGCTCAAAAAGACTCATGATACAGACTAAAATGTGAGTTACTTGTTTGGCCAGGTTTGTTGAGTTTTAGCTTTGTCATGTGGCATATTTCTGACTGAAGAGACATACAGGAAGTCATCTATTGCTTTCTAGAGAAAATTTAATTCAAGGTAAAAGAGAGAGACATGTGAGGGGAGTTCTCTTGCCTTGTCCTTTTGACTTCTTATTCTCATATATTTGTGTGAAAATGCAATTCTCAGAGTTATCGTAGTTATTGGTGACATTGAGGTGACAAGCCTGCAAACTAAAATCAAAGAATGAGTAGAGTGGGATGAAAGAGCCTGGATCCTACATGAGAATGGAGAATACCAAGTTTCTCAACCAGCCCTGGTATACTACCTCCAGAGTTGTTATGTGAGAAAACTAAATCCTTATTTTAAGCAGACTTTTAGTTCAGCAATCTGTAACTTGAAGCTAGGAAGTTAGTAACTGATAATATATGTTAGGTTACATTCCTGCAATATTAAATTAAAAACATATCATTTTAACAGATGAATATTATGGGGGGAGAATCTTGCTCCTTATCAGTAAGCATTGAAGAGTAAAACAGTAATTTAATATTAATAATTAGCTAAGGGAGTTTATGCAGAATTAAATTAAAATTTTAGACAATCTTTGGTTCACGTGGGGAGTGGCCTTTGTTCATTATACCTTTTGGTTCTTGAAATGTAAACCCTCTCCCCTATCTTACATTTTCTGAAAAGGGTAGGAGTTTACACAACACTTAATATGCTAAAAATACTTAAACCAATCAGAACATTTCTTTCCTGGCTCCTTGTCAAACTTAACTTTGACTTGACTTCGCTTTTAGTTTTTGCCAAGGCAGAAGCATAGTTTTAGGGACTTATATGTTTACTGAATAGATTCAGATTCCCAGAGATAATGGAGAACCTTTCGAAGTTCCTGAACTAAGGGAAGACAGAGTTATGCTTTCAGAGATTATTCTCGCAGCAGTGCAGATGGCTAAACTAGAAAACTATGTGGGAATATGATAGAATAACAGTTAGGGACCATGCAGTTTAGTACTACACTTCAGTTTAAACTGAAAAAGTGACTGAACATGGATAGCGGCTGTGGGAAAGAGATGGAGTGTGTTATGGTGGTAGACTCTCTTCCTTGGGAGGTGAGAAATGTGAAAAACATTTTGAAGCCTTTCTCCTGAGAAAACTTAATTTCCACTAATATTTATTGAGCATCTACTATATAATCTGCACCATTCTTAGCCCTGAAAGCAAAGTAGTAAACAAGACAGAAGTGGTGTTTGTCCCAGTAGAGCTTATAGTTTGTAGGGGAACATGGAAAGAAACAGAAAAGGAAAATATGTCTGATGAGTGTTATGATGGAGGCTCTATGAGGAGCTTTGAGAACATAAAGAACGACAGCTGACATTTATTGACTGTTTAGCATGAGCCAGGCAGTGCTCTGAGCATTTTGCTTATGCTAGCTCATTTAATTATCACAACAACCCAAATGAGAGAGATGTTATTACTACCAACCCTGTTTTAGCAGTGATGAACCTAGGCACAGACAGTTTAAGTCACCTGCCCAAGGTGTTATAATTAGTGCACATGGAGATGGGATTCATACATGTGCCTTCTCACTCCATAGCCCACACTGTTTAGTATGATAATGAGAAGAGATGGATGACCTCAGTTACTGAAATGTTTAAGGACCCAGCAGGACTTTCAGGTAGAAATTTACAGTAAATGTTTAAAGTAAACACTTTACAAGGAAAACAGTAAACTAAAAACTGATTTAGAGACACCCCAGGAGACAACAACTCAAGGCAATTACTGCCATTTTTTTTTTTATACACTTAATATTATGAAATAAAGAAGCCTTAAGGAAGAAACCGTATGGCAAAATCTCCCTTTAGGATTTGGGAAGAAGAGGAAAGAAAACAACACAGTAGATTTCCCTTAAGAGATGAAGATGATAAGGATATGGAGCTTCTTTTCTAATTTGCATTGGGGGATGTGTATTCCCTTGAGTAAGTTGAAAACTTTTGTAAACACTGACCCCTAAGGAACTACAGACAGATCATAATCCAGGGCGTAAACACAATCTTCTTATTTCCCTTCAACATGCATAATTTTTTCCCTGGGGTAGAGCCTGAGCCAGTTCTAACCTGTTTATAATCAAGTGCATTACAACCGTAAACTCACATTAAATCATCTGCTTTTTATAGCGTGGAAATGATGATAATAATAATGATTTTTTCCCTGTTGATTGAGCACGCTCAATATTAAATCAGAAAATATCATCTGTAGCTCAAAAAGATTTTTTAGGGCACTTCATAAATTAATCCAGGGCAGCATCCTATTAGAATCAACAGAACAAAGCCTCAGATCTTGAAATTTCCTTTCTAAGACCACCAGAATAAAAAGAAAATTGATAAAGAAACACAAACGATTTCTGGTCTAAGGAGGTGAGATCCTGAACTGCTTCCATATTAACATCCTTCTTGTTTTGCAAGAAAGTGCTGGGATCTACAATTTGCCCTTTCTTTCCCATTTTGTGAAGTCTAACAGTGGCCGGAATAATCTAACTGAAGGGAGACCAGGGAATGTTCAGACATCAGGGCCGCAGTAGATCCATAGTCACTAAGTTTCCTCTCCCAGGAGAGAACTCTCATCTTTCTACATTTATGACTT
Organism: Elephas maximus indicus; assembly: GCF_024166365.1. Taxonomy (NCBI): domain Eukaryota; kingdom Metazoa; phylum Chordata; class Mammalia; order Proboscidea; family Elephantidae; genus Elephas; species Elephas maximus. The sequence goes on along the minus strand of NC_064835.1, from coordinate 25,543,329 downwards.
TTACTCTGACAGGGGGCAGTTACAGAAGCTCTCCTAGACTCTGGTTCCTTAGTTTTGAATTAGAAACAATTGTTCATGGTTCCCATTCTGCCAGCATCTTATTTGCATCTGAAGACAACACCATGATCCTAAGGCCTCTGCCTCCAATTTTACTGGAGAGAAGAGAGCTCAGGTGAGAGAAGAAATAATGAGAAGAGAGAGAGATGATTTAGTCCTGGCCATCTTTCTTCTCCTTTATTCCTTGATTTTTCCAGCTGTCATGTTACATAAGGCAACACTGACATTCTGTGTGTAGACAAAGTTGGAGGTAATCTTTGCTATTTTTAGTTTACAAAGACTCTAATAATGGAGGTCAGTGTTACTCTGTATCTTGGTAGTAGTAAAGGCCAGTTATATGGGCACAGGTTGGGTTAGTCTCAGACATTTTCAGCATATACTCCACTCTTATGGGAGGAGATATTGTAGGAAAATCTGGATTGTCGTCTAATGTGACACCTTTCCCTTGTCCCCACAGACAATCCTACAGAAATGGCTACTGGAAATGGTTCTTTTGTGACTGGATTCATTCTGATGGGATTAACAGACCAACCAGGTCTCCAACTCCCTTTGTTCATTCTGTTTCTAGCAATGTATATGGTTACTGTGTTGGCAAACTTGGGCTTGATAACTCTGATTGGCCTGTTTTCTCACCTTCACACCCCCATGTACTTTTTCCTCTTTAACTTGTCCTTCGTAGACCTCTGTTATTGTTCTGTGTTTACTCCAAAAATGCTAATGAACTTCATATCAAAGAAGAATATTATCTCCTACAAGGAGTGCATGACCCAACTCTACTTTTTCCTTTTTTTTGTTATATCTGAATGTTATGTGTTGACATCAATGGCCTATGATCGCTATGTAGCCATCTGTAATCCACTTTTGTATAACATTGCCATGTCCCCTAAAGTGTGTTTCAACCTTATTTTTGGTTCACACTTGATGGCCTTTTCTTGTGCTATGGCTCACACTGGATGCATGCTGAGACTGACCTTCTGTGATGTCAACACCATCAACGATTACCTTTGTGACATTGTCCCTCTGCTCCAGCTCTCCTGCACCAGCACCTATGTCAATGAGCTGGTGGTTTTTATTGTGGTGGGCATCAACATTGTTTTTCCCAGCCTTACCATCTTTATCTCTTATGGTTTCATTCTCTCTAGCATCCTTCGCATCAATTCTACTGAGGGCAGGTCCAAAGCCTTCAGTACCTGCAGTTCCCACATAATTGCTGTTTCTCTGTTCTTTGGATCAGGTGCATTCGTGTATCTCAAACCATCTTCTTCAGGATCAATGGGTGAGGGAAAAATCTCTTCTGTGTTTTACACCAATGTGGTTCCCATGGTGAACCCCTTAATCTACACCTTTAGAAACAAAGATGTTAAACTTGCCCTGAGGAAAACCCTGAGTAGGAAAAGGTTTTGATCAGAAACAGTATCTCTCTGTGTAGGTAGTTAGAGGACAGGGAGGCTCTGCATATTTAATTTCAGTATTTTTGGTAGTATTATTCTTATCCTATTTCTTTCTTACCTTGGTGAGTGGTATTTGTCTTTTTTTCAAAGATTTATTTTCACTTGTTCTTACTAAACATTTGCATAATTTCTTCTAATTCTCACTTTTTCTCTTAAGAATAATATTAAGGAAGGAATTTATTATCACTGTATTTTTCACTGTAAATTTGAACTTTCCTTTTTTTTTTTCTCTTGGAAAAATATTAAGGGTTCTGTGAATGATCCAATAAAGCAATTTTAGTGTGACATTATACCATTGCAGTAGAGATCTCTTATTAGGTGCTTGTAATATTCCATTGGATGCATTAATGAGTTAATCTTTCTACTCCTGTCTTACCATCCTCAACTGGGCAGGACCATATGTCCGTCATAAGTCACTATTTTACAGAGACACAATGTTCCATGAACTCTATCAAGTATAACTCACTTTGTAGGTGTAAACGTTATGCACCAATCTTATGGCAAAGAATTTGGTTATTTAACTTCCTACACCCAAACTGATATATAATTGATCATATATCCAGAATTATCAAATGGATGGGAGGCTTAAATTCAGAGGCATTAATGATTTACTTGAAGTCACAAAGGTTCTTAATGAAAAAGCTAAGAGTAAAGTATTAGCCTACTGATTTAAAGTCTGCTTTTTCTAGTATACTTTGTTTCTATTCATTTTATATTTTTTATAATTTTTATTGTGCTTTAAGTGAAAGTTTACAAATCAAGTCACTCTTTCACACAAAAACCCGTATACACCTTGCTACACACTCCCAATTACACTCCCCATAATGAGACAGCCCGCTCTGTCCCTTCACTCTCTCTTTTCGTGTCCATTTTGCCAGCTTCTAACCCCCTCCACCCTCTCATCTCCCCTCCAGGCAGGAGATGCTAACATAGTCTCAAGTGTCCACCTGATCCGAGAAGCTCACTCCTCACCACCATCCCACCCCATGGATAGTCCAGTCCAATCCATGTCTGAAGAGTTGGCTTTGGGAATGCTTCCTATCCTGGGCCAGCAGAAGGTCTGGGGGCCATGACCACCAGCGTCCTTCCAGTCACAGTTAGACCATTAAGTCTGGTCTTATGAGAATTTGGGGTCTGCACCAAACTGTTCTCCTGCTCCCTCAGGGGTTCTCTGCTGTGTTCCCTGTCAGGGCAGTCATTGGTTGTAGCCGGGCACCATCTAGTTCTTCTGGTCTCAGGATGATGTAGTCTCTGGTTCATGTGGCTCTTTCTGTCTCTTGGGCTCGTAATTGCCTTGTGCCCTTGGTGTTCTTCTTTCTTCTTCGATCCAGGTGCGTTAAGACCAATCGGTGCATCTTAGATGGCTGCTTGCTAGTGTTTACGACCCCAGATGCCACTCTTCAAAGTGGGATGCAGAATGTTTTCTTAATAGATTTTATTATGCCAATTGACTTAGATGTCCCCTGAAACCATGGTCCCCAGACCGCTGCCCTTGCTACGCTGGTCTTCGAAGCATTCAGTTCATTCAGGAAACTTCTTTGCTTTTGGTTTAGTCCAATTGTGCTGACCTCCCCTGTATTGAGTGCTGTCTTTCCCTTCACCTAAAGTAGTTCTTATCTACTATCTAATTAGTGAATGGCCTTCTCCCACCTTCCTCCCTCCACCCTCTCCTAACCACAAAAGAATGCTTTCTTCTCAGTTTAAACTATTTCTCAAGTTCTGATAATAGTGGTCTTATACAATATTTGTCCTATTGCAACTGACTACTTTCACTCAGCATAATGCCTTCCAGCTTCCTCCATATTATGAAATGTTTCACAGATTCCTCACTGTTCTTTATCGATGCATAGTATTCCATTGTATGAATATACCATAATTTATTTATCCATTCATCCATTGATGGGCACCTTGGTTGCTTCCAGGTTTTTGCTATTGTAAACAGTGCTGCAATAAACACAGGTGTGCATATATCCGTTTGTGTAAAGGCTCTTATATCTCTAGGGTATATTCCAAGGAGTGCGAGTGCTGGATCCTTTTTTTTTTTTGTTTTTTAAATTTTATTGAGCTTCAAGTGAACGTTTACAAATCAAGTCAGACTGTCACATATAAGTTTATATACACCTTACTCCGTACTCCCACTTGCTCTCCCCCTAATGAGTCAGCCCTTCCAGTCTCTCCTTTTGTGACAATTTTACCAGCTTCCAACTCTCTCTATCCTCCCATCCTCCCTCCAGACAGGAGATGCCAACACAGTCTCAAGTGCCCACCTGATATAAATAGCTCACTCTTCATCAGCATCTCTCTCCTACCTACTGTCCAGTCCCTTTCATGTCTGATGAGTTGTCTTCGGGAATGGTTCCTGTCCTGTGCCAACAGGAGGTCTGGGGACCATGACCGCCGGGATTCCTCTAGTCTCAGTCAGACCATTAAGTATGGTCTTTTTGTGAGAATTTGGGGTCTGCATCCCACTGATCTCCTCCTCCCTCAGGGGTTCTCTGTTGAGCTCCCTGTCACGGCAGTCACCGGTTGTGGCCGGGCACCAACTAGTTCTTCTGGTCTCAGGATGATGTAGGTCATGTGGTTCATGTGGCCCTTTCTGTCTCTTGGGCTCTTAGTTATCCTGTGATCTTGGTGTTCTTCATTCTCCTTTGCTCCAGGTGGGTTGAGACCAATTGATGCATCTTAGTTGGCCGCTTGTTAGCATTTAAGACCCCAGATGCCACATTTCAAAGTGGGATGCAGAATGTTTTCATAATAGAATTATTTTGCCAATTGACCTAGAAGTTCCCTTAAACCATGGTCCCCAAACCCCTGCCCTTGCTCCGCCGACATTTGAAGCATTCAGTTTATCCCGGAAACTTCTTTGCTTTTGGTCCAGTCCAGTTGAGCTGACCTTCCATGTATTGAGTATTGTCCTTCCCTTCACCTAAAGCAGTTATTATCTACTAATTAATCAGTAAAAACCCCTGTCCCACCCTCCCCCTCCCTCCCTCGTAACCACAAAAGTGTGTGTCCTTCTCAGTTTATACTATTTCTCATGATCTTATAATAGTGGTCTTATACAATATTTGTCCTTTTGCCTCTGACTCATTTCGCTCAGCATAATGCCTTCCAGGTTCCTCCATGTTATGAAATGTTAACAGATTCATCACTGTTCTTTATCGATGCGTAGTATTCCACTGTGTGAATATAACACAATTTATTTAACCATTCATCCATTGTTGGACACCTTGGTTGCTTCCAGGTTTTTGCTATTGTAAACAGAGCTGCAATAAACATGGGTGTGCATATATCTGTTTGTGTGAAGGCTCTTGTTTCTCTAGGGTATATTCCGAGGAGTAGGATTTCTGGGTTGTATGGTAGTTCTATTTCTAACTGTTTAAGATAACGCCAGATAGATTTCCAAAGTGGTTGTACCCTTTTACATTCCCACCAGCAGTGTATAAGAGTTCCAATCTCTCCACAGCTTCTCCAACATTTATTATTTTGTGTTTTTTGGATTAATGCCAGCCTTGCTGGAGTGAGATGGAATCTCATCGTAGTTTTAATTTGCATTTTTCTAATGGCTAATGATCGAGAGCATTTTCTCATGTATCTGTTAGCTGCCTGAATATCTTCTTTAGTGAAGTGTGTGTTCATATCCTTTGCCCACTTCTTGATTGGGTTGTTTGTCTTTTTGTGGTTGAGTTTTGACAGAATCATATAGATTTTAGAGATCAGGCGCTGGTCGGAGATGTCATAGCTGGAAATTCTTTCCCAGTCTGTAGGTGGTCTTTTTACTCTTTTGGTGAAGTCTTTAGATGAGCATAGGTGTTTGATTTTCAGGAGCTCCCAGTTATCTGGTTTGTCTTCGTCACTTTTGGTAATGTTTTGTATTCTGTTTATGCCTTGTATTAGGGCTCCTAAGGTTGTCCCTATTTTTTCTTCCATGATATTTATCGTTTTAGTCTTTATGTTTAGGTCTTTGATCCACTTGGAGTTAGTTTTTGTGCATGGTGTGAGGTATGGGTCCTCTTTCATTTTTTTGCAAATGGATATCCAGTTATGCCAGCACCATTTGTTAAAAAGACTATCTTTCCCCCATTGACTGACACTGGGCCTTTGTCAAAAATCAGCTGCTCATATGTGGATGGATTTATATCTGGGTTCTCAATTCTGTTCCATTGGTCTATGTGTCTGTTGTTGTACCAGTACCAGGTTGTTTTGACTACTGTGGCTGTATAATAGGTTCTGAAATCAGGTAGAGTGAGGACTCCCACTTCCTTCTTCTTTTTCAGTAATGCTTTGCTTATCCGAGGCTTCTTTCCCTTCCATATGAAGTTGGTGATTTGTTTCTCTATCACATTAAAAAATGACATTGGAATTTGGATCGGAAGTGCATTGTATGTATAGATGGCTTTTGGTAGAATAAACATTTTTACTATGTTAAGTCTTCCTATCCAGGAGCAGGGTATGTTTTTCCACTTAAGTATGTCCTTTTGAATTTCTTGTAGTAGAGCTTTGTAGTTTTCTTTGTATAGGTCTTTTACATCCTTGGTAAGATTTATTCCTAAGTATCTTATCTTCTTGGGGGCTACTGTGAATGGTATTGATTTGGTTATTTCCTCTTCGGTGTTCTTTTTGTTGATGTAGAGGAATCCAAGTGATTTTTGTATGTTTATCTTATAACCTGAGACTCTGCCAAACTCTTCTTTTAGTTTCAGTAGTTTTCTGCAGGATTCCTTATGGTTTTCTGTGTATAAGATCATGTCATCTGCAAATAGAGATAATTTTACTTCCTCCTTGCCAATTTGGATGCCCTTTATTTCTTTGTCTAGCCTAATTGCTCTGGCTAGGACTTCTAGCACAATGTTGAATAAGAGCAGTGATAAAGGGCATCCTTGTCTGGTTCCCGTTCTCAAGGGAAATGCTTTCAGGCTCTCTCCATTTAGAGTGATGTTGGCTGTTGGCTTTGTATAGATGCCCTTTATTATGTTGAGGAATTTTCCTTCAATTCCTATTTTGGTAAGAGTTTTTATCATAAATGGGTGTTGGACTTTGTCAAATGCCGTTTCTGCATCAATTGATAAGATCATGTGGTTTTTGTCTTTTGTTTTATTTATGTGGTGGATTACATTAATGGTTTTTCTAATATTAAACCAGTATAAATCCCACTTGATCGTGGTGAATTATTTTTTTGATATGTTGTTGAATTCTATTGGCTAGAATTTTGTTGAGGATTTTTGCATCTATGTTCATGAGGGATATAGGTCTGTAATTTTCTTTTTTTGTGATGTCTTTACCTGGTTTTGGTATCAGGAAGGTGGTGGTTTCATAGAATAGGTCAGGTAGTATTCCGTCATTTTCTATGCTTTGAAATACCTTTAGTAGTAGTGGTATTAACTCTTCACTGAAAGTTTGGTAGAACTCTGCAGTATAGCCATCCGGGCCAGGGCTTTTTTTTGTTGGGAGTTTTTTGGTTACCGTTTCAATCTCTTTTTTTGTTATGGTTCTATTTAGTTGTTCTACTTCTGATTGTGTTAGTTTAGGTAGGTAGTGTTTTTCTAGGAATTCATCCATTTCTTCTAGGTTTGCAAATTTGTTAGAGTACAATTTTTCATAATAATCTGATATGATTCTTTTAATTTCAGTTGGGTCTGTTGTGATGTGGTCCTTCTCGTATCCTATTCGGGTTGTTTCCTTTCCCGTATTTCTTTAGTCAGCCTGGCCAATGGTTTATCAATTTTGTTAATTTTTTCAAAGAACCAGCTTTTGGCTTTGTTAATTCTTTCGTTTGTTTTTCTGTTCTCTAATTCATTTAGTTCAGCTCTAATTTTTATTATTTGTTTTCTTCTGGTGCCTGATGGATTCTTTTGTTGCTCACTTTCTATTTGTTCAAGTTGTAGGGACAGTTCTCTGATTTTAGCTCTTTCTTCTTTTTGTATGTGTGCATTTATCGATATAAATTGACCTCTGAGCTCTGCTTTTGCTGTGTCCCAGAGGTTTTGATAGGAAGTGTTTTCATTGTCATTGCATTCTATGAATTTCCTTATTCCCTCCTTAATGTTTTATATAACCCAGTCTTTTTTCAGGCGGGTATTGTTCAGTTTCCAAGTATTTGATTTCTTTTCCCTAGTTTTTCTGTTATTGATTTCCACTTTTATGGCCTTGTGGTCTGAGAAGATGCTTTGTAATATTTCGATGTTTTGGATTCTAAAAAAGGTTTGTTTTATGACCTAATATGTGATCTATTCTAGAGAATGTTCCATGTGCACTAGAAAAAAAAGTATACTTTGCAGCAGTTGGGTGGAGAGTTCTGTATAAGTCAATGAGGTCAAGTTGGTTGATTGTTGTAATTAGGTCTTCCGTGTCTCTTTTGAGCTTCTTACTGGATGTGCTGTCCTTCTGCGAAAGTGGTGTGTTGAAGTCTCCTACTATAATTGTGGAGGTGTCCATCTCACTTTTTGGTTCTGTTAAAATTTGATTTATGTATCTTGCAGCCCCGTCATTGGGTGCATAAATATTTAATATGGTTATATCTTCCTGGTCAATTTTCCCTTTAATCATTATGTCGTGTCCTTCTTTATCCTTTGTGGTGGATTTAAGTTTAAAGTCTATTTTGTCAGAAATTAATATTGCTACTCCTCTTCTTTTTTGCTTATTGTTTGCTTATTTTTTTCCATCCTTTGAGTTTTAGTTTGTTTGTGTCTCTAAGTCTAAGGTGTGTCTCTAGTAGGCAGCATATAGACGGATCGTGTTTCTTTATCCAGTCTGAGACTCTCTGTCTCTTTATTGGTGCATTTAGTCCATTTACATTCAGCATAATTATAGATAAGTAATGTTTAGTGTTGTCATTTTGATGCCTTTTTACGTGTGTTGTCGACAATTTCATTTTTCCAGTTACTTTTTTGTGCTGAGACGTTTCTCTTTGTAAATTGTGTGATCCTCATTTTCATAGTATTTGACTTTATGTTTGCTGAGTCGTTACGTTTTTCTTGGTTTTTATTTTGAGTTATGGAGTTGTTATACCTCTTTGTGGTTACCTTAATATTTACCCCTATTTTTCTAAGTAAAAACCTAACTTGTGTTGTCCTATATCGCCTTGTGTCTCTCTCCATATGGCAGTTCTATGCCACCTGTATTTAGTCCCTCTTTTTGATTTTTGTTATCTTTTACGTATTGACTTCAATGATTCCCTGTTTTAAATATTTTTTTTTAATTAATCTTAATTTGTTTGTTTTTGTGATTTCCCTGTTTGAGTTGGTATCAGGATGTTCTGTTCTGTGACCTTGTGTTGTGCTGTATCTGATATTATTGGTTTTCTGACCAAAAAATTTCCTTTAGTATTTCTTATAGCTTTGGTTTGGTTTTTGCAAATTCTCTAAGCTTGTGTTTATCTGTAAATGTTTTAATTTCGCCTTCATATTTCAGAGAGAGTTTTGCTGGATATATGATCTTGACTGGCAGTTTTTCTCCTTCAGTACTCTGTATATGTCATCTCATTGCCTTCTTGCCTGCATGGTTTCTGCTGAGTAGTCTGAACTTAACTCTTATTGATTCTCCCTTGAAGGAGACCTTTGTTTTATCCCTGGCTGCTTTTAAAATTTTCTGTTTATCTTTGGTTTTGGCAAATTTGATGATAATATGTCTTGGTGTTTTTGTTTTTGGATCAGTCTTATGTGGGTTTTGATGAGCATCTTGGATAGATATCCTTTTGTCTTTCATGATGTCAGGGAAGTTTTCTGTCAGCAGATCTTCAATTATTCTCTCTGTGTTTTCTGTCTTCCCTTCCTGTTCTGGGACTCCAATCACCCACAAGTTATCCTTCTTGATAAAGTCCCACATGATTCTTAGGGTTTCTTCATATTTTTTAATTCTTTTATCTGATTTTTTTTCAGCGATGTTGGTGTTAATGCCCTGGTCCTCCAGATTTCCCACTCTGCATTCTAATTGCTCGAGTCTGGTCCTCTGACTTCCTATTGTGTTGTCTAATTCTGTAATTTTATTGTTAATCTTTTGCATTTCTGCATGCTGTCTCTCTATGGATTCTTGCAACTTATTAATTTTTCCGCTATGTTCTTGAATAATCTTTGTGAGTTCTTCAACTGTTTTATCAGTGTGTTCCTTGGCTTTTTCTGCAGTTTTCCTTATTTCATTTCTTATGTCATCCCTGATGTCTTGAAGCATTCTGTAAATTAGTTTTTTATATTCTGTATCTGATAATTCCAGGATTGTATCTTCATTTGGGAAAGATTTTGATTCTTTTGGTTGGGGGGTTGTAGAAGCTGTCATGGTCTGCTTCTTTATGTGGTTTGATATCGACTGCTGTCTCCGAGCCATCACTAAGATGTTGTAGTGATTTATTCTATGTTTGCTCACTAAGTCCTATGTTGTTTTGTTTTCTTTCAGTATACGTGGATGGGCTAGTAGATTGTGCTGTCTTGATTGTTGTAGCCCTTGACTTACTTATGACCTATTACCAGCTTGTTTGGGCTGTTGCCAGATATATATGCCTGAGTCTATTCACTATTCTTGAGTAGAATCTGATTTTGTGTCATCAAGTGTGTGATGCACCCTAACACCTGTCCACCTTGAGAAGTAGTGGTGATAGTTGTGTGAACCAGATTCTAGTAGCAGCTGGAGTTCACACTCCAGTGGGGGCAGGATGCTGACAAGCTTCCCCCAAGTGTCAGTGCGGTAGGTGTGTCTCTATTCCTAAAGCACCTTGGTGGGAGGGTTCTGCAGCTGTGCCTTAGGCCCCCAATGCAAGCACCTCTACAGATTGGTATGTTTCACCCTCCTTAGACCCCTAAGGCAGGAGGCTAGGTGGTCTGGGGGGCGCTTCAGCCCTCAGTTCCCTGTTGTGGGTCAGTGAGGACTCTGTTGAATACGCAGAGATATCAGACCTGGGAAACTTGTCTTTCCAGTAAATCCGCTAAAAAAAAAATGCAGTCAGATCCCTATCAGAAATGCCTTTGCATTCTAATAGCCACCTTGTTCCCTGTAGGGATGAAAGCCGGAGATATGGATCACATATGCTTGGATGTAGCTGGTTCTGTGTTTTGAGTCCAATTAGGGAAGGATTTTTGGTCCGTGGGTTTTTTGTGGTTGCTTCTGTCAGGCCAGAAGAATGGGTTAGGAAAAGACCAAAAAAAAAAAAAAAAGGGAAAAGAAAAGCCACGGAGCCGTTCTCCCTCTGGCTCAGGAAATTCTAATGTTAATGAAGCCGCCTGGGAAGGGGAGGGGAGAGTTCAGAAAAACGGGTGAGAGTAGCACCCTGGAATATAGACAAAGTTACTTATCTTGCTTGGGATGACTATTTTATCTGAGATTCCTGAGGGGTGTGTCGCCTGTGTGTGCTGGCTGGGTAGAAATTGCCCCCGAGTGTCTGGCCCGCAGAAGCCGTGGTCCGTTCCTCCGCTGCCAGTCCAAATCCAGGCACCAAGGTTCCCCGGCTGGGACGCTGCACTCCTGGCTCCAAACCAGTCGCTGCCTCCCGGGGACTTCTCCTCCCGCCAGCCGCATCACTGTGCCGCCCAAGCAGACCAGCTGGGCCCCCTCCCGGGGTCAGTTCAGGGGTGTAGGTCTGCGCCCTGTTTTTTGCGCCATCACAGGATATTGTGTTCTGCTCCTTTGCTCCCAGTCCTAAGTCCGGCGCCAAGGTTACCTGACTGGGACGCTGGCTCCAGGCTCCGAAAACAGTCGCTGCCTCCCTGTAGTTGTTCATTCTCCGTCTCTGTCACTCAGGTCAACTCTTTAAATCTGTGTTTGTTGGTCAGGGTTTGTAGATTGTCATGTTTGTGATCGATTCACTTGTTTTTCTGAGTCTTTGTTGCAAGGGGGATCCGAGGTAGCGTCTACCTAGTCAGCCATCTTGGCCCCCCTCTACTTCCAGCTTTTTAAGGAAATGTCAAATCGATTTCCAAAGTGGTTGTACCATTTGACATTCCCACCAGCAGTGTATAAGTGTTCCAATCTCTCCACAGCCTCTCCAACATTTATTAGTTTGTGTTCTTGGATTAATGTGAGCCTTGTTGGAGTGAGATGAAATCTCATTGTAGTTTTGATCTTCATTTCTCTAATAGCTAATGATCATGAACTAATCCTCATATATCTGTTAGCTACCCAAATGTCTTCTTTAGTGAAGTGTCTATTCATATCTTTTGCCCATTTTTTAATTGGGTTATTTGTCTTTTTGCAGTGGAGTTTTTGCAGTATCACGTAGATTTTAGAGATCAGGTGCTGATCAGAAATGTCATAGCTAAAAACTTTTTCCCAGTCTGTAGGTAGTCTTTTTACTCTTTTGGTGAAGTCTTTGGATGAACATAGGTGTTCGATTTTTAGGAGCTCCCACTTATCTACTCTTTCTTCTACATTGTTTATAATGTTTTGTATACTGTTTATGCCATGTATTAGGGCTCCTAACATTATCCCTGTTTTTCCTTCCATGATCTTTATCATTTTAGATTTTGTATTTAGGTCTTTGATCCATTTTGAGTTAGTTTTTGTGCATGGAGTGAGGTATGCGTCTTGTTTCATTTTTTTGCAGATGGGTATCCATTTATGTCAGCACCATTTGTTAAAAAGACTGTCTTTTCCCCCATTTAACTGTTTTGGGGCCTTCCTTAAATATCAACTGCTCATATGTGGAAGGATTTATGTCTGGATTCTCAATTCTGTTCCATTGGTCCATGTATCTGTGGTTGTACCAGTACCAGGCTGTTTTAGCTACAGTGGCAGTATAATAGGTTCTAAAATCAGATAAAGTAAGGCCTCCCACTTTGTTCTTCTTTTTCAGTAATGCCTTATTTATCCAGGGCCTCTTTCCCTTCCATATGAAATTGGTGATTTGTTTCTCCATCTCATTAAAGAATGTCTTTGGGATTTGGATTTGAGTTGCATTCAATGTATAGATCGCTTTTGGTAGGATAGACATTTTTATAATGTTAAGTCTTCCTATCCATGAGCAAGGTATGTTCTTCCACTTATGTAAGTCTCCTTTGGTTTCTTGCAGAAGTGTACTGTAGTTTTCTTTGTATAAGTCTTACATCTCTGTTAAGATTTATTCCTAAGTATTTTATCTTCTTGGGGGCTACTGTAAATGACATTGATTTGGTGATTTCCTCCTCGATGCTCTTTTTTTTGGTGTAGAGGAATCCATCTGATTTTTGTATGTTTATCTTGTATCCCGATTCTCTGCTGAACTCTTCTATTAGTTTCAGTAGTTTTCTGGAGGATTCCGTAGGGTTTTCTGTATATAAGATCATGTCATCTGCAAATAGAGATACTTCTACTTCTTTCTCGCCAATCTGGATGCCCTTCATTTCTTTATCTAGCCTAATTGCTCTGGCTAGGACTTCCAGCACAATGTTGAATAAGAGTGGTGATAAAGGGCATCCTTGTCTCCTTCCCGGTCTCAATGGGAATGTTTTCAGGCTCTCCATTTAGGGTGATGTTAGCTGTTGGCTTGTATAAATGCCCTTTATTATGTTGAGGCATTTTCCTTCTATTCCTGTTTTGCTGAGAGTTTTTATCATGAATGAGTGTTGAACTTTGTCAAATGCCTTTTCTGTATCAATTGATAAAATCATGTGATTCTTGTCTTTTGTTTTATTTATGTGATGGATTACATTAATTGTTTTTCTAATGTTGAACCATCCCTGCATACCTGGTATGAATCCCACTTGGTTATGGTGAATTATTTTTTGATATGTTGTTAAATTCTATTGGCTAGAATTTTTTGAGGATTTTTGTATCTACATTCATGAGGGATATAGGTCTATAATTATCTTTTCTTGTGGTGTCTTTACCTGGTTTTGGTATCAGGGATATGATGCCTTCATAGAATGAGTTTGGGAGTATTCCGTCCTTTTCTATGCTCTGAAATACCTTCAGTAGTAGTGGTGTTAACTCTTCTCTGAAAGTCTTGTAGAGCTCTGGGTGAAGCCGTCCAGACCAGGGCTTTTTTTTGGGGGGGGGGGGGAGTTTTTTGTTTACCTTTTCAATCTCTTCTTTTGTTATGGATCTATTTAGTTGTTCTACCTCTGTTGTGTTAGTTTAGGTAGGTAGTGTGTTTCTAGGAATTTATCCATTTCTTCTAGGTTTTCAAATTTGTTTGAGTATAGTTTTTCATAGTAATTTGATATGATTCTTTTAATTTCAGTTGGGTCTGTTGTAATATCGCCCCTCTCATTTTTTATTTGGGTTATTTGCTTCCTCTCCTGTGTTTCTTTTGTCAGTTTTGCCAGTGGTTTATCAATTTTGTTGATTTTCTCAAAAAAACAGCTTTTGGTCTTGTTAATTCTTTCAATTGTTTTTCTGTTTTCTATTTCCTTTAGTTCAGCTCCAATTTTTATTATTTGTTTTTTTCTGGTGCCTGTGGGTTTCTTTCGTTGCTCTCTTTCTATTTGTTCAAGTTGTAGGGATAATTCTTTGATTTTGGTCCTTTCTTCTTTTTGTATGTGTGCATTTATTGATAAAAATTAGCCTCTGAGCACCACTTTTGCTGTGCCCCAAAAGTTCTGATATGAAATGTTTTCATTCTTATTGGAGTCTCTGAATTTCTTCATTCCATCTTTAATGTCTTCTATAATCCAGTCTTTTTTGAGCAGGGTATGGTTCAATTTCCAAGTGTTTGATTTCTTTTCCCGTTATTGATTTCCACTTTTATGGCCTTATGGTCAGAGGAGATGCTTTGTAATATTTGAATGTTTTGGATTCTGCTAAGGCTTGCTTTACGACCTAATATGTGGTCTATTCTAGAGACTGTTATGTGCACTAGAAAAGAAAGTATAGTTGGTTGCTGTTGGGGGGAGTGTTCTATATATGTCTACGATGTCAAGTTGATTGATTGTCGCATTTAGATCTTCCGTGTCTTTACTGAGCTTCTTTCTGGATGTCCTGTCCTTCACCGAAAGTGGTGTGTTGAAGTCTCCTGCTATTATTGTGGAGCTGTCTATCTCACTTTTCAATGCTGATAGAGTTTGTTTTATGTATCTTGGAGCCCTGTCACTGGGTGCATAAATATTTAATATGGTTATATCTTCTTGGTGTATTGTCCGTTTAATCATTATATAGTGTCCTTCCTTATCCTTTCTGATGGATTTAACTTTAAAGTCTATTTTGTCAGAAATTAATATTGCCACTCCTGCTCTTTTTTGATTGTTGTTTGCTTGATATATTTTTTTCCATCCTTTAAGTTTTAGTCTGTCTGTGTCTCTAAGTCTAAGGTGTGTCTTTTTCAGACAGTATATAGATGGATTTTGTTTTTTTAATCCATTCTGCCACTCTCTTTCTCTTTGTTGGTGCATTTAGTCCGTTTACATTCAAGGTAATTATGGTTGGGTATGAATTTGTGCTATCATTTTGATGTCTTTTTTTGTGTGTTGAGTTTCTTTTTTCCACTTGATTTTATGTGCTGAGCAGATTTTCTTTATATATTGTCCTTTCCTCATATTTGTTGTTGTTGATTTTGTTTCTGCTGAGTCTCTATTTTTCCCTTGTATTTTATTTTGATGAGTAGGATAGTTCGTCTCTTTGGTGGTTACCTTATTATTTACCCCTATTTTTCTAAATTTAA
Source organism: Elephas maximus indicus (assembly GCF_024166365.1). Lineage (NCBI taxonomy): Eukaryota > Metazoa > Chordata > Mammalia > Proboscidea > Elephantidae > Elephas > Elephas maximus. Next base: position 25,528,263 of record NC_064835.1, on the reverse strand, counting down.
AACTAACTTTTATTTCTTTGTATTGCCATATCTTCCTCTCCATATGGAAGGTGTATGAATACATTTCTTAGCCCCTGTTTGTTATTTTAATTTTTTTTTTATATATATATATATATAATAACGTCACTGTTACCATGTTTTGGCTTTTTTTTTAAAAAAAATATTGCCAGTTTTTTTGGATTTACTTGTCTGGGTTGACTTCTTGTTGCTCTGCTCAGTGTTCCAGTCTTGGGTTGATACCAGATATTACTGATTTTCTAATCAAAAAACTCCCTTTAGTATTTCTTGTAGTTTTGGTTTCGTTTTTACAAATTCCCTCAACTTGGGTTTATCTGGAAATGTCTTAATTTCACCTTCATATTTAAGTAATGGTGTTGCTGGATATATGATTCTTAGCAGGCAATTTTTTTGCTTCAATTTTTAAAATATGTCATCCCATTGCCTTCTTGCCTGCATGGTTTCTGCGGAGTAGTCCGAGCTTATTCTTATTGGCTCTCCTTTGTAGGTGACTTTTCGTTTATCCCTCACTGCTCTTATAATTGTGTCTTTATCTTTGGCTTTGGCAAGCTTGATTGTAATATGTCTTGGTGACTTGCTTTTAACATCTACCTTATGTGGAGTTCGATGAGCATCTTGGATAGATATCTTCTCATCTTTCACAATATCAGGGATGTTTTCTGCCAACAAATCTTCAACAATTTTCCCTGTATTTTCTGTTATCTGTCCGTGTTCTGCTACTCCAATTACTCCTAGGTTACTTCTCTTGATAGAGTCCCACATGATTCTTAAGGTTTCTTCATTTTTTTAAATTCTCTTATCTGATTTTTCTTCGGGTATATTAGTGCCAAGTGATTTATCTTCAAGTTCAGAAATCCTGGCTTCTACTTGCTGAATTCTGCTCCTCTGACTTTCTATTGAGTTATGTAATTCTGTAATTTTATTGTTAATCTTCTGAATTTCTGATTGCTGTCTGTCTATGAATTTTCTAGCTTATTAAACTTTTCATTATGTTCCTGAATAATCTTTCTTCAGTTGCTTTATCTGTGTGTTCCTTGGCTTGTTCTGCATATTGCCTCATTTCTTTCCTGATGTCTTGAAGGGTTCTGTATATTAAACTTTTGTATTCTGCATCTGGTAATTCCACGAATGCACTTTCATCTAGAAGATCCCTGGATTCTTTGTTGTGAGAGCCTGTTTGGGTGATCATGGTCTGTTTCTTTATGTGAGCTGATATTGACTGTTGTCCCTGAGCCATCTGTAAGTTCTTGTATTTAGTTTTTACTTGCTTACTGTGTCGTAGCTGCTTGCTTTGTTTTGTTTTGGTATACACCTATGGGTTGCTTGAGTGAGCTAGCTTGATTATTTTCACCTTTGGAGCTCTGGTGTCCTGTCCCCAGCTGGCTAGAGGTGTTATCAGGTATATCAGCCTAGGTGTCCATTCAGTTTTCTGATATGAATTCAACTCAGGTTTCCAGGTAGCTGATCATCAAGTCTTTGGTACAGACTCTGTCCTACAGTCTTAGAGTGGCAGGGGTGATTGGCATATATACCAGTATCTAATTGCAGCAGGGGATCATGCTCTGAACAAGGCAGGGGGCTGAGAACTGACCGCCAAGTGTCTCTGAGGAAAATGCATCTCTGTTCCCTAGAGCGTGCTGGTGGGTGGGTTCTGTAGAGGGACCATGGGCACCCAAAGTTTTTGGTTTTAAGGACTGGGAGGTACCAGTTATCTTTGGACCCCTGTCGTGGGTGGCTGGGTGACCTGAGTGGAGCTACCAGTCTCTAAGTCCCTGATGTGGGTTGGTGAGGACCTTGTTTATTAAGCAAAGCAATATCAAATGTCAAACACCCACCTCTCCACCGTACAGTTGAAATGGTTGGAGTTTGTGAGCAAGGGCCTATTCTCCCAAAATAGGCCCACACATGTCCATGCAGAAGGGAAAGGTGCTCAAGGTCCACAGGGAGTTTATGCCTGGACGGGAGCCACTTCTGTCTTGAGTTCCCCCTGTTAATGGAGCTAGCAAATTATCTTTTCCCCCCACTTGCAAATTTTTTCCTTCCCAATGGCTGGGAGGATGGCTCTAGATGTCCAGCAGGGTCTATCTCAGGCCCAGGGATTCAGATCCTGAAGTTGGCTTGCGTAGGGGGAGGTCACGGTAAAATGTACGCAAGTACTTAGCTTTTGCTGAGAGCGCAGTTCTCCTCAGGTTCCAGAGGTGTGAGTAGGCTGTGTGGCTGGCTGTTTCTCACTGAGGAATCTGCAGCCGAAGGCTAATACCAGCCCGCCGCCGCTGCTGCTGCTGCCACCACTGCTTCAAGAATGGTGCCTGAGGGCTCCCCACAATTCAGGTCCAGTAACTCTTCTCCACTTCTGAATGGCCTCTTCCTCCCCCTGCCCCTCACTTTGTTGTCTAAGCTTGCCTTTGATGCTCAGGGCTCCCGGCTTGTCACAAATATAGTCATTTCACTTGTTTTTTCAGGTTTTTGTTGTAAAGAGGGCTCGATGGAAGCGTCTGTCTATTCCGCCATCTTGGCTCCACCCCCTCATTTTATTTTTTAGAAAACATGAAATATAGGAGAACTTTTCTATTTTGAAAGTTGACTGTGCTTTGTTCCAGGAGGATACATCACTTTCTTTCAGGGTGAGCAGTGATTTTTTTGTTTGTTTAGGGAAATGTTTTAATGGTTCTTTCCGATGAGCGGAGGATGCCTATTGGGCAAATATAGCTGGGAGATGAATGACCCAAATAAACATTGATTTTTTTTCCTGAAAAATAAAATAAAGTGATTTTGAACTATTTGCAGGTGTTTTTATTTCAAAGAATAGAGGACATGGGAGAGAAAGAAGTCCAGAAATGTGTCATTAGACCAGGACCAAAGAGTCACACAGCCAATAAATAAGAGGTTTCTGTGTAGGGAATGATCAATGGGGTTTCAGACACTGCATTTCAATCTTTCTTTTATGTAGCTCTGTTAAGAACTTCAGTTAACCTACACTGTACAAAAAGCTTCAATAGAGCTTATAACGCACAATGGTCATACACTCAGCAGTGTTTTAGAGAATGGAGGAAGAAAAGGTGTATCGAAAAGAGTGGGCAATCGTGTAGTGAAAGCACTGCAACTTAAGGAGATAAAATAGTGATTGGTATTTGAAACTGAAGTTAGGAAGCAGAAATGTAAAAAGCAAAATGATGAGAAAATGAAAGTTCCTATCCTCTCCCTTTTAGAAGTTCCTGGAAATATTATGAAGATCGTAGAATTTCTCTGGGTAGGATGAGGGCTTAGGTTATATTTTCTTAAAGAAATTTAAATCCAGAGAGCAGAAGGACCTAAGAACAACTAAATTGCACATGTTTTTATGTGTCCAATGTGCTATGCCCCCATGTATTTTAAGCTGTACAAAACTCAAATTGCAGTAGAGATAAGAATTATTGAAAATAAACATTTTTCCTCAGTTTATTTTTTTCCTAAATTTTATTTGTTTTGTTGTTGTAGAGAATACATACAGCAAAACCTACACCAAATGTACAAAAAAATACATGTACTATTGATTAAATTCTGAGTCGTTTGACCATTTTCACCCTCCTTTTCTGAGTTGTTCCTCTCTCATTAACAAACACTTGCTTCCCCCTAATGTTCCTATCTAACCTTTAAAGTTGTTGTTGTCAATTTGATCCCATATAGATAGTTCTTAAAAGAGCACAATGCTAAAGGCAGAAATTTTTTACTAGTTAAGTTAAAATATTGTTGAGTTTTCAGGATGACTTCAGGCAATATTTTTGGTTTAATGTTTAAAGTTTATCTCAAACTATTGTTTCAGGGGTTCGTCCACTCTCCATGGCTCCAGAATGTCTAGAGTCCATGAGAATTTGTAACTCTGTTTTACATTTTTCCACTTTTGATCAGTCTTTAGAATCTTAAAATATTCAATAGTGGTAGCCAGGCACCATCCAGTACTTCTGGTCTCGTGGCAAAGAAGGCAGCTGTTCATGGAGGCAATTAGCTAGACATTCCATATCTTCCTCCTATTCCTGACTCACTTTCTTCTTTTGTTCTCTCTGTTCTTCTCCAGGTGAATAGAGATCAATTGTTGTGCCTTAGCCGGGTGCTTGCAAGACTTAAAGACCCCAGGCAATATGCAAGGAACAAGGAGTTTAGAGCACAATCACTAAAGACGCTATTAGTCCACTTAACTGGGATGTCACGTGAAACCATGACCCTAAACCTCCAACCCAAGGAACCAAATCCCATGAATTGTTTGGTTGTACATCAGAAGCCTCAGCTGCTCCCTTATCTTTTTGTTGTTGTTATAAATACACCTATGACACAACTATTGACATTTTGGCTTTTTACAGGTGTTCAACTTATTGAGAGAAATTATAATAATTATCTGTACAACCCAATCAATGCAACTTTTCCATCACCTTTGGCCCACTTTCCCCCTTCTTCCCCTCACCTGCTAAGCACTAATAAACTTTGGTCTCTATACATTTGTGTGTTCTTATCATTCTATATAAATGAGATCCTACAATATTTATCCTTTTGCGATTGACTTATTTCCCTCAGCATAATGTCTTCAGACACTCCTACTGGCTGAGTAGCATTTCACTGCATGTATTTGCCACATTTTATTTATCTGTTCATTTGACAATGGGTGTTTAAGTTGTTTCCACATTTTGGCTATTGTGAATAGAGCTGCAATGAGCATTTGTGCACAAAACTCTTTTCGAGTTTCTGCTTTCAGATCTTTTTGGTATAACCCTAGAAGTGAAATTGGTGAGTCTGTTTTCAGTTTTTGAGAAACTGCCACACTGTTTTCCACAATGACTGTACCATTTTGCATTGCCACCAAGCAAGGCTTAAGTGTTTCAACTTCACCACATCCTCATCAACATTTGTTATTTTCTGTTTTTTTTTTTAATGTAATTTAATTTTTTACTATAGCTATCATAGTGGGAATGAAATTATATCTCATTGTGGTTTTGGGTGGCCTGTCTCTGATGGCTAACAAGGCTGGCAACTTTTCATGCATTTGGTGGATATATGGATGTTCTCTTTGGTGAAATGTCTATTCAACTCCTTTGCCCATTTTATGAATGGGTTATTTGTCTTTTTGTTGTTAAGTTGTTGAATTCTTATGTATATATTTCTTATGAAATTTTGTTGGATATATGGCTTCCGAAGATATTCTTCCCAGTCGATATCTTCTTTTTGATTTTTTGTTAGTCTTTTGATGAATGAATGTCTTAATTTTAAAAAAAAATTTTATTGTGCTTTAAGTAAAAGTTTATAAATCAAGTCAGTCTCTCATACAAAAATTTACATACACCTTATTATATACTCCTAATTTCTCTCGCCCTAAAATTTTTTTTTTTTTTTTTTTTTAATGAAACAGCATATTCATTCCCTCCATTCTCTCTTTTCACGTCCATTCTGCTGGCTTCTGACCCCTCTGCCCTCTCATCTCTCCTCCAGATAGGAGATAGCAACATAGTCTCATGTGTCTACTTGATCCAAGAAGCTTGATCTTCACCAGTATCATTTTCTATGTCACTGTTCAGTCCAATCCTTGTCTGAAGAGTTGGCTATGGGAATGGTTCCTGTCTTGGGCTAACTGAAGGTCTGGGGACCATGACCACTGGGGTCCTTCTAGTCTCAGTCAGACTGTTACGTCTGGTCTTTTTATGAGAACTTGGGGTCTGCATCCCATTGCTCTCCTGCTGCCTCACGTTCTCTGTTGTGCCCTCTGTTGGGGCAGTCATCAGTTGTAGCTGGACACCATCTAGTTCTTCTGGTCTCAGGCTGATGTAGTCTCTGGTTTATGTGGGGTTTTCTGTCTCTTGGCCTCATAATTACCTTGTGTCTTTGGTGTTCTTCATTCTTCGTTCCTCCAGGTGGGTTGAGACCAGTTGAAGCATCTTAGACGGCTCCTTGCTAGCGTTTAAGACCCCAGACACCACTCTCCAATGTGAGATGCAGAATGTTTCCTTAAAAGATTTTGTTATGCCAGTTGACTTAGATGTCCCCTGAAAACATGGTCCCCAAACACCTGCCCCTGCTATGCTGGCCTTCGAAGCATTTACTTTATTCAGGAAACGTCCTTGCTTTTGGTTGAGTCCAGTTGTGCTGGCCTCACCTGTATTGTGTGTTGTCCTTCCCTTCACCTAAAATTGTTCTTATCTACTATCTAATTAGTGAGTATCCCTCTCCCTCCCTTCCTACCCACCATCTCATAAACATCAAAGAATATTTTCTTCTCTGTTTAAACTATTTATCCAGTTCTTATACTAGTGGTCTTATACAATATTTGTCCTTTTGCAACTGACTAATTTCACTCAGCATAATGCCTTTCAGATTCCTCCATGTTATGAAATGTTTCACAGATTCATCACTGTTCTTTATTGATGCATAGTTTTCCGTTGTATGAATATACCATAACTTATTTATCCATTCACCCATTGATGGGTACTTTGGTTGCTTCCATCTTTTTGCTATTGTAAACAGTGCTTCAATGAACATGGGTATATATATATATCTGTTCCTGTAAAGGCTTTTATTTCTGTAGGATATATTTCAAGGACTAGGATTGCTGGATTGTATGGTAGTTCTATTCCTAGCTTTTTAAGGAAGCACCACATAGATTTCCAAAGTGGTTGTACCATTTTAATTTCCTAACAGCAGCGTATAAGTGTTCTAGTCTCACCACAACCTCTCCAGCATTTATTCTTTTGTGATCTTTGAATTAATGTCAGCCTTGTTGGAGTGAGATGGAATTTCATTGTAGTTTTGATTTGCATTTCTCTAATGGCTAATGATCATGAGCATTTCCTCCTGTATCCATTAGCTACCCAAATGCCTTAAGTGAAGTGTCTGTTCATATCTTTTGCCCATTTTTTAGTTGGTTTATTTGCCTTTTTGTAGTTGAGTTTTTGCAGTATCACGTAGATTTTCGAGGTCAGACGTTAATCAGAAATGTCATAGCTAGAACTTTTTCCCAGTCTGTAGGTAATCTTTTTACTCTTCTGGTGAACTCTCTGGGTGAGCATAGGTGTTTGATTTTTAGGAGCTCCAATTATCTTGTTTCTCTTCTGCATTATTAGTAATGTTTTGTATGCTGTTTATGACATGTATAAGGACTCCTAACATTGTCCCTATTTTTTCTTCCATGATCTTTATCATTTCAGATTTTGTTTTTAGGTCTTTGATCCATTTTTGAGCTAGTTTTTGTGCATGGTGTGAGGTATGGGTCTTGTTTCATTTTTTTTTGCAGAGGGACATCCAGTTATGTCAGTACCATATGTTAAAAAGACTCTCTTTTCTCCATTTAACCTACTTTGGGCCTTTGTCAAATATCAACTGCTCACATGTAGAAGGATTTATGTCTGGATTCTCAATTCTGTTCCATTGGTCTATGTATCTGTTGTTATAGCAGTACCAGGCTGTTTTGACTACTATGGCAGTATAATATGTTCTAAAATCAGGTAGAGTGAGGCCTCCCACTTTGTTCTTCTTTTACAGCAATGCTTTACTTATCCGGGGCCTCTTTCCCTTCCGTATGAAGTTGGTGACTTGTTTCTGCATCTCATTACAAAATGTCATTGGAATTTGGATTGGAATTGCATTAAATCTATAGATTGCTTTTGGTAGAATGAGATTTTTACAATGTAAAGTCTTCCTTTCCATGAACAATGTATGTTTTTCCACTTATGTAGGTCTCTTTTGCTTTCTTGCAGTAGTTTTTTGTAGTTTTCTTTGTATAAGTCTTTTACATCTCTGGTAAGACCTATTCCTAAGTATTTTATCTTCTTGGGGGCCAGTGTAAATGGTATTGATTTGGTGATTTTCTCTTTGATGTTCTTTTCTTTGATGTAGAGGAATCCAACTGAGTTTTGTATGTTTATCTTGTATACTGATACTCTGCTGAACTCTTCTATTAGTTTCAGTAGTTTTCTGGAGGATTCTTTAGGGTTTTCTGTGTATAAGGTCATGTCATCTGCAAATAGAGATACTTTTACTTCTTCCTCGCCAGTCTGGATGCCCTTTCTTTCTTTATCTAGCCTAATTGCTCTGGCTAGGACTTCCAGCAAAATGTTGAATAAAAGCAGTGATAAAGGGCATCCTTGCCTGGTTCCCGATCTCAAGGGGAATACTTTCAGACTCTCTCCATTTAGGATGATGTTGGCTATTGGCTTTGTATAAATGCCCTTTATGATGTTGAGGAATTTTCCTTCTATTCCTATTATGCTGAGAGATTTTATCATGAATGGGTGTTGAACTCTTTCAAATGCCTTTTCTGCATCAATTGATAAAATCATGTGATTCTTGTCTTTTGTTTTATTTATGTGGTGGATTACATTAATTGTTTTTCTAATGTTGAACTATCCCTGCATACCTGGTATGAATCCCACTTGGTCATGGTGAATTATTTTTTTGATATGTCGTTGAATTCTATTGGCTAGAATTTTGTTGAGGATTTTTGCATCTGAATTCCTGAGGGATATATACCTGTGATTTTCTTTTTTTGTGGAGTCTTTACCTAGTTTTGGTATCAGGGATATGCTGGCTTCATAGAATGGGTTTGGGAGTATTCTGTCCTTTTCTATGCTCTGAAATACCTTTAGTAGTAGTGGTGTTAACCCTTCTCTGAAAGTTTGGTAGAACTCTGCAGTGAAGCTGTCATGGCCAGGGCTCTTTTTTGTTGGGAGTTTTTTGATTACTTTTCAATCTCTTCTTTTGTTATGGGTCTATTCAGTTGTTCTACCTCTGTGTTAGTTTAGGTAGATAGTGTGTTTCTAGGAATTCATCCATTTCTTCTAGGTTTTCAAATTTGTTTGAGTATAGTTTTTCATAGTAATCTGATATGATTCTTTTAATTTCAGTTGGCTCTGTTGTAATGTCTCCCATCTCATTTTTATTCAGGTTATTTGCTTCCTGTCCTGTTTTTCTTTTGTCAGTTTGGCCAATGATTTATCAGTTTTGTTTGTTCCTATTTTTGGAGCCACTGTGTCAATCCATCTTGTTGAGGGTCTCCCTCTTTTTTTTTCAGTCTTGGATTCCTGAATATATTTCATCCCCTGCTGGAACTGACTAGAATCTCATCCTAAATCCTTAACTAGAACTCAGACAGCACCCTGAGATAACTGCCATTGGCATTTTGCTGTGTATCCTTATAATCCAAATTTGTAATTGCCGTATAATATTCTATTTTATGGTTATACTCTTTCTGGAATCCTATGTGCTTTCTCCTTGCCATGCCCCTCTTCTCCTCATGTGATGACATATTGCTTTCCATTTCCTCAGTCTACTCTTCAACTTCGTCTTTTCTGTTTAATCATTACTTCCTTTATTATGTCTTCATGTTTCTTAAGCTTACCTTACATTCTGGGGGAAGAAGACAAGAAGGGGCTAACATCCTTTTCATTTTGAGTTTCAAAATGTTTGTCAGTATGCTTCATACACTATAAGCTCTTCTGTGGCCAAGAGCATAGAAGGGAGCGTAGAGATGGGAGATAACATTATCTTGCACATACTGTTATGTTTAATATTTTCTCTTCTATTATTCTTTTATCTTGAAAAATATTAAGGGTTTCAGAGGTCATGCTGAGTAAAATTAACAGTATGTTGAATTTAGCTGTACACAAACATGCCATGGCATTTTCACTGATAATCTCAGGCTGTGCTGCAGCTGTGGTTTAAATTCACAACGCAAGCAACACAGAGTAAAAAAAAAAAAAAAAAAAACTTTGTTGATGTGTAGTATACACTATAAAATTTTCTCATTGTAACTGTGTAAACCCTACACATTTGTCAGTTTGTTTTACTGTGTTGGCTTGTATGATGCCGTGGTGCTAGAAGCTATTGCACTGGTATTTCAAATACCAGTTGGGTCACCCATGGTAGACCCGTTTCAGTTGAGCTTCTAGAGTTAGAGAGACTAGGAAGACTGACGTGGCAGTCTAGTTCTGAAAAAAAAAAATTGGCCAGTGAAAAGCTTATGAATAGCAGTCGAACATTGTCTAATATAGTGTCAGAAGATGAGCCCCTCTAGTTGGAAGGTACTCAAAATATGAGGAGGGATATGTTAGTCATCTAGAGCTGCTAAAACAGAAGTACCACACGTGGATGGCTTTAACAAAGAGAAATTTATTCTGTCACAGTCTAGGTGGCTAGAAATCTGAATTTAGTGTGCTAGTTCCAAGGAAAGGCTTTTTCTGTCACTCTGGGAGAAGGTCCTTTTCATCAATCTTCCATGATTAAGGAGCTTCTCTGCACAGGGACCCTGGGTTGAAAGGACACATGATTCTCTAGCTCTAGTTTCTTGGTGGCATGAGGTCCCCATGTGTCTCTGATTCTCTGTTATATTTCAAAAGAGATTGATTTAAGACACAACCCAATCTTGTAGATTGAGTCCTGCCTCATTAACATAACTGCCTCTAATTCTGCTTCATTAACATCATAGAGGTAGGATTTACAATATATAGGATAATCACATCAGATAACAAAACAAATGGTTGATAACCACACAACACTGGGAATCATGGTCTAGCCAAGTTGACAGATATTTTTAGGGGACACAATTCAATCCATATCAGGGGAAGAGCTACCCCCTCAAATAGAGTCGACCTTAAAGATGAGGGTTGAGTCAAGCTTTTTCGACCTTCATTTGCTGATGTGGCATGACATAACATAAGAAGAAATGGCTGCAAACACTCATTAATAATAGGAGTGAGGAATGTATGAAGTACGAATATAGGAAAATTGGAAATCACCAAAAAGGAAATGGACTGCAGAAGGATAGATATCCTATATATTAATGAGCTGAAATGGACTGGTACTGGTTATTTTGATTTGGACAACCATATGATCAGCTATGCCAGGAATGATGCATTATAGAGGAATGACACTGCATTCATCATCAAAAAGAACATTTCAAGGACTATCTTGAAGTACAATGCTGTTAGTGATAGGTTAATATCCATAAGCCTACAATGAAAACTAGTTAATAAGATTATTATTCCAATTTACCCACCAACCACTCAGGCCAAAGCTGAAGAAATTGAAGATTTTTACCAACTTCAACACTCTTAAATTGATAAAATATGCAATCAAGATATATTGATAATTGGTGGAGGAGCCAATATGCTGGAGTAGTCAGACACTTTCAGTGATCCCCTTTACAACAAAGACCTGAGAAAACAAGTGAAATGATTTTTATATCTGACAAGTTAGGAGCCCTGGACATCAAAGACAAAGTTAGGAAATCCAACTGAATGGCAAGGGGAGAGAGAGATGATTCAGAATCGGCAAGGAGTTGCCGTACCTGACATGGTGGAAATTGGCACCCCTAAGGCACAATTCCCTGGCTTGACTGCAGCGTGGCTGGCGGTATCATATGGGATGCAATTTCCTCAGGGTGAGACAGCAATCTGCACCATCTACTCATGCCTCCAGAATCAGAAAAGAGCAGCGCTCTTGGCAAAAGCTAAATACTTGTGTCTAGTCTACCGTGCGCTCAGCCCCCAAGCTGGTTTCAGTGGGTGTCAATTTCCCTGGGCCTGAGTTAGGTGTTGCTGCATGTCCTGAGCCATTCTCCCAGCCTTGGAGAAGGAAAAAATTAACAACTGGGGGAAAATATAATCTGCCAGGTCCCCTAAGCTGGCTCCTGTCCAGGCACAAATGGTACACAGGTGTTGAACACCTTTCACCCCTGCATGGACCTGTGTGGGCCCATTTCAGGAGCTTAGACCCTTGTTGCCAGACTGCAATGGTGTTTGTGCTTGAGATCTGACTTCGATTGTTTTGACTGCACAGTGGAGAAGTGGGTTTTTGTTGTTTGACACTACTTTGGCTATTAAACAGGGTCCTCACCTACCTACATCAGGGGCCTGAGGACTGGTGGCTCCACCCAAGTCACTTAGCCACCCGAGACAGGGCTCCAAAGATAAGTGGTGCCTCCCAGTCCTTACAACCAAAAGCATTGTGTGCCCATGATCTAGCTGCAGAATTCACCCACCTGTGCACTCTAGGGAACAGGGATTCACTTTCTTCACAGACACTTAAGAAAGATTGTCAGCCCCCTGCCTTTTTTAGAGTGCGACCCCCTGCTGCAACCAGTTACCTGGGCCTACACCAGTCACCCATGCCCTTCTAAGACTGTAGAACAAAGCCTGTACCACACTGCAGTTGGTCACTTGATGACCAACTACCTGGACACCTGAGCTGAATCCATACAAGAAAAGTGAATGGGCCCCTAGGCTCATATACCTGGTGAAAGCTCTAGCCATCTGGTGACAGGATATGAGAGCTTCAAAGGTACAAATAATCAAGCTAGCTCACTCAAGAAGCCTATTTGGCCATATCAAAGCAAAATCAAAGCAAGAAGCTAGGGTACAGTAAGCAAACATAAAATAAACTAATACAGTAACTTTTAGATGGCTCGGAGACTGAGACAACAGTCAACATCAAATCTCATAGAGGGGAAGTCAAGGTGATATTAAGAAATAAAATTTTGGTTTATACTTAAAAAAACAAGGGTAAATATTAAGGTCATCACAAAGGAGACAATCTACACATCAAAAAAATAAAAAATAGAGACTCAGCAAAAACAAAATCAACAACAATGAGAAAGAGGAAAAGACAATATATAAAGAAAAATTACACAGCACAAAAAATTCAGTGGAAAAAAGAAACTGTCAACAACACATAAAAAAAGGCATCAGAATGACAGCACTAAACTCATACCTATGCATAATTATGCTGATTGTAAATGGACTAAATGCTCCAACAAAGAGACAGAGAGTGGCAGAATGGATTAAAAAAAAACACCGTCCGTCTATGCGCTGCCCACAAGAGACACACCTTAGACTTAAAGGCACAAACAAACTAAAACTCAAAGGATGGAAAAAATATCAGAAAAACAACAATCAAAAAAGAGCAGGAGTAACAATATTAATCCCTGAGAAAATAGGCTTTAAAGCTAAATCCACCACAAAGGATAAGGAAGGACTCTATATAACGATTAAAGGCACAATATACCAGGAGGATATGGCCATTTTAAATATTTACATAGCCAATGACAGGGATTCAAGCTACATAAAACAAAGTCTAACAGTATGGAAAAGTGAGATAGACAATCGTATTAGGGGACTTCAACACACCAGTTTCAGTGAAGGACAGAACATCCAGAAAGAAGCTCAAAAAAAGACATAGAAGATCTAAACGCCACAATCAAGCAACTTGACCTCATAGACATATACAGAACACTTCACCCAACAGCAGTCAAGTATACTTTCTTTCCCAATGCACATGGAACATTCTCTAGAATAGGCTGCATATTAGGTCATAAGCAAGCCTTACCAGAATCCATAACATCAAAATATTACAAAGCATCTTCTCTGACCATAAAGCCATAAAAGTAGAAATCAATAACAGAAAAAGCAGGGAAAAGAAATCAAACACTTGGAAACTGAACAACACCCTGCTCAAAAATGACTGGGTTGTAGAAGAAATTAAGGGTGGAATAAGGAAATTTATAGAATCCAATGGGAGTGAAAACACTTCCTATGAGAACCTTTGGGACACAGCAAAAGCAGTGCTCAGATGTCAATATATAGCAATAAATGCACACATCCAAAAAGAAGAAAGGGCCAAAATCAAAGAATTATCCAGACAACTTGAACAAATATAAAGAGAGCAATAAAAGAAACCCTCAGGCACCATAAGAAAGAAAATAATAAAAATTAGAGCAGAAATAAATGTAGTAGAAAAGAGAAAAATAATTGAAAGAGTTAACAAGACCAAAAGGTGGTTCTTTGAAAAAACTAACAAAATTGACAAACAATTGGCCTAAATACAAAAGAAAAACAGGAGAGGAAGCAAATAACTCGAATAAGAAATGAGATGGGTGACATCACAATAGACCCAACTGAAAAGAATCCTATCAGGTTACTATGAAAAATTGTACTCTAACAAATTTGAAAACCTAGAAGAAACGGATGATATTCTAGAAACACACTACCTACCTAAAGTAACACAGAGGTAGAATGACTAAATAAACCCATAAAAAAGGAAGAGATTGAAAAGGTAATTAAAAAAAAAAAACTTCCCATAAAAAAAGCCTTGCCCTGACGTCTTCTCTGGACGATTCTACTAAACGCTCAGAGAAGAGTTAACACCACTACTACTAAAGGTATTTCAGAGCACAGCAAAGGACGGAATACTCCCAAACTCATTCTATGAAACCAGCATATCCCTGATACCAAAGCAAGGTAGAGACACCACACAAAAAAGAAAATTACAGATGTTTATTTCTCCGGTATTCAGATGCAAGGATCCTCAGTAAAATTCTAGCCAACAGAATTCAACAATATATCAAAAAAAATTCACCGTGACCAAGTGGATTCATACCAGGTATGTAGGGATGGTTCAACATTAGGAAAAAAAAAATCAATGTAACCCATCATATAAATAAAACAAAAGACAAGAACTGCATGATCTTATCAATTGATGCAGAAAAGGCATCTGACAAAGTCCAACACCCATTCATGATAAAAACTCTCAAAGAAATACGAATAGAAGGAAAATTCCTCAACATAATAAAGGGCATTTACACAAAGCCAATAGCCAACATCATCCTAAATGGAGAGAGCTTGAAAGCATTCCCCTTGAGAACGGGAACCAGACAAGGCTACTCTTTATCACCACTCTTATTCAGCATTGTGCTGGAGGTCCTAGCCAGGGCAAATAAGCTTTGTAAAGAAATGAAGTGCATCCAAATTGGTAAGGAAGAAGTAGAAGTATCTCTATTTGTAGATGACATGATCTTATACATAGAAAACCCTAAAGAATCCTCAAGAAAACTACTGAAACTAACAGAAGAGTTCAGCAGAGTATCAGGATACAATACAAACACAAAGAAATCAGTTGAATTCCTCTACACCAACAGAGAATATTGAAGAGGATATCACCAAGTCAATACCGTTTAAAATAGCCCCCAAGGAGATAAAATAATTAGGAATAAATCTAACTGGAGATGTAAAAGACCTATACAAAGAAAGCTAAAAGTCACTACTGTAAGAAACAAAAAGAGATCTACATAAGTGGAAAAACATACCTTACTCATGGGTAGGAAGACTCAACATTGTAAAAATGTCTGTTCTACCCACAGTAATCTATATATATATATAAAAAAAATCTATAGATAGAATATAATTCCGATCCAAATTCCAATGACATTTTTTAATGAGAAGGAGAAAAAAAAATCATCGAATTCATATGGAAGGGAAAGAGGCCCCAGATGAGTAAAGCAGTACTGAAGAAGAAGAACAAAATGGGAGGCCTCACACTACCTGATTTTAGAGTCTATTATACCACCACAATAGTCAAAACAGCCTGGTACTGGTACAACCACAGACACATAGACTAATGGAACAGAATTGAGAATCCAGACATAAATCCATCCACATATGAGTAGCTGATGTTTGACAAAGTCCCAAAGGCAATTAAAAGTCTCTAACAAACGGTGCTGGGGTAACTGGATATCCATCTGCAAAAAAATGAAACAAGACTCATACCTTATGCCATGCACAAAAACTAACTCCAAATGGATCAAAGACCTAAATATAAAATCTAAAATGATAAAGATCATGTAAGAAAAAATAGGGAAAATGCTAGGAACCCTAATACATGGCATAAACGGTATACAAAACATTTCTAACAGCGCACAAACACCAGAAGAGAAACTAGATAACTGGCAGCTCCTAAAAGTTAAACACCTATGCTCATCCCAAGACTTCACCAAAAGAGTAAACAGATTACCTACAGACTGGGAAAAAGTTTTTAGCTATGACATTTCCGATCAGCGTCTGATCTTAAAACCTACATGATACTGCAAAAACTCAACAACAAAAAGACGAATAACCCAATTAAATAATGGCCAAAGGATACGAACAGACACTTCACCAAAGAAGACATTCAGGTAGCTAACAGACACATGAGGAAATGCTCACCATCATTAGCCATTTTAGAAATGCAAATCAAAACTACAATGAGATACCATCTCACTCCAGCGAGGCTTGTATTAATCCACAAAACACAGAATAATAAATGTTGGAGAGGTTGTGGAGAGACTGGAGCACTTATACACTGCTGGTGGGAATGTAAAATGATACAAGCACTTTGGAAATCAATTTTATGCTTCCTTAAAAAGCTAAAAATAGAACTACCATGTGATCTAGCAATCCCACTCCTTGGAATTTATCCTAGAGAAATAAGAGCCTGTACACGAACAGATATATATATTGCAGCATTGTTTACAATAGCAAAAAGATGGATGCAACCAAGGTGCCCATCAATGGATGAGTGGATAAATAAATTATGGTGTATTCACACAATGGAATACTACGCAATGATAAAGAACAATGGTGAACCCACGAAACATCTCATAACATGGAGAAATCTGGAAGGCATTATGCTAAGTGAAATTAGTCCATTGCAAAAGAACAAATATTGTATGAGACCACTATTATAAGAACTCAAGAAATAGTTTAAACACAGAAGAAAATATTCTTTGATGGTTATGAGTGTGGAGAGAGAGGGAGGGAGAGGGGTATTCCCTAATTAAAAAAAAAAAAAAAGAACTATTTTAGGTGAAGGGAAAGACAACACACAATACAGCAGAGGTCAATACAACTGGACTAAACCAAAAGCAAAGGAGTTGCCTGAATGCAACCAAATGCTTTGAAGGACTGAGCAGAGGGTCAGGGATCTGGGGACCATGGCTTCAGGGAACATCTAGGTCAATTGGCATAACAAAATGTATTAAGAAAATATTCTATGTCCCACTTCGGCAAGTGGCGTTTTGGGTCTTAAATGCTAGCAAGCAGCTATCTAAAAGGCATCAATTATTTTCAATCCACCTGGAGCAAAGGCGAATGAAGAACACCAAAGACACAAGATAATTATGAGCCCAAGAGACAGAAAGGGCAACATAAACCAGAGACCAGAGACTACATCAGCCTGATACCTGAGCCTGGTTAAAACCGATGACTACCCTGAGAGGGAACAAAACAGAGAATCCCTGATGGAGCAGGAGAGCAGTGGGATTCAGACCTCAAATTCTCATAAAAAGACCAGACTTAATGGTCTGACTGAGACTAGAAGGGCCCCAGACGTTGTGTTCCCCAGACCTTTTGTTAGCCCAAGACTGGAACCATTCTCAAAGCCAACCCTTCAGATAGGGATTGGACTGGAGTATAAGACTGGAAATGATACTGGTGAGGAGTGACCTTCTTGGGTCAAGTAAAGTCATGAGACTATTTTGGCAGCTCCTTCCTGGAGGTGAGTTGTGAAGGCAGAGGGGGACGGGAGCTGGCTGAATGGACACGGGGAATACAAGGTAGAGAGGAGGAATGTGCTATCTCATCGGGGAAGAGTAACTAGGAGTACATAGCAAGGTGTATATAAATTTTCGTATGAAAGACTGAATTGATTTGTAAACTTTCACTTAAAGCAAAGTAAAAAAAAAAGATGCATTAATAATTACTGCCAATTAGAATGCAAACGTTGAAAACTAAGAAGAATTTGTAGTCGGAAAATATGGCCTTGGAGACAGAAATGATGTTGGAGTTTGCACAATTGGATTTTGCAAGACCAACAACTTCTTCCTTTCAAATATCTACTCTCAACAACGTAAATGGCGACTACACACATAGACCTCACGCCAGATGGAATACAGAGGAATCAAATTAACTTCATCTGTGGAAAGAGACAATGGAAAAGCTCAATATCATCAGCAGAAACAAGGCCAGGATTCGACTGTGGAACAGAACATCAATAGCTCAGATGCAAGCTGAAGTTCAAAAAAATTAGAACAAGTCCATGAGATATAAAGTATGACCTTGAGTATTTCTCCTCTGAATTTAGAGACCACCTCAAAAATAGATTTGCCGCAATGAATAGTGATGATTGAAGACCAAACAAGTGGTGAATTGATGTAAAGGACATCATGCTGAAGAAAACAAGAGGTCATTAAAAAGACAGGAAAGAAAGAAAAGACCAAAATGGATGTCAGAAGAGACTCTGAAGCTTGCTCTTGAATGTAGAGTAGGTAAAATGAAAAGGAAAAATGATAAAATAAAAGAGTTGAACATAAAATTTCAAAGGGCAGCATGAGAACACAAGGTATTATAATGAAATATGCAAAAACCTGGAGTTAGAAAAGCAAAAGAAAGAACATGCTCTATATTTCTTGAGCTGAAAGAACTGAAGAAAAAATTCAAGCCTCAACTTGCAGTATTGAAGGGTTCTATAGGGAAAATATTAAACAGAAGCATCAAAAGAAAATGGAAGGTGTACAAAGAGTCACCCAACCCAAAAAAAGAGTCGCTGTACCAAAATGAATAGGTAAACGTTCAACCAGTTCAGGGCACAGCACATGACCAAGAACCGAAGTTGCTGAAGGAAAAAGCCCAAGTTTCACTGAAGTCATTGGGGAAAAACAAGGCTCCAGGAATTGACTGAATATCAATTGAGATGTTTCAACAAACAGAGGCAGAGCTGGAGGAGCTCACTCATCTATGCCAAGAAATTTGGAAGACAGCTACCTGGCCAACTGACTGTAAGAGATCTCTATTTGTGCCCATTCCAAAGAAATGTGATCCAACAGAATGCGAAATTTATCAAAAAATATCATTAAGATTACACACAAGTAAAGTTTTGTTGAAGAAGATTCAACGGTATAGCAGTACATCAACAGGGAACTGCCAGAAATTTCAAGCTGAATTCAGAAGAAGACTTGGAAGGAGAGGTATCATTGCTGATGACAGATGGATCTTGGCTGAAAACAGAGAATACCAGAAAGATCTATCTGTGCTTACTTGACTATGCAAAGGCACTTGACTGTGTGGATTATAACAAGTTATGAATAACATTGTAAAGAATGGGCACTCCAGAGCACTTAATGTGCTCAAGAGGAATCTGTACATAGACCAAGAGGAAGTCACTGGAAAAGGATAAGGGGATACTGTGTGATTAAAGTCAAGAAAGGTGTGCAACAGTGTTGTATCCTTTCACCATACTTATTTGATCTGTATGCTGAGCAAATAGTCTGAGAAGCTGAACTACATGAAGAAGAACGAGGCATCAGGACTGGAAGAAGACTCATTAACAATGTGTCATGTGCAGATAACAGAGACTTGCTTGCTGAAAGCAAAGAGGACTTGGAGCATTTACTCGTCCATTCCCATAAAGAGAAACTCAGTGCTAGCTATGAACACAATAGCTTGTTCATTGTGAACAGCTATTGTAGCATACATGTTGTCATTGCTAGAACAGATTAATAAGGATCTAGATATACATTATACAGTCAATCATTTGACAAATGCATTCTTGTCTATTTTGATCAGAAAAAATGATCAGAATGAGTTTGCATTCAAGTGGAATGGGGAATATTAGATACTTACAATTTTGGGGTGGTGATTTTGTTACCTCTTCTGACTCTGTCATGAGATATTCTGAATAGACTAAAACCAGCTGGACATCCTACCAAAGATAGCATTGATCTTTTGCACTGATGTCATATTTCTGATTAGGTAGTATGAATAATTTTTTTTAGTATGTTGGAGGCAATGGTAAGACTCATGTCCTACAGGGATTGGAAAGTAAACTCTACAAAGCTTTAGGAACCTGCTGTTTCACTTGAACTTGTATGTGTCCTGTGTTCAGAGGCATGCTGGGATATCCCTTCCAAACTAAAAGAGAAATTGTTGCATCCTCTATCACAAAGAAGGGTTAGAGAGGCAACGTATTCCACTCTTAGGAATACTGCTCTGACCCATACACTGTGTGACATGGAAGTCAGCTCATGTGAGTGGGGCTCAGAGTAGAAAAAAGGCTCTGCAAGGGGCAGGTGTGTAGGCCTGCATTTGGGCCTTAAACTCCAACAGACTTTATGCTATTGATGTTGCTAATGATGGGAAAAGATGGCGTGTGGAGTTTATGGCAAGCCCCAGTGAGAGAATCACTATGCTGGCACCTAGGGCTCTCAGTCAAGGCCATGCCATCCACAGTGGAAAATTACATCCCTTTTAAGAAATAACATCTTGAATGTTTTTGGGCCATAGTAGATTTAGAATGTTTAACCCTGAGACATTATTTCAGCACATAGCCGGAACTGCCATTAGGAACTGGGTTCTATCAGATCTCCATGTCACAAGTTATATGGGGCCAGTAGATGGAAATAGTACCTCTGGGTTCAACCCTGACACAACAAGAGGGTATCAGTAAGCTGCATGAACAGGTAGCCCAGATACAAAGGTCATGCAACACTGTTTCACCAGCCTCCTGCTCTTGCTGGAACTTGTGGCCCTATCTGGGTTTGTATATGCCCACTGAAGGAGCAGGAGAAGTCCTGACCTTGATTTGAGGCTCTGTCTGCTATATGCCAGTACAAGGTGAAAGACATTCAAGAATGTCCATGAAAAACTATACGGAGAGATGAATCCTCCTAATGGGTGGTGCTATGTGATACGTGATTATTCACTTTTTATAGTAGAGGATGTGATCTGAGGTGAGAATATAGTTGGTTGTTGCAACTGGGAGAGGGGTACTACTGGTATATAATGACTAAAGGCCAGGGGTGCTGTTCATCCTTTAATACAGAGGTCAGCTCCCCACGACAAAGAATTGTCAGGTCTGAAGTGTCAATAGTGGCAAGTTTGAGAAACCTATGCTATAAATATGGATAAGGAGAAAGAGAAGCTGCTAAAAATCAGTAGGCTGTTTGTATGTACCAGGCACACTTCTACGGTTTTTGTTGTTAGGTGCCATGAAGTCAGTTCCAACTCGTAGAGATCCTATGTACAACAGAATGAAACACCTTCCAGTCCTGTGCCATCCTCACAATTGTTGTTTTTTTTTTTTGAGACCATTGTTGCAGCCACTGTGTCAATCCACCTCGTTGAATGTCTTCCTCTTTTTCACTGACCCTCTACTTTACCAAACATGATGTCCTTCTCCAGGGACTGGTCCCTCCTGATAATATGTCCTAAGTATGTTAGATGAAGTCTCACAATCCTTGCTTGTAATGAGCACTCTGGCTGTATTTTTTCCAAGAAGGATTTGTTCCTTCTTCTGGCAATCCATGGTATATTTTATATTCTTCACCAACATCATAATTCAAAGCTATCAATTCATCTTCGGTCTCCCTTATTCACTGTCCAGTTTCACATGCATATGAGGCAATTAAAAACACCAGGGCTTGGGTCAGGTGCACCTTAGTCCTTTAAGTGACATCTTTGCTCTTTAAAAAAACAAATCTGTTGGCTTGTCATACTGTGGTGACTTGCATGTTGCTGTGATACCAAAAGCTTTTCTACCACTATTTCAAATACTGGCAGGGTTACCCTTGGTGGAAAGGTTTCAGCAGAGCTTCCAGACTAAGAGAGAATAGAGAGAAGGACCTGGCAGTCTATTTATGGAAAAATAGGCCAGTGAAAATGATTCTAATGCTTCATGTGAATCAACTCATTTAATCCCCAGTGAAGAT
The DNA here is from genome assembly GCF_024166365.1 of Elephas maximus indicus. Taxonomy (NCBI): domain Eukaryota; kingdom Metazoa; phylum Chordata; class Mammalia; order Proboscidea; family Elephantidae; genus Elephas; species Elephas maximus. The sequence goes on along the minus strand of NC_064835.1, from coordinate 25,506,719 downwards.
ACAAGGATCAAAGAAGCTAAACCGCTTGTCTAAATTATCATAGTTAGGGAGTGAGGAAGCCTGAGTTTAAACTTAGTCTGTCTTAAGGGCACTCTTTCTTAACCACTTGGCTACAACATGTCTTCATTGAGGTGAAATCCAGAAGCACATATAGCATAAAGGAAATAATTTGATATTTTACTAATAAAATCCTATGGAATCATAGAAAGCACTACTAACAAGTAACAATGCCACTGAACGTTCCTTTTTAAGAGCTATGCATCGTCGACTCTGGGCGGATAACCAGGGGAGTGACAAAGGAGGCCTCTCATTTTCCTGCTCTGGGAATTCAGAATTCCTGGTGTGAAATTATAAATGGAGTAGAACATTGAGTCTCAAAGGATTCAATATTAGTTTTATGACACAGGATGCAAACACAGGCTCAGTAATTCCTATACCCAAGAGACTCATCAAACATGGGAGGAAATCATGAGGGAGAGAATAAATTCTGCTCTACTCATCCATTTCTGCAGAACTACAGGCCATGAAATACATTCCCGTTCAAGCACGATGATTATTTTAGAGGCTCATATAAGGTGGTGGTTTTACCCCTTGCAAATGAAGAGCACTTTCTGGGTAAATTCTTAAACAGAAATTATAGAGAATACCCTAGAATCCCTCTTCTAGCATGTCAAAGACTGAGGACTGAGCTCATGACTATTGTGTCCTTCATCATCAAACCTTGTTCCCCTCAGGACAGTGGGTAGGAAGCACCAGCAGCAGTGAAAACTACAGGAAAAAGAGGTGAATGTTGAAACATCTCTGCCTTGAAAATTTCCTTTTGAACTCTCAATTACATAAATCAAAGGTTCTGGGAAACATCACTATTCATTGCCCCTTTTAGTGCTAATTCTTAGGGGAAAGGAATTGGGGGATACCACTGAGTAGCAAGGAAGAAATGATGTGCAGAGACATTGGGGGTCTACCATCATTCTTTGTGATACAGAGACACCCAATATGGGTAAAAAGTAGGGGAAAATGGGGAACCCACAGGAATCACCATAGGAATCAGGATTCTTAGATGCCTTACTCTGTGTCTTCAGACAATTCTAAGTTTGTAAATCAGCCACTCCAGCTCTCCCTCTGGAGGCGGAGAACAAGAGTTCATTCCTAATGTCACCTTCTACCTCTGTTCCGACAGATCACACTGGTGAAGTGACTGACGATGAAAAATGACTCTTCAGTGATTGAGTTTATTCTTATAGGATTAACAGACCAACCTGAGGTTCAGCTGCCCCTGTTTTTTCCATTGTTGGTGAGCTATGTGGTCACTGTGATGGGGAATTTAAGCTTAATCAACCTGATTTGCCTGAATTCTGACCTTCACACCCCCATGTATTTTTTCCTCTTTAATCTGTCCTTCATTGACCTCTGCTATTCATTTGTCTTTACTCCCAAAATGCTGATGAGCTTTATTTCAGAGAGGAATATTATCTCCTTTTCAGGATGCATGACTCAGCTATTTTTCTACTGCTTCTTTGTCAACTCTGAGTGCTATGTGTTGACAGCCATGGCCTATGATCGCTACGTGGCTATCTGCAAGCCCCTGCTGTACACAGCCACCATGTCCCCTAAGTTCTGTTCCATGTTGATGTCTGGTTCATATATGCTGGGTTTTGCTGGTGCCATGGTGCACACAGGTTGTATGATCAGGTTGATCTTTTGTGACTCCAACATCATCAACCATTACATGTGTGACATATTCCCTCTTCTCCAGCTCTCCTGCAGCAGCACCTATGCCAATGAGCTTGTGGTTTCCATTATTGTAGGTACAGTTGTCATAGCATCTAGCCTCATTATCTTTCTCTCTTATGTTTTGATTCTTTTCAATATCCTTCACATGTCATCAACTAAGATTTGGTCCAAAGCCTTCAGCACCTGTAGCTCCCACATAATAACTGTTGGTCTATTCTATGGATTCGGAATGCTCACTTATGTCAGACCATCATCTGCTGAGTTTGTGGGACAGGAAAAATTTTTCTCAGTGTTTTACACCAATGTGGTACCCATGGTGAATCCCCTCATCTACAGCTTCAGGAACATGGATGTCAAACTTGCTCTGAAGAAAACCGTGAAGAGAATTACAAACTGAGCACAAGCAGAAGTGCTGCCTTAGTGCCTGCCTCCATTGCTGTTTTCTCCTTCTCATCCCTTTCCTCCTATTCTCCTTTTTCTTCTCTTCAACTTTCTTTCTAAAGTATTCTTGGAAGGGTTTTTACTCTAATGTGTCTTCTCATCACACACCATAACCATGTTGACATATTCTTGAACTTCAGGATCATCCCAATCCCAAGGAGTTCCACCTGATTGTCATTCCTGATATATATGGAGACAGTACACTGATTTATTTTCTGTGTAAAGATAACACTGCCTATTGTTTATGCATGTGTATTCTTTTCCCACCCATTGTGAACTGCAGTGTGAGATGCTGAGTGACCTCTTCATCTCTTTCTTGCTTTCCCTGAAACAATTGTATAGCCTTTTCTGTTTCAAGTGTTTTTTTTTTGTTTTTTTACTTATGATTGCATTATGACAGAGAAGGTGGTGACAAAAATTGTAGACTCAGTGCAATAGTAAAAATTTCCAAAAATTTTCAGGGTCCTTTTAGTAATAGTATTTGTTCTGGATTTTCTGTCTCACATTTGTAGTGTTACTGAATACCTTGTTGAATCATGGTTCTACTTTCCTTTAGGATGTGTGAGTATAGCTGACGTTCACCACTCTGCTCACCTTACACAAACCGCATGTGTGCAGAAAATTATGGGAAGTTCTTTTGAATGCCTCTTGTTTTATTACGTTGGACAAATGATGTCTTGTCATAAATAGAATTGATGTTGTCACTCACCCGCACTAGCATGAGGGGAACAAATGTTTTCCACATTATATATTTTTCTTGTTCTCCACAAATATTCTGGGATTCATACAGATTATGATTAAAATTACACAGCAATATTCTTGGCTACAGAATAGTGTGTCAAGTGTAATGTCAAGCTTCTTTGTTCCCTCAGCTCTGTAGCATAGGTTTCCTTTTATAAAAGCAGCTCTGTTTGCTCTTTTTTTTTTTTTTTTTAAATAAAATCATTTTAGCAAGGACCTTTTCATATTGGAATTTATTCTTTCAATATGTGAGTTTGACTTCTCTCTTTTGCTCTTTGAAGAGAAAATTAAATCTGTGGTCCATTTTTGTGTGGCATTCTTTACCAATCCCATTGAAATATACATCTGCTTGTTCTGTCCTCCAGATGAAGAAATGATTATGTGACTGGCTTGAGGTCACACAGCTAATGTTGCAGAGCCCAGTGTTTGAACTACTTGTTTATGCCAGGAAAGAATAGCAGGAAAGAAAAAGAGAGTTGTAAAAGAATGAGCTTGGAAGTGGAGGTTGCTGGAGGGCATAATGCTAAGTGAAATAAATCAAGCATTTAAGGGGAGAGATGGTGTGACCCCTCTTTTATAAGAAGATAAGATCAGATAAATACAGAGAAACCACTGTTCATTGGTGGTTTCCCAGGAGAATAGTGGGGGAGGTGTAAGTAAACTTTAGAACTTAGAGACTTGTTACTTTTGGCAATGGGAAACGTGCCTCTGAGTGTGGAAATAGTGCGCACAGCATGACCATAGTAAAGACGAGTGTTTGAGCACAAGTTAAAAAGAACAATGACAAATTATGATAAATGTCATTAATGTCAATGAAGCGTTTATGTGGAAATTTGTAAAAAAGAATTCATTGGAGGATATACAATTTTGTAACAACAATAGTAACTAAAAAATATGTGTTTGGTTACATGCATATATAAACCAAAAAAAAAAGTATGCACATATATATAAGTATATACATATAAAAAATATGTATGGGTAAATACGTGTGTTGTTTTTGTTAGGTGACATCAAGCCAGTTTCGACCCATGGTGACCCTATAGGATAGAGTAGAACAGTCCCATAGTGTTTCCAAGGAGCAGCTGGGGGATTCAAACTGCCAACCTTTTGGTTAGCAGCTGAGCTCTTAACCACTATGCCACCATATATATATATATATATATATATATATATATATATATATATATATATATAAATAACCCACTGCCTTTGAGTCGATTCTGACTCATAGCGACCCTATAGGATAGAATAGAACTGCCCTATAGGATTTCCAAGGAATGCCTGGTGGATTTGAACTTTTGGTTTAGTTAGCAGCCATTGCTCTTAACCACTACACCACCAGGGTTTCTGGTTTTCAATTAAGATAATATAATTTACTGCTGATATAAAAACTTATCACAAGGTTCTTCTGATAATATATTAATTATCCTATTATGTTCCCAGAAGTTTACAGTGTGGCTTTTAACACCATGTAGGAGGCATATATGAATAATTATAAAAATATGAATAATTATAAATATGAAAATTATAAATATAATTATAAAAAAGAATAATTATAGGCATATGTATATACATGTTTATTTATGCTGTGTATATTTTCAAGAATAAAATAAAGCACACGGGAGTACAGTTAAGGATACTTCTTAGATACAACTAAACACCGTACAGGATTGGTCTACTGGGTTTGAGAGCTTAGGAGCATAGTCTCATGGGGAAACTCAGTCAACTGGCATAACATAGTCCATAAAGACGATATTCTACATCCTAGGTTGCTGAGTAGCGTCTGGGATCTTAAAAGCTTACAAGCGACCATATAAGATACCGCTTTTGGTTTCTACTCGTCTGGAGCTAAGAGAAAGAAGAAAGCCAAGGACTCAAAAAAGAAACTAGTCTACAGAACCAGTAGTCTGCATGAACAATGACATCACCAACCTTGAGAACAGAATAACCAGAGGGTGCCTGGCTACCACTCACTACCACCAATTTGGACCAGGGACTCAATAGATGGTCCTGGATAGAATGGATATAGTCTCTGGTGTATGCGGCCCCTTCTGTCTCTTGGGCTCATGTTTACCTTGCGTCTTTGGTGTTCTTCATTCTCCTTTGCTCCAGGTGGGTTGAGACCAATTGATGCATATTAGATGGCTGCTTGCTAGTATTTAAGACCCCAGATACTACTCACCAAAGCAGTATCACTGCTTTTTTGATGTTTATCAAAAGGTATATGAGTTTTGAGAAGTTTGAACGTGTTTTATAAGAATAGCTTTAGAATATAATTATACCAGTTAAGAACTTTATTTAAATCTGATTAAAATTAATACTATGAGAGAAAAACATCAGGTATTTATATTTATTTAATACTTCTCCCATGGTCCTAATTTTGTGTAAAACTTTTTTTCCCAAGCAGAACCTGATTGCTTCCTATCTGCTTCTATTATTCTTTCGTCTATATTCATGAAAGTGCTTGGTTAAAAGGAAAGCTTAAAATGGTTTGGTTTGACATTTTCCCCAAGGTACATGTTTTTGAAAGTTCACATGTTTTATGAAGATGTAAAATATGGATTATAATTTCGTATCTATAAATCTTTGGTATTTAACAAAAAATGTAAAATGAAAAAAAAAAAAAGTGCATTTCAGACACCTGCACACGACTTGTGGCCTGAGTACTGTAGCATAGTCACCAGCACTCCCTGATGGAGTGGAAGTCAGCAAGAAGCAGTGTTTCCTTCTGTTGTACATAGAGTCTCTATGAGTCGGAACTCACTCGACAGCATCTAACAACAAACTACAACAACATTTTTGCGTTTACTATTTCTTGCTGTTGGTGACTAAAAAATGTTGTGGTTATAATTATTAAGAATTACTGATAAAAAGTTACAAGTATCTGTTTAATTTACAAAACCTGATATAAAAAATTATGTTCCAGAAGCAAACACAAATTTTCATTAATAAATGTGAAGATATTTTATTTAGAAGTATTATCTAATAAAAATAATCAAAATTCTGCTTTTATATAAAACATAGAGTTGTGAGTTTCAAATAATTTACATTAATGTGGTATATAATAAAAAAAACAGATTTTTATTACTTTACCCAAAACCAAACCCAGTGCCGTTAAGTCGATTCCAACTCATAGCGACCCTATAGGACAGAGTAGAACTGCCCCACAGAGTTTCCAAGGAGCGCCTGGTGGATTTAAACTGCCAACCCTTGTGGTTAGCAGCTGTAGGATTTAACCACTATGCCACCAGGGTTTCCCTTACTTTACCATCAAACATAATTACATACTGAAAAATTCACAAAGCAAACATGTACAGTTTAATGAATAATGCAAAAATCAATGTACTCTCCATCCAGGTCATGAAATAAAATGTTGCCAGAATATTTTATTCATTATTTTTATTTTCCTAGAGAGTTTTTAGATTAAAAAAACACGTAGACCAATAATACCAGATAAGTAAGTTGTTAAATAGGTTATATAGTCAAATTTGCCCCAGTAAGTGGGCTGGGTGCACTCACTATGTAGCTCAAATTTTGGGGAATGTCTTCATAGTTGGAGAAATATTTGTATCAACAGACTTATTTGATGTTAAAAAAAAAAGTGAGATGCTGTATATTATAGTTGCATGTGTTCTTGCAAGATTCCTCCCATTAAATATTTGGTAGATTTACTTTAACGTTACTCGAAATCATTTAAATAACGTACACAAAGTATTTTGGGGGAAAACACTTAGATGAGATGAGTTGTACAGATATTCATGAATTCTTTCTCTCTGAATTTCCTTATGTCCCTTGTGTTTTTCTCCCTTTGATTCCTGTACCTGAACCATTATACTTGGTCATCCAGAATATACTGTTAATCTTTTTTGTCTGTACAAGACCCTGCTTTTATCATTATTTTCTCACTGTTCAACAGCTTTTTCGTGATGGACTTTTTAGAAAGAAACCTTTGAAGAAATAAAAATATACACAACATAAAATAAGTAAATTTCCAGAGTGGAGGGGTTTCTCCAGCTCCTGATTGGCTCACAGAGATTTGCAAGCACTTAGGTTCATTTCTTCACATATTCTCACCACGTGCTCTATTTTTTCCTTTGTTTTTCAGTATACAAGCTGGTTTCTTCTCATTTGCCTAGAATATCCACTGATCTCAGTTTGTCTAATTACTCCTCTTTTCTCAACTAAAATGTTCTGTTTTCTAAATTGTCCTCATCCACTGACTTCTCATTTCTAATGTTCTGACTGAGGGAAGTCTCTAGTTAATGAGTAATTTTGAAGGACAGTTGCCCTGGCTCTTTTCGGGTCTTAGTGAGTAAGGCAGGCCTTTTTGCCTTTGGTAAGTAGGCCCATCAAATGTGAGGTGTTTCTGGATGATATTTTACAATTGTTCATGCTTGCTTGACAGAAGTTGGCAGCCCTTAGACCTGTCAGTGACCATTTTCTAAGAAGAAATCCTGTTTAGAATGGAATGTATATTGAGAAAGCAAGGCGACAAAAAGGAAGAAGAGAAACCAGACCTCAATCACATCACCTTAACTGCTGGGTCAGTTTTCACCTGAATCCAGGAAACCATTTGAACTTTTTATTTAAATGAAGCAACAATTTAATTTCCTAATTGAAGATACTTTTTTTTTTTTCCCCAAATTTGAATTTTATTCACAGTAACCTGACTGGCTCTATAAATACGGCTATGAAATGTACAGCATTATGAATTTAATTACTTATGTAACATTACTCAGCCAAAAAAATAAGGCTTACACTTACAAAATATTTTGGCTGAAAAAAATGATAAAGCAAAAATTATTATTCAGAAGGATTAAAAATTTCGAGCAAGCAAATTTAAGCTGTTATTAACAAAACCATGGTTTGTAACTTTAAAATGACATCTTTTTGGTGCTCTAAACGCAAGGTTACACTCTGTCTTTCAAATTTACAGTTTTAACAAAACTAAGTAACATAAAACTTCACTAATTCAGACTTTATCACATTAGAATTTGGAAAATGTTGGTTCTGGATGTGAAGAAAATCAATTCCATTTCTCTACTAACCATTATTCTTTGTGTCACTATGCTGTTGTTGTTGGGTGCTGCTGAGTAGATTTTTGACTAATAGCAATTCCGTGTGACAGAGTAGAAGTGCCCCACGGGGCTTTCCAGGCTGCAATTTTTATGGGAGGAGATCGCCAAGTCTCTCCCATGAAGTTCAGGCAACTTTTTGGTTAGCAGCTGAATACTTAACCTTCGTGCCACCAGGGCTCCTTCTGTGTCGCTAGAGGGGCTAGTTATTATAATTTTCAGCTTTTGTATGTTGATAAAGGAGTACTTATTCTTAGTTACTGAAAACTACTTTCACTGAGCATAGACATCTAAATTGAAAAAATTTTTGTCTGACTTATGCTGTTTCAATAAAAAATTGTCACTCCTATCATTGTTCTTCTGAATGTAACGATGTAATGTGTTTACACTTTTAAGATTTTAAGTTTGATTTTTTGAGATGGAATTAACGTATAGTAAAATGTACAAATGCTGAGTGAGCAGTTTGATGGCTTTTTAAGTATACACTCTCGAACATGTCATAGGTTACCTCCATTATTCAATAAAGTTTCCTCCCAAAACCTACCCCTTAAACAAATATCGATGTAATATTTATTACCATGGACTTATTTTTGCAACCCATGTATCTTCTTTGGTGAAATCTCTGTTCACATCTCTTGCACATTTCTTTAATAAATTGTTTTCCTGTTGTTGAGTTAAGAGTTACTTATATATTGTAGGGGACCTGGTGGCACAGTAGTTAAGAGCTACAGTGTGCCCTGGCTGCTAACTAAAAGTTTGGCAGTTCAAATCCATCAGCCACTGCTTGGAAACCCTATGGAGCAGTTCTACTCTGTCATTAGAGTAGCTATCAGTTGGAATTGGCTGGAAGGCAATTGGTTTGGTTTTGGTTTGGTTTATATATTTTGGATAAAAGTTCTTTATTGGATAAATAATTAGAAAATATTTTGTCCCAATTTGTCTTGTCTTTTTTTCTTTTAATATTATATTTCTCAGAAAAAAAGTTTTTAATTTTGATAATATCCAACAGAACTTTCTTTTTTTTCTTTTATAGATTGTGCTTTTGGTATACCATTTTAGAAATTTTTGCCTAACCCTAGGTCACAAAACTTTTCCCTTTTGTTCTTGACAAAAAGTCTTACAGTTTTACATTTAGATCTGTGGTTCACTTTGAGATAGTTTTTGCTAATGTTATGAGGTATGGATCGAGTATGGATCGAAGATTTTTTTTTTTTGGTATGAATATCTAATTGTTGCATCCTCTTTGTTTGAAAAGCCTGATATACCTCCATTGAATTGCCTTTGAACTTTTGTCAAAATAAATTGACTTTATATGTGTATGGGTGTATTTCTGGATTCCATAGTTTGTTATACTGATTTCTCTGTCTATCCTTTCACCAATACCAAGCTATCTTGACTATTGTAACATAATAGTAAGTCTTGAAATCAGGTGGTGTGAGGTTTCCAACTTTGATCTTTTGCAGAATTGTTTTAGCTTGTCTTGTTTCTTTGGCTTTCTATATATAAATATATATATATATATAGAAGGACCTTATTAATTTAATTTATATTTTTTGAGAGATTTATTTATGATATTCCATAGAGCATTATTATGTCTTTTAATTAGTTCTAATCTTGTCTAAGGCAAAAGACCCCACCAGAGGGATCAGTTTACCTAGATTATATCTGGAACATTATAAATGAGAAGATTTTCATTTTGGTGCAATAGTAGATCATTATGTAACTGGCAACTAATCCCTTAATTCATAGGGATATTTAAAGCAGATTCATTCTTCACAGTGTATTAGTTTCGGTATAGAAGGAAATTCCTATTTTTAGGGGAACCAGAATCTGTAAGAAGGCGCTCCCCTGAGGATCCAGTGTTTCTTCTCTGCTTCGCTGACTGTGTTGTGTTCTAGACTGTGTAGAGAATTTATGACATAAGGAAACTCTCAGAGAAAACGAAGTTCTCTATTAGTGAGTCGTAGAAAAGTGAATATCCACAAGAGAGCAAATGCCCACTTACTGCACCTCTGTTCAAATAATACATGTACTGTCAGATTTGCTAGAGCACATTTCTGAGTCTTAATTTCATAAATATAATTGTTCCCTTTCTTTTCTTTTACAGCTCAAGTTAGTTTCTCATACAAAAATGTATGCACACATTGTTATGTGACCCTAGTTGCTATACATATAATGTGACAGCACACTCCTCCTTTCCACCCCAGAATTCCTGTATCCTTTCAACCAGCTCCTATCTCTTTCTGCTTTCTCATCTTGCCTCTGGACAGGAGCTACCCATTTAGTCTTGTGTAGCTACTTGAACTAAGAAGCATACTCTTCACAAGAATCATTTTATATCTTATAGTCCAGTCTACTCTCTTTGTCTGAAAAGTTGGCTTTGGAAATGTTTTTAATTTTGAGTTAACAGAGAATCCAGGGGCTGTGTCTTCTGGGCTTCCTCCAGACTCAGTCAGACCATTAAGTCTGGTCTTTTCAGTAGAATTTGAGTTCTGCACCTCATGTTTCTCCTGCTTCGTCAGGGATTCTCTGTTGTGTTACCTGTCAGGGCAGTCATTGGTGACAGCTCAGCACCATCTAGTTCTTCTGGTCTCAGGCTGATGGAGTGTCTGGTTTGTGTGATATTTTTTGTTTCTTGGGCTAATATTTTCCTTTTGACTTTGGTGTTCTTCACTCTTCTTTGCTCCAGGTGAGTTAGGACCAATTGATGCATCTTAGATGGCCACTTGCTAGCTTTTAAGACCCCGGGCTCCACTCGCCCAAGTGGGAAGCAGCCTACTTTCTTATAAACTTTGTTATGCCAATTAATCTAGATGTCCTTCAAAACCATAGTCCCCAGATCCCTGCCCCTGCTACTCTGTCCCTGGAAGTGTTTGGTTGTGTTCAGGGAACTCTTAGCTTTTTGTTTAGTCCAATAGTGCTGACTTTCCCTGTATTGTGTGTTGTCCTCGCCTTCACCTCAGATAATTTTTGTCCACTATCTAGTGAATTCCCCTCTTCCTCCCTTCCCACCCTCATAATCATCAAAGAATATTTTCTTCTGTGTTTGAACCTTTTCTTGAGTTCTTATAATAGTGGTCTCCTACAATATTTAATTTCACTCACCCCTGGTTAATTTCACTCACCATAACGCCTTCCAGCTTCGTTAATGTTATGCTTCTTGGATTCGTCTTCTTTCTTTATTGTTGAATAGTATTCCATTGTGCGAATATACCATAATTTGCTTATCCATTTTTCCCTTGATGGGCACCTATGTTGTTTCCATCTTTTTGCTATTGTGAACAGTTCTGCAATGAACATGAGTGTGCATACAACTGTTCGTGCTAAGGCTCTTATTTCTCTAGGATATACTGCAAGGAACGGGATTGCTGGATCATATGTGTTTTAAGGAAGTATCAAATGGATTTCCAACGTGGTTGTACCGTTATACATTCCCACCAGCAGTGTATAAGTGTTCCAGTCTCTCCACAACCTCTCCAACATTTATTATTTTGTGTTTTTTGGTTTAATGCTAGGCTTCTCTGGTTGATTTTCATTTCTCTAATGCCTAATGATTGTGAGTCTTTCCTCATGTATCTGGTAGCTGCCTGTATGTCTTCTTTTGTGAAGTGTCTGTTCATATCCTTTGACCATTTTTTAATTGGGTTATTTTGTCTTTTTTGTTGAACTTTTGCACTGTCTTATCAATTTTAGAGGTTAGACCCTGATCAGATATGTCATAGTCATTTTTTTATTCCGTGTCTGAGGTTGTCTTCTTACTCTTTTGGTGGAGTATTTGATCAGCATAAGCGTTTGTTTTTTAGGAGCTCCCGGTTATCTAGTTTCTCTTCTAGTGTTTGTACATTGTTAGTTGTGGTTTGTATTGTCTTTATGTCATGTATTAGGACTCCTAGCATTGTTCCTACTTTTTGTTCCATGATCTGTATCATTTTAGATTTTATTTTTATGTCTTTGATTCATTTTAAGTTAGTTTTTGTGAATGGTGTGAGGTATGAATCTTGTTTCATTTTTTGGCAGATGAATATCCAGTTATGCCAGCACCATGTTAGAGAGACTGTCTTTTTCTCATTTAACAAACAGACTTTGTGTGTTTGTCAAATATCAACTGCTCATAGGTGGATGAACAGACATCTGAATTCTCAATTCTGTTTTATTGGTCTGTGTATCTGTTGTTGTACCAATACAAGGCTCTTTTGACTTCTGTGGTGGTATAATAGGTTCTAAAATCAGGTAATGCGAGGCCTCCCACTTTGTTCTTCAGTGCTACTTTACTTTATACGGGACCTCTTCCCTTTCCATATGAAGTTGGTGATTTGTCTCTCCATCTCCTTAAAAAATGCCATTAGATTTTGGATCGGAATTGCATTGTATCTGTAGATTGCTTTACAGATATTTTCACAATGTTGAGTCTTCCTATCCATGAGCAAGGTATGTTTTTCCACTTATGTAGGTCTTTTTTGGTTTCTTGCAGTACTGTCTTATAGTTTTCTTTGTATAGGTCTTTTACGTCCCTGGTTAGATTTATTCCCAAGCATTTTATCTTCTTAGGGGCTATCGTAAATGGTATCGATTTGGTGATTTTCCTCTTCAGAGTTCTTTTTGTTGGTGTAGAGGAATGCAACTGATTTTTCTATATTTATCTTGTATCCTGATACTTGGCTGAAATCTTCTATTTGTTCCAGTAGTTTTCTTGTGGATTCTTTGGGGCTTTCTGTGTATAAGATCATATCATCTACAAATACAGTTACTTTTACTTCTTTTTTTTTTTTTAACAAACTTGGATGCTCTTTATTTCTTTTTCTAGTCTAAGTGCTCTGGCTAGGACTTACATCATAATGTTGAATAAGAGTGGTGATAAAGGGTATCCTTGTCTGGTTCCCAGTCTCAAGGGGAATGCTTTCAGAGTCTCCATGTAGGATGATGTTAGCTGTTGGCTTTGTATAAATGCCCGTTATTATGTTGAGAAATTTCCCTTCTATTACTCTTTTGCTGAGAGTTTTTATCATGAATGTGTGTTGGACTTTATCAAATGCTTTTTCTGTATCATTTGATAAGATCATGTGGTTCTTATCTTCTGTTTTATTTATGTGCTGGGTTACATTGATTATTTTTCTACTTTTGAACCATCTCTGTGTACCTGGTATGAATCCCACTTGGTCAAGGTGAATTTTTTTTTTCCTTAGTTTCTTCTATAACCCAGTAATTTCTGAGCAAGGTGTTCAGTTTCCATGTGCTTGATTTTTTTTTTTTTTTTGCTTTGCTTTTTGTATTATTGATTTCTACTTTTAGGGTATTATGATCAGAAAAGATGTTCTGTAATATTTAATGTTTTGGGTTCTTTTAAGCCTTGCTTTATGGCCTAATATGTGGTCCATTCTGGAGAATGTTCCCTGTGAGTTGGAAAAGAAAGTATACTTGGATGCTGTTGGGTGGAGTCTTCTGTATATATCTATGAGATCAAGTTGGTTGATGGTAGCATTTAAATCTTCTTTGTCTTTATTGAGGTTATCTCTGGATGTTCTGTCCTCACCAAAAGTAGTGTATTGATGTCTCCTACTATTATTGTGAGGCTGTCTGTATCTCTTTTTGATGCTGTTAGAGTTTTATGTATTTTGGAACCCTGTCATTGGGTGGGTAAGCATTTGTTATGGCTATGTCCTCCTGGTATATTGACCCTTTAATCATTATATAGTGTCCTTCCTTATTCTTTGTGGTGGATTTTGCTTTAAAGTCTAGTTTGTCAGAGATTAATATTGCCACTCCTGCTTTTTTTTTTATTGTTCTTTGCTTCATATTTTTTTTTCCATCCTTTGAGTTTTAGTTTGTGTATTTAAATCTAGGTCTGTCTCTTGTAGGCAGAATGTAGGTGGATCATGTCTTTTTATCCATTCTGCCACTCTTTGTCTTTTTATTTGTGTATTTAGACCATTTACATTCAGCATAATTATGTATATGTATGAGTTTAGTGCTGTCATTTTGATGTATTTTTTGTGTGTTATTGACGGTTTCTTTGTTCCACTTAGTTAACTTGTTGAGTTGTCTTTTTTTTTTTTTTTAAGTATTTTCTTTTCTTCTTTTCATGATTGTTGATTTTGTAAATGCTGAGTTTTTATGTTTTTCCTGTTTTTTATTTTGATGTATAAGATTGTTAGTTTCCTTTGTGGTTACCTTAATATTTACCTCTATTTTTCTAAGTTTAAACCAATTATTTTTTCTTTATATCACCTTGTCTTCTCCATAGGAAAGATCTATGACTACATTATTTAGTTCCTCTTTTTTTGGTTTAACGTTGTCGTCTTTTATGTATTGACGTTTCTGTTTCCCTATTTTCAGTGTTTTAGATTTGCTTTATTTTTGTGGCTTCTTTATCTGGGTTGATATGTGGTTGCTCTCTCCTGTGTTCTAGCCTTGGATTTTTTTCTGATATTATTGATTTTCTAGCCAGAGGACTCCATTTTGCATTTCTTGTAATTTTGGTTTGCTTTTTACAAATTCCCTAAACTTCTGTTTATCTGGAAATGCCCTAATTTCAGCATCATATTTGAGAGACAGTTTTGCTGGATATGTAGTTCTTGGCTGGCAATTTTTTTCCTTCAAAGCTTTGTATAAGTCATCCCATTGCCTTCTCGCCTGCATGGTTTCTGCCTAGTAGTCAGAGTTTAGTTTTATTGACTCTCCTTTGTAGATAATTTATCATTTACCCCCAGCAACTCTTAAATTTTTTTCTTTGTCTTTGGTTTTGGGGAGTTCGATTATAATCAAACTTGGTGACTTTTTTTTTAGATCTACCTAGTGTGGGGTTCGATGAGCTTCTCGGATGGATATCATCTCATCTTTCACAATATCAGGGAAGATTTCTGCCAACAAATCTTCAACAATTCTCTCTTTATTTTGTGTTTACCCTCCCCCCCCCGCCCCATTCTGATACTCCAGTCACTTGTAGGCTATTCCTCTTGATAGAGTCCCACATAATTCTTAGGGATTCTTCATTTTTTAAGATTCTTTAACTTGGCTTTTCCTTAAATAAGTTAGTATCAAGTGCCCTATCTTCAATCTCACTAATTCTGATTTCCATTGCCTCAATTCTGCTCCTATAAATTTCTCTTGAGTTGTCCAATTCTGAAATTCTACTGTTAATCTTTTGGATTTCTGTTTACTGTCTCTCTATGTATTCTTGCAGCCTGTTAAATTTGTCATTATGGTCTTGTATAGCCTTCTTATGTTCCTCTATTGCTTTGTCTCTGTGTTCCTTGGCTTGTTCTGTGTTTTGCCTGATTCTAGAACTGCTCTGTATGTTAATCTTTTGAATTCTCCCTCTGGTAATTCCAGGAAGACTTCTACATCTGGAACGTTTCTTAGTTTTTTGTTTTGGCGTCTTGCTGAAGCCTCATGGTCTGCCTCTTTATGTGATTTGATGTTGATAGCTGTCTCTGAGCCATCAATAAGTTACTATACTCATTTATTTTTTGTTGCATACTATGTCCTAGCTTCTTGTTTTGTTTTGATATGCCCAAATAGGCTGGTTGTGTGAGCTAGTTTGAATATTGGTGTCTTTGGAGCTCTTACGTCCTGCCACCAGGTGGTTAGGACTGTTACTAGGTATGTGAGCCCAGGAGTCCATTTACTTTTTTTTTAATAATTTTTATTGAGCTTTAAGTGAACGTTTGCAAATCAAGTCAGTCTGTCACATATAAGCTTACTCCATACTCCCACTTATTCTCCGCCTAATGAGTCAGCCCGCTCCCTCCTTCCAGTCTCTCCTTTTGTGACAATTTTGCCAGTTTCTAACTCTCTCTACCCTTCTATCTCCCCTCCAGACAGGAGATACCAACACAGTCTCAAGTGTCCGCCTGATACAAGTAGCTCACTCTTCATCAGCATCTCTCTCCTACCCATTGTCCAGTCCCTTTCCATGTCTGATGAGTTGTCTTCAGGAATGGTTCCTGTTCTGGGCCAACAGAAGGTTTGGGGACCATGACTGCAGGGATTCCACTAGTCTCAGTCAGACCGTTAAGTCTGGTCTTTTTATGAGAATTTGGGGTCTGCATCAAAAAAAAAAAAAAATTTTTTTTATTTATCCCACTGATCTCCTGCTCCCTCAGGGGTTCTCTGTTGTGCTCCCTGTCAGGGCAGTCATCGGTTGTGGCCAGGCACCATCTAGTTCTTCTGGTCTCAGGATGATGTAAGTCTCTGGTTCATGTGGCCCTTTCTGTCTCTTGGGCTCATAGTTATCATGTGACCTTGGTGTTCTTCATTTTCCTTTGATCCAGGTGAGTTGAGACCAATTGATGCGTCTTAGCTGGCCGCTTCTTAGCATTTAAGACCCCAGACGCCACATTTCAAAGTGGGATGAAGAATGTTTTCATAATAGAATTATTTTGCCAATTGACTTAGAGGTCCCCTTAAGCCATAGTCCCCAAACCCCCGCCCTTGCTCCGCTGACCTTTGAAGCATTCAGTTTATCCCTGGAACTTCATTGCTTTTGGTCCAGTCCAGTTGAGCTGACCTTCCATGTATTGAGTATTGTCCTTCCCTTCACCTAAAGTAGTTCTTATCTACTAACTAATCAGTAAATAAACCTATCTCGCCCTCCCTCCCTCACCCTCTCGTAACCACAAAAGTATGTGTTCTTCTCAGTTTATACTGTTTCTCAAGATCTTCTAATACTGTCTTATACAATATTTGTCCTTTTGCCTCTAACTAATTTCGCTCAGCATAGTGCCTTCCAGGTTCCTCCATGTTATGAAATGTTTCACAGATTCCTCACTGTTCTTTATCGATGTGTAGTATTCCATTGTGTGAATATACCACAATTTATTTAACCATTCATCCGTTGATGGACACCTTGGTTGCTTCCAGCTTTTTTCTATTGTAAACAGAGCTGCAATAAACATGGGTGTGCATATATCTGTTTGTGTGAAGGCTCTTATTTCTCTAGTTTTTTATATTCTGAGTAGTGGGATTTCTGGGTTGTATGGTAGTTCTATTTCTAACTTTTTAAGAAAATGCCAGATAGATTTCCAAAGTGGTTGTACCATTTTACATTCCCACCAGCAGTGTCTAAGAATTCCAATCTCTCCGCCGCCTCTCCAACATTTATTATTTTGTGTTTTTTGGATTAATGCCAGCCTTGTTGGAGTGAGATGGAATCTCATCGTAGTTTTAATTTGCATTTCTCTAATGGCTAATGATCGAGAGCATTTTCTCATGTATCTGTTAGCTGCCTGAATATCTTCTTTAGTGAAGTGCGTGTTTATATCCTATGCCCAGTTTTTGATTGGGTTGTTTGTCTTTTTGTGGTTGAGTTTTAACAGAATCATATTTAGAGATTTGAGAGATCAGGTGCTGGTTGGAGATGTCATAGCTGAAAATTCTTTCCCAATCTGTAGGTGGTCTTTTTACTCTTTTGGAGAAGTCTTTAGATGAGCATAGGTGTTTGATTTTTAGGAGCTCCCAGTTATCTGGTTTCTCTTTGTCATTTTTGGTAATGTTTTGTATTCTGTTTATGCCTTGTATTAGGGCTCCTAAGGTTGTCCCTATTTTTTCTTCCATGATCTTTATCGTTTTAGTCTTTATGTTTAGGTCTTTGATCCACTTGGAGTTAGTTTTTGTGCATGGTGTGAGGTATGGGTCCTGTTTCATCTTTTTGCAAATGGATATCCAGTTATGCCAGCACCATTTGTTAAAAAGACTATCTTTTCCCCATTAACTGACACTGGGCCTTTGTCAAAAATCAGCTGCTCATATGTGGATGGATTTATATCTGGGTTCTCAATTCTGTTCCATTGGTCTATATGCCTGTTGTTGTACAAGTACCGGGCTGTTTTGACTACTGTGGCTGTATAATAGGTTGTAAAATCAGGTAGAGTGAGGCCTCCCACTTTCTTCTTTTTCAGTAATGCTTTACTTATCTGGGTCTTCTTTCCCTTCCACATGAAGTTGGTGATTTGTTTCTCCATCATATTAAAAAATGACATTGGAATTTCGCTCGGAAGTGTATGTATAGATGGCTTTTGGTAGAATAGACATTTTTACTATGTTAAGTCTTCCTATCCATAAGCAAGGTATGTTTTTCCACTTAAGTAGGTCCTTTTTAGTTTCTTGCAGTAGTACTTTGTCGTTTTATTTATATAGGTCTTTTACATCTTTGGGAAGATTTATTCCTAAGTATTTTATCTTCTTGGGGGCTACTGTGAATGGTATTGACTTGGTTATTTCCTCTTTGATGTTCTTTTTGTTGATGTAGAGGAATCCAAGTGATTTTTGTATGTTTATCTTATAACCTGAGACTCTGCCAAACTCTTCTATTAGTTTCAGTAGTTTTCCGGAGGATTCCTAAGGGTTTTCTGTGTATAAGATCATGTCATCTGCAAATAGAGATAATTTTACTTCCTCCTTGCCAATCTGGATGCCCTTTATTTCTTTGTCTAGCCTAATTGCTCTGGCTAGGACCCCTAGCACAATGTTGAATAAGAGAGTTGATAAAGGGCATCCTTGTCTGGTTCCCATTCTCAAGGGAAATGCTTTCAGGCTCTGTCCATTTAGAGTGATGTTGGCTGTTGGCTTTGTATAGGTGCCCTCTATTATGTTGAGGAATTTTCCTTCAATTACTATTTTGTTGAGAGTTTTTTATCATAAATGGGTTTTGCACTTTGTCAAATGCTTTTTCTGCATCAATTGATAAGATCATGTGGTTTTTGTCTTTGGTTTTATTTATATGGTGGATTACATTAATGGTTTTTCTAATATTAAACCAGCCTTGCATACCTGGTATAAATCCCACTTGGTCGTGATGGATTATTTTTTTGATATGTTGTTGAATTCTAATGGCTAGAATTTTGTTGAGGATTTTTGCATCTATGTTCATGAGGGAGATAGGTCGGTAATTTTCTTTTTTTGTGATGTCTTTACCTGGGTTTGATATCAGGGATATGGTGGCTTCATAGAATGAGTTAGGCAGTACTCCGTCGTTTTCTATGCTCTGAAATACCTTTAGTAGTAGTGGTGTTAACTCTTCTCTGAATGTTTGGTAGGACTCTGCAGTAAAGCCGTCCGGGCCAAGGGTTTTTTTTTTGTTGGGAGTTTTTTGATTACCTTTTCAATCTCTTTTTTTGTTATGGGTCTATTTTGTTGTTCTACTTCTGATTGTGTTAGTTTAGGTAGGTAGTGTTTTTCTAGGAATTCATCCATTTCTTCTAGGTTTGCAAATTTGTTAGAGTACAATTTTTCGTAATAATCTGATATGTTTCTTTTAATTTCGGTTGGGTCTGTTGTGATGTGGCCCATCTCGTTTCTTATTCGGGTTATTTGTTTCCTTTCCTGTATTTCTTTAGTCAGTCTGGCCAATGGTTCATCAATTTTGTTAATTTTTTCAAAGAACCAGCTTTTGGCTTTATTAATGCTTCCAATTGTTTTCCTGTTCTCTAATTCATTTAGTTCAGCTCTAATTTTTATTATTTGTTTTCTTCTGGTGCCTGATGGATTCTTTCGTTGCTCACTTTCTATTTGTTCAAGTTGTCGGGACAGTTCTCTGATTTTGGCTCTTTCTTCTTTTTGTATGTGTGCATTTATTGATATAAATTGGCCTCTGAGCACTGCTTTTGCTGTGTCCCAGAGGTTTTGATAGGAAGTATTTTCATTCTCATGGCATTCTATGAATTTCTTTATTCCCTCCTTAATGTCTTCTATAACCCAGTCTTTTTTCAGGAGGGTATTGTTCAGTTTCCAAGTATTTGATTTCTTTTCCCTAATTTTTCTGTTATTGATTTCTACTTTTATGTCCTTGTGGTCTGAGAAGATGCTTCGTAATATTTCGATGTTTTGGATTCTGCAAAGGTTTGTTTAATGACCTAATATGTGGTCTATTCTAGAGAATGTTCCATGAGGGCTAGAAAAAAACTTTACTTTGCAGCAGTTGGGTGGAGAGTTCTGTATAAGTCAATGAGGTCAAGTTGGTTGATTGTAGCAATTAGGTCTTCCGTGTCTCTATTGAGCTTCTTGGTGGAAGTCCTGTCCTTCTCCGAAAGTGGTGTGTTGAAGTCTCGTACTAGAATTGTGGAGGCGTCTATCTCACTTTTCAGTTCTGTTAAAGTTTGTTTTATGTATCTTGCAGCCCTGTCATTGGGTGCATAAATATTTAATCTGATTATATCATCCTGGTCAATTGTCCCTTTAATCATTATGTAGTGTCCTTCTTTATCCTTTGTGGTGGATTTAAGTTTAAAGTCTATTTTGTCAGAAATTAATATTGCTACTCCTACTCTTTTTTGCTTGTTGTTTGCTTCATATAATTTTTCTATTCTTTGAGTTTTAGTTTGTTTTTGTCTTTAAGTCTAAGGTGTGTCTCTTGTAGACAGCATATAGACGGATCGTGTTTCTTTTTCCAGTATGAGACTCTGTCTCTTTATTGGTGTGTTTAGTCCATTTACATTCAACGTAATTATAGATATGTGTCTAGTGCTGTCATTTTGATGTCTTTTTATGTGTGTTGTTGACAATTTCATTTTTCCACTTACTTTTTTGTGCTGAGACGTTTTTCTTTGTAAATTGTCTGTTCCTCATTTTCATAGTATTTGACTTTATGTTTGCTGAGTCGTTACGTTTTTCTTGGTTTGTATTTTGAGTTATGGAGTTGTTATACCTCTTTGTGGTTACCTTAATATTTACCCCTATTTTTCTAAGTAAAAACCTAACTTTATTGTCCTATATCGCCTTGTATCCCTCTCCATATGGCAGTTCTATGCCACCTGTATTTAGTTCCTCTTTTTGATTATTGTTATCTTTTACATATTGACTTCCATGATTCCCTGTTTTGAGCGTTTTTTTCTTTTTAATTAATCTTAATTTGTTTTTGTCATTTCCCTGTTTGAGTTGATATGAGGTTGCTCTCTCTGTTCTGTGACCTTGTGTTGTGCTGGTATCTGATATTATTTGTTTTCTGACCAATTTCCTTTAGTATTTCTTGTAGCTTATGTTTGCTTTTTGCAAATTCTCTAAGCTTGTGTTTATCTGTAAATGTTTTAATTTCCCCTTCATATTTCAGAGAGAGTTTTTCTGGATACATGATCCTTGGCTGGCAGTTTTTCTCCTTCAGTGCTCTATATATGTCATCCCATCGCGTTCTTGACTGCACGGTTTCTGCTGAGTAGTCTGAACTTATTCTTACTGGTTGTCCTTTGTAGGAGACCTTTCTTTTCTCCCTGGCTGCTTTTAAAATTTTCTCCTTATCTTTGGTTTTGGCAAGTTTGATGATAATACGTCTTGGTGATTTTCTTTTTGGATCAAGCTTAAATGGGGTTCGATAAGCATCTTGGATGGATATCCTTTTGTCTTTCATGATGTCAGGGAAGTTTTCTGCCAACAGATCTTCAACTATTCTCTCTGTGTTTTCTGATACCCCTCCCTGTTCTGGGACTCCAATTACACACAAGTTATTCTTCTTGATAGAGTCCCACATGATTCTTAGAGTTTCTTCATTTTTTTTAAATTCTTTTATCTGATGTTTTTTCAGCTATATTGGTGTCAATTCCCTGGTCCTCCAGATGTCCCAGTCTGCATTCCAATTGCTCGAGTCTGCTCCTCTGACTTCCTATTGTGTTGTCTAATTCTGTAATTTTATTGTTAATCTTTTGAATTTCTGAATGCTCTCTCTCTATGGATTCTTGGAACTTCTTAATTTTTCCACTATGTTCTTGAATAATCTTTTTTTGTTCTTCAACTGCTTTAATAGTGTGTTCCTTGGCTTTTTCTGTAGATTCCCTTATTTCATTTCTGAGGTCATCCCTGATGTCTTGAAGCATTCTCTAAATTAGTTTTTTGTATTCTGTATCTGGCAATTCCAGGAGTGTATCTTCATTTGGGAAAGATTTTGATTGTTTAGTTTGGGGAGTTTTAGAAGCAATTATGGTCTGCTTCTTTATGTGGTTTGATATCGACTGCTGTGTACGAGCCATCACTAAGATATTGTAGTGATTTATTCTATATTTGCTCACCGAGTCTTATCTTGTTTTGTTTTCTTTCAATATACGAAGATGGGCTACTAGATTGTGCTGTCTTGATTGTTGTAACCTTTGACTCACTTATGTCCTATTACCAGCTGGTTTGGGCTGTTACCAGATATATAAGCCTAAGATTCCATTCACTGTTCTTGAGTAGAATCTGATTTTGGGTCATCAAGTGTGTGATGCACACTGTCACCTATCCACCTAGAGAAGTAGTGGTGATAGATGTGTGCACCAGATTCTAGTAGCAGCTGGGGTTCACACTCCAGGGGGGGCAGGATGCTGACACTCTTCCCCAAGTGCCAGTGAGGTAGGTGTGTCTCTATTCCTAACGTACCTTGGTGGGTGGACTCTGCAGCTGTACCTTAGGCCCCCAATGCAAGTACCTCTACAGATTGGTAGGTGTTACCCTCCTTAGACCCTTAAGGCAGGAGGCTAGGTGGTCTGGGGGGAGCTTCAGCCCTCAGTTCCCTGTTGTGGGTCAGTGAGGACTCTGTTGAATACGCAGAGGTATCAGACCTGGGAAACGTCTTTCCAATAATCCGCTAAAACAATTACAGTCATATCTCTATCAGAAATGCCTTTGCATTATAATAGCCACCTTGTTCCCTGTAGGGATGAAAGCCCAAGACTGTGGATCACATATGCTTGGCTGGAGCTGGTTCTGTGTTTTTAGTCCAATTAGGGAAGGATTTTTAGTCCCTGGGTTTTTTGTAGCTTCTTCTCTGAGGCCAGGAGAATGGGTTAGGAGAAGACCCAAAAAAAAAAAAAAGAAAGAAAGAAAAACCGCAGGGCACTTCGCTCTCTGGCTCAGGAAATTCCAATTTTAATGAAGCCACCTGGGAAGGGGATGGAGGGATCAGATAAATAGGAGAGAGTAGCACCCCGGAATATAGACAAAGTTACTTATCTAGTTTTTTTGATGACTGTTTGATCTGAGATTCCCGAGGGTTGTGTAGCCTGTGTGCCTTGGCTGGCTGGGTCGAGATTGCCCCCTAGGGTTAGGCCCGCGTCCCGTGCTTGTGCTGTCTCAGAAGGCGTGGTCAGTTCCTCCACTACCAGTCCAAAGCCCAGCACCAAGTTTTGCCCAGCTGGGATGCCGCACTCCCGGCTCCAAAACCAGTCACTGCCTCCCAGTGACTTTTCCTCCTGTCAGCTGCGTCACTGCTCTGCCTGCGTGCACTGGCTGGGCTTCCCCCAAGATCACTTCTGGTGGCTAGGTCTGCGTCCTGTGTTTGCACTGTCTCAGGATGCCCTGCTCAGCTCCCGTGCGCCCAGTCCAAAGCCCGGCGCCAAGGTTTCCTGTCTGGGGTGCTGGCTCCAGGCTAAGAAAGCAGTTGTTGCTTCCCTGTGGTTGTTCATTCTCAGTCTCTGTCACTCAGGTCAACTCTTTAGCTCTGTGTTTGATGGTCAGGGTTCATAGATTGTCATGTATGTGGTTGATTCACTTGTTTTTCTGAGTCTTTGTTGCAAGAGGGATCCGAGCTAGCTTCTACCTAGTCATCCATCTTGGCCCCGCCTCTTAATTTTTTTTTGTGGTATAGTTAACATATAGTAAAAATGTAGAATTCTAGCCTTGTTCTGAATGAAGATATTGAGATTTTTCATTGTCTCTTTCCACAGAGATAATTGATTTGAGTTGTGCCACATCAGCAAATGAAGGTCCTAAAAGCTTGACCCTTTCCATGTCATTAAGGTCAAAAGCAGGTACAGCAGTACATCCACAGGGAACTGCCAGAAATTCAAGCCAGATTCAGAAGAGGACATGGAATGAGGGATATCATTGCTGATGTCAGTTGGGTCCTGGCTGAAAGCAGAGAATATCAGAAAGATATTTACTTGTGTTTTATTGACTATGCAAAGGCATTTGACTGTATGGATCATAACAAATTATGGATAACATTGCAAATAATGAGAATTCCAGAACACTTAAAATTGTGTTCATAAGGAACGTGTACATAGACGAAGAGGAGTCCTTTGAATGGAACAAGGAGATACTGCATGGTTTAAAATCAGTAAAGGTGTGCATCAGGGTTGTATCCTTTCACTATACTTATTTAATCTGTATGCTTAACAAATAATCTGAGAAGCTGCACTATATGAAGAAGAGCAGGACATCAGGATTGGAGGAAGACTCATTAACTCTTTGATATACAGGTGATATGATGTTGCTTGCTCAAAGTGAAGAGAACTTGAAGCACTTACTGATGATCAAAGAGCATAGCCTTCAGTATGGATTACACATCAACATAAAGAAAAAAAAATTATCACAACTGGACATATAAGCAACATCATGATAAACAGAGAAAATACTGAAGTTGTAAAGGATATCGTTTTACTTGCATCCACAGTCAACACCCATGGAATTAGCAGTCAAGAAATCAAATGACACATTGAATTAGGCAAATCTGCTGCAAAAGATCTCTTTAAAATGTTAAAAAGTAAAGATATCGCTTTAAGGATTAATGTGCACCTGACCCAAGCCATGGTGTTTTCAACCATCTCGTATACATGTGGATGCTGGACAACGAATAAGGAAGAATGAAGGTGGATAGATGCCTTTGAATTATGGTGTTGGCGAAGAGTACTAAATATACCATGGAATGCCAGAAGAAACAACAAATCTGTTTTGGAAGAAATAAAGTCAGAATGCTCCTTAGAAACAATGGTAGTAAGATTTAGTCTCTCATACTTTGTATAGACATCAAGAGGGACCAGTCCCTGGAGAAAGACATCATGCTTGGTAAGATAGAGTGTCAGCGAAAAAGAGAAAGATCCCCGAAGAGATGGATTGACACAGTGGCTGCAACAATGGGCTCAAGCATAACAAAGATTATGGCGATGGGGCAAGACCTAGCATTGTTTCATTCTATTGTACATAGGGTTGCTATGAGTCGGAGCTGACTGGACGGCACCTAACAACAACAGGTCACAAACTTTTCCTTTTTGTTCTATTCTAAAAGTGTTACAGTTTTACATTTAGATATATGGTTCATTTTGAGATAATTTCTGTTAATAGTGTGAGGTATGGATTGAGGTTCTTTTTTTTAAAATATGGATAACACATTTTTGCATCTTCATTGTTTGAAAAGCCTTTAACTTAACACCAGCCTTTAACTTTTTGTCAAAATAAATAGACCTTATAAGCCTATTCTATAGTCTGTTTCAGAGACCTCTCTGTCTATCATTTCACCAATACCACACTCTCTTGACTACTGAAGTATAATAGTAAGTCTTCAAATCAGGATGTATGAGCCCTCCAACTTTGCTCTTTAACGAAACTGTTTCAGCTGTTCTTGTTTCTTTGGCTTTCCACTTATATATGAGAATCGGCTTTCTACAAACCATCCTGCTATGAATTTAATGTATACTTTAGTTTTTTTTTAGTTTAGAGAAACTAGACTTCATAAGAATATTGGATCTTCCAATCTATAAACACAGCTTATGTTATCATTTACATAGGTCTTATCTGATTTTCATTGGCTAATTTTTGGAAATAGATCACCATGCCTTTCTTGTCTTAGTCTGGAAGCTCTGCTGAAACCTGTCCACCATAGTTGAATCTGTTGGTATTTGAATTATTGTTGGCATGGTCTGCAGCACCATAGCAACGTGCAAGCCACCACAGCATGACAAACTGACAGATGGGTGGTCGTTCTATGCTCTAGCTGTTTGATTTTATTTCACATGCCATTTGTATGAGTTCTATACTACAGTTGTGTCATTTCTTTGAGGTTTTTTAAATTTTTTTTTTAATCCCTATTAGTTAACTTAAAAACAAAGGCTCTCCAGTGGTAGAATATTTCAAGCTACTATCTTCATCATTTGTGATCATTCACAGCAAGAGAAGTGAAGGTGAGAAAGAAAAGAAAGAAAGAGAAGGAAATTTTAAGTTTTTTCTCTCTTTGAACTTTAGACAAATATTTTCTTAACAAACCTCTGCTTGTTACATTAGCCAAACCAGTCGGAAACTCTGGTGGCTTAGTGGTTAAGTGCTAAAGCTGCTAACCAAGAGGTCGGCAGTTCAAATCCGCCAGGCGCTCCTTGGAAACTCTATGGGGCAGTTCTACTTTGTCCTACAGGGTCGCTATGAGTCAGAAATGACTCAACAGCAGTGGGTGTGGGTTTGGATTAGAGGTGTATATACGTATATATGTATAACACATATTCATATATATGATTATTTGAAGGATCTTAATTTGATTTGTAAATATTTTTCTTGAGAGCTTTTATTTAGGATATTCCATATTTAGGATATTCCATAGAGCATTATTTTGTCTTTTAATTAGTTCTAATCTTGTCTAAGGCAAAAGTCCCCACCAGAGGGACCTGTTTACCTAGATTATAGCTGAAACATTATAAATGAGAAGATTTTCATTTTGGTGCATTATCAAAAAAAACCAAACCCTTTGCTGTCGAGTCAATTCTGATTCATAGCCACCCTATTGGACAGAGTAGAACTGCCCCTAAGGTTTCCATGGAGCTCTTGGTGGATTGGAACTGCTGACCTTTTGGTTAGCAACCATAGCTCTTAACCACTGTGCCACCAGGATTTCCTTTGGTGCATTAAAAAATTGGTGCATTAGTGTCCCTTAATTCATAGGGATATTTAACAAAGATTCATTTTTCACATTGTGTTATTTTTGTTACTTAAGGAAATTCAAATTTTTAGGGCAACTGTGATTCGTAAGAAGGCCCTCCCCTGAGGATTCAGTGTTTCCTCTCTGCTTTGTAGAATGTTGTGTAGAGAATTTGTGGTCTAAGGAAATGCACAGAGAGAATGAATTTCATTATTAGTGGGTCATTGTAGAAAAGTCAATATGTATAATGGAGTAAACCTCTATTTACTGTACTTCTGTTCAAATAATACATGTACTGTCAGATTGTAGGATGTGCTAGAGCACATTTCTGAGCCCCAATGTCTAGAAATGTAATTTTCCCTTTCTATGTGTTTATAAATTTTAAAGTGTGATAAGGTTTGAGGAAAGGAAAGAGATGCACTCAAACAGAGCCAACTTGTTTTGGGACAGGGAATGGAAATTGAATGCAGCTGTCACATAAGTCATGGATTGACAAGTACCCTTTCTGCCTATCCTTTACTCAGGGGTCAAGAGAAACACAGGCTAGCCAAGTTTTAATATAACATAACTTCCACCTGAAGCTTTATTTTCTTTTTATTTCCGTTAGATTCTCTTTGAGATGGGGCAACCAGAGTTGCCCCTGAAGAGAGCCTAATATCTCTTTTATTTTGCCCTCTGTACTCCCCTTCCTTCTATCCCAAACCAAAACAAAACCTGCTGCCATCTAGTCGATTTCAGCTCACAGCAACTGTATAGGACCGAGTAGAACTGCCCCATAGTATTTCCAAGGCTGTATATGTTTATGGAAGTTGACTGACATCTTTCTCCTGGGAATGGCTGTTGGGTTTGAACCACTGACTTTTATGTTAGCAGCAGAGTGCTAAACCAATGTGCCATCAGGGCTTCTTCATTCTGTCCCAACCACGCTTTTTTTTCTTTATATGATATATATATCTTTAAATCTGGCAAAAATATACATAACATAAAATTTACCTTTTTAACCCTTTTTGTGGGTATATATTATTGGTGTTAAGTACATTCACAAAAAGATCTTTTCTTAATCGTTGCAAACAGAAATGCTATACCCATTAAACAATACCTTCCCATTATCCCTTTCCCCAGCCTCTGGTGACCTCTATTCTACTTTCTGTCTCTATGAATTTGCCTAATCTAAATAGTTTGTTGAAAGCAGAGAATACCAGAAGGATGTTTACCTGTGTTTTATTGACTATGCAAAACCTTTCGACTGTGTGGATCATAACAAATTATGGATAACACTGTGAAGAATGGGAATTCCAGAATACTTAATTGTACTCATGAGGAAACTACATAGATCAAGAGGCAACTGATCAGACAGAACAAGGAGATACTGATTGATTTAAAGTCAGGAAAGGTGTGTGTGAGGGTTGTATTCTTTCACCATGCCTATTCAATCTGTATGCTGAGCAAATAATCTGAGAAGCTGGACTATATGAAGAAGAACAGGGCATCAGGTTTGGAGGAAGACTCATTAACAACTTGTATTATGCAGATGACGCAACCTTGCTTGCTGAAAGTTAAAAGGACTTGAAGCACTTACTGATGCAGATCAAAGACCACAGCCTTCAATATGGATTGCACCTCAACATAAAAAAACAAAAAAAAGCAAACCCAGTGCCGTCGAGTCGATTCTGACTCATAGCGACCCTGTAGGACAGAGTAGAACTGCCCCACAGAGTTTCCAATAAGCGTCTGGCGGATTCGAACTGCCGACCCTTTGGTTAGCAGCCGTAGCATTTAACCACTACGCCACCAGGGTTTCCAAAAATTGTGGCAGTGGTGGGGTAAAAAAAAAAAAAAAAATTTTTTTTTTAAAGAAAACAAAAATCCCCACAACTTGACCAATGAGTAACATCATGACAAACAGAGAAAAGATTGAAGTTGTCAAGGATTTCATTTTACTTGGATCCCCAATCAACAGCCACGGAAGCAGCAGTCAAGAAATCAAAATACACATTGCACTGGGTAAATCTGCTGCAAGGAACCTTTTTAAAGTGTTGAAAAGCAAAGATGTCACCTTGAAGACTAAGGTGCGCCTGACCCAAGCCATGGTATTTTCCACAGCATCATATGCATGTGAAAGCTGGACAATGAATAAGGAAGACCTAAGAAGAATTGAGGCCTTTGAATTGTGGTGTTGGCAAAGAATATTGGATATACCATGGATTGCCAAAAGAAAAAACAAATCTGTCTTAGAAGAAGTACAACCAGAATGCCCCATAGAAGCAAGGATAGAGAGACTGCGTCTTACATACTTTGGACATGTCATCAGGAAGGATCAGTCCCTGGAGAAGGATATCATGCTTGACAAAGTACAGGGTCAGTGGAAAAGATGAAGACCCTCAATGAGGTGGATTGACACAGTGGCTGCAACAATGAGCTCAAGCATAGCAACAATTTTAAGGATGGCGCAGGACTGGCATTGTTTTGTTCTGTTGTGCATAGTGTTGCTATGAGTTGGAACTGACTTGACCGGCACCTAACAACAACAAAATAGTTCATATGAGTGGAGTCACAGTGTTTGTCCTTTTGTGTCTGGCTTATTTCACTTAACATAATGTCTTTAAGATTCAACCAGGCTGTAGCATGCGTCAGATCTTCGTTCCTTTTTATGACCACATAATATTACATTGAGTTCATATACCACATTTTATTTGTCCATTCCTTTGTTAATGAACATTTTGATTGTTTCCACCTTGGGCTATTGTAAAAGTGCTGTAATGAACATTGGTATAAAAGTTTCTGTGTGCTTTCCTGTCTTCACTTCTTCTGGGTATATACCTAGAATTAGGATTGCTGGGTCATATGGTAGTTCTATGTTCAAACTGTCTTCCAAATGTCTGTATTATTTTACATTCCTACCACCAATACACAAGGCTTCCAATTTCTCCACATCTTCACCAACACTTCTTATTTTCACTTTTCTTTCTTTATAATATCTATCCTGTTAGGTGCGAAGTGATCTCACTGAAGTTTTGATTTGCATTTTCCTAATGACTAAGGATGCTGAAAATCTTTTCATGTGCCTGTTGGTCCTTTGTATATCTCTTTGGAGAAATATCTATTCAAGTCCTTTGTCTATTTAGTAATTGTTTTTGTTTGTTGTTGTTGAGTTGTTCTTTGTATAATTTTAATATTAATCCCATATCAATATATGATTTGCAAATATTTTCTCCCAGGCCAGAGTATTTTCATTCTCATGATGTTGATCTTTGATGTACATAAGCTTTTTTTTTAAATTAAAGTCTAATTTATCTATTTTTCCCATTATTGCCTGTGCTTTTGATGTCATACCTAAGAACCTATTGTCACATGCCAGATTGTGAAGCTTTTTACCTGTTTCCTGTTTCTTTTTAACACCACAAGCAATTTTGGTGTTTCCATGATTAATAAAATTAATAAATTTCTCCTAACTGTAGATCTTTATTCAACATGTGTAATAATAATTTTCTCTTTTCTCATCTAATTTACTGAATTTAGCCATTTATGTCATGTATGATATATTGTCGTGGAAACATCACTGAATCCCGTTCAGTAGGAAAAGACAAATAGCAATGGAAGGAGCTCCCAAATGATACTTAAAATTGAAATTTCAAAAGACATAGCCTTAATTTCGATGCATGAGAAATTCTATACTCAAATAGTCAGTTACATTTCTTTAGTTAGAAGCTGCTGCTAAAAAAAAAAAAAATTTATGGTAACACAAGTTCTTGTTTTTATTTATTTTGAGCCATATGAAAAGATTCAGAGTCTGATGCTTTTAGACTAATAAAAGAACCACTCTTTTTAAGCATAGCATGATACCATACTAAACCTTCCTTTATGTATATGTAATGTGTTTGTATAAATATATACATATGCATATGCACATATACATTGACTTGTCAAGTATTCATAAACATATTTATATCATACGTTGTTTATCCCAAGGCAGTAGAGTTGATTTAAGCTTAAATGAGAAAACTCACTTTTTTAAAAAATTAAAAAAAAAAAAATTCTGTAGGTAAAGTGAACAAAACACAATTTCCTATAACAAACTTTGTTTTAAGTAATATTTTATTGTGTTTTTGGTAAAGGTTTACACAGCAGTTTAGGTTCCCATTCGACAATTTCTACACAAGTTGTTCAGTGACATTGGTTATATTGTTCACAATGTGTGAACATTCTCATTACTTATGTTCTGGTTGTTCCATTTCCATTAAGTCAGTTTCCCTGTCCGCTTACATTCTCATCATTTAAAGCAATTGTTTACTGTTTGGTCTTATAAAGGTGATTTTTTAAAAGGAGCACAGTACTTACAGTTGATAGTCATCATTTTTTAAGTCAATTTGTTATTTAGCTAAAAGGTGAAATGTGACCTCAGGGGTTAGTGTTGGTTCAAGGTTTGAGAAGTATCTTAGGACAATAGTCCAGGGGATTCATACAGTCTCAACGAGTCCAGTGTGTTTTTTTTGGAATTCGAGGTTCTGTTCCACATTTTTCTCCCATTCTATTAGGTTCCGTCTATTATGGTCCTGACTAGAACAGTTGATAGTGGTAGCCAGTCACCATCTAGTTCTTCTGGTCTCAGGGTAGATGAGGCCATTGTTCTTGTAGCCTTCGTACTCTGTAGACTAGCTTCTTCTTTAAATCTTTTGTTTCCTTTTGTTTTTTGCTCCAGACAAGTAGAGACCAACAGTTGTATTTTAGATGGCCGCTTCATAGCTTTTAAGACCCCAGATACTATTCACCAAACCAGGATGTAGACAATAACTTTGTGAACTATATTATGCCATACACACATTTTTCACAAGCTTCTTGATTGTGGCACACAATGGTATTGCACTATTCAATGTACATTCTTTCTCCTTTTCTGAAATGCTAGAAAAGTCTCAAGATAGAGACAGAAATGGGAGTTGCTTGCTTGGCCAGTGTTTGTGGAGGTTTAGGTTTGCCATGTGTCATGGTTCTGACTGAAAAAACATATGGGAAGTTATGTATTGGCTTTTGGAGAAAATTTATTGCACAGCAAAAGAAAGCGACATGTGAGGGGAGTTCTCTTGCCTTGTTATCTTGATTTTTATTTCCATAGAGTTGTGTGAAAATGTGATTCTCGGAGCTATGGTAGCTATTGGTGACAATCAGTGACAAACCTGAAAACTTAAATCAAAGGATGAGCACAATGGGATGAAAGATCCTGGGTCCAAGATGAGAATGGAGAATTCTGAGTTATTGAGCCAGCCCTCAGGCACCACCTCAGATTCATTGGTATGTGAGAATACTAAGTCCTTATTTTAAGCAGTCTTTTAGTTCAGCATTCTGTACCTTGAAGTTAGGAACTTTCTAACTGATAACATAGGTTTAGGTTACATTCCTGCAATATTAAATGAAAAAACATGATTTTAATAATGAATATCATGGGGAGATACTTGTTCCTTTTCGGTAATCATTAAAGTGTGGAACTCTAATTTACTATTAATAACTAAGGACAGCAGATTTAAATTTTAGATATAATGCTTGGTTTACAAGACTAGTGCTCTTTGTTCATTATACCCTTTGGTTCCTGAAATGTGAACTTTCTCCAACATTCCCTTTCTTACATTTTCTGAGAAGGGTAAGAGTTTGCACAATACATAATATGCTAAAAATACTTAAATCAGTCAGAACATTTCTTTCCTGTCTTCTCATCAAACTTAAACTTGATTTCACTTTTAATTAGTGCCAAGGCTGAAGCATAGTTTTGGGGACTTATTTGTTTATTACATAAACTCATATTCCCAGAGATAGTGGAGAATCTTTCAAAGTTCCTGAGCTAGAGGGAGATAGAGTTGTACTTTCAGAGATTATTCTGGCAACAGTAGTTGGCTAAACTAGAGATATGAGGGGATATGCCAGAATAACACTTAGGGACCATGCAATTCTGTAGTATGTTTCAGTTTAAACTGTGAAAGTGCCTGAATGTGGGTAGTGGCTGTGGAAAATTATGGTGTTCATTGTGACAGGAGACTCTCTGAATTGGCAGGTGAGTAACATGGAAAATATTTTGAAGGCTTTATCCTGAAAACAACTTAATTCTCACAAATATTTATTGAGTGTCTAATATGTAATCTGCACCATTCTTAGCTCCAAAAGTAACGAACAAGACAGAAGTGGTCTTTGTCCCTACAGAGCTTATAGTTCATAGCGAACATGGAAATAAACAAAAGGGAGAAATGTGTCTGATCAGTGTTATGATGGAGGCTCTACCAGGAGCTATGAGAACACAAAGAATGACAACTGATTTTTTTTTTTACTATTTAGCACGAGCCAGGCTCTGTTCTAAGCATTTTGCTTATACTAGCTCATTTAATTGTCACAATAACCCAGTGAGAGAGGTGTTATTATTACCAGCTCTATTTTATTAACGATGAGCCTGAGGCACAGTCTAAGTCACCTGCTCAAGGTATGATAATTAGTAGATATGGAGATGAAATTCATACATGTGCCCTCTCACTCCATAACCCACACTTTTAAGTATGATGATGAAAAGATAATGATGAACTCAGTTACTGAAGTATATAAGGATCAGCAGGACTTTCCTGTAAAAGTTTCCGATAAGTGTTTAAAGCAATCACTTTACAAGGGAGGCAACAAACTAAAAACTGATTTGAGGACATCTCAGGAGAGACAACAACTGAAGGCAGGTACTGCAATCCTGTACATTTAATGTTATGAAATAAAGAAGCCTGCAGGAAGAAACCTTGTGGCAAAATTTTCCTTTGGGATTTGGGAAGAAGTGGAAAGAAAACAATACAATAGATTTCCCTTTGGAGATGAAGGTGATAGGGATATGGAAACTTCTTTTCTACTTTGGATTGGGGGATATGTAATCCCTTGACTAAGCTGAAAACTTGAGTAAATACTGATCCGTAAGGAACTAAAGACAGATCATGGTCCAGGGTGTAAATACAATCTACTTTACTTCAGCCCAATTTTACTGGTGAAGGGAGGGCTCACGTGAGTGAAGAAATAATGAGATGAGAGAGAAGCAATTCTGTATGGCCATTTTTCTTCTCAATTATCCCTCGGTTTTTCCAGCTGTCATGTTACATAAGGCAACACTGACTTTCTGTATGTAGACAAAGTTGGAGGAAGTCTTTGCCTTTTTAAGCTTACAAAGACTCTAATAACAGGAGGTCAGTGTCACTGTGTATCTTGGTAGTGGTAAAGGCTGACTAGATGGGCACAGGCTGGGTTAGTCTCAGGCATTCTCAGTATATACCCCACTCTTGGGGGAGGAGACATTGTGGGAAAACCTGGATTGTCATCTAATGTAACCATTTTCTTGTTCCCACAGGCAATCCTACGGAAAAATGGCTACTGGAAATGGTTCTTTCATGACTGAATTCATTCTAATGGGATTAACAGACTAACCAGCTCTCCAGTTTCCTTGGTTCTTCTTGTTTCTAGTAATGCATATGGTCACTGGGGAACTTAGGCTTGATAACTCTGATTGGGATGATTTCTCACCTTCACGCCTCCATGTATTTTTTCCTCTTTAACTTGTCCTTCGTAGACCTCTGTTATTTTTCTGTGTTTACATAAAAATGCTAATAAACTTCATATCAAAGAAGAATATTATCTCCTACAAGGGGTGCATGACCCAGCTCTACTTTTTCCTTTTTTTGGTCATTTCTGGTTTGTATATGCTGATAGCAATGGCCTATGATCGCTATGTGGCGATCTTTAATTCACTTTTTGTATAACATTGACATGTCTCCTAAAGTGTACTTCAACCTTACTTTTGGTTCATACTTGTTAGTCTTTTCTGGGCTGTGGCTCACACTGGATACATGCTGAGACTGACCTTCTGTGGTGCCAACAGTATCAACCATTTCTTTTGTGACCTTCTCTCTCTGCTCCAGCTCTCCTGCACCATCAGCTATGACAATGAGATGGTGGTTTTTATTGCGGGCATCAACATTATTTTGCCCAGTCTTAACCATCTTTATCTCTTATGGTTTCATTCTATTCAGTATCCTCTGCATCAATTCCACTGAGGGAAGGTCCAAAGTCTTCAATACCTGCATCTCCCACATAATTACTGTTTCTCTGTTCTTTGTATCAGGTACATTCATGTATCTCAAACCATCTTCTGCAGGGTCTATGGGTGAGGGAAAAATCTCTTCTGTGTTTTACACCACTGTAGTTCCCATGACGAACCCCTTTATCTACAGCTTGAGAAACAGAGATGTTGAACTTGCCTGAGGAAAACCCTGAGTAGGAAAATATTTTGATCAAAAACGGTATCTCTCTGTGCAAGTAGTTAGAGGCCAGAGAGGCTTAGCATATTTAGTTTCAGTATTTTTGGTGATATTGTTATATTTCTTTCTTATCTTGGTGAGTGGTGTTTGTCTTTTTTCAATAATTATTTCTACTTTTTGGGGGGATGGTTTTCTCTCACTCAATATTTTCATAGTTTCATCTTATTCTCACTTTCTCTCTTGTTTAAGAATAACATTAAGGAAGGAATTTATTATCACTGCATTTTTCACTGTAAATTTGAACTTCTTTTTCTCTTGGAAAAATATAATGAATCTGTGAATGATCCAATAAAGCAATTTTAAAGTGACATTACACCACTGCAGTAAATATCTCTTACTAAGTAATTGTAATATTTCATTGGGTTCATGAGTCAGATAATCTTTTTACTTCTAACTTTCTATTCTCCACTGGGCAGCAACATGTGTCCTTCCTACGTCACTAGTTCACAGAGATAAAATGTTCCACGAACACTATCAAGTATAACTCACTTTGTAGGTGTAAACATTATGAACTATCCTTTTTTCACAGAGTTTACTTATTTACCTTCCTACACTCAAACTAACAGATAATTGGTCCTATATCTGTAATTATTACATGAATGGGAAAATTAAGCCCAGAGGGGTTAATGATTTACTTACAGTCACAAAGCTTCTTAATGAAAAAAGCCAATAATAAAGTCTTAGCCTACTAATTTCAAGTCTACTTTGTTCTATACTTTGTTTCTACTTCATTTTATTTTATTTTTATTTCAGTGAACATGAAATATGAGAAAACATTTCTATTTTGAAAGTTGCCTGTGCTTTATTCCAGGAGGATACATAACTTTCTCTCAGGGTGGGTAGTAATTTTTTGTTTCTTTAGGGAAACACTTTGATGGTTCATTTTGCTGATAAGTGGATCCCTACTGGGCAAATAGAGTTGGGAAGTGAATGATTCAAAAAGACACTGACTTTTTTCTGAAAAATAAAATAAAGTGTATTTGAGATACTTGCAGAAAATAGAGGACATGGGAGAGAAAGAAGTTCAGAAATATGTCATTAGACCAGGACCAAAGAGACACACGCCCAATTAATAAGAGGTCCTTGCATAAGGAAAAGGCAATGAGGTTTCAGACATTGATTTCACTCTTTCTTGTATCCTGTTCTGTTGAGTACTGTAATTAACCTATGCTGTACCAAAAAAAAAAATTTTTTTTTTTTTATAAACTTGTAAAACACAATGATCATGCACTGTTAGTAGTGTTTTGGGGAATGAAGGAGGAAAAGCTGTAGCCAAATTTGTGAGGAATCAGGTAATGAAAGCACTGCAACTTTGGGAGATGAAATGGTGAGTGGAGATTAAAACCGAAATTGTTGTTAGGTGCCTTTGAGTCGATTCCGACTCATAGCGACCCTGTGCACAACAGAACAAAACACTGCCCGGTCGTGAGCCATCCTTACAATCGTTGTTATGCTAGAACCCATTGTTGAAGCCTCTGTGTCCGTCCACCTCGTTGAGGGTCTTCCTCTTTTCCACTGACCCTGTACTTTGCCAAGCACCATGTCTTCCTCCAGAGACTGATTCCTCCTGGCAACATGTTCAAAGTATTTAAGACTCAGTCTCGCCATCCTTGCTTTTAAGGAGCATTCTGGTTGTACTTTTTCCAAGACAGATTTGTTCATTCTTTTGGCAGTCCATGGTATATTCAATATTTTTCGCCAACACCACAATTCAAAGTTGTCAATTCTACTTTGGTTTTCCTTATTCATTGTCCAGCTTTCACA
Source organism: Elephas maximus indicus (assembly GCF_024166365.1). NCBI lineage: Eukaryota > Metazoa > Chordata > Mammalia > Proboscidea > Elephantidae > Elephas > Elephas maximus. The sequence continues at coordinate 25,470,063 of NC_064835.1, read as the reverse complement.
TGCATATGATGTGATTGAAAACACCATGGCTTGGGTTAGGTATACCTTAGTCTTCAAGGTGACATCTTTGCTTTTCAACACTTTAAAGAGATCCTTTGCAGCAGGTTTGCCCAATGCAATGCGTCTTTTGATTTCTTGACTGCTGCTTCCATGGGTGTTGATTATGGATCCAAGAAAATTAAATCCTTGACAACTTCAATCTTTTCTTCGTTTCTCATGATGTGGCTTATTGGTCCAGTGGTGAGGATTTTTGTTTTCTTTATGTTGAGGTATAATCCATACTGAAGACTGTGGTCTTTGATCTACATTAGAAAGTGCTTCAAGTCCTCTTCACTTTCAGCAAGAAATGTTGTGTCATCTGCAACGCAGTGTGTTAATGAGTCTTTCTCCAATCCTGATGCCCTGTTCTTCTTCATATAGTCCAGCTTCTCATATTATTTGGTCAGCATACAGATTGAATAGGTATGGTGAAAGGATACAACCCTGATGCACACCTTTCCTGACTATAAACCACCCAGTATCCCCTTTTTCTGTCCGAACAACTTCCTCTTGAACTGTCCAAACAACTGTCTCTTTATCTATGTACAGATTCCTCATGAGCACAATTAAGTGTTCTAGAGTTTCCATTCTTTGCAATGTTATCCATAATTTGTTATGATCCACACAGTTGATTGCCTTTGCATAGCCAATAAAACACAGGAAAACACCCTTCTGGTATTCTCTACTTTCAGCCAGGATTCATTTGACATCAGCAATGATATCCCTGGCTCCATGTCCTCTTCGGAATCCAGCCTGAATTTCTGGCAGTTCCTTATCAATACACTGCTTCAGCCGCTTTTGATTGATCTTCAACAAAATTTTGCTTTCATGTGATATTAGTGATACTGTTCGATAATTTCCACATTTGGTCGGATCACCTTTCTTGGGAATAGGCATAAATATGGATCTTGTCCAGTCATTTGGCCAGGAAGCTGCTTCCATATTTCTTGGTATAGACAAGTGAGCACTTCCAGCACTGCATTCATTTGTTGGAACATCTGAATTGACATTCTGTCAATTCCTGGAGCCTTATTTTTTGCTAATGCCTTCAGTGCAGCTTGGACTTCTTCCTTCAGTACCATTGTTTCCTGATCTTATGCTACCTCTTGAAATGGTTGAAAGTCAACTAATTCTTTTTGGTAGACTGACTCTCTGCATTCCTTCCATCTTCTTTTGATGCTCGCTGCATCATGTAACACTTTCCCCATAGAACTCTTCACTATTGCAACTCAAGGCCTGAATTTTTTCTTCAGTTCTTTCAGCTTGAGAAACACCAAGCATGTTCTTCCTTTATGGTTTTCTATCTCCAGCTATTTGCACATGTCACTATAATACTTTACTTTGTCTTCTCGAGTAACCCTTTGAAATTTTCATGTGTTTGGTGGATATACGAATGTTCTCTTAGGTGAAATATCTATTCAAGTCATTTGCTCATTTTATGAATGGGTTATTTGTCTGTTGTTAAGGTTCTGAAGTTTTATATATATTTTGATTATTAAATTCTTGTTGGATATATGGTTTCCAAAGATATTCTCCCAGTCAATATCTTATCTTCTTGATTTTTTTTAAGTCTTCTGATGACCAAAAGTTTTAAATTTTTATGAGGTCCCATTTATTTATTTTATCTTTTGCTGTTTGTGCTTTTTTTCCTATATTAGATAGTCCATTTTTAAAAGTTAGGCCTAACAGCATTGCCCTTGCTTGTTCTTCTAAGTATTTTATGGTTTTAGTTGGCACATTTAGGTCCTGAATCCATTTTGATTTGTTTTCGTATAAGGTGAGATGTACGGATCCTGATTCTTTTTTCTACATGTGGAAATCCAATCTTCCCAGCACTGTTTATGGAAGAAACTCTTCTTTCTTCATTAAATGAACTTAGCACTCTTGTCAAAAATCAGTTGATCATAGATATGTGGGTATATTTCTGGAGTCTCAATTCTATCCCATTGGTCTATGGGTCTGTTGTTATACCAATACCAGACTGTTTAAAGCTCTGTAGCTGTATAGCATGTTTTAAATTCAGGAACTGTGAGCCTTCCTACCTCGTTGTTCTCTTTCAAGTTTCTTTTAGCTATGTGGGGTCTCTTGTCATTCCAAATAATACTGAGGATTTGTTTTTCAATTTCTGTAAAGAATGCTGTTGGAATTTTGATCAGGATTGCTTTGAATATATAGATTGCTTTGAGAAGTGTTGACATTAAGTCTTCCAATCCATGAATGTGAAACAAGTTTGCACTTATTTAAGTCTTCTTTAATCTCTTTCAGCAGTGTTTTTAGCTTTCATTGTATGAGTTCTCCACATCTCTGGTTAGATTTATACCTAGGTATTTTATTCTCTTAGATGTTATTATAAATGAAATTGTGTCCCTAATTTCCCTTTCTGATTTCTCATTGATAGTGTATAGAAAGACAACTGATTTTTGTTTGTTGACCTTGTACCATGCAAAGTTGCTAAACTCCTCTATTAACTCTAGAAGTTTTCTTGTGGTCTGTTTGAGATTTTCTATACATAGGATGAAATCATTGGGGAAAAGAGATCATTTTACTTCTTCTTTTCCTATCTGAATACTTTTTATTTCTTTTCTTGTCTTATTGCTCTGGGTAGGAATTTTAATACAATATCAAATAGAAGTGGTGAGAGTGCACACCCTTATTTTTTCCCAATTTCAAGGTGAAATCTCTCAGTCTTTCTCTATTAAGTAAAATGTTGTCTGTTGGCTTTTCTGAAATAAAGAATTGATGAATAAATTAAATTGTGGCAATGTCTTTTGTGGAATACAATGTTGGATTATTTGTCTTTTGAGGTAAAAGATAAAAAGATGACGACTCTAAAAATGCTGAATCTGATGCATCAAGTGCTGATTCAGCCACATTCATTCTTGAGCTGGAAAAAGTACCAAGATGGACAACACTTTGGGATACCCTTGTCCTCCACATAAAGATCTCACACTGGCCCTGCAGCGCTAAACTCAGCTTTTTGTGGGTGTATGCTGATTTTCTGGTCACCTGCACCCTCTGACCTGCCACCATCTTCCCTTCCTCTTTCTATTTGAATCTAATTCTTACACCCAGTCTTAACCTTGTTGTAGTTGTTGTTATTAGGTACCATCGAGTTGGTTTTGACCCATAGCGACCTGACTTAGAACGAAACACTGCCTGGTCCTGTGCCATCCTCACAGTTGTATGTTTGATCCTATTGTTTTAGCCATTGTGTCAATCCATCTTGTTGAGGGTCTTCCTCTTTTTCTTCAGAGTTAGATTCCGGAATATATTTTAGACCTTACTGAAACTGACTAGATCCTCATCCTAAATCCTTGGCCTGAACTCAGACATCACCCTGAAGTAACCACCATTGTCATTTTTCTGTGTGTTCTTAAAATCCTAATTTGTAATTACCATATAATATTCCATTTTATAGATGTACTCTTCCTGGAATGCCATCACCTGTATTTCTTTTATACAGTACTGTCTCCTTGTCATGTCCCTCTTCTCTTCACCTGATGACATATTTCTTTCCATTTGCTCAGCTAACTCTTCAATTTTCTGTTTAATCATCACTGCCTCTGTTACATCTTCCTGGTTCCTAATCTTGTCTTACATTCTCGGGTAGGGCAAGAAAGAGGGAGTATTTATCATTTTCATTTTGAGTTTAAATTGTTCGTCAGTATGCTTCATACATATAAGCTTTCTATAGCCAAGGCCATAGAAAATGAGTGTAGAGATGATAGATAATAAACATTATCCAGCACTTACTGTCATGTGTAATATTTTCCCCTATATTCTTCTTTTTATCTTGAAAAATATTAGGGGTCTTAGAGGTCATACTGAGAAAAATTAACACTATGTTTAATTTAGTTGGACCCCAAAATACCATGGCATAATCACCCATGGTAGGGTGGTTTCAGCTGAGCTTCCAGAGTAAGACAGACTAAGAAGAAGGGCCTGACGGTCTACCTCTGAAAAAAATTAGCCAATGGAAAGTTTATGAATAGCAGTGGAATGTTGCCTAATATAGTGCCAGAAGATGAACCCCTCAGGACGGAAGGCACTCAACAGATGAGTGGGGAAGAGCTGCCTCCTCAAAGTAGACTTGATCTTTCTGATGTGGATGAGTCATTTGGTGACATGTATGACTCAAAATGAGAAGAAACAGTGGCAAACATACATTAATAATAGGAACATGGAATGTACGATGTTGAATATACAAAAATTGGACATCATCAAAAATGAAATGGATCTCATAATGATTGATATCCTAGGTATCAGTGGGCTGAAATAAACTGGTATTGGCCATTTTAATTCAGACAGTCATAAGGCCTCCTATGCCAGAAATGACAAATTGAAGAGGAATGGCTCTGCATTCACTGTCAAAAAGAACATTTCAATATCTTTCCTGAAGTCCAACACTGTCAATAATAGGATAATATCCATATGTTCACATTGAATATTCCAATTTATGCACCAACCACTAAGGCTAAAGATAAAGAAACTGAAGATTTCTACCAAGTCCTGTAGTCTGAAATTGATAAAATATGAAAACAAGATGCATTGATATTTACAGGTGATGGAATGAGAAAGTTGGGAACACAGAAGAAGGATTGGAAATTGGATAATACAGCCTTGGTGATAGAAATGATGTCAAGGATCACGTGATAGAATTTTGCAAGGTCAACAACTTCTTCCTTGCAAATACCTTTTTCAACAAAATAAATGGCAACCATACACATGGACCTAGCCAGTCGAAATACACAAGAATCAAATCAAGTTCCTCTCTGGAAAGAGATGATGGAAAAGCTCAATAACATCAATGAGAATAAGGCCAGGGGTGTATTGTGGAACAGACTATCAATTGCTCATATGCAAGTTCAAGTTGAAACTGAAGAAAATTAGAACAAGTCCACAGGAGCCAAAGTATGACTTTGAGTATATCTCATTGGAATATAGAGACCAATTCAAGAATAAATTCGATGCTTTGAACCCTGATGATCAAAGACCAGAGGACTTGTGGAACGACATTATGGGTATCATACATGAAAAAGAAGAGGTCATTAAAAAGACAGGAAAGAAAGAAAACACCAAAATGAATGTCAGAAGAGACTCTGAAACTTGCTTTTGAACTTAGAGTAGGCAAAGTGAAAGGGAAAAATGAAGTAAAAGAGCTGAACAGAAGATTTCAAAGGGTATCTCAAGAACACAAACTAAATTATTATAATGAAATATGCCGAAACTTGTATTTAGAAAACAAAACAAAAGAGCACGCTTGGCATTTATCAAGGTGAAAGAACTGAAGAGAAAATTCAAGTCTCGAGTTGTAATATTGAAGGATTCTACAAGGAAAATATTAAAGGACACAAGAAGCATCAAAAGAATATGGAAGGAGTACACAGAGTCACTGTACCAAAAACAACTGGTTGATGTTCAACCATTTCAGGAGTAGCATATGATCAAGAACCAATGGTAACAAAGGAAGAAGTCCAAGTTGCACTGAAGTCACTGGTGAAAATCAAGGTTCTGGGAATTGATGGAATACAAATTGAGATATTTCAACAAACAGAGGCAGAGCTGGAGGTGTTTAGTTGTCTATGCCAAGAAATTTGAAAGACAGCTACCTGGCCAACAGATTGGAAGAGGTACCAACTTGTACCCCTTCCAAAGAAAGGGATCCAACAGAATGAGGAATTTATTCAACAATATCGTTAATAACATAGACAAATAAAATTTTGCTCAAGATGATTCAAAAGCAGTAGTAGCAGTCTATGAACAGGGAAATGCCAAAAATTCAAGCCAGATGCAGAGGAAGATATGAAAGGAAGGATATCATTGCTGATATCAGATGGATCCTGGCTGAAAGCATAGAATATCAGAAAGATATTTGCCTGTGTTTTATAGCCTATGCAAAGCCATTCAATTGTGTGGCTCATAAGAATTTATGGATAACATTGCAAAGGATGAGAATTGCAGAACATTTAATTGTGCTTGTGAGGAGCCTGTGCATAGACCAAGGGGCAACCACTGGAACAGAACAAAGGGATTGTACGTGGTTTAAAGTTAAGAAAGTTGTGTATCAGGGTTGTATCCTTTCACCATACTTATTCAATCTGTATGCTAGGAAAATAATCCAAGAAGCTGGACTATATGAGGAAGAACGTGGCATCAGGATTGGAGGAAGGTTCGTTAACAACCTGCTATATGCCTTGCTTGCTGAAAAGGAAGAGTACTTGAAGCACTTACTGATGAAGATTAAAGTCTACAGCCTTCAGTAAGTATTACACCTCAACATAAAGAAAACACAAATCCTCATAACTTGATCAATAAGCAACATCACGATAAGTGGAGACAAGTTTGAAGTTGTCAAGGATTCTATTTTTCTTGGATCCACAATCCATGCCCAAGAAAGTAGTAGTCAAGATATGAAACAACTCTTTGTACTGGTAAATCTGTTGCAAAGACCACTTTAATGTGGTGAAAAAGAAAAGCAAAGATGTGGCTTTAAGAACTAAGATGGGCCTGTCCTAAGCCATTTTGTTTTCAATTACCTCATATGCATGGAGAATGAGCAAGGGAGACCTAAGAAGAATTGATGCCTTTGAATTATGGTGTTGGCAAAGAGTGTTGACTATACCAGGGACTATCAGAAAAGCCACCAAATCTGTCTTGGAGGAAGTACAACCAAAATGCTCCTTAGAAGCAAGGATGGTGCTACTTCATCTCACATGTTATCAGGAGGCACCAGTCCCTGGAGCAGGACATTATCCTTGGTAAAATTTAGGGTCAGTGAAAAAACAGGAAGCTTCTCAACAAGATGGGTTGACACTGTGGCTGCAACAATGGGCTAAAGCATAGCAAAAATTGTGAGGATGGCTCAGGTCAGGCTGTGTTTCCTTCTATTGTACACAGGGTCACTAACAGTGGTCAGAACATACTTGATGGCACCTTACGATATTACGTATACATTCAATGATTTTTAGTAAATGTGTAGAGTTCTGGCAACCATCCCTACAAACTATATTTAGAATATTTCCATCACCCCAAAACATTGCCTTATACCTGTTTGGAGTTAATTCCTGCTCTCACTTCCAGCTTAAGGGAAACACTGATCTGCTTCCTGTCTCTAGAAATTTGGTACCTTTGCACATTTCATATAAGTAGAATCACATAATATGTAGTCTTTTGCTTCTGATTTCTGTCTGTTATTACCCAGTTATTTGCAATTGTTATTAGCATTTTGCATGACACCTAGTGAAAATAATTTGTAGTTTTGTTATACTCAAGGTCTTTTCACTGATGATTTGCTCATGACTAATAAGAATGATGACATTGTGCACTTTCACAATAGAGTTAGAGTGGAACATAGGCAGTGTTCACCAGGTCTTTGACTGCTTATGTGCTCTTCTGAAACTCTGAGTGTCCCAGTTTTAATCTTAGAGGATGAAGAATGAGAGCCTTGACTCAGGTGAGCTTAAAGAAAATTCCAAGAAAAATATTCTCAACTATAATCTTCTAGCCCATGAAACGTTTCCCAAAAATAAATCAGTTTTGTGTGAAAACAAGACCCTATTAATGTTTAAACTGTCACAGAAGATTAACAGATCTTTGGTTGTAAAAAATAGAATATTACTCAGTAATAAAAAGAAATGGGTGGGCGGAGCCAAGATGGCGGACTAGGCAGACGCTACCTCGGATCCCTCTTACAACGAAGACATGGAAAAACAAGTGAATCGATCACATACATAACAATCTATGAACCCTGAACAACAAACACAGATTTAGAGACAGAGAACGAACTAATACGGGGAAGCAGCGATTGTTTCCAGAGCCTGGAGCCAGCGTACCAGTCAGGTACGGCACAAGCACAGAGAGCTGCTCCACCCCCCTGAACTAACCCCGGGAGGGGGACCAGCCGGTTCCACGGGCAGCGTGGGACGCAGCCAGTAGGAGAAGTACCCGGGAGGCAGTGACTGGTCTTGGAGCAGAAAGAGCAGCGTCCGAGCCGGGGAACCGTCCCACAGGGATTTGGACTGGACGCAGGTACGGCATAAACACGGAGAGTTGCTCCACCCCCCTGAACTAACCCCGGGAAGGGGACCAGCTGGGTCGCGTGGGCGGCGTGGGATGCAGCTGGTAGGAGAAGTCCCTGGGAGGCAGCGACTGGTATTGGAGCGGGGAGAACAGCGTCCCAGCCGGGACACTCGGTCATGGCACAAACACGGGGACCTGCTCCACCCATCTGAACTAACCCCGGGAGGAGGCCCAACTGGTTCTCAGAGGCAGCACGGCCACGCGGCTGGAGGGACGAGAAGTCCCCAGGAGGCAGCGACTGATTTTGGAGTCGAGAGTGCACCATCCCAGTAGGGGAGCCTTGACGCTGGGCGTGGGGCTGGAAGCGGAGGATCTCACTGTGACTCCAGCGGGCCAGACCCCCCAGGGGCAATCTCCACACAGCCAGCACACATAGGCGACGTGCCCCGCGGGAATCTCAGATATAATAGTCACTCCAAGCAAGACAAGCAACTCTGGCTATATTCTGAGGTGCTACTCTCCTATCTCTCTGTTCCCTCCCCCACCCTCCCCAGGCGGCTTCATTAACATCTGAATAGCCTGAGCCAGAGGGAGAACTCTGATAGGGATCTGACTGCATTTTTCTTTTTAGCGGATTTTCTGGAAAAACTAGTTTCCCAGTGATGGCTCGGAGACAACAATCCATATCAAACCACTTAAAGAAGCAGACCATGACAGCTTCTCCAACCCCCCAAACAAAAGAATCAAAATCTTTCCCAAATGAAGATACAATCTTGGAATTATCAGATACAGAATATAAAAAACTAATGTACAGAATGCTTAATGATATCACAAATGAAATTAGGATAACTGCAGAAAAAGCCAAGGAACACACTGATAAAACTGTTGAAGAACTCAAAAAGATTATTCAAGAACATACTGGAAAAATTAATAAGTTGCAAGAATCCATAGAGAGACAACATGTAGAAATCCAAAAGATTAACAATAAAATTACAGAATTAGACAATGCACTAGGAAGTCAGAGGAGCAGACTCGAGCAATTAGAATGCAGACTGGGACATCTGGAGGACCAGGGAATCGACACCAACATAGCTGAAAAAAAATCAGATAAAAGAACTAAAAAAAATGAAGAAACCCTAAGAATCATGTGGGACTCTATCAAGAAGGATAACCTGCGGGTGATTGGAGTCCCAGAACAGGGAGGGGGGACAGAAAACACAGAGAAAATAGTTGAAGAACTCCTGACACAAAACTTCCCTGACATCATGAAAGACGAAAGGATATCTATCCAAGATGCTCATCGAACCCCATTTAAGATTGATCCAAAAAGAAAAACACGAAGACATATTATCATCAAACTCACCAAAACCAAAGATAAACAGAAAATTTTAAAAGCAGCCAGGGAGAAAAGAAAGGTTTCCTTCAAGGGAGAATCAATAAGAATATGTTCTGACTACTCAGCAGAAACCATGCAGGCAAGAAGGGAATGGGATGACATATACAGAACACTGAAGGAGAAAAACTGCCAGCCAAGGATCATATATCCAGCAAAACTCTCTCTGAAATATGAAGGCGAAATTAAGATATTTACAGACAAACACAAGTTTAGAGAATTTGCAAAAACCAAACCAAAGCTACAAGAAATACTAAAGGATATTGTTTGGTCAGAGAACCAATAATATCAGATATTAGCACAACACAAGGTCACAAAACAGAACGTCCTGATATCAACTCAAATAGGGAAATCACAAAAACAAACAAATTAAGATTAATTAAAAAAAAAATACACATAACAGGGAATCATGGAAGTCAATAGGTAAAAGATCACAATAATCAAAAAGAGGGACTAAATACAGGAGGCATTGAACGGTCATATGGAGAGTGATACAAGGCGATATAGAACAATACAAGTTAGGTTTTTACTTAGAAAAATAGGGGTAAATAATAAGGTAACCACAAAAAGGTATAACAACTCCATAACTCAAGATAAAAACCAAGAAAAACGTAACGACTCAACTAACATAAAGTGAAGCACTATGAAAATGAGGATCTCACAATTTACCAAGAAAAACGCCTCAGCACAAAAAAGTATGTGTAAAAATGAAATTGTCAACAACACACATAAAAAGGCATCAAAATCACAGCACTAAAAACTTATTTATCTATAATTACCCTGAATGTAAATGGACTAAATGCACCAATAAAAAGACAGAGAGTCACAGACTGGATAAAGAAACAAGATTCATCTATATGCTGCCTACAAGAGACACACCTTAGACTTAGAGACACAAACAAACTAAAACTCAAAGGATGGAATAAAAATATATCAAGCAAACAATAAGCAAAAAAGAAGAGGAGTAGCAATATTAATTTCTGACAAAATAGACTTTAGACTTAAATCCACCACAAAGGATAAAGAAGGACACTACATAATGATTAAAGGGACAATTGATCAGGAAGACATAACCATATTAAATATTTCTGCACCCAATGACAGGGCTGCAAGATACATAAATCAAATTTTAACAGAATTGAAAAGCGAGATAGATACCTCCACAATTATAGTAGGAGACTTCAACACACCACTTTCGGAGAAGGACAGGACATCCAGTAAGAAGCTCAACAGAGACACGGAAGATCTAATTACAACAATCAACCAACTTGACCTCATTGACTTATACAGAACTCACCACCAAACTGCTGCAAAATATACTTTTTTTTCTAGCGCACATGGAACATTCTCTAGAATAGACCACATATTAGGTCATAAAACAAACCTTTGCAGAGTCCAAAACATCGAAATATTACAAAGCATCTTCTCAGACCACAAGGCAATAAAACTAGAGATCAATAACAGAAAAACTAGGGAAAAGAAATCAAATAGTTGGAAAATGAACAACACCCTCCTGAAAAAAGACTGGGTTATAGAAGACATCAAGGAGGGAATAAGGAAATTCATAGAAAGCAACGAGAATGAAAATACTTCCTATCAAAACCCCTGGGACACAGCAAAAGCAGTGCTCAGAGGCCAATTTATATCAATAAATGCACACACACAAAAAGAAGAAAGAGCCAAAATCAGAGAACTGTCCCTACAACTTGAACAAATAGAAACTGAGCAACAAAAGAATCCATCAGGCACCAGAAGAAAAGAAATAATAAAAATTAGAGCTGAACTAAATGAATTAGAGAACAGAAAAACAATTGAAAGAATTAACAAAGCCAAAAGCTGGTTCTTTGAAAAAATTAACAAAATTGATAAACCATTGGCTAGACTGACTAAAGAAATACAGGAAAGGAAACAAATAACCCGAATAAGAAATGAGAAGGACCACATCACAACAGAACCAAATGAAATTAAAAGAATCATTTCAGATTATTATGAAAAAATGTACTCTAACAAATTTGAAAACCTAGAAGAAATGGATGAATTCCTGGAAAAACACTACCTACCTAAACTAACACATTCAGAAGTAGAACAACTAAATAGACCCATAACAAAAAAAGAGATTGAAACGGTAATCAAAAAACTCCCAACAAAAAAAAAGCCCTGGCCCGGACGGCTTCACTGCAGAGTTCTACCAAACTTTCAGAGAAGAGTTAACACCACTACTACTACAGGTGTTCCAAAGCATAGAAAATGACAGAATACTACCCAACTCATTCTATGAAGCCACCATCTCCCTGATACCAAAACCAGGTAAAGACATTACAAATAAAGAAAATTATAGACCTATATCCCTCATGAACATTGATGCAAAAATCCTCAACAAAATTCTAGCCAATAGAATCCAACAACACATCAAAAAAATAATTCACCCTGATCAAGTGGGATTTATACCAGGTATGCAAGGCTGGTTTAATATCAGAAAAACCATTAATGTAATCCATCACATAAATAAAACAAAAGACAAAAACCACATGATCTTATCAATTGATGCAGAAAAGGCATTTGACAAAGTCCAACACCCATTCATGATAAAAACTCTTACCAAAATAGGAACTGAAGGAAAATTTCTGAACATAATAAAGGGCATCTATGCAAAGCCAACAGCCAATATCACTCTAAATGGAGAGAACCTGAAAGCATTTCCCTTGAGAACGGGAACCAGACAAGGATGCCCTTTATCACCGCTTTTATTCAACATCGTGTTGGAAGTCTTAGCCAGGGCAATTAGGCTAGACAAAGAAATAAAAGGTATCCGGATTGGCAAGGAAGAAGTAAAGTTATCACTATTTGCAGATGACATGATTATATACACAGAAAACCCTAAGGAATCCTCCAGAAAACTACTGAAACTAATAGAAGAGTTTGGCAGAGTCTCAGGTTATAAAATAAACATACAAAAATCACTTGGATTCCTCTACATCAACAAAAAGAACACCGAAGAGGAAATAACCAAATTAATACCATTCACAGTAGCCCCCAAGAAGATAAGATACTTAGGAATAAATCTTACCAAGGATGTAAAAGACCTATACAAAGAAAACTACAAAGCTCTACTACAAGAAATTCAAAAGGACATACTTAAGTGGAAAAACATACCCTGCTCATGGATAGGAAGACTTAACATAGTAAAAATGTCTATTCTACCAAAAGCCATCTATACATTTAACGCACTTCCGATCCAAATTCCAATGTCATATTTTAAGGGGATAGAGAAACAAATCACCAGTTTCATATGGAAGGGAAAGAAGCCCCGGATCAGCAAAGCACTACTGAAAAAGAAGAAGAAAGTGGGAGGCCTCATCTTACCTGACTTCAGAACCTATTATACAGCCACAGTAGTCAAAACAGCCTGGTACTGGTACAACAACAGACACATAGACCAATGGAACAGAATTGAGAACCCAGACATAGATCCATCCACGTATGAGCAGCTGATATTTGACAAAGGACCAGTGTCAATTAACTGGGGAAAAGATAGCCTTTTTAACAAATGGTGCTGGCATAACTGGATATCCATTTGCAAAAAAATGAAACAGGATCCATACCTCACACCATGCACAAAAACTAACTCCAAGTGGATCAAAGACCTAAACATAAAGACTAAAACGATAAAGATCATGGAAGAAAAAATTGGGACAACCCTAGGAGCCCTAATACAAGGTATAAACAGAATACAAAACATTACCAAAAATGATGAAGAGAAACCCGATAACTGGGAGCTCCTAAAAATCAAACACCTATGCTCATCTAAAGACTTCTCCAAAAGAGTAAAAAGACCACCTACAGACTGGGAAAGAATATTCAGCTATGACATCTGAGACCAGCGCCTGATCTCTAAAATCTACATGATTCTGTCAAAACTCAACCACAAAAAGACAAACAACCCAATCAAGAAGTGGGCAAAGGATATGAACACACATTTCACTAAAGAAGATATTCAGGCAGCCAACAGATACATGAGAAAATGCTCTCGATCATTAGCCATTAGAGAAATGCAAATTAAAACTACGATGAGATTCCATCTCACACCAACAAGGCTGGCATTAATCCAAAAAACACAAAATAATAAATGTTGGAGAGGCTGCGGAGAGATTGGAACTTTCATACACTGTTGGTGGGAATGTAAAATGGTACAACCACTTTGGAAATCTATCTGGCGTTATCTTAAACAGTTAGAAATAGAACTGCCATACAACCCAGAAATCCCACTCCTAGGAATATACCCTAGAGATACAAGAGCCTTCATACAAACAGATACATGCACACCCATGTTTATTGCAGCTCTGTTTACAATAGCAAAAAGTTGGAAGCAACCAAGGTGTCCATCAACGGATGAATGGGTAAATAAATTGTGGTATATTCACACAATGGAATACTACGCATCGGTAAAGAACAGTGATGAATCTCTGAAACATTTCATGACATGCAGGAACCTGGAAGGCAAAAGGACAAATATTGTATAAGACCACTATTATAAGATCTTGAGAAATAGTAAACCTGAGAAGAACACATACTTCTGTGGTTACGAGGCGGGGAGTGAGGGAGGCTGGGAGAGGGTTTTTTATTGATTAATCAGTAGATAAGAACTGCTTTAGGTGAAGGGAAAGACAACACTCAATACATGGAAGGTCAGCTCAATTGGACTGGACCAAAAGCAAAGAAGTTTCCGGGATAAAATGAATGCTTCAAAGGTCAGCGGAGCAAGTGCGGGGGTCTGGGGAACATGGTTTGCGGGGACTTCTAAGTCAATTGGCAAAATAATTCTATTATGAAATCATTCTGCATCCCACTTTGAAATGTGGCGTCTGGGGTCTTAAATGCTAACAAGCGGCCATCTAAGATGCAGCAATTGGTCTCAACCCACCTGGAGCAAAGGAAAATGAAGAACACCAAGGACACACGACAACTAAGAGCCCAAGAGACAGAAAGGGCCACATGAACCAGAGACCTACATCATCCTGAGACCAGAAGAACTAGTTGGTGCCCGGCCACAATCGATGACTGCCCTGACAGGGAGCACAGCAGAGGACCCCTGAGGGAGCAGGAGATCAGTGGGATGCAGACCCCAAATTCTCATAAAAAGACCAAACTTAATGGTCTGACTGAGACTGGAGAAATCCTGGCGGCCATGCTCCCCAGACCTTCAGTTGACACAGGACAGGAACCATCCCCGAAGACAACTCATGAGAAATGAAAAGGACTGGTCAGCGGGTGGGAGAGAGACGCTGATGAAGAGTGAGCTAATTATATCAGGTGGACACTTGAGATTGTGTTGGCAACTCTTGTCTGGAGGGGGGATGGGAGGATAGAGAGAGAGGGAAGCAGGCAAAATTGTCAAGAGAGACTGAAAGGGCTGACTCAAGAGGGGGAGAGCAAGTGGGAGTAGGGAGTGAGATGTATGTAAACTTATATGTGACAGACTGATTGGATTTGTAAACGTTCACTTGAAGCTTAATAAAAGTTATTGAAAAAAAAAAAAAGAAATGGACTATGCTTATATACAAGGATGGAACTTAAAGGCATTATGCTGAGTGAGAAGAGCCAGACCCTAAGTTTACATATCATGGTTCCATTTATTCATATGTTGGAAAGGACTGAATTATAGAGATAGAGAACAGATTAGTGACTACCCAGGGACAGAGTTGTTGGTGGAAGGGGGTAGGTGAGACTCTTGTTGCTGTCGAGTCAATTCCAATTCATGACAACCCCATTAAAAAGCGTTATTTGGGAGTTCTTTTGTGGTTTTGAAACAACTTTGTGTTTGGTAATGGTAGCTGTTACAACAAATCTATACATGGAATCAAATTATATAAAAGTATGCACACACACACACGTGAAACTTTTAAAATCTAAAAAATGCCTGTAGTCTAGTTGACATTACTATACCATTTCTAATTCCTGACATTGCAATTGTACTGTAGGTATATAAGATGCTGCCATTGAAGGAAGCTGGGTGAAGAGTTCAACGGCTCCATGTTTGTGCAACTTTCTGTGGGTGTATTATCATTTCAAAATTTAAAAGTTAAGAAAAATAAGTTGCAAAATGTGAAAACAACCTAAGTGTCCCTGAATGGGTAAATAGGTAAACAAAATGAGATACAAACACACAATGGAATGTTACTCAACCATAAAAAGAAATGAAGCCCTATTCCATGCTACACATACATAAAACTTGAAAACCTTATGTATGCTCAGTGAAATAAGTAAATCACAGTAGGACAAGTATTGTATGATCTCACTTACATGAAATAATAAAAATAGGCAAATGTACAGAGTCAACGTTTATAGTGGTTACTATAAATTCCTATAAGGGGTGGGAGGGAGGGGGAAAGGAAGAACCATTGTTTAGGGATCGGTGACTTTTTGTTTATGGTGATGGGAATTTTGACAACAATTATGGCAACAGTTGCATAACATGATTGATGTAATTGATATCACCAAACTGTGTACCTGAAAAAAGTTGTATTGGTAAATGTTGCTGTGTAAATACTTACAATAATAAAAAAGGTGCCTTTTCAGAAACAGAATTTCATATATACCTGGAATTTCTAAAATCACATTTTCTTTAAATGGAAGCCATTAACAGTGATTTTTCTTATACATGTTATTTTAACCTGTCAAAAGCAAAGACCTGTTAAGTCAGAAAGACACAAAATAATTAAATTTTCGTGAAATAAATGAACTTCATTCTAGCAAACAATTTTTAAAAGAACGATAAACTGTAATCAATTAAAAAGTGCTCTTGCTTTATGTTTGTAAAAGTGCATAATTAAACACTGATTATTTAAAGAGCCTCAAAATATTTTTAAAAAGGAACATTATAAATAACCTTTACTGAAATATACATTGATTCTCTCTAAAACTACCTATGCTACCTAGGTGAAATTTTTAATAACATTAATTCCTTTTACATCCTTTTCTAGGACAGCAGCGATGCCCTAAGGGTTATATAATCCCTTGTGAGATGTTAACATTTACTCTTTCAGTTTAGGGCATAAACACAAACACCATAATTTCTTCCCTGCAGAACTGATCACGAGTGGGATGTCCTATGGGAGAGCTATGCTGGCTTTCTAACCAGACCAAAAGAATTAAAAGCACTAGGTGAATGCCATGTGCCCTGTGACATGCTCTCTGTGGTATCAAGTCTGTGGTTTCCCTGCACACACCCTCTGGTCAAATTTATAACTACAACTTTGATTCATATCTCAGAATGACTCTTGGAATATTCAGCTTGTGAGATCTGTACTATGATCCTCTTACCAGTAAAGGGGGAAGAAGATTCTGTGACTACATCTGGTCAACTTTTGTATCTCCAAAGCCAATTCTTCTTCCAGAAAAGTGCAAGTGGAACACATGTAGAGCCAGCACTAAGGTCTTCACTTGAGGAAGTGTGAGTTAATCAAATTTTTATTGTTCTCATTCACTGTCTATGTTGCCAAAAAAGGAGGAAATATATTACATGGCAAGACACTCATAGGTGTGCAGCTCTGACTCTACTGCCTGCACCATTCTCAGTGTACTCTGAGCTGGTAAGACAGCAGTAACAGTAGCAGTTCCAAGTGGCACATCCAGTACGAAGCAACATCAGAGGAAGAAGAGCTGTCTCTCTTTCCTAAATTTATTTGTTGAGGTATGATATACATATAGAAAAGTTTACATATCATAAGTATATAGCTTGATAAATTTTAACAAACTTGACCACTTATGTAACCAGCATCCAGATTAATTGTGTTTCTCTTTTATGCCCTCATACAGAAGCCTGGGGAAACACATCCACCTTCCTTTCTCATTGTCTGTACATCTAGGATGGAATAAAGAAGGAGAATGCGTAGAAATACTGAGGTGTACAATTGATTTTAAATATTAGGCTACTAAGGGTCTCCTCAATACATGGCACAGTTTTTACTTCAAGCGTTCTTTAAGAAAGACACCTGAATATCCTGTAGACAGTGAGGGACTTCCTTCCAGGAAGGAGAATGTCAATACAATCTCTTCTCTAGCAGAAGTTCTTTCTTCATTGATGGTCATCAGAGAGGAACTGAATTGTTGAGTAAAGTAATGGAAACATGAGTACGAACTAAGAAGTAAAGGGCCAGATGAATGACAGGGACAGCTAGGAGAGCCTTTCCCACTCTCCATGCTCATCATCAGGTAGACTTGTACCTCAGCTACTCCATCTTTCTATATCCTAGTAAAGACAGGAAGAATTGTTCACCACAAGTTAGCTCATGCAGATGAAATATAAGTTGATTGAATTGTTGAGTGATGTGTGTGGCAGTACATTCAGACTCCACAAAACAAAGGAAGACTTAAATTCTGCCAGAGTCCCTTTGTAATGAGTATGTATAAAGAGAAAGCTGGGTTCTCTACTAATGAAATTTCCCATTTTCCTCACAGATTTCCAAAAATGAGAATACTGGCAAGAAATGACTCCTTAGTGACTGAATTTATTTTTGCTGGATTAACAGATCATCCAGAGCTCCAGCAGCCTCTGTTTTACTTGTTTCTAATGATCTACATTGTCACCATGGTGGGCAATCTCGGCTTGATTGTTCTTATTGGGATAAATTCTCACCTTCACACCCCCATGTATTATTTCCTTTTCAATCTCTCTTTCATTGACCTTTGTTACTGTTCTGTTTTCCCCCCCAAAATGCTGATGAACTTTGTATCAAAGAAGAATGTCATCTCCTATGTTGGGTGCATGACCCAACTGTTTTTCTTTCTCTTTTTTGTCATCTCTGAATGCTATATGTTGACCTTGATGGCCTATGATCGCTATGTGGCTATTTGCAATCCACTGCTGTATAGGGTCACCATGTCCCATCAGGTGTGTTCTGTGCTGACGCTTGCTGCATATGCCATGGGATTTGCTGGAGCCACTGCCCACACAGGCTGCATGCTTAGACTAACCTTCTGCAATGCTAATATCATCAACCATTATTTGTGTGACATCCTCCCTCTCCTCCAACTCTCCTGTACCAGCACCTATGTCAATGAGGTAGTAGTTCTCATTGTGGTGGGTATCAATATTATAGTACCCAGTTTTACCATCCTAATTTCTTATATTTTCATCCTCATTAGCATTCTTCATATCAAGTCTACTCAAGGAAGATCAAAAGCTTTCAGCAGCTGTAGCTCTCATGTCATTGCTATTTCTCTTTTTTTTGGGTCTGCAGCATTTATGTACCTTATGTATTCTTCTCCTGAATCTATGGACCAGCGGAAAGTTTCATCTCTTTTCTATACCAACGTGGGGCCCATGTTTAACCCTCTGATCTACAGCTTGAGGAACAAGGATGTCAAAGTAGCCCTGAGGAAAGCCTTGATTGGAATCCAGAGGGGAAACATATTCTAACTAGAAGCAGTGGTAATATAAAGAAATTCAAGCATCTCAAGTTTTTATTGATATTTTTCATTAGAAGAGTGTTACAACCATGTTGATTCTACAGAATGTATGGTTTAATAGACTTGTTTTTATCACTTCTTTTTCGATGGCAGTGGGTTTTTTTTTTATAGCTAATCTTGTCTCATTCTTTGCTTTTTATTTACTGCAACTCGCACAAGTTTACTAAACAATCAATAGTGTGTTTATAAAAGGAACATATATGTCGACTATTTTTATTATTGTTTCATGCCTCTTCCATCTTCTGGTCTATTCGTAATCTGAACAAATATGCTGAGTTCCATAAGCCACCTAAGGTAAATAACGCTACAGCTACAGCTTGCTCACCTAAACACAGAAGTGCCCAATACAATAAAAACATTCTCATTCTGATCAATATTGTTACTGTTATAGGCAGTAGGATTTAATGAAATGCTTTTATCAAAACTGTGCATGCAGTTTAAAATAGAACCTAATCCTCCTGTTCTTTCTCTTTTGTTCTACTTGGCTTATCCCCCCTTTCTGTTATCATTCTGATTTACGTTTTTTTTCTTTTGAGAGAGCTTCTATCAACCCAGTGCATTTAATATTAAGGAGAATCCTTGTAACTCCATCTTTTATTATTGAAGACATCATTAACAGAGAATGATGAGAGGAATAATATGTATGTTGATAAAAAAAAAATTTTTTATTTTTTTTATCTCAGTACTTCAGTAAGGGTGCAGGATGGTTTATATTACATAAATTGTGTTTATAACTACCTAAGATAAAAACAATTTTTTTTAAGATGACAGCAAAGATATTGAAAAAGACCATATAGTTCTTACTGTGAATTTTTCTTATTTATCACTTAAAGGAAAACCACATGAACAAAGAATAAAGTATATTACTATTAATAATCTATGTTCCTAGAAACATTCTGTGAGCTTACTTACCTCGTCTCACCACTAAGGCGATAAACATCTTTAGCATAGAGACTCTTTCCTGTAATTCCTTTATTTCCCCTTTTGTGTATTTAGAATATCTGATATACTAGAAGGCCAAGAAACACTTGTTGAGTAGAATTTTATTGTTTTGATAACAATAATAATAAATTTATTATTACAGGCAATAAGTAATAAATAAACAAGTAATAACTGAATTACAAGTAACCTTAAGGTTTGCTTTTTCTTTTACACTCTGTAATATGGTTCTGTTGTTCATAGGGCCAATATCAGTTGTAAGCAACTAAACAACACCTAATAACAACAGCAATATTGTACCAAAATAATGCCATTACAGTATTTTATTTTACAAAAAAATTGAACAATAGTTTACAGGATTTCTCTGTAGTCTTCACCCACGTTCTTACATAACCACAGTACCATTATCAAAGTCAGAATATTGATATAATAAAAAATATACTAGTAATTAATATATAAACGTTACTAAATATCACCAATTGTCCCAAGAACAGCCTATAATTTTTTTTTCATTTTTTTATTGGGGTTAGTATAAGTATAAATGAATCCTGGTAGCGCAGTGGTGAAGGGCTTGGCTGCTAACCTAAAGGTCAGTAGTTCAATCTGCCAGCTGCTTCTTGGAATTCTTTGGGACAGCTCTAGTTTTCCCATAGGGTCACTATGAGTTGGAACTGACTCATTGGTAACTGGTTTGGCTTTTTTATTTGTCATTTCAATATTTTTTATAGTGACATTTTTACAGTGAATTCAGTGGCATTAATGACATTCATCATGTTGTGCAGCCCTCACCATTACCTGTTTCCAAATATTTCCACCCCCCTTAACAAAAGCTCAGTGCCCCCTAAGCCAGACTCCGTCTCTTCCGCTCCCTCCTACTACTGTTAACCACTAAAAATTTTGATCCACAAGGCAACCCTGCATCACACAATGTATTTAGATGTTGTGTCTTTTTAGTCTTCTTCCATTTAATTTAGTTTGTCTGTCTGTCTAGCACAACATTGACTCTTTTAAATAATTCTCACCAGTTTGTAGAATGTCTCATAGATTGTGTTTGTCTGAAGTTTCCTCGTACTATTTTCATTTTGTTAAGAACATAGCTCATAAAATGTTAATAATGTTAATTTTTTAAAGAAAATATTTTTATTGTGAACATTTGCAAATTCAACATTTTTTCACTTGTACAATTCAATGAAATCAATTACATCAACCATGTTGTGTAGCCATCACTGACATCCATTGCCATGTTTTTCCCCCTTAAACAGAAACTCAGTGCTAGCTATGAACATGATGCTGTGCTCATTGTGAACAGCTGCTGTAGCATACATGTTGTCATTGCTAAAACAGACTAATAAGGATCTAGATGTACACTATGCCCTCAACCATTTGACAAGTGCATTCTTTTTTGTTTTGATCGGAAAAGAGGCCAAAATGCATTTGCATTCAAGTGGAAAGGGTAATACTATTTAGTTTTTTCTTGGGATATGTTATCTCTTCTGTCTCTCTCATGAGATATTCTGAAGAGGTCCAAACCTTCTGAACATCCTATCAAACATAACACTGATCTTTTGTACTGTTGTCATATTTCTGATTAAGTACTAGAAGCAAGAGATGGCTAGTATGTTGGAAGCAATAGAAAGACTTATGCATTACAGGGAATGGAAGCTAAGCCCTACAAAAAATTCAGGAACCTGCCATTTCACTTAAACTCGTATGTGTCCTGTGCTCAAAAGCATGCTGGGATATCTTTTCCAAAGTAAAAGAGAAATTGTTGCATCCTCTGTCACAAAGAAGTGTTAAGGAGACAACATATTCCATTCTTGGGAATACTACTCTGACCCATACAGTGGGTGACGTGGAAGTCAATTCATGTGAGTGGGGCTCAGAGTAGAAAAAAGATCTGACACAGACAGCTCTACAGCCCTGCACTTGGGCCATAAAATCAACGGTTTATGCTATTGAAGTTGTTAGTGGTGAGGAAAGACAAGAGTTTGGAATTTATGGCAACCCCCAGTGAGAGAATTGCTATCAGGTCCCTGGGGCTCTGAGTCAAGACCATACCATCCACAGTGGAAAATTATATACCTTTTAAAAAATAACTTCTTGTGTCCTGGTAGATTTAGAATGTTTAAACATAAGACCTTAATTGAGCACATATCTGGAACTACCCATTAGGCACTGGGTTCTTTCAGACCCTCATGTCACAAGTTATATGGGAAATAGTGCCTCTGGGTTCAATCTCAACATAACAAGAGGGCACCAGTAGGCTGCATGAGCAGGTAGCCCAGACAAAAATGTCATTCAATGCTTTTTCACCAGCACTCCTTCTCTTGGTGTTATATATGGCTCTATCTGGGTTTGTGTATGCCCAACGAAGGAACAGAAGTTCTGAGCTTGATATATGGATGGGTCTGCTGTATGTGCGTGCAAGGTGAAAGACATTCAAGAATGTCCATGAAAAGCAATAGAGAAAAATCCTCTTAGTGGATGGTGCTGTGAGTGTGATACATGATTATTCATTTTTTGTAGTACAGGATGTGACCCAAGGTAAGAATACAGTTGGTTGTCTTAACTGGGAGAGTAGTACTACCGGCATGTAATGACTAGAGGCCAGGGGTGCTGTCCATCCTTTAATACAGAGGAAGCACCTGATGACAAAGAATTATCAGACAATAGTGGCAGTAGTGGCAAGTTTAGAAACCTATGCTATAAATGTGGATAAGGAGAAAGGGAAGCTGCTAACAATTAGCAGCCTCTTTGTATGCACCAGACACATTTTTAATGTTATTGTTGTTAGGTGCTGTTGAGTATGTTCTGACTCATAGCAACCCTATGTACAACAGCACAAAACATTCCCCTGATCCTGCACCATCCTTGCAATCCTTGTAATGCTTGAGCCCATTGTTGCAGCCACTGTGTCAATCCATCATGTTGAAGGCCTTCCTCTTTTTTACCGACCCTCTACTTTACCAAAGCATGATGTCTTTCTCCAGGGACTGGTTCCCCTGATTACATGTCCAAAGTATGTGAAACAAAGTCTTGCCATCCTTGTTTCTAATGAGCATACTGGTGGTACGTCTTACAAGACAGATTTGTTCCTTCTTCTGACAGTCCATCGTATATTTAATATTCTTCGCCAACATCATAATTCAATCAATTCTTCTTCCTTTTTCATTGTCCTGCTTTCACATGCATATGAGGTGATTGAAAATGCCATGTCTTGGGTCAGGCATACCTCAGCCTTTAAAGGGACATCTTTGCTTTTTAACGAAACAAATTAAATCTGTCAGTTTGTCATACTGTTGTGGCTTGTATGTTGCTGTGATACTGCAAGCTTTACCACCAGTATTTCAAATACCAGCAGGGTCACCTTTGGTGGACAGGTTTCAGTGGAGCTTCTAGACTAAGACAGACAAGGAAGAAGGACCTGGCAGTCTATTTCTGAAAAAATTGGCCAGTGAAGACAATTCTAATACTTTATGTTAATGAACTCTTTTAATCCCACTGAGGATACAAGGGTCAGAGAAATTAAATCAGCTGTCTAAAATATCATTTAGGAAGTAGAGACATCTGGGTTTAAATTTAGTCTCACTTGAGGGCCCACTCTCTTAACCACTTTGCTACAGCATCTCTTTATTCAGGGGAAATCTACAAGCACATATAGTATTAAAGCTATGATTTAATCTTTTACTAATGAAATCGTACAGCCTTGTAGGAAAGCACTAGTAATGGCAAGTGACAATGCCCCTGAAGTTTCATTTTAAGAGCCAGTCATTCCCCTGCACTTGGGATTCAGTATTTCTGGTGTGAAATTTTAAGCTGAGTAGAACATTGAGACTCAAAGGATCCAATAGTAGTTTTATGACACAGGATGCAAAAACATGCTCAGTAATTTCTACTCCCATGAGGCTCATCAAACTTGGGAGGAAACCATGAGGGAGAGAATTAATTGCTGCACTACTTATCCATTTCTCCAGAACTACAGGTCCTGAAATATATTCCCACTGAAGCCATTTGATTGCTTTGGAGACTCATATAAGGTTGTTGTTTATTTCCTTGCAAGTGAAGAAGCACCTTCTGGGCCAATTCTCAAATAGAAATCATGGAGGCTACCCTAGAATTCCTCTTCTAGCATGTCAAAGACTGAAGACTGAGCTTATCACTATTGTCTTCTTTATCTTCAAGCTTTGTTCACCTCAGGCAGTGGGGAGGAAGGTTCAGGAGCAGTGAAGCCTACAGGAAAAGGGAGGTGAGTGTAGAATCACCTCTGCCTTGATAATTTTCTTTCAAACTCTCAGTTACATAAATCAAGCTTTCCAGGAAACATCACAATTTATTGCTCCTTTCAGCCCTCACCTTAGGGAGAAGGAACTGGCCATACTACTGGGTAGAAAGGAAGAAATGATTTTCGGAGACACTGGGGGTCTACCAGCATTTTTTATGATACAGAGATATCATGGGGAACATACAGGAATCACCATTAGAAATAGGCTCCTTAGATGCCTTGCTGTGTGTCTTCAGACAATTCTGATTGTGAACCAGCAGCTCCAGCTTTCGCTCTAGAGACAGAGTTCATTGTTGTCACCTTCTACCTCTGATTCCACAGATCGCACTGGTGAAGTGAATGGCTTTGCAAAATGACTCTTCAGTGATTGAGTTTATCCTTATGGGATTAACGTATCAACCTGAGCTCCATCTGCCCCTGCTTTTTCTGTTGTTGGTGACCTGTGTGGTCACCATGGTGGGGAATTTAAGCTTAATTAACCTGATTTGCCTGAATTCTCACCTTCTCACCCCCATGTACTTTTTCCTCTTCAATCTGACCTTCATTGATCTCTGCTATTCATTTGTCTTTACTCCCAAAATGCTGATGAGCTTTATTTCAGAGAGGAACATTATCTCCTTTGCAGGATGCATGACTCAGCTGTTTTTCTTTTGCTTCTTTGTCAACTCTGAGTGCTATGTGTTGACAGCCATGGCCTATGATCACTATGTGGCCATCTGCAAGCCTCTGCTGTACGCAGTCATGATGCCCCCTAAGGTCTGTTCCCTGTTGATGTCTGGTTCATATATGATGGGTTTGCTGATGCCATGATACACACAGGATGTATGATTGGTTTGATCTTTTGTGACTCCAACATCATCAACCAGTACATGTGTGACAACTTCCGCCTCCTCCAGCTCTCCTGCAGCAGCACCTATGTCAATGAGCTTGTGGTTTCCATTATTGTAGGTATAGTTATCACACCATCTAGCCTCATTATCTTTCTCTCATATGCTTTGATTCTTTTCAATATCCTTCATATGTCATTATCTAAGGGTTGGTCCAAAGCCTTTAGCACCTGTGGCTCCCACATAATAACTGTTGGTCTATTCTTTGGATTTGGAATGCTCACTCATGTCAAACCATCATCTGCTGGGTTCGTGGAACAGGAAAAATTTTTCTCAGTGTTTTACACCAATGTGGTACCCATGCTGAATCCCCTCATCTATACCCTCAGAAACAAGGATGTCAAACTTGCTCTGAAGAAAACTGTAAAGAGAATTACAAACTGAGCATAAGCAGAAGTGCTGCCTTAGTGCCTGCCTCCATTGCTATGTCTTGTCCTTCCCCTCATTCTTTTCATCCTTTTTCCTTTCTTCATCTTTCTTTCTAAAGAATTCTTGGAAGGATTTTTACTCCAATGTCTTTTCCCATCATGCATCATAACCATGTAGACATATTCTTGAACTTTAGGATCATTCCAATCCCTAGGTGGCCCACCTGATTGTTATTCCTGGTATGGATGGAGACACTAGACTGATTTCTGTGTAAAGATAACACTGCCTATTATTTATCAATGTGTATTTCTTTCCCACCCAATGTGAACTGCAGTGTGAGTTGCTGAGTGACCTCTTCATCTCTTTCTTGCTTTCCCTGAAACAATTGTATAGCCTTTTCTGTTTCAAGGTTTTTTTTTAATTATGATTGAATTATGACAGAGAAGGTGGTGATAAAAGTTGTAGACATAGTGTAGTAGTAAAAATTTCCAAAGTTTTTCTGGGTCCTTTTAGTAATGGTTATTGTTCTGGATTTTCAGCCTCACTTTTGTAATGTTACCGAATACCTTGTGGAATCATGGTTCTACTATCCTTTAGGATGTGTGAGTATAGCTGAGGGTCACCACTCTGCTCACCTTGCACAAACCACACCTATGCAGAAAATTATAGGAAGTTCTTTTTGAATGCCTCTGTTTTATTGTGTTGAACAAATGATGTGTTGTCATAAATAGAATTGACATTGTCACTGACTGGTACTTGTATCAGTGGAAGAAGTTATTTTCCACATTACAGATTTTTCTTGTTCTCTAGAAATACTCTGGGATTTATACAGATTATAATTAAAATTATACAGCAATATTCTTGGCTACAGAATAGAGTGTCAAGTGTAATGTCAAGCTTCTTTTTTCACTCAGCTGTGTAGCAAAGGTTTTCTTTTACAAAAGAAGTTCTATTTCCTCTTTTTTGTTTTTGTTTGTTTTAGGAAGAACCTTGTCATATTGGGATTTATTCTCTCAATACGTAAAGTAGACTTCTCTCTTTTGTTCTTCAAAGAGAAAATTAAATCTGTGTCTATTTTTGTGCAGCATTCTTTACCAATCTTATTGAAATATACATGTGCTTGTTCTGTCCTCCAAATGAGGAAATGGTTATGTGACTGGCTCAAGGTCACACAGCTAATGTTGTAGAGCCCAGTGTTTGAGGCCATTCTTTATCCCAGGAAGGAATAGCAGGAAAGAAAAAGAGAATTTTAAAAGAACGAGGTTGAAATTGGAGGTCACTGGAGGGCATAATGCTAAGAGAAATAAATCAAGCATTTAAGGACAAAGGTTGTGTGGTCCCTCTTTTATAAGAAGACAGGATTAGATAAATACAGAGAAACCACTGTTCATTGGTGGTTTCCCAGGAGAATAGTGGAGGAGGGGTAAGTAAGTAAACTTTAGAACTTGGAGACTTGTTACTTTTGGTGATGGGAAATGCGGCTCTGAGTGTGGAAACAGTGAGCACAGCTCGACTATAGTAAAGACGAGTGTTTGAACACAAGTTAAAAAGAACAATGACAAATTATGATAAATATCACTAATGTCAATGAACAATTTATGTGGAAATTTGTAAAACAGAATTCATTGGGGGATATACAATTTTGCAACAACAATGATAATAACTAAAAAATATGTGTTTGGTTACATGCATGTATAAACCAAAAACCCAGTGCCATTGAGTTGATTCTGGCTCATAACAACCCTATAGGACAGAGTAGAACTGCCCCATAGAGTTTCCAGGAGAGCCTGGCGTATTCGAACTGCCCACCCTTTGGTTAGCGACTGTAGCGCTTAACCACTACACCACCAGGGTTTCCATGCATGTATAAGTATGCCTAAATATGAGTGTTGTTTTGTTAGGTGTCATCAAGTCAGTTTCGACTCCTAGCATCCCTATAGGATAGAGAAAAACAGCCCCATAGGGTTTCCAAGGAGCAGCTTGGGCATTCAAACTGCTGACCTTTTGGTTAGCAACTGAGGTCTAACCACCGTGTCACCAGGGCTCCTAAACATGTGTGTGTGTGTGTGTGTGTATATATATATATATATAAAACAACTGTCTTTGAGTCGATTCTGACTCATAGCAACCCTATAGGATAGAGTAGAGCTCCCCCATAGGGTTTTCAAGGAGCACCTGGTGGATTTGAACTGCTGAACTTATGGTTTAGTTAGCAGCCATAGCTCTTATCCACTACCCCACCAGGGTTTCTGAACTTATGGTTTTCAATTAGGATGATATAAATTACTACTGATATAAAAACTTATCACAAGGTTCTTCTGATACTATATTAATTATCTTATTATGTTCCCGGACGTTTACAATATGGTTTTTAAAACCATATAGGAGGGCATATATGAATAATTACAGGCATATGTATATACATGTTCATTTATGCTGCATATATCTTCAAATATAAAATAAAGCACATGGGGGTACAGTTAAGGATACTTCCTAGACACAACCAAACACCTTGCAGGATTGGTCTACGGGGTTTGAGAGCTTAGGACCATAGTCAACTGACATAGTATAGTCCATAAAGACAATGTTCCACATCCTAGTTTGTTGAGTAGCATCTGGGATTTTAAAAGCTTACGAGCAGCCATATAAGATACAGCTCTTGGTTTCTACTCATCTGGAGCTAAAGAGAAAGAAGAAAACCAAGGACTCAAAAAAGAAACTAGTCTACAGAACCAATAGTCTACATGAACAATGACATCACCTACCTTGAGAACAGAATAACTAGAGGGTGCCTGGCTACCACTACCACCCATTTGGACCAGGGACTCAATAGATGGTCCTGGATAGAATGGGAGGAAATTGTAGAACAATATTGAAATTCCTAAAAAGAGGCCAGGCTTACTGAATCGGAAGAGGCTAGTTGAATTCCAGAGACTTTTGCTCTGAGACACTATTAAAACTTGGAACTCAAACCACTCCCAGAGACCGCTTTTCAGCCAAATGACAGATTCAGTACTTGCTTCTTAAAATAATTGTTTAGATGAAACCAAATGGTTAACATTGACCCTAGACCAAAGATGAGAAAGCAAAGAGAAACAGGGAACCTAGAATAATGGAAAAAGACCAACAAAAATGAATATAATGAGAAAACTTATATGTTGTTAAGAATGTAACCAATGTCACTGAACAATACATAAAAAAATTTTAAATGATGAACTAATTTCCTATGTAAACTCTCACCAAAAACACAATAAATATTATAAAAAAAGAAAAGAAAGTGGAGGAAATGTTCTCAGCCAAGATGGCTTTAGCTGAGAGATCATCAGTGAGGCTTTGATGCCTAACTAGAGAAATGTACATAGCTCTAGAAAAGTTTGATTTTAAAGATTTGAATAAATTTTCACCACTATATATATGTATATGTGTGTGTGTGTGTATATATATATATATAATACTAGCAATTATTTCCTGTGATTGTGAGGCTGATGACTTGGGGACAAGACTCCCTAAGGAGGCATGTCATAATTTCCATACAGTATATATACTTTAAAAAACCTATCAGATATTATATTATCATTTTAAAGTTGGAAACAAAAAAAGTTATTCATAAGAAAAACAATAGAAAATAGAGCTCTACAAAATCTTCTTGTTTTGTGTGTTACACAGAAGATAAACGGTCTACTGTCCATAAATATTTTCCATGAGGTCATGATACCTAGAGGACACATCTGTGTCAGGGGATATAATTCAGTATCACTGTTTTTAATTTTTTAAATTATTTTATTTTATTTATTGTGCTTTAAGTGAAAGTTTACAAATCAAGTCAGTCTCTCATACAAAAACATACACACCTTGCTATGTACACCTAGCTGCTCTCCCTCTGATGAGATAGCACACTCCTTCTCACCATTCTGTATTTACCATGTCCATTCAGCCAGCTTCTGTCCCCCTCTGCCTTCTCATCACACCTCCAGAAAGGAGCTGCCCACATAGTCTCATGTGTCTATTTGAGCCAAGAAGCTCACTCCTCACCGGTATCATTTTATGTTTTATAGTCCAGACCAATCCCTGTTTGAAGAGTTGGCTTTGGGAATGGTTCCAGTCTGGGCTAACAGAGGGTCCAGGGACCATGACTTCAGGTCCTTCAGTCTCAGTTAGAACATTAATTCTGGTCTGTTTGTGAGAATTTGAGGTCTGCATACCACTTGTTCTCCTGCTCCATGAGGGATTCTCTGTTGTGTTCCCTGTCAGGGCAGTCATCGGGGTAGCTGGGCACCGTCTAGTTCTTCTGGCCTCAGGCTGATACAGTCTCTGGTTTATGTGACCGTTTCTGTCTCTTGGGCTCGTATTTACCTTGTGTCTGGTGTTCCTCATTCTGCTTTGCTCCATATGGGTTGAGACCAATTGATGCATCTTAGATGGCCACTTGCTAGGGTTTAAGACCCCAGATGCCACTCACCAAACCAGTATCACTGTTTTTTTGATGTTTATCAAAAGGTATATGAGTTATGAAAAGTTTGAAAATGTTGTTTTATAAGAATAGCTTTAGAATATAATTATGCCAGTTAAGAACTTTACTTAAATCTGATTAAAATTAATACAATGAGAGTAAAACATCGGGTATTTATATTTATTTAGTACTTCTCTCATGGTCATAATTTTGTGTAAAACTTTATTTCCCAAGCAGAATCTGATTGCCTCCTATCTGCTTCTATTATTCTTTTGTCTATAATCATTAAAGTACCTGGTTAAAAGGAAAGCTTAAAATGGTTTGGTTTGACATTTTCTCTAAGGTACGTGTTTTTGAAAGCTCACATTTTAACGAAGATGTAAAATGAGGATTATAATTTTGTATCTATAAGTCTTTGGTACTTAACCAAAAAAGCGAAATGTGTAAAAAAAAAAAAAAGTGCATTTCAGACACAAGAACATGACTTGTGGCCTGTCGTAAAGCGTAGTCACCGGCACTTCCTGATAGAGTGGGAGTCAGCAAGCAGCAGTGTTTTGTTCTGTTGTACATGGAGTCTCTATGAGTTGGAACTCACTTGACAGCATTTAACAACAACAACAACATTTTTATATTTAATATTTCTTGCTGTTGGTGACTAAAAAATGTGGTCATAATTAAGAATTCTTGCTAAGAAATTACAAGTATCTGTTTAATTTACAAAACCTGATAAATTACTTTACGGAAGCAAACACAATGTTTCATTAATAAATGTGAAGATATTTTATTTAGAAGTATAATCTAATGAAAATAATTGAAATTCTGCTTTTATATAAAATATACAGTTGTGAGTTTCAAATAATTTACATGAATGTGGTACATAATAAAAAAAACAGATTTTTTCTTTACTTTACCATCAAACATAAATACATACTGAAAAATTCACAAAGCAAACATGTACAGTTTAATGAATAATGCAAAAATCAATGTACTCTCCATCCAGGTCATAAAATAAAATGTTCCCAGAATATTTTATTCATTATTTTTATTTTCCTAGAGAGTTTTTAGATTAAAAAAAACATAGACCAATAATACCAGATAAGTAAGTTGTTAAATAGCTTATGTAGTCAAATTTACCCTAGTAAGTGGGCTGGGTGCACTCACTATGTAGCTCAAATTTTGGGGAATGTCTTCATAGTTGGAGAAATATTTGTATCAACAGACTTACTCGGTGTTAAAAAAAAAAAAAGTGAGTGCATATTATAGTTTCATGAGTTCTTGCAAGATTCCTCCCATTAAATATTTGGTAGATTTACTTTAACATTACACGAAATCATTTAAATAATGTACACAGAACATTTTGGGGAGAAAATACTTAGATGAGATGAGTTGTATAGATATTCATGAATTCTTTCCCTCTGAATTTCCTTATGTGCCTTGTGTTTTTCTCCCTTTGATTCCCGTACCTGAACCATTATATTTGGTCATCCAGAATCTTTTTTGTCTGTACAAGACTCTGCTTTTATCATCATTTTCTCACTGTTCAGCATCTGTTTCATGCTGGATTTTTTAGAAACTTTTGAAGAAATAGAAATATACACAACATAAAATAAGCAAATTTCCAGGATCGAGGGGTTTCTCCAGCCCCTGATGGGCTCACAGAGATTTGCAAGCACTTAGATTGGTTTCTTCCCAGATTCTCACCATGTGCTCTATTTTTTCCTCTGTTTCTCAGTATACAAGCTGTTCTCACCTTATTTGCCTAGAATATCCATTGGTCTTCCCAGTTTGTCTAATTACTC
Organism: Elephas maximus indicus; assembly: GCF_024166365.1. NCBI lineage: Eukaryota > Metazoa > Chordata > Mammalia > Proboscidea > Elephantidae > Elephas > Elephas maximus. Next base: position 25,438,418 of record NC_064835.1, on the reverse strand, counting down.
CTCTTTTCTCAACTAAAATGCTCTTTTTTCTAAATTGTCCTCATCCACTGCCTTCTCATTTCTAATGCTCTAATTGATGGAATTCTCTAGTTAATAAGTAATTTTGAAGGACAGTTGCCCTGGCTCTTCTTGGGTCTTAGTGAGTAAGGCAGGCGTTTTTGACTTTGGTAAGTAAGCCCATCAAATTTGAAGCATTTGTGGATGATACTGTACAATTGTTTACACTTCCTTGACAGAAATTGATAGCCCTTAGACCTGTCAGTGACCATCTTCTAAGAGGAAACCCTGTTTAGAATGGAACGTACATGAGGAAGCAAGGTGATGAAAAGGATAAAGAGAAATCAGACCTCGATCGCATCATCTTAACTGCTGGGTCAGGTTTCACCTGAATCCAGGGAAACATTTGAACTTTTCATTTAAATGAAACAACAATTTAATTTCCTCATTGAAGCTATTTTTTTCCCCAAAATTCAAATTTTATTCACAGTAACCTGACTGGCTCTATAAATGTGGCTATGAAATGCACATCATTATGAATTTAATTACTTATATAGCATTATTCACCCCCAAAAATAATAAGGCTTACACTTATGAAATATCTTGACTGAAAAAATGATAAAGCAAAAATTATTATTTGCAACCATTAAAAATTTCAAACAAGCAAATTTAAATTTTTATTAACAAAACTATGGTTTTTAACTTTAAATTGGCACTTTTTTGGTGCTCTAAATGCAGGGTTACTGTCTATACATCTTTCAAATTTACAGTTTTAACAAAACTAAGTAAAATAAAACTTCCCTGATTCAGATTTTATCACAGAATTTGGAAAATGTTGGCATTGAATGTGGAGAAAATCAATTCCATTTCTCTATTAACAATTATTCTTTGTGTCACTACGCAGTTATTGTTAGGTGCTATTGAGCAAACCCCTGTGACACAGTAGAACTGACTCACAGGGTTTTCCAGGGTACAATCTTTATGGGAGCAGATCTCCAAGGCTCTCCCACAGAGTTGCTAGGCGGGTTTGAATAGGCAACTTTTTGGTTAGCAGCTGAGTACTTAAACTTTGTGCCATCAGGGCTCCTTATATGTCACTATAAAAAAAAAATATGTCACTATAGGGGCTAGTTATTATAATATTCAGCTTTTGTATGTTGATAAAATGCTAATTTATTCTTAATTATTGAAAAATACTTTCACTGAGCATAGACATCTAAATTGAGAAATTTTTTGTTTGGCTTATACTGTTTCAATAAAAAATTGATTATCATTCTTATCATTGTTTTGAATGTACTGGTGTAATGTATTTATATTTTTCAGATTTAAAATTTTACTTTTTGAGAGGCAATTAACATATAGTAAAATGTATAAATATTGAGTGAGCAGCTTGATAGCTTTTTAAGTGCACATTTCCTATGAAGAACATGTCATAGGTTACCTCCATTATTCAATAAAGTTTGCTCTCAAAACCTAAAACTTAAACAAATATTGATATCATATTTATTACCTTGTATCTTTGATGAAATGTCTGTTCACATCTCTTGCACATTTCTTTAATACATTGTTGTTTTCCTATTGTTGAGTTTTAAGTGTTCTTTATATATTTTAGGGGCCCTCGTGGCACAGTGGTTAACAGTTGCAGGATGCTACAGCTGTTAACCAAAAGTTTGGCAGTTCAAATCCACCAGCCATTCCTTGGAAACTCTAGGGAGCAGTTCTACTCTGTCATATAGGGCTGCTGTTAGTTGGAATTGGCTTGATGGCAAGTGGCTTAGCTTTGGTTTGGTTTATATATATATATATTTTTGAATCTACTTGAATTAAGAAGCACGCTCTTCATAAGAATCATTTTATGTCTTATAGTCCAGTCCACTCTTTCTCTGAAGAGTTGACTTTAGGAATGGTTTTAGTTTTGGGTTAGCAGACAGTCCGGAGTCCATGTCTCCTGGGGTTCCTCCAGTCTCAGTCAGAACGTTAAGTCTGGTCTTTTCACTAGAATTTGAGTTCTGCACCCCACGTTTCTCCTGCTCCATCAGGGACTCTCTGTTGTGTTACCTGTCAGGGCAGTCAATGGTGGTAGCTGGGCACCATCTAGTTCTTCTGGTCTCAGGCTTATGGAGTCTCTGGTTTATGGGGACTTTTGTGTCTCTTTGGCTAATATTTTCCTTGTGTCTTTGGTATTCTTCATTCTCCTTTGCTCCAGGTGAATTGGGACCAATTGATACATCTTAGATGGCCACTCAGCTTTTAAGACCCCAGACTCCACTGACCCAAGTGGGATGCAGAACATTTTCTTAATATACTTTGTTATGCCAATTGATCTAGATATCTCTCAAAGCCATGGTCCCAAGATCCCCGCCCCTGCTACTCTGTCTCTGAAAGTGTTTGGTTGTGTTCAGGGAACTTCTTAACTTTCGGTTTAGTCCAATTGTGCAGAATTCCGCTGTATTGTATGTTGTCCTCCCCTTCACCTAATTCTTGTCTACTATCTAGTTAGTGAATTCCCCTCTTCCTCCCTCTCCACCTTCACATAATCATCAAAGAATGTTTTCTTCTGTGTTTCAACCTTTTCTGAGTTATTATAATAGTGGTTTCATACAATATTTGTCCTTTCACAACTGGCTAATTTCACTTAGCATAATGTCTTCCACGTTCATCAATGTTATGTTTCTCAGATTCATCTTTGTTCTTTAATGTATATTGTGTGAATATACCATAATTTGTTTATCCATTTGTCCATTGATGGGCACCTAGATTGTTTCCATCTTTTTGCTATTGTGAACAGTGCTGCAGTGAACATGGGTGTGCATGTATCTATTTGTGTGAGGCTCTTATTTCTCTAGGATATATTCCAAGGAGTGGGATTGTTGGATCATATGGTACTTTTATTCTAGTTTAAAGAAGTGCCAAATCTATTTCCAACGTGGCTGTACCATTGTACATTCCCACCAGCAGTGTATAAGTGTTCCAGTCTCTTCACAACCTCTCCAACATTTATTATTTTGTGGTTTTTGGATTAATGCTAGCCTTGTTGGGTTGATTTGGATTTCTCTAATGGCTAATGATCATGAGGGTTTCCTCATGTATCTGGTAGCTGCCTGAATGTCTTCTTTGATGAAGTGCCTGTTCATATCCTTTGTTCATTTTTTTAATTGGGTTATTTGTGTTTTGTTGTTGAAGTTCTGTAGTATCTTATAGATTTTCGAGATAGACCCTGATCGGATATGTCACAGTCAAAATTTTTTTTCCCAGTCTGTAGGTTGTCTTTTTCCTCTTTTGGTGAAATCTTTTGATGAGCATAAGTGAATTTTATCTTTAGACTGCTTCGGGTAGAATAGATATTTTCACCACGTTGAGTCTTCCTTTCCATGAGCAAGGTATGTTTTTCCATTTACGTAGGTCTTTTTTTGGTTTTTTGCACTAGTGTCTGTCTTGTAGTTTTTTTGTATAGGTCTTTTATATCTCTGGTTAGATTTATTCCTAAGTATTTTATCCTTTTGGGGGCTATCGTAAATGGTATTGATTTGGAGATTTTCTCTTCAAAGTTCTCTTTGTTGATGTAAAGGAATGAAATGATTTTTTTATGTTTATCTTGTAGTATACTTTGCTGAAATCTTCTATTTATTCCAGTAGTTTTCTCGTGGATTCTTCAGGGATTTCTGTATAAGATCATATTACCTATGAATAGAGATACTTTTACTTCTTCCTTATGAACTTGGATGCCTTTTATTTCCTTTTCTAGTCTAATTGCTCTGGCTAGGACTTTCAGCACAACTTTGAATAAGAGTGGTGATAAAGAGCATTCTTGTCTGGTTCCTGTTCTCAAGGGGAATGCTTTCAGAGTCTCTCCATTTAGGATGATGCTGGCTATTGGCTTTGTATTAATGTCCTTTATTATGTTGAGAAATTTTCCTTCTATTCCTCTTTTGCTGAGAGTTTTTATCATGAATGCGTGTTGAGCTTCATCAGATGCCTTTTCCGTATTGTTTGATAAGATCATGTAGTCCTCATCTTCTGTTTTATTTATGTGATGGATTATACTGATTGTTTTTCTATTGTTGAACCATCCCTGCATAACTGCTATGAATCCCACTTGGTCAAGGTGAATTATTTTTTTGATAGGCTTTTGAAATCTGTTGGCTTGAATTTTGTTGAGGATTTTTGTGTCTATGTTCATAAGAGATATTGGTCCGTAATTTTCTTTTTTTGTGGTGTCTTTTTTTTTTTTTTTTTTACCTGGTTTTGGTATCAGGGTTATGCTGGCTTCATAGAATGAGTTTGGGAGTATTCCATCCTTTTCTATGCTCTGAAATACCTTTAGTAGTAGTGGTGTTAGCTCTTCTCTGAGGGTTTGGTAGAATTCTCTAGTGAAGCTGTCAGGGCCAGGGCTTTTTTCTTTTTTGTCATTGGAAGTTTTTTTAGTTACCTTTTCGATCTCTACTTTTCTTATAGGTTTGTTTGATTGTTCTACCTCTGTTTGTGTTAGGTAGTGTGTTAGTAAAAATTTGTCCATTTCCTCTTGGTTTTCAAATTTGTTGGAGTACAATTTTTCATCATATTCTTTTATGATTTTTAATTTCAGTTGATTCTGTCTTGATGTTGCCCATCTCATTTCTTATGCAAGTTATTTTCTTCCTGTCCTGTTTTTCTTTTGTCAGTTTGGCCAATGGCTTATTGATTTTGTTGATCTTTACAAAGAATCAGCTTTTCGTCTTGTTAATTCTTTCAATTGTTTTTCTGTTCTCTATTTCATTTAATTCTGCTCTAATTTTTATTGTTTGCTTTCTTCTGGTGACTGAGGGCTTCTTTTGCTGCTCTCTTTCTGTTTGTTCCAGTTGTAGGGTTAGTGTTTTGATTTTGGCCCTTGCTTCTTTTTCAATGGGTGCATTTATTACTATAAATTGACCTCTGAGCACTGCTTTTGCTGTGTTCCAAAGGTGCTGGTAGGATGTATTTTCATTTTCATTTGATTCTGTGAATTTCTTTATTCCATCCTTAATTTCTTCTATAACCCAGTAGTTTCTGAGCAATGTGTTGTTCAGTTTCCACGTGTTTGATTTTTTTTTTTTTTCCTTGCTTTTTGTGTTACTGATTTTTACTTTTATGGTGTTATGGTCAGAAAAGTTACTTTGTAATATTTTGATGCTTTGGATACTTTTAAGGCTTCCTTTATGGCCTAATATGTGGTCTATTCTGGAGAATGTTCCATGTGCACTGGAAAAGAGAGTATGCTTGGCTGCTGTTCGGTGGAGTGTTCTGTATATGTCTATGAGATCAATTTGTTTGATTGTGGCCTTTAGATCTTTGTCTTTATTGGGGTTCTTTCTGGATGATCTGTCCTGCACCAAAAGTAGTGTATTGATGTCTTTTACTATTACTGTGAAACTATTTCTCTTTTCGATGTTGTTAAAGTTTGTTTTATGTAAATTGGAGCCCTGTCATTGGGTAGGTAAATATTTGTTATGGCTACATTCTCCTGGTATATTGAACTTTAATCATTGTATTCCATCCTTCCTTATCCTTTGTGGTGGATTTTTCTTTAAAGTCTAGTTTGTCAGAGATTATTATTGCCACTCCTGCTCTTTTATGATTGTTGTTTGCTTCATTTTTTTTTTTCCCATCCTTTGAATTTTAGTTTGTGTCTTTAAATCTAAGGTTTGTCTCTTCCAGGCAGCATGTAGATGGATCGTGTCCTTTTATCCATTCTGCCACTCTTTGGCATTTTATTAGTGCATTTAAAGCATTTGCATTCAGCATAATTATAGACAGGTATGAGTTTAGTGCTGTCATTTTAATGCATTTTTTTGTGTGTTGTTGACAGTTTCTTTGTTTCACTTAATTTTCTGTGTTGAGTTGTTTGTCTTTAAGTATTTTCATCTTTTTCATTGTTGTTGATTTTGTATTTGCTGAGTCTTTATGTTTTTCTTGTTTTATTATTTACCCTTATTTTTCTAAGTTTAAACCAATTATTTTTTCTTTATGTCGCCTTGACTTCTCCATAGTAAAGATCTATAACTACCGTATTTAGTCCCACTTTTTGTTTTAATGTTGCCATCTTTTATGTATTGACGTCTCTTTTTCCCTGTTTTCAGTGTTTGAGATTTGATTTATTTTTGCGGTTTCTCTATCTGGGTTGATATCTGGTTGCTTTGTCCTGTGTTCAAGTCTTGGGTTGTTTTCTGATGTTATTGATTTTCTTCTGGAGGGCTCCATTTTGCATTTCTTGTAATTTTGGTTTGCTTTTTATAAATTCCCTAAACTTCTGTTTATCTGGAAATTCCCTAATTTCAGCATCGTATTTGAGAGACAGTTTTGCTGGATATGTAATTCTTGGATGGCAATTTTTTTCCTTCAAAGCTTTATATATGTCATCCCATTGCCTTCTTGCCTGTATGGTTTCTGCCGAGTAGTCGGAGCTTAGTTTTATTGACTCTCCTTTGTAGGTAACTTTTTGTTTATCCCTAGTAACTCTTAACATTTTTTCTTTATCTTTGGTTTTGGCAGGTTTGATTATAATTAAACTTGGTGACTTTCTTTAGATCTACCTTGTGTGGGGTTTGATGAGCTTCTTGAATGGATATCTTCTCATCTTTCATGATATCAGGGAAGTTTTCTGCCAACAAATCTTCAACTATTCTCTCTGTATTTCCTGTTAACCCCCTCTGTTCTGGTACTCCAAACACTCGTAAGTTATTCCTCTTGATAAAGTCCCACATAATTCTTAGGGCTGCTTCATTTTTTAAAATTCTTTTATCTGATTTTTCCTTAAATAAGTTGGTATCAAGTGCCTTATCTTCCATCTCACTAATTCTCATTTCTGTTGCCTCATTTCTTCTCCTATGACTTTCTATTGAGTTGTCTAATTTTGAAATTCTATTGTTAAACTTTTGGATTTCTGTTTACTGTCTCTTTATGTGTTAAATTTGTCATTATTGTCTTGTATAACCTTCTTAAGTTCTTCTATTGCTTTGTCTGTGTGTTCCTCGGCCTTTTCTGTGTTTTGCCTGATCTCTTGAAGAGCTCCATATTTTAATTTTTTGAATTTTTCCTCTGGTTATTCCAGGAAGACTTCTTCATCTGGAAGGTTTCCTTGTTTTGGTGTCTTGCTGAAGCCATTATGGTCTGTGTCGTGTGATTTGATGTTGATCGTTGTCTCTGAGTCATCAATACGTTATTATACTTATTCATTTTGTGTTTTCTTACTGTGTCCTAGCTTCTTGTTTTGTTTCATTTTGATATGCCCAAATAGGCTGGTCATGTAAGCTAGTTTGATTGTTGGCATCTTTGAAGTTCTCATGTCCTGTTGCCAGGTGGTTAGAGCTGTTACTAGGTATGTGAGCCCAGGATTCCACTTACTTTTCTTGTGTGGATTCAGCTCATGTGTTCAGTTCATTGGTCACCGAGTGTGTGATACAGGCTCTCACCTACAGTCCTAGATGGTCAGGGGTGATTGGAGCAGGCACAGGTATCTGGCTGCAGTAGGCAGTCATGTGCTTAGGAAGGCAGGGGGTTGACAACTGCCCTTGAGTTTTGGGTGGAAAGCTGTCCTTGTTCCCTAGAGCATGCAGGTTGGTGGGTTGTACTCTGAGCACCCAGTGCTGTTGGCTGTAAGGACTAGGAAGCACCACTTATTCTTGGATCCCTCTCATGGGTGGCTAGGAGAAGTGGGTGGAGCCACCAGTCCTCAGGCCCCTGATTAATGGGCAGAGTGGTGTCAAATGTCATATATAGTCTATTCACTTGTTTTTTTCTGGTCTTTGTTGTAAGAGGGACCACAGGAAGCATATGGCTACTCAGCCATCTTAGCCCTGCCTCCTAATTGTTTCTTTTTGTGTGTTCATAAATTTAAAAGTCTGGAAAGGTTTGAGGAAAAGAAAGAGATGCATTCAAACAAGGCCAACATGTCTTTGGACAGGTAATGGAAATTGAATGCAGTGGTCACATAAGTCATGGATTGACAGGTTCCCTTTCTGCTTATCCTTTATTCAGGGTTTAAGAGAAACACAGGCTAGCCAGGTTTTAATATATCATAACATTCACTTGAACCTTTATTTTCTATTTATTTCAGTTAGATTCTCTTTGAGATGGAGAGCCAGGGCTGCCCCTGAAGAGAACCTAAAATCTCTTTTTTTTGTCCTCCCCACTCCCCTCTATTCTGCCTCAAACCAACCAAACCTGTTGCTATCTAGTCACTTCTGACTCATAGCGACCCTGTAGGACACAGTAGAACTGTCCCATAGTATTTCTAAATCTCTAAAAAAAAAAATTTTTTTTTTTTTTTAATGGAAGTTGACTGCCACATCTTTCTCCTGTAGAATGTCTGCTGGTTTTGAACCACTCACCTTTATGTTAGCTTCAGAGCACTTAACCAGTGTGCCACCAGGGATCCCTCATTCTGCCCCAACTATGTTTAACATTTTTTTTCTTTAAATAAAATGTATATATATATTTAATTCTGGCAAAAATATACATAACATAAAATTTACCTTTTTTGTTTGTTTTTTTTTGCTGTTGTTGTTGAGTTGTAGTTCTTTATACAATTTGAATGTTAATTCCTTATCAGTATATGATTTGCAAATATTTTCTCCCAGTCCAGTCTTTTTATTCTTTTGATGCTTGTCTTTCATGTACATAAGCTTTTTTAACAATAAAGTTCCATTTATGTATTTTTCCTATTATTGCCTGTGGTTTTGGTGTCATATCTAAGAACCTATTGCCACATCGAAGGTTGTGAAGCTTTTTACTCAGGTTTCCTGTTTCCTTTTAATACCGTGTCTTTGTTATCTAGAGGTGCTATAATAGAAATACCACAAGTGGAGACCTTTAACAAACAAGTTTATTTCCTTGCAATAAAATAAGCTAAAAGCCCACATTCAGGGCATCAACTTCAGGGGAAGGCTTCCTCTGTCTGCCTTCTCATCAATCTTCCCCTGGACTAGGGGCTTCTCCACACAGAGACCCCAGGTCCAAAGGACATGCTCTGCTCCTAGCACTGGTTTCCTGGTGGTATGAGGTCTCCCTCCTCTGCTCACTTCCCTTTCCTTTTTATCTCCTGAGAGATAAAAGGCGGTACAGACCATACCCCAGGGAAACTCCCTTTACATTGGATCAGGCATGTGACCTGGGTAAGGGTGTTACAATATGACCCTAATCCTCTTCGACACAATATTACAATCACAAAGTGGAGAACAACCACACAATACTGGGAATCATGGCCTAACCAAGTTGACACATATCTTTAAGGGACACAGTTCAACCCATGACATTCCAGCCTCAGCCCCCACCAAATTACATCCTTGCAACATGCAAAACTGATTCACCCTATCATATCATTGCAAAAGTCTTAATTCCGTGTCCAAAACCCCAAAATCCCTCTTCATCTATGAAATCTAGAAAATAAGTTATCTGCTTCCAAAGGCACAATGAAAGAGCAGACACAAGCTAGACATTTCCATTATGAATGTGAGAAACTAGAGGAAAAGAAGGGATGAAAGGCACCAAGCAAGTCTGCAGAACATTATTTACATTAGCCCTCAAGGCTTTGAAAATAATCTTCTGTTGTTTGAGACAATTTACACAATGGCACTGCCCTCTAGACTCTAAGTATTGGCCACACTCTGCAGATTCTGAGTGGGAGCCCCTTCATCCTGGGCTCCACCCTCCAGGCCAACTGGGACAGCAACTTTGCTCACTCAGCTTTAGGCACAACCATTTTTCTAGTCCATCTGAGTGGCAACTCCACCCTTAGAAACACCAGAGGTCATGGCTCCACCCTTTGAAGCCCTACAGGTCCTGGCCATACCTTTTGATACTGAGGCACCTTGGCTTCTTGTGTTCCTTGCCTCTTCAGCTTCTGCTTCCTGGTTTCTTGGCTTCTTAGCTCCTTGGTCCTCACGTCCACCTCTTGCCCTACTGGGGCTAATGTTCCAAAGTTCTGTAGCTCCACCAAGAAGAGCCTGGAGGCACCCCACTCTACCAGGAAGCCTCCTTTGCACAGGCATTCAGCTCTCTTGCTCCATAGCTCAGCTCCAGAGTGGTCTAGTGCTGGTCTTCTGGTTCTGTTGCTGCTGGTTCCCTGCTACTGCTGCTTCTCTGCTGTTGCTGGTTCTCTGGTGCTGCTAGTCCTCTGCCACTGCCACTGCCACTCCTCTCTCCATCACAATTTCAAAACAGCTTGCACGTTTTAGGTATCTGTTAGAAAAGCACCCCACTCTCTCAGTACCAAATTATGTCTTAGTCATTTAGTTCTGTTATAACAGAAATACCACAAGCTGATGGCTTTAACAAAGACAGGTTTATTTCCTCACCGTAAAGTAGGGTAAAAGTCCAAACTCAGGGCATGAGCTACAGGGGAAGGTTTTTCTCTCTCTGTTTGCCTTCTCATCAATCTTGCCCTAGACAAAGAGCTTCTCCACACAGGGACCCTGGGTGCAAAGGAAGTACTCTACTCCCAGCACTGCTTTCTTGGTGGTATAAAGTACCCCTTCTCTGTTCACTTCCCTTTCCTTTTTATCTTTTCAGAGATAAAAGGTGGTGCAGGCTACAGGTCAGGGAAACTCCCTTTACATTGGATCAGGGATGTGACCTAGGTAAGGGTGTTAGAATCCCACCCTAATCCTCTTCATCATAAAATTATAATCACAAAATGGAGAACAACCACACAATACTGGGAATCATGGCCTAACCAAGTTGACACATATTTTTTGGGGACACAATTCAATCCATGACACACGATAAGCAATTGTGGAGTTTCCTCAATTAATACAATTAATAATTTTCTCCTAACTTCAGACCTTTATTCAACATGCTGCATTAATAAATTTCTTACCCAATTTTTTTTTATTTAGCAATTAATTAAATTAAGTTTGTACAATACTTAATATACCAATACTTAAATCAGAGTATTTCTTTCTTGGCTTTTCATCAAACATAACTAGATTTGGTTTCACTTTCAATCTTTACCAAGGCTGAATCATAGTTTTGGAGTCTTATATGGTTATTACACAGATTCATATTCCCAGAGATAATGGAGAACTTTTGGAAGTTCCTGAGGTAGGGGGGGACAGAGTTGTGCTTTTAGAGATTATTTTGGCTGCAGTGCAGGTATCTAGGGGCCCTGGAGGTGTAGTGGTTAAGAGCTCAGGCTGCTAATCAAAAGGTTGACAGATTGAATCCACCAGCCGCTCCTTGGAAATCCTATGGGACAGTTCTACTCTGTCTACAGGTTTTACTATGAGTTAGAATTGACTCGACCACAAAGCGATTTTTATGGGGCATGTGGCTAAATTAGAGACATATGTGGGAATATGCTAGAATAACAATTAGGGATCATGCAATTCAGTAGTAGAGTTCAGTTTAAACTGAAGAAAGTGCCTGAACATGGGGAGTGACTGTGGGAAAGAGATGGAGTTCATTGTGATGGTAGACTCTCCTACTTGGCAGAAGAGAAATGTGGAAAATATTTTGAAGGTTTTATCCAGAAAACAATTTAATTTCCACTAATATTTATTGAGTGCCTATTATATAATATGCACCATTCTTAGCCTCCAAAGCAAAGTAGTAAACAAGACAGAAGTGATCTTTGTCCCAACAGAGATTACAGTTTAGAGAGGAACATGGAAAAAAAAAAAAAAGGAAAAATATGTCTGATGAGTGTTATGATGGAGGCTCTCCCAGGAGCTATGAGAACATAGAGAATGGCAGCAGATATTTATTGACTGTTTAACATAAGGCAGGCACTGTTCTGAGCATTTTGCTTATGCTAGCTCATTTAATTGTCACAACAACCCAATGAGAGAGATTCTATCATTACCAGCCCTATTTTATCAATGATGAACCTGAAGCACAGAGAGTTTAAATCACCTGCCCAAGGTGTGATAATTAGTAGATATGGAGATGGAATTCATACTTATGCCCTCTCACTCTGTAGCCCACACTCTTAAGTATTATGATGAGAAGAGATTGATGAACTCAGTTACTGAAATGTTTAAGGACCCAGGAGGACATCCAGGTAGAAATTTATAGTAAATATTTAAACACTTTACAAGGAAGGCAATAAACTAAGAACTGATTTAGAGACACTCCAGGAGACAACAACTCAAGGCAAGTACTGCAATCCTGTACATTTAATATTATGACATAAAGAAGCTTTAAGGAAGAAATCTTTTGGCAAAATCTCCCTTAAGGATTTGGGAAGAAGAGGAAAGAAAATAATACAATAGATTTCCCTTCAGAGATGAAGATGATAAGGATATGGGAGTTTTTTTTATGGCTCTGCATTGGGGGATGTGTAATCCCTTGAGTGAGTTGAAAACTTGAGTAAACACCGATCCCTCGGGAACTAAAGACAGATCATGGTCCAGGGTGTAAGCGCAATCCCCTTATTTCTCTTTTATTTGCAGGATCTGTTCCCTGGGGAAGAGCCTGAGCCAGCTCTAACCTGTTTATAATCAAGTGCATTACATCAGTAACTCACACTAAATCGTCTGCGCTTCGTCAAGTGGAAATGGTGATAATAATACTTTTTTCCCCTGTTCCTTGAGAACACTCAATATTAAAATCAGAAAATATCATCTGTAGCTCAAAAAGATTTTCAGGGCATTTCAGAAATTAATCCAGGACAACATCCTGTTAAAATCAAAGGAAACAAAGCCTCAGAGCTTGAAATTTCTCTTCTGGGACCACAGGAGTAAGAAAAAAATCGAAAAAGAAGCATATACATATTTTGGTATAAAAAGGGGAGTTCTTCAGTTCCTTCCATATTAATGTCCCACTTATTTTGAAAGAAAATGCTGGGATCTACCATATGCCCTTTCTTTCCCATTTTGTGCAGTCCAACAGTAATTGGAAGATTCTGACTCAGCTGGGAGCACATTATGTTCAGACATTAGGGCTGCTGTGGATTCTGTCTCTCAGTAAATTTCCTCTCCCAGGAAGGAACTCTCATTTTTCTGGATTTATGACTTTTACTCTGTGACAAGGAGCTGTTACAGGACCTCTCCTAGACTCTGGTTCCTTAGTTTTGAATTAGAAACAATGTTCATGGTTCCCATTCTGCCAACATCTAATTTGCATCTGAAGGCAGGACCATGATCCTAGGGCTTCTGCTTCTAATTTATTTGTGGGGGGGGGGGGTGCTCAAGTGAGTGAAGAAATAATCGTTTGAGAAAGAGGCAATTCTGTCCTGATCATCTTTCTTCTTTATTCCTTGGTAATTCCAGCTGTCATGTTACATAAGGCAACACTGACATTCGGTGTGTAGACAAATTTGGAGGTAGTCTTTGCCATTTTTAGCTTACAAAGACTCTAATAATGGGAGATTAGTGTCACTCCATATCTTGATAGTAGTAAAGGCCAATTATATGGGCCCAGGTTGGGTTAGTCTCAGACATTCTCGGCATATACCCTACTCTTGTAGGAGGAGATATTGTAGGAAATTCTGGCTTGCCATCTAATGTACCCCCTTCCTCTTGTCTCCACAGGCAGTTCTATAGCAAAATGGCTACTGGAAATGGTTCTTTCGTGACCAAATTAATTCTGATAGGATTAACAGATGAACCAGATCTCCAACTCCCTTTGTTCTTCCTGTTTCTAGTAATGTATATGGTCGCTGTGTTGGTAAACTTGGGATTGATAACTCTGTTTGGGCTGATTTCTTACCTTCACACCCCCATGTACTTTTTCCTCTTTAGCTTGTCCTTCATAGACCTCTGTTATTCTTCTGTTTATACCGAAAATGCTAATGAACTTCATATCAAAGAAGAATATTATCTCCTACAAGGGGTGCATGACCCAGCTCTACTTTTTCCTTTTTTTTTTTTTTGTCATTTCTGAATGCGATGTATTGACATTAATGGCCTATGATCACTATGTGGCCATCTGTAATCCACTTTTGTATAACATTGCCATGTCCCCTGAAGTGTGCTTCAACCTTATTTTTGATTCATACTTGATGGCCTTTTCTGATGCTGTGGCTCACACTGGATGCATGCTGAGACTGACTTTCTGTGATGCCAACACAATTAACCTTTACTTTTGTGACCTTCGCCCTCTGCTGCGGCTCTCCTGTACCAGCACCTATGTCAATGAGCTGGTGGTTTTTATTGTGGCAGGCATCAACATTATTTTCCCAGTCTTACCATCTTTATCTCTTATGGTTTCATTCTCTCTAGCATCCTCAGCATCAATTTTACTGAGGACAGGTCCAAAGCCTTCAGTACCTGCAGTTCCCACATAATTGCTCTTTCTCTGTTCTTTGGCTCAGGTGCATTCATGTATCTCAAACCATCTTCTGCAGGGTCTGTGGGTGAGGGAAAAATCTCTTCTGTGTTTTACACCAATGTGGTTCCCGTGATGAACCCCTTAATCTACAGCTTTAGAAACAAAGATGTTAAACTTGCCCTGAGGAAAATCCTGGGTAGGAAAATGTTTTGATTAGAAACAGTATCTCTCTGTGCAGGTTGTCAGAGGACAGGGAGGCTCTGCATATTTAATTTCAGTATTTTTGGTGGCATTGTTCTTATTTCTTTCTTACCTTGGTCTTACCTTGGTGAGTGGTATTTGTCTATTTTTCAGTAATTTATTTCTACATTTTTGAGGTGTATGCTTTTTTTTACCCAACATTTGCATAATTTATTCTAATTCTCACTTTTTAAGGAAGGAATTTATTATCACTGTATTTTTCACTGTAAATTTGGATTTTTTTTTTCTCTTGGAAAAATATTAGTGGTTCTGTGAATTATTCAATAATGCAATTTTAGTGTGACATTACACCATTGCAGTGGAGGCCTCTTATTAGGTACTTGTAATGTTCCATTGGATGTATTAATGGGTTAATCTTTCTACTCCTGTCTTTCTATCCTCAACTGGGTGGGAGCATGTGTCCTTCACAAGTCACTATTTTACAGAGATAAGATGTTCCACGAACACTAGCAGGTATAACTCGCTTCATAGGTGTAAACACTATGCACTAACCTTCTTTTGACAGAGAATTTTCTTATTTAACTTCCTACACCCAAACTGACACATAACTGATCATATATCTATAATTATCAAATGGATGGGAGGCTTAAACTCAGAGGCATTAATGATTTACTTGAAGCCACAAAGCTTCTTAGTGAAAAAGCCAAGAGTAAGGTATTAGCTTACTGACTTAAAGTCTGCACTGATTTAAAGTCTGCTTTCTACTATACTTTGTTTTCATTCAGTTTATTTTTTAGAAAACATGAAATTTAGGAAAATATTTTTATTTTGAAATTTGACTGTGTTTTGTTCCAGGAGGATACATCACTTTCTTTCAGGGATTTTTTTGTTTGTTTAGGGAAACATTTTGGTCATTCTTTCTGATGGGAGGAGGATGCCTATTTGGCAAATACAGTTGGGAGATGAATGACCCAAATAAACACTGATTTTTTTCCTGAAAAATAAAATGAAGTGAATTTGAAATATTTGCAGGTGTTTTTATTTCAAAGAATAGAGGACATGGGAGAGAAAGAAATCCAGAAACATGTCATTAGACCAGGACCAAAGAGTCACACAGCCAATAAATAAGAGATTCCATGTGTAGGGAATGGTCAGTGGGGTTTCAGACACTGAATTTCAATCTTTCTTTTACCCAGATTCTTTAAGTACTGCAGTGAAATCTACACTGTACAAAAAGCTTTGATAGAGCTTATAATGCACAATGGTCATACACTCTTAACAGTGTTTTAGGGAATGAAGGATGAAAAGGTATAGCCAAATTAGTGAGGAATCAGGTAGTGAGAGCACTGCAACTTTGGGAGATAAAATAGTGCATGGTAATTGAAACTGAACTTAGGAAGCAGAAATTTCAAAAGCAAAATGATGAGAAAATGAAAGTCCCTACCCTCTCCCTTCTGGAAGGTCCAGGAATTATTATGAAGATCACAGAATTTCTCCGGGTAGGATGAGTGCTTAGGTTGTATGTTATGAAAGAAATTATAAATCCAGGGAGCAGGAAGACTTGAGAATAACTAAACTGCATGTGTTTTTGTGTCTCTGATGTGCTATGCCCCTGTGTATTTTAAGCTTTACACAACTCAGATTGCAGCTGATGTAGGAATTATCATTGAAAAAAACATTTTTCCTCAGATTATTTTTTTTCCAAAATTTTATTTATTTTGTTGTGGAGAATACATACAGCAAAACCTACACCAACTTCACAAAAAACATACATGAGCTAATTAGTGACAGTGATTACATTCTTTGAGTTGTGTGACCATTCTCACCCTCCTTTTCTGAGTTGTTCCTCTCTCATTAACAAAAACTCACTTCCCCCTTAAGGTTCCCATCTAAAGTTGCTGTTGTCAATTTGATCCCAGTTCTTAAAAAAGCATAATGCTTAAGGCAAGATTTTTGACTAGTTAAGCTAAGATATTGTTGGATTTTTAGGATGACTTCAGGCAATATTTTTGGTTTAAAGTTTAAAGATTATCTCAAGGCAATAGTTTCAGGGGTTTGTCCACTCTCCATGGCTCCAGAAATTCTAGAGCCAATGAGAACTTGAAATTCTGTTCTGCATTTTTCCCTTTTTGATCAGTCTTCTTTAGAATCTTTATTTAAAATATTTAATAATGGTATCCAGGCACCATCCAGTACTTCCGGTCTCATGCCAAAGAAGCCTGTTGTTCATGGAGGCAATTAGCTAGACATTCCATATCTTCCTCCTATTCATGACTCAGTTGCTTCTTCTGTTGCTCCAGGTGAATAGAGATCAATTGTTGTGACTTGGATGGCTGCTTGCAAGCTTTTAAGACCCCAGGCAGTATACAAGGAACTAGGTGTTAGAAAACAAGCACTAAACACTTTAGTAGGCCGCTTACCTGGATGTCACATGAAACCATGACACTAAACCTCCAACCCAAGGCCATGAATTGCTTGGTTGTACATAAGAAGCCTCAGCTGCTCCTCTTATCTTTTTGTCGTTATTATAAATATGTCTATACACAACTTTTGCCAATTCAGCTTTTTACAGGTGTACAACTTATTGACAGAAATTATAATAGTTCTCTATACAACCCAATGAAAGAAAATTTTCCATCACCTTTGGCCCTCTTTCCTCCCTCCCCTACCTCCCCTTCTAACCACAAGTAAACTTTGGTCTCTGTACATTTATGTTTTTTTTTTTTTTATCTTTTTACGTAAATGAGATCCTACAATATTTATCCTTTTGTGATTGACTTATTTCCCTCAGCATAATGTCTTCAAACTCCATCCATACTGTAGCACGTATGAAGACTTCATTTCTCCTACTGGCTGAGTAGCATTTCACTGTATGTATATGCCACATTTTATTTATCCATTCATTTGATAATGGGTATTTAAGATGTTTCCACATTTTGGCTATTGTGGACAGAGCTGCAGTGAGCATTTGTGTACAAGTCTGTTTTTGAATTTCTGCTTTCACATCTTTTTGGAATTTACGTAGGAGTAAAATTGCTGGGTCTTATGGTAGTTCTATTTTCAGTTTTTTGAGAAACTGCCACACTATTTCCCACAATGGCTGTACCATTTTGCATTGCCACCAGCAATAGTTGAGTGTTCAAACTTTACCACATCCTTGTCAACATTTGTTTTTTGTTTTTAAATTTACTATGGCCATCATAGTGGGAATGAAATCATATCTCATTATGGCTTTGATTGGCCTCTCTCTGATGGCTAATGAAGCTGCCATCTTTTCATGTGTTTGGTGAATATATGGATGTTCTCTTTGGTGAAATGGCTATTCAACTCCTTTGCCCATTTTATGAATGGGTTATTTGTCCTTTTATTGTTAAGTTCTTGAAATTTTATATGTATATTGCTTTTTAAATTCTTGTTGGAGATATTGTTTCCAAAGATATTCTCCCAATCAATATCTTGTCTTTTCAATTTTTTGTTAAAGTCATTTTATGACCAAAAGTTTTTAATTTTTATGAGGTCTCATTTATTTATTTTGTTGTTTGCTGTTTGTGCTTTTGTTTTTATACTTCATAATCCACTTTTGAAAGCTAGGACTAACAGCATTGTCCTTGCCTGTTCTTCTAAGAATTTTATTGTTTTAGTTTACATATTAGGTCCTAAACCTTTTTGAATTTGTTTTCATGTATAGTGTGGAACATAGATCCTGCTTTCTTTTTATTTTCCTGCACAAAAACCAGTTGATCAGAGACATGTGGGTTTATTCCTGGACTTAATTCTATTCCGTTGGTCTATGTGTCTATTGTTATGCTAGTACCAGAGTGTTTTAATTTCTGTAGCTGTATAGCATGTTTTAAACTCAGGAGTTATGAGCCATCCTACTTTGTTTTTCTCTTTCAAGTTTGTTTTAGCTATTCAGGCCCTCTTCCCATTCCACATAAATTTGAAGATTTCTTTTTCTATTTCTATAAAGAATGCTGTTGGTATTTTGATACAGATTGAATTGAATCTATAGATTGCTTTGAATAGTGTTGACATCTTAAAAATATTAAGTCTTCCAGTCCAAGAACATGGAACGTCTTTCTATTTATTTAAATCTTTTTTAATCTCTTTCGGCAACGTTTTCTAGTTTTCACTGTATAAGACCTTCAAATTCCTGGTTAGATTTATTCCTAGATATTTTATTCTCTTAGATGCCATTATAAATGAAATTGTTTCCCTAATTTTTCTTTCAGATTTCTCATTGCTGGTGTATAGAAACCCAACTCACTTTTGTTTGTTGACCTTGCACCCTTCAACTTTTCTAAGTTGAAAGTTGACTCTGCTTTGTTCCAGGAGAATACACAACTTTCTCTCAGGGTGGGTACGGCATTTTTGTTTCTTTAGGGAAACATTTTGATGGTTCTTTTTGTTGGGAAGAGGATGACAATTGGGCTAATATAGTTGGGAGATGAATGACCCAAACAGACACTGATTTTATTTTGAAAAATATAGTAAATTTGAAATATATGCAAGTGTTTTTATTTCATTAGACCAGGAACAAGAGACACAGAGCCAATAAATAAGAGATTCCCGTGTGGGGAATGGTCCATGAGGTGTCAGACACTGATTCACTCTTTCTTGTATACCATTTTGTTGAGTACTGCAATAACCTATGCTGTACAAAAGTTTTTGATAAAGCTTGCAATGTGCAATGATCATAGACTGTTAGTAGTATTTTGAGGAATGAAGGAGGAAAAGATGTAGCCAAATTTTTGAGGAATCAGGTATCAAGAGTACTGCAACTTTAGGAGATAAAATAGTGAGTGGTGAATGAAACTGTAGTTAGGAAGCAGAAATTTAGAAAGCAAAATATAAGAAAATGGAAGCCCCTACTCTCTCTCTTCTGGAAGCTCCTGGAAATATTTTGGAGATCACAGAATTTTTCTGGGTAAAATGAGGGCTTAGGTTATTTGAAATTAAAGAAATTTTAAATGCAGAGAGCATGATTACCTGGGAACAACTAAATTGCACCTGTTTTTGTGGATTTGACATATTATGCTCATGTAGATTTTAAACTGTACAAAACTCAAATTGCAGCTGATATAGGAAATATAATTTAAAATAAACACTTTCCTCAGTTTATTTTTTTCTAAATTTCAATTATTTTGTTGTTGAGAATATATACAGCAAAACCTACCCCAATTCAACAAAAAACCTACCAGTACAATTTAGTGACATTGACTCTATTCTTCTAGTTGTGCAACAATTCTCACCCTCCTTTTCTGAGTTGTTCCTCCCTCATTAACATATACACACTTCCCCTATAGTTCCTATCTAATCTTTCAAGTTGCTGTTGTCAATTTGATCCCATATAAATAGTTCTTAAAAGAGCATGATGCTCAAGGCAGAATCTTTTTACTAGTTAAGCTAAAATACTGTTTGGTTTTAAGATGACTTCAGGGGATATTTTTGGTTTAAGTTTTAAGGACTGTCCCAAGGCAATAGCGTCAGGGGCTCATCCACCTTCTATGCCTCCAGAAAGTCTAGAGTCCATGAGAATTGGAAATTCTATTCTGCATTTTTTGCCTTTTGATCAGTCTCCTATAGAATCTTTGTTTAAACTCTTCAGTAATGTAGTCAGGCACCATCCAGTACTTCTGGTCTAGTGGCAAAGAATGCAGGCCTTCATGGAAGCAATTAGCCAGGTATTCCATAAAAAAACCAAAAACACAAACCCATCGCCATAGAGTGGATTCCAACTCATAGCAACCCTATGGGACAGAGTAGAACTGCGCTATAGAGTTTCCAAGAAGCCCCTGGTGGATTTGAACTGCTGACCTTTTGGTTAGTAGCTGAACCCTTAACACTTATTCCTTATCTTCCTCTTATTCCTGACTCGCATTCTTCTTCCATTGCGCCCGGTGAATAGAGATCAATTGCTGTGACTTGTATGGCTGTATGCAAGCTTTTAAGACCCCAGACACTATGCAGTGAACTAGGAGTTAGAACAGAAGCACTAAACACGTTATTAGGCCACTTAATAATTAGACTCCCATGTATCTGTCAGTTTGTCGCACTTTGGGGCCTTGCATGTTGCTATAATGCTGGAAGCTATGCCACGTGTATTCAAATACCATCACGGCCACCCAAGGAGAATAGGTTTCAGCTGAGCTTCCAGACTAAGATAGACTAGGATGAAGGACCTGGCAGTCTACTTCTGAAAAAATTAGCCACTCAAAACCTTATGAAAGGAGGGCGGAGCCAAGATGGCGGACTAGGCAGACGCTACCTCGGATCCCTCTTACAACAAAGACACGGAAAAACAAGTGAATCGATCACATACATAACAATCTACGAACCCTGAACAACAAACACAGATTTAGAGACGGAGAACGAACTAATACGGGGAAGCAGCGATTGTTTCCAGAGCCTGGAGCCAGCGTACCAGTCAGGTACGGCACAAGCACAGAGACCTGCTCCACCCCCTTGAACTAACCCCGGGAGGGGGACCAGCTGGTTCCACGGGCGGCGTGGGACGCAGCCGGTAGGAGAAGTCCCCGGGAGGCAGTGACTGATCTTGGAGCAGAAAGAGCAGCATCCGAGCCGGGGAACCGTCCCGCAGGGATTAGGACTGCACGCAGGTACGCCATAAACACGGAGAGTTGCTCCACCCCCTGAACTAACCCCGGGAAGGGGACCAGCCGGGTCACGCGGGCGGCGTGGGACGCAGCCGGTAGGAGAAGTCCCCGGGAGGCAGCGACTGGTATTGGAGTGGGGAGAACAGCGTTCCAGCCAGGACACTCGGTCGCGGCACAAGCACAGGGAGCTACTCCACCCATCTGAACTAACCCCGGGAGGGGGCCCACCTAGTTCACGGGGGCGGCACGGCCACGCGGCTGGAGAGACGAGAAGTCCCCGGGAGGCAGCGACTGATTTTGGAGTTGAGAGTGCACCGTCCCAGTAGGGGAGCCTTGACGCTGGGCGTGGGGCTGGAAGCGGAGGATCTGACCGTGACTCCAGCGGGCCAGACCCCCCGGGGGCAATCTCCACACAGCCAGCACACATAGGCGACGCGCCCGCGGGAATCTCAGATATAACAGTCATTCCAAGCAAGACAAGCAACTCTGGCTATATTCTGAGGTGCTACTCTCCTATCTCTCTGTTCCCTCCCCCACCCTTCCCAGGCGGCTTCATTAACATCTGAATAGCCTGAGCCAAAGGGAGAACTCTGATAGGGATCTGACTGCAGTTTTTTTTTTAGCGGATTTTCTGGAAAAACTAGTTTCCCAGTGATGGCTCGGAGACAACAATCCATATCAAACCACTTAAAGAAGCAGACCGGGACAGCTTCTCCAACCCCCCAAACAAAAGAATCAAAATCTTTCCCAAATGAAGATACAATTTTGGAATGTTCAGATACAGAATATAAAAAACTAATTTACAGAATGCTTAATGATATCACAAATGAAATTAGGATATCTGCAGAAAAAGCCAAGGAACACACTGATAAAACTGTTGAAGAACTCAAAAAGATTATTCAAGAACATACTGGAAAAATTAATAATTTGCAAGAATCCATAGAGAGACAACATGTAGAAATCCAAAAGATTAACAATAAAATAACAGAATTAGACAACGTAATAGGAAGTCAGAGGAGCAGACTCGAGCAATTAGAATGCAGACTGGGACATCTGGAGGACCAGGGAATTAACACCAACATAGCTGAAAAAAACTCAGATAAAAGAACTAAAAAAAATGAAGAAACCCTAAGAATTATGTGGGACTCTATCAAGAAGGATAACCTGCGGGTGATTGGAGTCCGAGAACAGGGAGGAGGGACAGAAAACACAGAGAAAATAGTTGAAGAACTTCTGACAGAAAACTTCCCTGACATCATGAAAGACGAAAGGATATCTATCCAAGATGCTCATCGAACCCCATTTAAGATTGATCCAAAAAGAAAAACACCAAGACATATTATCATCAAACTCACCAAAACCAAAGATAAACAGAAAATTTTAAAAGCAGCCAGGGAGAAAAGAAAGGTTTCCTTCAAGGGAGAATCAATAAGAATATGTTCTGACTACTCAGCAGAAACCATGCAGGCAAGAAGGGAATGGGACGACATATACAGAACACTGAAGGAGAAAAACTGCCAGCCAAGGATCATATATCCAGCAAAACTCTCTCTGAAATATGAAGGCGAAATTAAGATATTTACAGACAAACACAAGTTTAGAGAATTTGCAAAAACCAAACCAAAGCTACAAGAAATACTAAAGGATATTGTTTGGTCAGAGAACCAATAATATCAGATATCAGCACAACACAAGGTCACAAAACAGAACGTCCTGATATCAACTCAAATAGGGAAATCACAAAAACAAACAAATTAAGATTAATTAAAAAAAAAAAAATACACATAACAGGGAATCATGGAAGTCAATAGGTAAAAGATCACAATAATCAAAAAGAGGGACTAAATACAGGAGGCATTGAACTGCCATATGGAGAGTGATACAAGGCGATATAGAACAATACAAGTTAGGTTTTTACTTAGAAAAATAGGGGTATATAATGAGGTAACCACAAAAAGGTATAACAACTCTATAACTCAAGACAAAAACCAAGAAAAACGTAACGACTCAACTAACATAAAGTCAAACACTATGAAAATGAGGATCTCACAATTTACTAAGAAAAACGCCTCAGCACAAAAAAGTATGTGGAAAAATGAAATTGTCAACAACACACATAAAAAGGCATCAAAATGACAGCACTAAAAACTTATTTATCTATAATTACCCTGAATGTAAATGGACTAAATGCACCAATAAAGAGACAGAGAGTCACAGACTGGATAAAGAAACACGATCCATCTATATGCTGCCTACAAGAGACACACCTTAGACTTAGAGACTCAAATAAACTAAAACTCAAAGGATGGAAAAAAGTATATCAAGCAAACAATAAGCAAAAAAGAAGAGGAGTAGCAATATTAATTTCTGACAAAATAGACTTTAGACTTAAATCCACCACAAAGGATAAAGAAGGACACTATATAATGATAAAAGGGACAATTGATCAGGAAGACATAACCATATTAAATATTTACGCACCCAATGACAGGGCTGCAAGATACATAAATCAAATTTTAACAGAACTGAAAAGCGAGATAGATACCTCCACAATTATAGTAGGAGACTTCAACACACCACTTTCGGAGAAGGACAGGACATCCAGCAAGAAGCTCAACAGAGACACGGAAGATCTAATTACAACAATCAACCAACTTGACCTCATTGACTTATACAGAACTCTCCACCCAACTGCTGCAAAATATACTTTTTTTTCCAGCGCACATGGAACATTCTCTAGAATAGACCACATATTAGGACATAAAACAAACCTTTGCAGAGTCCAAAACATCGAAATATTACAAAGCATCTTCTCAGATCACAAGGCAATAAAACTAGAGATCAATAACAGAAAAACGAGGGAAAAGAAATCAAATACTTGGAAAATGAACAATACCCTCCTGAAAAAAGACTGGGTTATAGAAGACATCAAGGAGGGAATAAGGAAATTCATAGAAAGCAACGAGAATGAAAATACTTCCTATCAAAACCTCTGGGACACAGCAAAAGCAGTGCTCAGAGGCCAATTTATATCAATAAATGCACACATACAAAAAGAAGAAAGAGCCAAAATCAGAGAACTGTCCCTACAACTTGAACAAATAGAAAGTGAGCAACAAAAGAATCCATCAGGCACCAGAAGAAAACAAATAATAAAAATTAGAGCTGAACTAAATGAATTAGAGAACAGAAAAACAATTGAAAGAATTAACAAAGCCAAAAGCTGGTTCTTTGAAAAAATTAACAAAATTGATAAACCATTGGCTAGACTGACTAAAGAAATACAGGAAAGGAAACAAATAACCCGAATAAGAAATGAGAAGGACCACATCACAACAGAACCAAATGAAATTAAAAGAATCATTTCAGATTATTATGAAAAATTGTACTCTAACAAATTTGAAAACCTAGAAGAAATGGATGAATTCCTGGAAAAACACTACCTACCTAAACTAACACATTCAGAAGTAGAACAACTAAATAGACCCATAACAAAAAAAGAGATTGAAACGGTAATCAAAAAACTCCCAACAAAAAAAAGTCCCGGCCCGGACGGCTTCACTGCAGAGTTCTACCAAATTTTCAGAGAAGAGTTAACACCACTACTACTAAAGGTATTCCAAAGCATAGAAAATGACGGAATACTACCCAACTCATTCTATGAAGCCACCATCTCCCTGATACCAAAACCAGGTAAAGACATTACAAAAAAAGAAAATTATAGACCTATATCCCTCATGAACATTGATGCAAAAATCCTCAACAAAATTCTAGCCAATAGAATCCAACAACACATCAAAAAAATAATTCACCCTGATCAAGTGGGATTTATACCAGGTATGCAAGGCTGGTTTAATATCAGAAAAACCATTAATGTAATCCATCACATAAATAAAACAAAAGACAAAAACCACATGATCTTATCAATTGATGCAGAAAAGGCATTTGACAAAGTCCAACACCCATTCATGATAAAAACTCTTACCAAAATAGGAATTGAAGGAAAATTCCTCAACATAATAAAGGGCATCTATGCAAAGCCAACAGCCAATGTCACTCTAAATGGAGAGAACCTGAAAGCATTTCCCTTGAGAACGGGAACCAGACAAGGATGCCCTTTATCACCGCTCTTATTCAACATCGTGTTGGAAGTCTTAGCCAGGGCAATCAGGCTAGACAAAGAAATAAAAGGTATCCGGATTGGCAAGGAAGAAGTAAAGTTATCACTATTTGCAGATGACATGATTATATACACAGAAAACCCTAAGGAATCCTCCAGAAAACTACTGAAACTAATAGAAGAGTTTGGCAGAGTCTCAGGTTATAAAATAAACATACAAAAATCACTTGGATTCCTCTACATCAACAAAAAGAACACCGAAGAGGAAATAACCAAATCAATACCATTCACAATAGCCCCCAAGAAGATAAGATACTTAGGAATAAATCTTACCAAGGATGTAAAAGACCTATACAAAGAAAACTACAAAGCTCTACTACAAGAAATTCAAAAGGACATACTTAAGTGGAAAAACATACCTTGCTCATGGATAGGAAGACTTAACATAGTAAAAATGTCTATTCTACCAAAAGCCATCTATACATTTAACGCACTTCCGATCCAAATTCCAATGTCATATTTTAAGGGGATAGAGAAACAAATCACCAATTTCATATGGAACGGAAAGAAGCCCCGGATAAGCAAAGCACTACTGAAAAAGAAGAAGAAAGTGGGAGGCCTCACCTTACCTGACTTCAGAAACTATTATACAGCCACAGTAGTCAAAACAGCCTGGTATTGGTACAACAACAGACACATAGACCAATGGAACAGAATTGAGAACCCAGACATAGATCCATCCACGTATGAGCAGCTGATATTTGACAAAGGACCAGTGTCAATTAACTGGGGAAAAGATAGCCTTTTTAACAAATGGTGCTGGCATAACTGGATATCCATTTGCAAAAAAATGAAACAGGACCCATACCTCACACCATGCACAAAAACTAACTCCAAGTGGATCAAAGACCTAAACATAAAGACTAAAACGATAAAGATCATGGAAGAAAAAATTGGGACAACCCTAGGAGCCCTAATACAAGGTATAAACAGAATACAAAACATTACCAAAAATGATGAAGAGAAACCCGATAACTGGGAGCTCCTAAAAATCAAACACCTATGCTCATCTAAAGACTTCACCAAAAGAGTAAAAAGACCACCTACAGATTGGGAAAGAATTTTCAGCTATGACATCTCCGACCAGCGCCTGATCTCTAAAATCTACATGATTCTGTCAAAACTCAACCACAAAAAGACAAACAACCCAATCAAGAAGTGGGCAAAGGATATGAACACACATTTCACTAAAGAAGATATTCAGGCAGCCAACAGATACATGAGAAAATGCTCTCGATCATTAGCCATTAGAGAAATGCAAATTAAAACTACGATGAGATTCCATCTCACACCAGCAAGGCTGGCATTAATCCAAAAAACACAAAATAATAAATGTTGGAGAGGCTGCGGAGAGATTGGAACTCTCATACACTGCTGGTGGGAATGTAAAATGGTACAACCACTTTGGAAATCTATCTGGCGTTATCTTAAACAGTTAGAAATAGAACTACCATACAACCCAGAAATCCCACTCCTAGGAATATACCCTAGAGATACAAGAGCCTTCATACAAACAGATATATGCACACCCATGTTTATTGCAGCTCTGTTTACAATAGCAAAAAGTTGGAAGCAACCAAGGTGTCCATCAACGGATGAATGGGTAAATAAATTGTGGTATATTCACACAATGGAATACTACGCATCGATAAAGAACAGTGACGAATCTCTGAAACATTTCATAACATGGAGGAACCTGGAAGGCATTATGCTGAGCAAAATTAGTCAGAGGCAAAAGGACAAATATTGTATAAGACCACTATTATAAGATCTTGAGAAATAGTAAACCTGAGAAGAACACATACTTTTGTGGTTACGAGGGGGGGAGGGAGGGAGGGTGGGAGAGGGTTTTTTATTGATTAATCAGTAGATAAGAACTGCTTTAGGTGAAGGGAAAGACAACACTCAATACATGGAAGGTCAGCTCAATTGGACTGGACCAAAAGCAAAGAAGTTTCCGGGATAAAATGAATGCTTCAAAGGTCAGCGGAGCAAGCGCGGGGGTCTGGGGAACATGGTTTGCGGGGACTTCTAAGTCAATTGGCAAAATAATTCTATTATGAAATCATTCTGCATCCCACTTCGAAATGTGGCGTCTGGGGTCTTAAATGCTAACAAGCAGCCATCTAAGATGCAGCAATTGGTCTCAACCCACCTGGAGCAAAGGAAAATGAAGAACACCAAGCCCACATGACAACTAAGAGCCCAAGAGACAGAAAGGGCCACATGAACCAGAGACCTACATCATCCTGAGACCAGAAGAACTAGTTGGTGCCCGGCCACAATCGATGACTGCCCTGACAGGGAGCTCAGCAGAGGACCCCTGAGGGAGCAGGAGATCAGTGGGATGCAGACCCCAAATTCTCATAACAAGACCAAACTTAATGGTCTGACTGAGACTGGAGGAATCCCGGCGGCCATGCTCCCCAGACCTTCAGCTGACACAGGACAGGAACCATCCCCGAAGACAACTCATCAGAAATGAAAGGGACTGGTCAGCGGGTGGGAGAGAGATGCTGATGAAGAGTGAGCTAATTATATCAGGTGGACACTTGAGATTGTGTTGGCAACTCTTGCCTGGAGGGGGGATGGGAGGATAGAGAGAGAGGGAAGCCGGCAAAATTGTCAAGAAAGGAGAGACTGAAAGGGCTGACTCAAGACGGGGAGAGTAAGTGGGAGTAGGGAGTGAGATGTATGTAAACTTATATGTGACAGACTGATTGGATTTGTAAACGTTCACTTGAAGCTTAATAAAAGTTATTATAAAAAAAAAAAAAAACCTTATGAAAAACAGGGGAACTTTGTCTGATATAGTGTTGGAAGATGAGCCCCACAGGTTGGAAGGCACTCAAAAGATGACTGGGGGAGAGCTGCCTCCTCAAAGTAGAGTCGAATGACGTGGATGGAGTAAAGCTTTTGGGACCTTCATTTGCTAATGTGGCATGACTCAAAATGAGAAAACAGCTCCAAACATCCATTAATAACTGGAACCTGGAATGTACAAAGTATGAATCTAGGAAAATTGGAAATCATCAAAAATGAAATGGAATACATAAACATTGATATCCTAGGAATTAGTGAGCTGAAATGGACTGGTATTGGCTATTTTGAATCAGACAGTCATAAAGTCTACTATGTCGGAAATGACAACTTGAGGAGGAATGGTGTTGAATTCATCATCAAAAAGGACATTTCAAGATCTATCCTGAAGTACAATACTGTCATTGATAGGATACTATCTATACACCTACAAGGAAGACCAGTTAATACGACTATTATTCAAATTTATGCAACAACCACTAATGCCAAAGATGAAGAAATTGAAGACTTTTATCAGCTTCTGTAGCCTGAAATTCACTGAACATGCAATCAGGATGCATTGATAATTACTGGTGATTGAAATGCAAAAGTTAGAAACAAAGAATTATCAGTAGTTGGAAAATGCGGCCTTGGTGATAGCAGCAATGCTGAAGATTGAATGATAGAATTTTGCAAGGCCAATGACTTCATTGCAAATACCTTTTTTCACCAACGTAAACAGTTACTATACACGTGGACCTCACCAGGTGGAATCCACAGGAATCAAATCAACTACATCTGTGGCAAGAGACTATGGAAAAGCACGATGTCATCATTCAGAACAAGGCCAGGGGCCTACAGTGGAACAGACCATCAATTGTTCATACTCAAGTTCAAGTTGAAACTGAAGAAAATCCAAGCAAGTCCACGAGAGCCAAAATATGACCTTGAGTATATTCCACCTCAATTTAGAGACCATCTCAAGAATAGATTTGACGTGTTGAGCACTAATGACTGAAGACCAGACAAGCTGTGGAATGACATCAAAGACGTCATACATGAAGAAAGCAAGAGGTTATTGAAAAGACAGGAAAGAAAGAAAAGACCAAGATGGATGTCGGAGGAGATTCTGTAACTTGCTCTTGAATGTCAAGCAGCTGAAGTAAAAGGAAGAAATGATGAAGTAAAAGAACAGAACAGAAGGTTTTAAAGGGCAGCTCGAGAAGACAAAGTAAAGTATTATATGACATGCACAAAAAGCTGGAGCTAGAAAACCAAAAGGGAAGAACATGCTTGGCGTTTCTCTAGTGGAAAGAACTGAAGAAAAAATTCAAGCCTCGAGTTGCAATAGTGATGGATTCTATGGGGAAAATATTAAATGACACCGGAAGCATCAAAAGAAAATGGAAGGAATACACAGAGTCATTACTCCAAAAAGAAGTAGTCGACTTTCAACCATTTCAAGAGGTAGCATATGATCAGGAACCGACAGTACTGAAGGAAGAAGTCCAAGCTGCACCGAAGGCATTGATGAAAAACAAGGCTCCAGGTTTTGACAGAATATCAATTGCATGCAGTGCTGGAAGTGCTCACTTGTCTATGGCCAACTGACTGGAAGAGATCCATATTTATGCCTACTCCCAGGAAATGTGATCCAAAGGAATGTGGAAATTATCTAACAATATCATTAATATCACACGCAAGCAAAATTTTGCTGAAGATCATTCAAAAGGGGCTGCAGCAGTATATTAGCAGGGAATTGCCAGAAAAACAGGCTGAATTCAGAAGAGGATATGGAACCAGGGACATCATTGCTGATGTCAGATGGATCCTGGCTGAAAGCAAAGAATACCAGAAAGCTGTTTACCTGTGTTTTATTGACTACGCAAGGCATTCTACTGTGTGGACCATAATAACTTTGGATAGCATTTCAAAAAATGAGAATTCCGGAACACTTAATTGTGCTCACGAGGAGCCTGTACATAGATTAAGAGGCAGTTGTTCAGACTGAACGAAGGGATACTGAGTGGTATCCTTTCACCTTACTTATTCAATCTGTATGCTGAGCAAATGGGCCAAGAAGCTGGACTACATGAAGAAGAATGGGGAATCAGGATTGGAGGAAGACTCTTCCACAACCTGTGTTATGCAGATGACACAACCTTGCTTGTTGAATTAGAGGACTTGAGGCACTTACTGATGAAGATCAAAGATCACAGCCTTCAGTATGGATTACATCTCAACATAAAGAAAACAAAAATCCTCACAACTTGACCAATTAGCCACACCATGATAAACAGAGAAAAGTTTGGAGTTGTCAAGGATTTCATTTTACTTGGATCCACAATCAACGCCCATGGAAGCAGCAATCAGGAAATCCAAAGAAGCACTGCTTTGGGCAAATCTGCTGCCAAGGACATCTTTAAAGTGTTGAAAAGCAAAGATGAAACCTTGAAGACTAAGATGTGCCTGACCCAAGCCATGGTATTTTCAATTACATCATATGCATGTGAAAGCTGGACAATGAATAAGAAAGACTGAAGAATTGCCGCCTTTGAATTGTGGTATTGGTGAAAAATATTGAATATACCACGGACTGCCAAAAGAATGAACAAATCTGTGTTGGAAGAAATACAACAAGAATGCTCCTTAGAGGCAAGGATGGTGAGATTGCGTCTTAGATATTTGGGACATGTTGTCAGGACGGATCAGTCCCTGGAGAAGGACATCATACTTGGTAAAGTACAGGGTCAGTGGAAAAGAGGGAGACCCTCAACAAGATGGATTGACACAGTGGCCGCTTCAAAGGGCACAAGCATAACAATTGTAAGGATGGGGCGGGAACGGGCAGTGTTTCATTCTGTGGTATATAGGGTCACTATGAGTCAGAACCGAATTGATGGTACTTTTTTAACAACAAATGACAGCAAGTATTTTGAAAAAGCTCATGTAGTCTTATTGTGAATTTTTGTTATTTATCACTCAAAGGAAAACGCACATTAGGTTAGATGAAATGTTCTGGACATCGTTTTAACAATCCAATGAGGTTCATCATGAAAAAAATGTGTATTAATATTAATATCATATGTTCCTAGAAAAATTTTTTGAGCTTACTTAAACCTTGTATCACTAGTCAGGTAATAAACATCTTTAGCATAGAGTCACTTTCCTCTAATTCCTTTATTTCCCATTTTGTATATTGAAAATATATGATATACAGGAAGGTGAAGAATCACTTGTTGAGTAGAATTTTCTTGTTTCAGTAACAGTAGTAATAAAGTATTTAGATAATAATTAAGAAAATAAATTAATAATAACAATAATAAATGAATCTTGACTTTTGCTTTTCTTTTATGCTCTCTAGTATGATATGAAAATAAAGCCATTACAATTTCTTATTCCAATTTCTTTTAAACTCTTTTATTTACAAAATAATTGAAACGTATTTTACTGGATTTCTCTATAGTCTTCACTCAACTTCTTACATAACCACAGTAACAATACCAAAATCAGAATATTAATATAAAGTTAGTAATTAATATATAAGCCTTATTAAATATCACCAGCTGTTGCAATAATAGTCTTTTAATTTTTTCTTTTTTTTTTTATGGTAGTAAAAATGAGCCCTGGTGCACAGTGTTTAAGAGCTCAGTGGCTAACCTAAAGTTTGGCAGGCGGAATGCACCAGCCACTCACTGGAAACCTATGGTGCAGATCTGTAGTGTTCTATAGAATCACTATGAGTTGGAATCAACTCGATGGCAATGTTTTTTTTTTTTTTTTTTTTATCTATAAAACAAAACATTTGTCATTTCAATATTTTATACAGTGACATTTTTACAGTGAATTCAGTGTCATCAATGATAGTTATCACATTGTGCAGCCATCACCACTGCCTGTTTCCAAATATTTCCATCCCCCTTAACAAAGCTCAGCACCCCCTAAGCTAGACTCCCTTCCTCCCACACATGGCAACCACTAAAAATTTTGATCCATGAGGCAACCCAAGATGATACATTGTATTTAGATGTATGTCATTTTAGTCTTCTCCCATTTGATTTAGTCTGTCAGTCTTTCTTTGTCTTGCATGATATTGACTCTTAAAGAATTCTCACCAATTATGTTTGTACAATGTCTCTTAGATTGGATTTTTCTGAAGTTATCTCATAACTAATTTCAAATTACTCATTTTGGTAAGAATATCAAAGTGTGCTCTTCTTAGCTTATAAAATATATCATATTGATAATGTTAACTTCAAAAAATATTTTTATTATTTTAAAGGTATAGGTAACACAATATTTGCAAATTCAACATTTTTTCACTTGTACAATTCAATGAAATCAGTTACATCAATCATGTTTTGTAACCATCACCAACATCCATTACCGTATCCTTCATCTCCATAAACAGAAACTCAGTAGTAGCTATGAGTGGGATAATGTGTTCATTGTGAACAGCTGCTGTAGCATACATGTCATTGCTAGAACAGATTAATAAAGGTCTAGACATATATTATGAAATCAGTCATTTGACAAATGCATTCTTCTTTATTTTAATCAGAAAAGAGAATCAAAATGAGTTTGCATTCAAGTGGAATGGGTAATTGTCATGGATTGGATTATGTCCCTCCAAAAATGTGTGTATTAACTTGGTTAGGCCATGATTCCCAGTATTGTGTGATTGTCCTTCATTTTGTGATTGTAGTTCTGTGTGAAGGGGGTTAGGGTGGGATTGTAACACCACCCTTACCCAGGTCATATCCCTGATCCAATGTAAAGGGAGTTTCTCTGGGGTGTGGCCTGTACCACCTTTTATCTCGCAAGAAATAAAAAGGAAAGGGAAGTAAGCAGAGAGTTGGGGACCTCGTACCACCAAGAAAGCAGCACCAGTAGCAGAGTGTGTCCTTTGGAACCGGGGTCCCTGCACCTGAGAATCTCCTCAACCATGGGAAGATTGAGGACAAAGACCTTCTTCCAGAGCTGACAGGGAAAGCCTTACCCTAGAGCTGACGTCTTGAATGTAGACTTTTAGCCTACTTTAACGTGAGGAAATAAATTTCTCCTTGTTAAAGCCATCCACTTGTGGTATTTCTGTTATGGCAGTACTAGATGACTAAGACAGTAATATTAGATATTTACACTTTTTTCTTGAGATATATTATCTCCTCTACCTCTGTCATGAGATATTCTGAAGTGATCCAAACCATCTGGGCATCTTACCAAACATAACGTTGGTGTCATATTTCTGTTTAGGTACTATAAGTAAGAGATTGCTAGTATGTTGGAAGCAAGATTTATGTACTCCAGGGAATGGAAAGTAAACCCTACAAAGATTTGGAAACCTGCCATTTCACTTAAACTTGCATGTGTCCTGTAGTTAGAAGCATGCTGGATATCCCTTCCAAGGTAAAGAGAAATTGTTGCATCTTCTATCACAAAGAAGTGTTAGGGAGGCAACATATTCTACTCTTAGGAATCCTGCTCTGACTCATACTCTGGGTGACACTGAAGTCAGTTCATATGAGTGGGGCTCAGAGTAGAAAAGAGGTTCTGCAGCAGGCAGCTCTACAGCCCTGTACTTGTGTCATAAAATCCAGCAGACATTATGCCTTCGGAATTGTTGGCAGTGGGAAAAGATGGAGTGCGGATTTTATGGCAAGCCCCAGTGACAGGATCACTATGCAGGCCCCTGGGACTCTGAGTCAAGGCCATGCCATTCACACTGGAAAATTATATGCCTTTTAAGAAATAACTTCTTGTGTGCTTTTGAACCCTGATAGATTTAGGCATTTTAAACCACAAGACCCTAATTGAGCATACATCTGGAACTGTCCATTAGGAGATGGGTTCTGTCTGATTCCCAAGTCACAAATTATATGGGGCCAGTAGATGGAAATAGTACCCGTAGGTTCAATTCCAACATAACAAGAAGGCTCCAATAGGCTGCATGAGCAGGTAGCTCAGACACTAAGGTCACCAAACACTGTTTCACCAGCCTCCTTCTCTTGCTGGTAGTTATGGCCCTATCTGGGTTGGTATGTGCCCATTAAAAGAAAAAAAACATTTTTTTTTTTTTGGAGAAGGTTAAGTCCTGAGCTTGGTTTATGGATGAGTTACGCTATATGTGGGTGCAAGGTAAAAGACATACGCTATATGTGGGTGCAAGGTGAAAGACATTAGAGAATGTCCACAAAAAATGGTAGAAAGAGGAAAATCTTTCTAGTAGGTGTTGCTGTGAGTGTGATACAAGATTATTCCCTTTTTATATTCACTTTTTATTGTAGAGGATGTGATCTGAGGTGAGAATATATTTGGTTGTTGCAACTAGGAGAGGGGTACTACCAGGACATAATGACTAGAGGCCAGAGATACTGTCCATCCTTTAATACTGAGAACAGCTCCCCACAACAAAGAATTATCACATCCAAAGTGTCAATTGTGGCAAGGTTGAGAACCTTGTGCTATAAATATGGATAAGGAGAAAGGGAAAATGCTAATAATTAGCAGGCTTTTTGTATGTGCCAGGCGCAATTCTAACGCTTTATGTGAATTAACTCATTTAACCCCTAATGAGGATACAAGGGTCGGAGAAGTTAAATCACTTGTCTGAAATACTTATCATGGTTAGGAAGTGGAAAAGTCTGAGTTTAAACTCTGTCTGACTTGAGAGCCCACCCTCTTAACCATCTTGCTACAATGTCTCTATTGAAGTGAATTTCACAACATATAGTGTTAAAGCAATGTTTTAATATTTTACTAATATTGTATGAATGGCAAGTGACTATGCTCCTTCCTTTTTAAGAGCTGTGCATAGACTCCAGAGGATCATCAGGGAGTGGCAAAGGAGGCTACTCATTCCGCTGAATTTGGGATTCAGAATTCCTGGTGTGAAATTATAAACTGAGTAGAACCTTGAGTCTCAAAGGATCCAATACTAGTTCTATGACACAGAATACAAACACAGGCTCAGTAATTTCTGCCCTCAAGAGGCTCATCAAACATGGCAGGAAATCGTGAAGGAGAGAATAATTTCTGCTCTACTCATCCATTTCTCCAGAACTACATGGCATGAAACACGTTCACATTGAAGCCAGGTAATTGTTTTGTAGGCTCATATAAGGTTGTTGTCATCTTCCTTTCAAGTGAAGAGCAGCTTCTGGGCCAATTCTCAAATAGAAATGAAGAAGACCCTGGAATCCCTCTTCTAGCATGTCAAAGACTGAGCTCATGATTATTGTCTCCTTTATCATCAAATTTTTTCCCCTCGGGCAGTGGGGAGGGAGGCCTAGCAGCAGTGAAGCCTACAGGAAAAGGAAGGTGAGTGTTGAATTATCTCTGTCTTGATAATTTCCTTTCAAACCCTCAATTACATAATTCAAAGTTTCAGGGAAACACCACCCTTACTGCTCCTTTCAGCTCTAACCCTTAGGAGGAAGGACCTGGGGCATAACACTGGGCAGAAAAGAAGAAATGATGCACAGAGGCATTGGGGGTCTAGCAGAATTCTTTATGGTTCGGAGATACACAATATGGGTAAAACGGAGGGGAAAATGGGGAACCTGCAGGTATCACCATAGGAATCATGCTCCTGAGATGTCTTGCTGTACCTCTGGACAATACTTAGTTTGTAAACCAGAAACTCCAGCTCTCTCTCTGAAGACAGAAAACAAGAGTTCATTGCTAATGTCATCTTCTACCTCTGTTTCCACAGATCATACTGGTGAAGTGAATAGCTCTGAAACATGACTCTTCAGTGATTGAGTTTATCCTTACGGGATTTACAGACCAACCTGAGCTTCAGCTGCCCCTGTCTTTTCTGTTGTTGGTGAACTATGTGGTCACTGTTACGGGGAATTTAAGTTTAATTAATCTGATTTGCCTCAATTCTCACTTTCACACACCCATGTACTTTTTCCTCTTCAATCTGTCCTTCCTTGATCTCTGCTGTTCATTTGTCTTTACTTCCAAAATGCTGATGAGCTTTATTTCGGAAAAGAATATTATCTCCTTTGTAGGATGCATGACTCAGCTATTTTTCTTCTGCTTCTTTGCCAACTCTGAATCCTATGTGTTGACAGCCATGGCCTATGATTGTTATGTTGCCATCTGCAAGCCCCTACTATACACAGTCACCACATCCCCTAAGGCCTGTTCCCTGTTGATGTTTGGTTCATATATGATGGGGTTTGCTGGTGCCAAGGTACACACTGGCTGTATGATCAGGTTGACCTTTTGTGACTCCAACATCATCAACCATTGTATGTGTGACATCTTCCCCCTCCGCCAGCTCTCCTGCAGCTGCACTTACTTGAATGAGCTTGTGGTTTTTATTGTTCTAAGCACAGCTGTCATAGCATCTGGCCTCAGTATCTTTCTCTCTTATGCTTTAATACTTTTCAATGTCCTTCACATGTCAGCATCTAAGAGTCGGTCCAAAGCCTTCAGCACCTGCAGCTCCTACATAATAACTTTCGGTCTATTCTGCGGATTTGGAATGCTCACTTACGTCAAGCCGTCGTTTTCTGGCTCTGTGAGTCAGGGAAAATTTTTCTCAGTGTTTTATACCAATGTGGTACCCATGCTGAATCCCCTCATCTACAGCTTCAGAAACAAGGATGTCAAACTTGCTCTGAAGAAAACTATGAAGAGAATTACAAATTAAGCCCTAGCAGAAATGCTGCCTTAGTGCCTGCCTCCATTGCTGTGTCTTCTTCTCTTCATCCCTTTCCTCCTATTCTTTTTCTTCTCTTCATCTTTCTTTCTAAAGTATTTTGGGAAGGATTTTTAATATCTTTTCTCACCATGGACCATAACTATGTTGACCTATTCTTGGACTCCAGGGTCATCCCACTCCCAAGGTGGCCCAATCTGATAGTTATTTCTCTTATCAGTTGGAGAGACTTGACTGATTTCCTTTCTGTGTAAAGACAACACTGTCTATTATTTCTCTGTGTGTGTCTTTCCCACCTAATGTGAACTGTAGAGTGAGATACCATATGACCAATGCATTTCTTCTTGCTTTCTCTGAAACAATTTTATAGCCTTTCCTGTTTCAAGGGTTTTATTACTTATGATTGCATTAAGACAGAGAACAAGGTGACAAAAACTGTAGGCATAGTGCAGTTATAAAAAGTTCCAGTATTTTTCAGGGTTTTTTTTATTAATAGTTTTTTTTTTCTGGACTTTTAGCCTCACATCTGTAATGTTACTGGATACCTTGTTAATCCCAGTTCTTTTATCCTTGAGGATGTGCAAGGATAGCTGAGGGTCAGCACTTCTAGTCACCTTGCACAAACTATACCTGTACTAAAAAGTATAGGAAGCTCTTTTGAATCCTCTATTTTTTTTTCATTGGTTAAACTGTGTGTTGTTAGAAAATAGAATTGAAATTGTCCCTGACTTGCATCAGTGGAAAGAATATTATTTTCCACATATTGTATTTTTCTTGTTATCCACAAATATTCTGGGAGTCATGTAGATTATGATTAAAATTATACAGCAATATTCTTGGCTACAGAACAGAGTGCCAAGTGTAATATCAAAATTCTTTGTTCGCTCAGCTCTATAAAAGGGTTCCCTTTACAAAAGAAGTCCTATTTCCTCTTTTGAAAAAACAAAAATATTATACCAAAAGCCTTGTTGTATTGGAATTTAGTCTTTCTATATTTAACTTTGACCTTTCCCTTTTTCTCTTAGAATAAAAAATTAAATCTGTCATCTATTTGTGTCCTGCATTCTTTATCAACCCTATTGAAACATACATCTCCTTGTCCTGTCCTCCACATGAAGAAATGGTTATGTGACTGGCTCAAGCTCACACAGCTAATGTTGCAGAGCCCAGATATTGAACCCATTGTTTATCCTAGGAAGGAATAGCAGGAATGTGAAAGAATGAGCATGAATATCGAGGTGGTTGGAGGGCATAATGCAAAGTGAAAGAGGTCAGGTATACAAGGACAAATACTGTAGAAGACAAGAACAGATAAATATACAGAGGTCACCGTTAGTTGGTGCTTACTAGGGAGAAGAGTGGGTAGGGGTAAGAACACTTAGAACTGAGTTGTTACTTTCAGTGATAAGAAATGTGTTCAGTGTGGAAGTAGCGAGCACAGAACAACCACAGTAAAGATGAGAGCTTGAGCATGAATAGAAAGGTACAGACACAGTTAAAGAGAACACTCACAAATTATGATAATGTAGCTAGTGTCAATGAACAATTTTTGTGGGAATTTGTAAAATAAAATTCATTGGGTGATATACAATTTTGCAACAACAATAATGACAACTAAAATGTGTGTTTGGTTACATAGATATAGAAGTATGCATATATATGTGCTGGAAGGCATATATGAATAAAACCAAAAAAACCAAACCCAGTGCTGTCGAGTCAATTCCAACTCGTAGTGACCCTATAGGACAGAGTAGAACTGCCACATAGAGTTTCCAAGGAGCTCCTGGTGGATTCAAGCCGCTGACCTTTTGGTTAGCAGTCGTACCACTTAACCACTACACCACCAGGGTTTCCCATATATGAATAACTGTATGCATATGCATATACATGTTTATGTGTGCTGCATATATTTTCTTTTTATTATTATTATAATTTAGATGAGGGTTTACAGAACAAACTGGCTTCTCATTAAATAATTAGTACACATACTATTTTATGTCATTGGTTGCCAAACCCACAACCTGTCAACGCTCTCCCTTTCTTGACCTTGGGTTCCCTATTACCAGCTTTCCTGGCACTGCCTGCCTTCTTGTCCTTGCCCCTGGGCTGGTATGCCCATTTAGTCTCAGTTTGTTTTATGGGCCTGTCCAATTTTGGCTGAAGGGTGAACTTCACGAGTGACTTCGTTACTGAGCCAAAAGGGTGTCCGGTGACCATACTCTTGGGGTTTCTCCATTCTGTGTAAGACCTTTAAGTGTGGCCTTTTTTTCCTTTTTTTTGTGAGTTAGAATTTTGTTCTACATTTTTCTCCAGATCTGTCCAGGACTCTATTTTTTTCACTGTCAGAGCAGTCAGTGGTGATAACCAGGCACTGTCTAATTGTGTTGGACTCAGTCTGGTGGAGGCTGTAGTACTTGTGGTCTCTCAGTCATTTGGACTAATCTTTCTTTCATGTTTTTGGTTTTTTCATTTTGGTGTTTTTTTTTTCTCTTGCCACAGACAAGGAGAGACCAGTGGCATATTTTAGATGGCCACTCATAAGCTTTTAAGACCCCAGAAGCTACTAAGCAAGGTAGAATGTAGAACATTTTCTTTATAAACTGTTACCAATTGAGCTAGATGTTCCCCGAGACCATGGTCCCCACAGCCCTCAGCCCAGTAATTCTATTCTTCAAGGAGTTTGGATGTGTCTATGGAGCTTTCATGACCTTGCCTTGGACAAATTGTTCTGGCTTCCCCAGTATAGTGTACTGTCTTACCCTTCACCAAAGTTACCACTTGTCTATCGTCTACTTAGTTGTTTTCTATCCCCACCTCTGTTCTCCCTCAGAAATATCAAAGATTATTTCTTTTTGTGTGTAAACCTTTTCATGAGTTTTTATAGCACTGGTCTCACACAATATTTGTCCTTTTGTGATTGACTTATTTCACTCAGCATAATGCCCTCCAGATTCATGAATGTTGTGGGCTGCTTCCCAGATTCATCATTGTTCTTTATTGTTGCATAGTACTCCATTGGGTGTATATACCACAGTTTGTTTATCCATTCATCTGTTGATGGGTACCTAGGTTGTTTCCAACTTTTTGCTACTGTAAACAATGCTGCAATGAACATGGGTGTGCATATGCCTATTGGTGTGATGGCTCTTATTTCTCCAGGATGTATCCCTAGGAGTAGGATTGCTGGATCATATGGTATTTCCATTTCTAGCTTTTTAAGTGCATCATACCATTTTCCAAAATAGTTGTATCATTTTGAATTCCCATTAGCAGTGCATAAGAGTTCCAATCTTCCCACATCTTCTCCAACATTTATTATTTTCTCTCTTTTTTTTTTTTAATTCATGCCAATAAAATCAGGGTGAGAGGGTAGTTTATTGTGGTTTTGATTTGCATTTCTCTAATGGCTAGAGATCTCGAGCATTTCCTGATGAGTCTGTTAGCTGTTTGAATGTCTTCTTTGGTGAAGTGTCTGTTCATATCCTTTGCCTATTATTTAATTGGATTATTTGTCTTTTGTTGTAGAGGTGTTGTGTTTTCCTGCAGGTTTTAGAGATTAGACCTTTGTCAGAGTTGTCATAGCCAAATTTTTTTTCCCAGTCTGTAGGCTCTCTTTTTACTCTTTTGGTGAAGTCCTTGGATGAGCGTTAAGTGTTTAATTTTTAGAAGATCCTAGTTATTTAGCTTATCTTCTGGAGTTTGTGTGTTAATAGTAATGGTTTGTATCCTGTTAATGTCATGTATTAAGGCCTCTAGAATTGCTCCTATTTTTTCTTCTATGATCTTCATAGTTTTGGGTTCTGTATTTAGGTCTTTGATCCATTTTCAATTAGTTTTTTTTTGCATGGTATGAGGTGTGGGTCCTGTTTCATTTTTTGCAGAAAGACATCAGTTTTGCCAGCACCATTTGTACAAAATAGAAATAAAAGTTTAAAATAAAGTGCTTATGGGCACAGCTACAGATTTTTAGTGGATACAACCAAATACCTCATTTGATTGGTCTACTGGGTTTGCGGGTTTGGGATCATAATCTCATTGGGCAACTGAGTCATTTGGAATAATATAATCCATAAAGACAATATTCTACATCCTAGTTTTATTAGCAGCATGTGGGGTCTTAAAAGATTGCAAGCAGACATCTGAGACACAGCTATTGGTCTTTACCCTTCTGGCACCAAAGAGAATGAAAAAAAACAAACACTCAAAGTAGAAACTACTCTACAGAAACAATAGTCTACATGAATAATGATATCACCTACCTAGAGACCAGAAGAGCTAGATGGTTCCCAGCTACCAGTACCAATTGTTATATGACCAGAGACTTAATAGATTGTCCCACACAGGATGGGAGAAAAACGTAGGACAAAACTGAAATTTTGAAAAAACGACCAGACATACTGGACAGGAAGAGACTAGATGAACCCCCAAGACTATCACCCTGGGATGCTTTTTGAGCTGGAAACTCAAACCACTCCCAGAGATCACCTTTCAGCCAAATGACAGACTAGCCCAAACCTCTACGATGTTAATGAGGCAAGCCTCAATCTATAAGATTATGTTGTGTCTTAAGTGAATCTCTTGTGAGATATAAAGGAGAGAAGTAAACAGAGAGACAAGTGAACTCATTCCACAAAAATTTAGAGCCAGTAGCTTGCTTCCTGTTGACCTGGGGTCCCTGTGCTGAGAATCTGCTAGAGCAGGGGAAGATTGATGACAAGAACCTTTCCCTAGAGCAGACAGAGGGAGAAAGCCTTCTCTTGGAGGTGGCACCCTGAGTTTGTACTTCTAATCTCCTGGACTGTGAGAGAATGAATTTCTCTTTGTTAAAGCCATCCACTTGTGGTATTTCTGTCATAGTAGAACTATATAACTAAGAAGGAAACCCTGGTGGCGTAGTGGTTAAGAGCTATGGCTGTTAACCAAAAGGTCAGCAGTTTGAATCTACCAGGCGCTCCTTGGAGACTCTACAGGGCAGTTCTACTCTGTTCTATAGGGTCGCTATGGGTCGGAATCGACTCGAAAGCAGTTGGTTTGGGGTTTTTTTTGGTTTATATAACTAAGACAGCACCCATAAATACTGTATTCCTCAAAATAATAACCCAAATGATACCAAATGGTTAACTTTTATTCTAGACCAAAGACAAGAAGGCAAGGGAGTAAAGGGAAGCTAGATTATTGGAAACAGAACAACCAAAATGGAAATGAGGAGAACGCTGATGTATTGTGAAGAATGTAACCAATGTCACTGAACGATATGTATAAAAATTGTTAAATAATCTAATTTCCTCTGCAAACTTTCACCAAAAACACAATAAATATAAAAAAAAAAAAAGTGGAGGTGGTAATGGAAATGATGTCCTTAGGCAAGATGCTGGTAGCAGAGATCATCAATGAGGCTGTGATGTCAAACTAGAGAAATGCACATGGCCCTATATAGATTTCAATAAATATTTCATCACTATATATATGTGTGTTTATGTGTGTGTGTGAGTAATTATATATGTATATATATATATATATGCTATGAGTTGGTTCTGGGTTATATATACATATATGGAAACCCTGGTAATGTAGTGGTTAAGTGTTATGGCTGCTAACCAAGAGGTTGGCAGTTCCAAGCCCTCCTTGGAAACTCTATCAGGCAGTTCTACTCTGTCCCATAGGATCGCTATGAGTCAGAATCGGCTCGACAGCAGTGGGTTTGGTTTGGTTTTTTAATATATATATATTTTAAATAAAGGCAATCTTTTCCTGTGATGGCGAGACTGAGGAGTTTAAGGACAGGACTCCCTGAGGAGGCATGTCATAATTTCCATATAGTATATATATACTTTTAAGTTCTCTTCTGCTAACTGAAAGGCTGACAATTCAAACCCACCAGATGCTCTGAGGCATTAAAAAAAAAAAAAAAAAAAAAGAGGCATAAGATGTGGCAATTTCCTTCCATAAAGATTTCAGCCTTGGAAACAGTATGAGGCAGTTCTAACCAGTTCTATAGGGTTGTTGTGAGTCAAAATTGACTTGATGGCAATGGGTTTGGTTTTGGAGTTTATATATACTTTATAAAGCCTGTTAGGTATTATGCTATCATTTTAAATTTGGAAACAGAAAAAAAGTTATTCATAATAATAACAATATAAAATAGAGTTCTACAAAATCTTCTTGATTTGTGACTTACACAGAAGATAAACTGTCTACTGTTCATAACTATTTTCCATGAGGCCATGATGCCCAGAGGATACATCTGTGTCAGGGGATATAATTCAGTATCTCTACTTTTTTTTGAGTTTATCAAAGGTTATATGAGTTTTGAAAAGGTTGAAAATGTTGTTTTATAAGAATAGCTTTGTAATATAATTATGCTAATTAAGAACTTCACTGAAATCTGATTAAAATTAATACTATGAGAGCAAAATATCAGGTATTTGTATTTATTTAATACTTTTTTTATATTCATAATTTTGTTTAGAAATTTATTTTCCAAGCAGAATCTGAATACCTCCTATCTGCTTCTATTCTTCTTTTGTCTACATTCACTAAAGTGTCTGGTTAAACAGAAAGCTTAAAATTGTTTGGTTTGGCATTTTCTGTAAAGTACTCGTTTTTTTAGAGCTCATGTCTTTTTTAAAATTTTATTGTGTTTTAGGTGAAAGTTTACAGTGAAAATTAGTTTCTCACTCATAAATTTACACACAAATTGTTTTGTGACATTGGTTGCAATCCTAGCATGGTGTCAGCACTCTTCCCTTTTCCCTTTCCACCCTGGGTTCTCTGTGTCCATTTGCCAAGTTTTCCTATACCTTCCTGTCTTCTCTCGTTTGTTTGGGGGCATGTGTTGCCCATTTGGTCTCCTCTCTTGTGTTTTTGTTTGTTTTATAGGCCTATCTAACCCTTGGATGAAAGGTAGACTTGGGGAGTGACTTCAGTTCTGTGTTAGCTGGTTGTCCAAGGACCACGGTCTTGGAGGAACCTCCAGTTTCTGACAGACCAATAAGTCTGGTATCTTTTTGTGAACTCGAATTTTGTTCTACAATTTTCCCATCCTCAGTCTGGGACCCTCTGTGGTTATACCTGTTAGAGCAGTTGGTGGTGGTAGCCAGGCACCCTCTAGTTCTTCTGAGCTCAGGCTGGTGGGGGCTGTGGTTCATGTGGTCTAATAGTCCTCTGGACTAATATTTTCCTTATGTCTTTGGTTTTCTTCATTCACCTTTGCTCTGGGTGGGACCAATACATGCATCTTAGATGACTGCTGGCAGACTTTTAAGACTCCATATGCTACTCACCAAAACAGGATGTAGAACATTTTCTTTAGGAAGTATTTATACCAATTGACCTGGATGTCCCCAAGACCATGCATGGTACCCAGCCCTCAGCCCTAGCAACTCTGTCACTCAAGGTGTTTGAATGTCTAGGAAGCTTCTGTGACTTTGCCTTAGTCAAGTTGTGCTGACTTCCCCTATATTGTGTGTTGCCTTTCTCTTCACCAAAGTTAACACTTGTTCACTATCTACTTAGTGATTTCTCCTTCCCACCCTTCTTTTCCCTCATAACCATCAATGACTGTTCTTTTTTTTTTTTTTCTCTGTATAAACCTTTTATAGTGTTTTTATAACAGAAGTTTCATACAGTATTTGTCCTTTGGTGATTGACTTATTTCACTCAGCATAATGCCCTCTGGATTCATGCATACTGTGAGATGTTTCCCAGATTCATCATTTATATCGTTGTATGGTATTTCTTTGTGTATATGTATCATAGTTTATTTATCCATTCATCTGTTGATGGGCACTTAAGTTGTTTCCATCTTTTTGCTATTGTGAACAATGCTATGAACATGGATGTGCATATGTTTATTTGCATGACGGCTCTTATTTCTTTAGGATATATTCCTAGGAGTGGAATTGCTGGCTCATGTGGTATTCTTATTTCTAGCTTTTTAAAGATGAGCCATATTGTTTTCCATAGTGTCTGCATTTTGCATTCTTACCAACAGTATATAAGAGTTCCTAT
The DNA here is from genome assembly GCF_024166365.1 of Elephas maximus indicus. NCBI lineage: Eukaryota > Metazoa > Chordata > Mammalia > Proboscidea > Elephantidae > Elephas > Elephas maximus. The sequence goes on along the minus strand of NC_064835.1, from coordinate 25,393,720 downwards.
CTCCCAGCAACCTCTCCAGCATTTATTACTTTCTGTTGTTTTTTCCTTTTTTATTAGTGTCAGTAATGTCGGGTGAGATGGTATCTCATTTTAATTTTGTTTGTATTTCTTCTTTTTTTTTTTTAATGATTGTGAGCATATCCTCACTTGTCTTTTAGCTTTCTGAATGTTTTCGTTGGTGAAGTATCTGTTCATATCCTTTGCCCATTTTTTAAATTGGATTATTTGTCATTCTGTTGTGTAGATGTGGAAGTAGTCGATTAGACCCTTGTCAAATATGTCATAGCAAAACTTTCTTCCCAGTCTGTAGGTTCTCTTTTTATGCTTTTGTTGAATTCTTTTGATGAGCATAAGTGTTCAGTTTTAGGAGCTCCTTTATCTTCTGGTGTTTGTGCATGGTTAGTTTGTATTCTATTTATGTCATGTGTTGGGGCCGCTAGTGTTCTTATTTTTTCTTCCATGATCTTTATCATTTTAGGTTTTATGTTTGATCCATTTTGAGTTTGTTTTTGTGTGTGGGACAGATATGGATCTTGTTTCATTTGTTTTTTTTTTTAACAGATGGACATCCAGTTTTGTCACTGTCATTCCTTAAAAGGAAACCCTGGTGCCATAGTGGTTAAGTGCTAAAGCTGCTAACCAAGAGGTTGGCAATTCAAATCCACCAGGCACTCCTTGGAAACTCTGTGGTACAGTTTTACTCTGTGCTATAGGGTCACTATGAGTTGGAATCAACTCAATGGCAGTGGGTTTGGTTTTTTGGTTTTTACTTCTTAAAAAGATGGCCTTTTCCCCATTTAATGGATTTTGGTCATTTGTCAAAGATCAGCTGATTATAGATGGATGTATTTATGTCTTGATTCTTGATTCTGTTTCATTGGTCTATGTGTCTGTTGTTGTACCATACCAGGCTTTTTGACTACTGTGGCTACATAGTAGGTTGTAAGAGCAAGCAGTGTGAAGCCACCATCTTTGCTCCTTTTCTTCCGTAATGCTTTGCTTATCTGGGGCCTCTTTCCTTTAGATATACAGTTGGTGATTATTTTTTCCCTCTCATTAAAAAATATTGCTGGTATTTGGATCAGAATTGCTTTATATCTGTAGATATCTTCAGGTAGAATTGACATTTTCACAATGTTGGGTCTACCTGTCCCTGAGAATGGTATGTTTGTCTATTTCTGTAGGTAGATCACCTTTGGTGCCTCGCAATAGTGTTTTACAGTTTCCTTTGTAAAAAAAAAAAAAATATCTCTAAGGAGACCTGGTAGCGTTTTGGTTAAAGTGATGGACTGCTAAGCAAGATTCTGGTGATTCAAATCCACCAGCCACTCCACGGGAGAAATTCTGCTTCTGTAAAGGCTTACAGCCTTGGAAACCCAAGAAGGTCACTATAAGTTGGAAACCCACAACAGTGGGTTTGGTTTTTATGTTTCTGATTAGATTTATTCCTAAGTATTTTATCTTTTTTAGGGGCTACTATAAACGGTAAATGGTATTGTTTCCTGATTTCCTTTTTAAAGTTCTCTTTGTTTTTTTTTTTTTTTTTTTGTTGTTGTTGGTATATAGGAATCCAACTGATTTTTGTATGTTGATCTTGTATCCTGCTTCTCTGCTGAACCTTTCTATTAGTTCCAGTAGTTTTCTTGTGGAATCTTTTGAGTTCTCTATGTATGTTGTTGCTGGTATTAGGTGTTGTGGAGTTGGTTTCAACTCACAGCTCCCTATGTACAGCAGAAGGAAACACTGCGTGGGCCTGTGTTGTTGTCACAATTGTTATGTTTGAGCTGGTTGTTTTAGCTACTGTGTCAATCCATCTTGTTGAGGATCCTTCTCTTTTTTGCTGACTCTCTACTTCACCAAGCATGACATCCTTCTCTAAGAACTGATAACTCCTGATAACATGTCCAGAGTATGTAACACCTAGTCTTGTCATCCTTGCTTCTAAGGAGCATTCTGGTTGTACTTCTTCCAAGACAGGCCTGTTCACTGTTTTGACAGTCCATGGCATATACAGTACTCTTTGCCAAAATCACAATTTAAAGGCATCACTTCTTCTTTGGTCTTCTTTATTCATCATCCAGCTTTCACATGCATATGAAGTGGTTGAAAACCGCATGTCGTGGATCAGGAGCACCTTAATCTTCAAGGTGATGTCTTTTCTTTTCAACCCTTTAGAAGAGGTCTTTGCAGCAGATTTGCCCAATGCAAATCTTTTGATTTCTTGACTGCTGTTTCCATGGATGCTGATAGTGGATCCAAGTATAATGAAATCCTTGACAACATCAATCTTTTCTGCATTTATTATGATGTAGCTTATTGGTCATTTGTGAGGACTTCTGTTTTCTTTATGTTGAGGTGTAATCCATACTGAAGGCTGTGGTCTTTGGCCTTCATCAGTATGTCCTTCAAGTCCTCTTCACTTTCAGCAAGCAAAGCTGTGTCATCTGCCTAAGGCAGGTTATTAATGAATCTTCCTCCAATCCTGATGCCCCATTCTTCTTCATATAGTCCAGTTTAATGGATTGTTTGCTCAACATACAGAGTGAACAGGTATGGTTAAAAGATACAACCCTGACACACACCTTTCCTGACTTTAAACCAGGGAGTAAACCCTTGTCCTGTTTGAAAGGCTGCCTCTTGATCTATGTACAGGCTCCTCATGAGCACAATCAAATGTTCTGGGATTCCCATTCTTTGCAATATTATCTATAATTCGCTAGGATCCACACAGTTGAATGCCTCTTCATAGTCAATAAAACACAGGTAAACATATTTCTGGTATTCTCTGCTTTCAGCCAAGATCCATCTGGCATTAGCTATGGTATTCTTGATTCTACGTCCTCTTCTGAATCCGGCTTGAGTTTCTGGCAGTTCCCTGTCATTATACTGCTGCAGTTACTTTTAAATGATCTTCAGCAAAATTTTAGTTCAGTGTAATGTTAATGATGTTGTTCGACAACTTCTGCATTTGTTTGGATCATGTTTCTTGGGAATAGACATAAATATGGACCTCTTCCAGTCGGTTTGCCAGGTAGCTGTCTTCCAAATTTCTTGGCATAGATGAGTGAACACTTCTAGAGCTGCATCTGTGTGTTGAAACATCTCAATTGATACTCTTCAATTCCTCCTGGAGCCTTGTTTTTCATCAATACTGCCAGTGTAGCTTGGACTTCTTCCTTCAGTACCATTGGTTCTTAATCATATACTACCTCTTGATGGCTAATTCTTTCTGGTACAATGACTCTGTATATTCCTTCCATCTTTTTTTGATGCTTCCTGTATCCTTTAATATTTATCCCATAGAATCCTTCACTATTGCAACTTGTAGCTTGAATTTTTTCTTCAGTTCTTTCAGCTTGAGAAACACTGAGCATGCTCTTCTCTTTTGATTTTCTACCTCCAGCTCTTTGAATAGGTTTTTATAATACCTTACTTTGTCTTCTTGAGCCACCCTTTGAAATCTTCTGTTCATTTCTTTTACTTCAACATTTCTTCCTTTTTTTAAAGCTACTTGATGTTCAAGAGTATGTTACAGGGTCTCCTCTGACATCCATCTTAGTCTTTCCTGCCTTTCTTGTCTTTTCAGTGACCTCTTGCTTTTTTTCATGTATGGTGTCCTTGATGTCATTCCACAACTTGTCTGGTCTTCGGCCATTAGTGTCCAACACATCAAATCTATTCTTTAGATAGTCTCTAAATTCAGGTGGGATTTGATCAAGCTCATATTGTGCTTCTCATGTACTTGCTCTGATGTTCTTATTTGAACTTGAACTTGCATATGAGCAATTGATGGTCTGTTCCACAGTCAGGCCCTGGCCTTGTTTTGACTGATGATATTGAGGTTTTCCATTGTCTCTTTCCACAGATGTAGTCAATTTGATTCCTGTGTATTCCATTTGGCAAGACCCATGTAGAGTCGCTGTTTATCCTAGTAAAAAAAGGTATTTGCAATGAAAAAGTCGTTGGTCTTGCAAAATTCTATCATTTGATCTCAGGCATTGTTTCTATCACCAGGGCCATATATTCCATCTATGGATCCTTCTTCTTTGTTTTTAACTTTCACATTCCAATCACCAGTAATTATCAATTCATCCTGATTTCACGTCCAATCAATTTCAGACTGCAGAAGCTGATAAAAATCTTCAATTTCTTCATCTTTGGCCTTAGTGGTTGGTGTGTAAATTTGAATAATAGTTGTATTAACTGCTCTTTGTTGAAGGCGTTTGGATATTATCCCATCACTGACAGCTGTGTACTTCAGGATAGATCTTGGAATGTTCTTTTTTGGTGATGAATGCAACGCCATTCCTCTTCAAGTTGTCATTTCCAACATAGCAGACTATATGATTGTCCGATTCAAAAGTGGTAATGTTAATGAAGTGTAACATAGTACCCAACACTGGGGAAGCCAGCATAACTTGTCCAAGACAATGTCATGCAAGCTCCATAGACACATCCAAACATTCTGAGGGAACAAATTACTGGGCTGACAGCTGTGGGGACTGTAGTCTTGGGGAACATCTAGCTCAATTGGCATAACATAGTTTATAAAGAAATTGTTCACATTCTACTTTGGTGAGTAGCATCTGGGGTCTTCAAAGCTTGTGAGTGGCCATCTAAGATACTGCACTGATCTCACCCTATATGGAGCAAGGCAGAATGAAGAAAACCAAAGACACAAGGGAAAGATTAGTCCAAAGGACTAATGGACTACAAGTACCAGAGTCTCCACCAAACTGAGTCCAACACAACTAGTTGATGCCCAGCTACCACCACTGACTGCTCTGACAGGGATCACAATAGAGGGTCCTGGACAGAGCTGGAGAAAAATGTAGAATTCTAACTCACACACAGACAAAAATCTGTCTTATAAGTCTGACAGAGACTGAAGAAAGCCTGAGAGTATGGCCCCGGACACCCTTATAGCTCATAAATGAAGTAACTCCTGAGGTTCACTCTTCAGCCAAAGATTAGACAGATTCATAAAACAAAACAAGACTAAATGGGCACACTAACCCAGGGACAAGGACAGAAGACAGGAGGGGACAGGAAAGATGGTAATGGGGAACCAAGGTCGAGAAGTGTGTTGACGTGTGGTGGGGTTGGCAACCAATGTCACAAAGCAATGTGTATATTAATTGCTTAATGAGAAACTAGCTTGTTCTGTAAACCTTCATCTAAATTGAAATAAAAAAGTGATATGTAGAAACAAACAAAAAAAGAAAATAGAACTCTACAAAATCTTCTTGTTTTGGGTGTTACACAGAAGACAAACTGTCTGCTGTCCATAACTATTTTCCATGACATCATGACGCCTGGAAGGACACATCTGTGTCAAGGATGTAATTGAGTAGATTTTTTTTTTATGTTTATCAAAAAGTATACAAGTTTTAAAAAGCTTGAAAACATTTTATAAGAATAATTTTAGAATATAATTACACCAGTTAAGAACTTTAATCTGAGAACAAAATACCAGCTGTTTATATTTATTTAATACTTATCTCATGCTCACAATACTGTTTAAAACTTTATTTCTCCAAGGAGAATCTGAATGCCTACTATCTGCTTCTCTTGTCTATGTTTATTAAAGTGTTTGGTTAAACAAAAAGCTTAAAATTGTTCTGTTGAATTTTACTCTAAAGTACATGTGTTTGAAAGATCACATGCTTTAATGAAGATGTAAAATAAGGTTTATGAGTCCATATCTACAAATTCTTGGTATTTAACACATAAACTATTTCACAAATAAAAAAAAAAAAGTGAATTGCAGACTCATGCACATGTCTTGTGGCCTGATCACTACATTGTAGCCACCTGCCCTGCCTGCTGGACTGAAAGTCAGCATATAGCCTGGCTAAGTACTGTGAAGCCAACAGACTTATTTTGCAGGTTGAATCTATATTCTTGGCATATCTGACAATCTATTTTTTTTTCCTAAGACATTTCCTCAAGTTCCTTTATTTTTAATTATTTTTTTATTTTTTTCTGCTTTAAGTGAAAGTTTACAAATGAAGTCAGTCTCTCTCACAAAAACCCATATACACCGACTACACACTCCAAATTACTCTCCCCTTAATGAGACAGCCCACTCTCTCCCTCCACTCCCTCTTTTCATGACCTTTTTGCCAGCTTCTAACCCCCTCCACACTCTCAATTACCGTCCAGGAAGGAGATGTCAACCTAGTCTCAAGTGTCCACTTGATCCAAGAAGCTCACTCCTCACCAGCATCTCTCTCCAACCCATTCTCCAGTCCGATACACGTCTGAAGAGTTGGCTTCGGGAATGGTTCCTGTCCTGGGGCAACAGAAGGTCTGGGGGCCATGAACAATTGTCCTTCCAGTCTCAGTCAGACCATTAAGTCTGGTCTTATGAGAATTTGGGGTCTGCATTCCACTACTCTCCTTCTCCCTCAGGGGTTCTCTGTTGTGTTCCCTGTCAGGGCAGTCATCCGTTGTAGCTGGGCACCATTTAGTTCTTCTGGTCTCAGGATGATGTAGTCACTGGTTCATGTGGCCCTTTCTGTCTCTTGGGCTCAGTTTGTTTCTGTTGAGTCTGTATTTTTCCCTCGTATTTTATTTTAACGAGTAGGAAAGTTTCTCTCCTTTGTAGTTACATTATTATTTACCCCTATTTTTCTAAATTTAAAACTTTTATTTCTTTGTATTGCCATATATTCCTCTCCATATAGAAGGTGCATGATTACATTTCTTTGTCCCTCTTTATTATTTTAATGTTGTCTTCTTTTATATAATAACATCGCCATTACCCTGTGTTGGTCTTTTTTTTTTTTTTTTAATCTTGCTTTGTTTTTTTGGATTTCCCTGTCTGGGTTGACTTCTGGTTGCTCTCCGCAGTGTTCTAGTCTTGGGTTGATACCTGATATTATTGATTTTCTAACCAAAGAACTCCCTTTAGTATTTCTTAGAGTTTTCGTTTGGTTTTTATGAATTCCCTTAATTTGTGTTTATCTGGAAATGTCTTAATTTCACCTTCATATTTAAGAGACAGTTTTGCTGGATATATGATTCTTGGCAGGCAATTTTTTTCCTTCAATTTTTTAAATATGTTATCCCATTATCTTCTTGCCTGCATGGTTTCTGGTGAGTAGTCCCAGCTTATTCTTATTGGCTCTCCTTTGTAGGTGACTTTTCGTTTATCCCTCACTCCTCTTATAATTGTCTCTCAATCTTTGGTTTCAGCAAGCTTGATTATAATATGTCTCGGTGACTTTCTTTTAAGATCTACCTTATGTGGAGTTCGATGAGCATCTTGGATAGATATCTTCTCATCTTTCACAATATCAGGGAAGTTTTCTGCAAGAAATCCTCAACAATTTTCTCTGTATTTTCTGTTATCCCTCCCTGTTTTGGTACTCCAATCACTCGTAGGTTATTTCTCTGGATGGAGTCCCACATGATTCTTAAGGTTTTTTTATTTTTTTTAATTCTTTTATTGATTTTTCTTCAAATGTATTAGTGCCAAGTGATTTATCTTCAAGTTCAGAAATTCTAGCTTCTACTTGCTCAGTTCTGCTCCTCTCACTTTCTACTGAGTTACCTAATTCTGTAATTTTATTGTTAATCTTCTGAATTTCTGATTGTTGTCTCTCTATGGATTTTTCCAGCTTATTAAACTTTTCATTATGTTCCTGAATAGTCTTTCTAATTTCTTCAATTGCTTTATCTGTGTGTTCCTTGGCTTGTTCTGCAGATTGCCTCGTTTCCTTCCTGACATCTTGATGGGTTCTGTATACTAAACTTTTGTATTCTGCATCTGATAATTCCAGGAACACACTTTCATCTAAACGATCCCTGGATTCTTTGTTTTGAGAGCCTGTTGAGGTGATCATGGCCTGTTTCTTTATGTGACTTGATATTGAGTGTTGTCTCTGAGCCATCTATAAGTTATTGTATTAGTTTATGCTTGCTTACTGTGTCGTAGCTGCTTGCTTTGCTTTGTTTTGGTATACTCCTATGGGTTGCTTGAGTGAGCTAGCTTGATTATTTTCACCTTTGGAGCTCTGACATCCTGTCCCCAGCTTGCTAGAGCTGTTGTCAGATATATCAGCCTAGGAGTCCATTCAGTTTTCTTGTATGAATTCAGCTCAGGTTTCCAGGTAGCTGATATCAAGTGTGTGGCACAGGCTCTGTCCTACACTCTTAGAGGGGCAGAGGTGATTGGCTTATATACCGGTATCTGATTACAGCAGAAGGTCACGCTCTGAACAAGGCGGGGGCTGAGAACTGACCCCCAAGTGTCTGTGAGGAAAATACTTCTGTGTTCCCTAGAGAGTGTTGGTGGGTGGGTTCTGCAGAGAGACCATGGGCACCCAAAGTTTTTGGTTGTAAGTACTGGGAGGTACCAGTTATTTTTGGACCCCTTTTGTGGGTGGCAGTGTGACCTGAGTGGAGCTATCAGTCCTTAGGTCCCTGTTGTTGGTAGGTGAGGACCTTGTTTAATAGCCTAAGCAATGTCAAACATCAAACACCCACCTCTCCAATGTTCAGCTGAAATGGTTGGGGTTTGCTAACAAGGGTCTATTCTCCTGTAATAGGCCCACACAGGTTCATGCAGAAGGGAAAGGTGCTCAAGGTCCACGGATGGTTTATGCCTGGACAGGAGCTGCTTCTGTCCTGAGCTCCCCTGGTTAATGGAGCTAGCAAATTATCTTTTCCCCCAGTTGCAAATTTTTTCCTTCCCCGAGGCCGGGGGGATGGTCCTAGGTGCTCACGAGGGTCTATCTCATGCCCAGGGATTTAGCCGCTGAAGCCGGCTTGGGGGTGGGGGGGCACAGTAAAATATACATAAGTACTTAGCTTTTGCCAGGAGAACACCGTTCTCCTCAGGTTCCGGAGGTGTGAGTGGGCTGTGTGTCTGGCTGCTTCTCCTGGAGGAAACTGTGGCCGAGTGCTAGTACCAGCCCACTGCCACCGCCGCCTGTCCGGGAAGGGTGCCTGAGGGCTCCCTGCAATTCAAGTCCGGTAACTCGCCTGCACTTCTGAACGGCCTCTTCCTCCCCCTGCTCCTCAGTTCGTTGCCTAAGTTCGCCTTTGATGCTCAGGGCTCCCAGCTTGTCATGAATATATTCGTTTCACTTGTTTTTTCAGGTCTTTGTTGTAAAGAGGGGTCGACAGAAGCGTCTGTCTATTCTGTCATCTTGGCTCCAACTCTCAAGTTCCTTTATTTAAGCCCAAATCTAATTTTTTAAATTAAAATTACATTTTATAATATTTATAACTAAAATTATTTAAATCCAAACCTAGTGCTTTTAAATTGACATAATTAGAAAATTAGATGGAAAATAATTTTGGAACTGTAATGGATTGAATTGTGTCCCCCCAAAATATGTGTCAACTTGGTTAGGCCATGTGTAGTTATGCTCCATTTTGTGATTTTCCTACATGTTATAATTCATAATTTCTACCTGTGGTTAAAAGAATTAGAGTGGGATGTCACATCCCTGATCAAACGTAAAGGGAGTTTCCCTGAGTTGTGGCCTATACCATCTTTTATCTTACAAGAGATAAAAGGAAAGGGAAGCAAGCAGAGAGTGGGGACCTCATACCACCAAGAAAGCAGTGCCAAGAGCAGAGTGTGTCCTTTGGGCCTAAGGTTCCTGCACTGAGATGCTCCTAGACCAAGGAAAGACTGATACATCACAAGGACCTTCCTCCAAAACTGACTGAGAAAGAATGCCTTCCTCCGGAGCTGACAACCTGAATTTGGACTTCTAGCCTACCAGACTGTGAGAAAATAAACTTCTCTTCATTAAAGCCATCCACTTGTGATATTTCTGTTACAGCAGTGCTAGGTGACTAACAGAACCTATAAACATTTTATGAGTATTAAATGTTTGGAAGTTTGTATGTGTAAATTGGTGAAACTCTTAAAGACAAAGTTATTGTGACCTACATCTTTCTTATCATTTTGTTATGTCATAGCTGTTCCGTAATCACAGTTTAACTTGGAAAACTTTGTCTTACTTATGTTCAACACAGTATTAACATGTTAAGGGCATATAAAAAGCATTTGCATAAAAGTTTAATTATATTAATTATACTTTTGTTTTAAGTAGACTAATTAACATTAACGTAAACAGGCAATAGTTCAAGGTTTAATTTTTCAGGGAAAACATGAAATTAGACATCTTGGAAAGCATTTATTTTGGTACACATGGATGGGTGTCTGTCATTCCAACATCTGTCTAAAGGAATTGAAATGTTATGAGGTCCTTGATTTGTCATGGCACTAAGACTGACTTATTAATAGAATGGGTTTTAGGCACTTCAAACCAAACTTCTCATTCTCCTTCCTTCATGAATAAACACTGGGAAAGAATTTTCCAACCACTACATTGCAGCCAGTGTGGCAAGTGGATTACAGATTGAAAGATTGACCCTGGGGCAATCAGTTTCAGGCTGGTACAGTTGTAGTTTCAGTCTGATTGTTCTGATTGTAGTACAGAAAGGATCTCTTGGGAGGTTAAGCATAAACGGGTTCTGTTGTGAAAGCAGGAGTCCCTGGATGATCCAAATGGGTAAGCATTGGGCTACTAACGGAAAGTTTGGTGGTTAGAACACACTCAGAGTTGCATCAGAAGATAGACTTGCTTCCTAAAGGTCACCGGCATTAATACCTTAAGGAACACAATGCTACTTTGCAACACAAGGGGACTGCCATGACTCAGAATCCACTGGATAGCAACTTGTATTTTTGGGGTTGTGAGAGTACATCCAGGGGTTTGGCAGGCAACAAGGACAATGAAACAAAATGGCTCTCACAGCTCCATTTCTTCTATCCAACCAAATAGATGCTCTACCACCTGGATGCCAGCTACAGCAGCCAAATGCAGAAAGGAACAGTGCCCACTGTGGACAAGGGCTCCATGGAGCTGCTGCAGAAATTTGTGTTTTAGGTGCACAAAGAGAACAATGTACAGTCTTAGATGCTGCAGTCTGTGATGAAGGGAGGAAAGGTAGGGAACTCTGATGGTCACCACTCTAAGCAGAAGCCTCAATCTCAGTCTCCCCATGTCACTTGTTGTTTAAAAAAAAAAAAAAAAAGTTGTTTTTAAATTGGCCCTCAGCTCCTGGGGACTTCATGCACAATGGGATTGGACTTTTGTGATCCATAGGATTTTTATTTGTTGACTTTCAGAAGTAGATTGCCAGCCTTTGTTCCTAGTCTGTCTTAGTCTGGAAGCTCCACTGAAACTTGTTCAGGATCACAGGAACATATGAGCTTGAACATGCAAGCTTCCACCAAGAGATGAGTGGTGGCTACCCTTAAGGTTCGTTGGCCAGAGTCCAACCTGGGTGTCTTGCCTGAAAGGTGAGAATCCTGACACCAAACAGCACTGCCACCACCCCCATATCACATGTTTTTGTTCATTTTATTGGCATCAGAGTTATTTGCCATGTGATTGCTCTCACAATGTAGAAGCCTTCTGCAAATTAGAACTTCTTTGTTGTTTTGAAATTAAAAAGTAAAATGATCTTCAAATGTTTTCAACATTCAATTTATCAATGAATGGAAAATGCTTTTACATATTAATTTTTTATTTCATTTGTAGATTTCTGGATGATTTAAAATAATGTTAAACTGTACTATTTTTGGATTTAATATTTCTTGCTTGTTGGTGAGTATAAAAATGTTGTAGTTACAATGATACAAAATTCTTGGTAAGAAATTATATGTAGCTATTGAATTCACAAAACCTGATATAGGAAAAGTATGTTCCAGAAGCAAACATGAATTTTCATTAATAAATATGAAGATATTTTATTTAGAATATTATCTAATAAATATAAATAATTGAAATTCTGCTTTAATATACAACATGTATTTTTGAGTTTCAAATAATTTACATTAATGTGGTATATAATTTTAAAAAAACAGGCTTTTCTTATTTTACCATAAAACGTAAATACATATGGAAAAATTCACAGAACAAACATGTACAATTTAATGAATAATGCTAAAACCAATGAAATCTTCATCCAGGTCATTAAGAAAAAAAAAATCTTGACAATATTTTATTCATTTTTTTCTAGGTTTTTAGGTAAAGAAAACATTACCCAATAATATCAGATAAGTAAGTTGTTAAATAGCTTATGTAGTCAAATTTGCCCCAGTAAATGGGCTGGGTGCATTCACTACAGAGCTCAAGTTTTGAGGAATGCCTTCATAGTTGGAGAAATAGTTGTATAAACAGCCTTATTTGGTGGTAAAAAAAATGAGATGCTATATTTTATAGTTTTGTGAGTTCTTGTACTTTTTCTCCCATAAACTATTTGGTAGATTTACTTTAACATACAGAGAATCATTTAAATAATGTACACAAAATATTTTGGGGAGAAAATACTTAGATGAGATTAGTTATATAGATATTCATGAATTCTCTCTCCCTGAATTTCTTTATGTCCCTTGTGATTTTCTTGCTTCGATTTCTGTGCAAGAATCATTATACTTGGTTATCCTGAATATACTGTTAATTTTTTGACTGAATAGGACAAAATTATTGTTATTTTCTCACTGTACAACAGCTTTTTCATGCTGACTTTTCAGAAGGAAACTTATGAAGAAATAAAAATACGTGCAACATAAAATAATCAAATTTCCAGGACTGGGGGGTTTCTCCAGCCTCCGATGGGCTCCCAAAGCTGTGTAAGTACTTCAAAACATTCTTTTCTTTGTAGAGTCTCCCCACGTGCCCTATTTTTAGTCTATTTCTTGACTTACAAGCTGGTTCCATCTTATTTGCCCATAATAAATCCATTGGCCTTCTCTGCCTGTCTAATTATCCCTCTGTTTTGCTCCCCTTTGTAAGTTGTCCTCACCCACTTTCTCATTTCTGACTGATGGGATTCTCCAGTTAACTACTGACTTTGAAGGACAGTTGCACTGGTTATTCTTGAGCCTTCGTGACTAAGGTGGCCATTTCTGAGACATTTGTGGATGATACTTTACAACTGTTCCTGCTCATTGACAGAAGTTGGCAGCTTTTACATCTGCCAGTGACCATCTTATAAGAGGAAATCCTGCTTAGAATGGAACATACATTGAGGAAGCAAGGTCAAGAAAAGGATGAAGAGAAATCAGGCCTTGATCACATCACCTTAACTGCTGTCTTAGGTTTCACCTGAATTCAGGGAAACATTTGAACCTTTTTTACTTAAATGTTGCAGCAACTTAATTTTTTAATCGAAACTATTTTTACCCACATGCCAATTTTATTCACAGTAATTTGACTGGTTCTGTAAATGTGGCTATGAAATGTACACCTATGTGAATTTAATTATATTATATAGAATTACTCAACCAAAAAAAAAAAAAAAAGGCTTACATTTACAAAATATCTTGGCTAAAAAAAAATCATAAAACAAAAATTATTCAAAACTGTTAAAAAATTTCAAACAAATTAAAATTGTTATTAATAAAATTATGATTTCTAATTTCAAAACCACACTGGTGGGGATATGCTAAATAACAGTTAAGGACTACACAATTCTGTAGTGTGTTTCAGTTCACACTGAAAAAGTGCCTGAATGTTGGTAGAGGGTGGGGAAAAGGGTTGGAGTGCATTGGCAGATGAGAAATGCAGAAAATATTTTGAAGCCTTTATCCTGAAAACAACTTAATTCTCACTAATATTTATTAAGTGCCTACTATATAATCTGCACTGTTCTTAGCCCCCAAAGCAAAGTAGTGAACAAGACAGAAGTGGTCTTTTTCTCTACAGAGCTTATAGTTTCTAAGGGAACAGGGAAATGAGTAGAAAAGGAGAAATATGCCTGACTAGTGTTACGATGGAGGCTCTCCCAGGAGCTATGAGAACACAAAGATTGACAGCTAACATTTATTGACTATTAGCATGAGCCAGGCACTGCTCTAACCATTTTGCTTGTACCACCCAAAAAACCCACTGCCGTCGAGTCGTTTCTGACTCATAGGGACACTATAGGACAGAGTAGAACTGCCCGATAGAGTTTCCAAGGAGCACCTGGCGGATTGGAACTGCAGACCTCTTGGTTAGCAGCCGTAGCGCTTAACCACTACTCACGCCACCAGGGTTTCCTTGCTTGTACTAGCTCATTTAATTGTCACAACAACCCAGTGGGAGAGATGCTATTATTACCAACCCTATTTCATTAATGAGGAACCTAAGGCACAGAGAGTTTAAATCACCTGCCCAAGGTGTGATAATTAGTGCATATGGAGATGGGATTCACACATGTGCCCTCTCACTCCGCAGCCCACCTTCTTAAGTCCATGACAGTGAAGAGAGACTGAAGAACTCGGTCACTGAATTGTTTAAGGACCCAGCAGGACTTTCATGTAGAAATTTCCAGTAAGTGTTTAAAGTACTTTACAAGGTTGGCAACAAACTAAAAACTGATTTGAGGGCGTTCCAAGAGAGACAACAAATGAAGGCAGGTAGTGCAAACCTGTACATTTAGCATTATAGGGATATGGGAGTTTCTTTTCGGCTCTGCGCTGAGGGACGTTGAATCCCTTGTGTGACTTGAAAACTTGAGTAAACACTGATCCCTCAGGAATTAAAGACAGATCATGGTCCAGGGTGTAAATACAATCCGCTCACTTCCCTTTTACTTGCAGAATCTCTTTCCTGGGGAAAAGCCTGAGCCAGTTCTAACCTGTTTATAATCAAGTGCACTACATCACTTAACTCACATTAAATCATCTGTGTTTCATCGAGTGGAAATGGTGACAATAATAATGATTTTTTCCCTGTTGCTTGAGAATGCTCAATATTAAAATGAGAAACTATCATCTGTTGCTCAAAAATATTTCCAGAACATTTCAGAAAATAATCCTGGGCAACATACTGTTAGAATCAGAGGAAGAAAAGCCTCAGAGCTTGAAATTTTATTTCCATGAACACAGGAGTAAAAAAAAAAAAAAAAAAAAAAAATTGATAAAGAATTACACACGTTTTTTGTTCTAAGGTGAGTTCCTGAATTCCTTCCATATTAAACGTCCTCCTTCTTTTGATAGAAAGTCCTGAGATCTATGATTTATACTTTCTTACCCATTATGTGCAGTCTAATTGTAGATGGAAGAATCTGTGGCATGGGGCACTTACAGAACCTCTCCTAGATTCTAGTTCCTTAGTTACAAAATAGAAACAATGTTCATGGCTCCCATCTTGGAAGGCCTAATCTGCATCAGAAGCCAGCACCAGGATCCTAGGGCCTCCGCCTCCAATTTTACTGGTAAGGGGAGGGCTCGGGTGAGTGAAGAAATAATGAGGAGAGGCAATTCTGTCCTGGCCTTCTTCTTCTCCTTTATTCCTTGGTTTTTCCTGCTGTTGTTTTACATAAGGCAACACTGACATTCTGTGTGTAGACAAATTTGGAGATAATCTTTGCCATTTTTAGCTTATAAAGACTCTAAAAATGGGGGGTCAGTGTCATTGTGTATCTTGGTGGTGGTAAAGGCTGATTATATGGGCCCAGGTTGGGTTAGTCCCAAACATTATCAGCATAAACCCCACTCATGGTGGAGGAGATATTGTGGAAAATTCTGATCGCCATCTAATGCAACTCCTTTCTCTAGTCCCCAGAGGCAATCCTACAGAAAAATGGCTACTGGAAATGGTTCTTTTGGACTGAATACACTCTCATGGGATTAACAGAGCAACTGGATCTCCAATTCCCTTTGTTCTCCCTGTTTCTAGTAATGTCACTGTATTGTAAAACTTGGGCTTGATTAATTGGGCTGATTTCTAACCTTCACACCCCCATGTACTTTTTCCTCTTTAACTTGTCCTTCATAGACCTCTGTTATTCTTCTCTGTTTACACCAAAAATGCTAATGAACTTCATATCAAAGAAAAATATTATCTCCTACAAGGGGTGCATGACCTAGCTCTACTCTTTCCTTTTTTTTGGTCATTTCGGAATGCTATGTGTTGACATCGATGGCCTATGATCGTTATGTGGCCATCTGTAATCCACTTTTGTGTAACATTGCCATATCCCCAAAGTGTGTTTCAACCTTATTTTTGGTTCATATTTGATGGCCTTTTCTGGTGCTGTGGCTCACACTGGATTCATGCTGAGACTGACCTTCTGTGATGCCAACAGCATCAACCATTATTTTTGCAACCTTCTCCCTCTGATCCAGCTCTCTTGCGCCAGCACCCATGTCAATGAGCTTGTGAATTTTATTGTGGCGGGCATCAACATTATCTTGCCCAGTCTTATCATCTTTATCTCTTACGGTTTCATTCTCTCCAGCATCCTCCACATCAATTCCACTGAGGGCAGGTCTAAAGCCTTCAGTACCTGCAGTTCCCACATAATTACTCTTTTACTTTTCTTTGGATCAGGTGCATTCATGTATCTCAAACCATCTTCTGTAGGGTTTGTGAGTGAGGGAAAAATCTCTTCTGTGTTTTACACCAGTGTGGTTCCCATGATGAACCCCTTAATCTATAGCTTGAGAAATAGAGATATTAAACTTCCCCTGAGGAAATCCCTGAGTAGGGAAAGGTTTTGATCAAAAACGGTATCTCTCTGTGCAAATAGTCAGAGGACAGGGAGGCTCTACATGTTTACTTTCAGTATTTTTGGTGGCATTATTCTTATCCTACTTCCTTCTTACCCTAGTGAGTGTTGTCTTTTTTTCAATCTTATTTCCACTTCTTGTGGGGATCGATTTTCACTTACTCAATATTTGCATAATTTCTTCTTATTCTCACTTTTTCTCTTGTATAAGAATAACATTAAGGAAGGAATTTATTATCACTGTATTTTCCACTGTAAATTTGAACTTTTTATTTCTCTTGGAAAAATATTAATGAATCTGTGAATGATGCAGTGAAGCAATTTTAGTGTGACATTATACCACTGTAGTGAAGGTCTCTTATTAGGAACTTGTAATGGTTCATTGGATACATGAGTCAGATAATCGATCTATTGTTTTCTTTCCATCCTCCACTGGGCAGCAACATGTATCCTTCATAGGCTACCACTTCACAGAGTTAAAATGTTCCATGAACACTATCAGGTACAACTCACTTTGTAGGTGTAAACACTATGCACTAAGTTCTTTTCTCAAAGAGTTTACTTATATACCTTCCTAAAGCAATACTAACACATAATTGACCCTATAATTTTTCATGGATGGGAAACTTAAGCTTGGAGGGGTTAATGATTTTCTTACAGTCACAAAGCTTCTTAATGAAAAAGCCAAGAGCAAAGTCTTAGCCTACAGATTTCACGTCTATTTTGTTCTATACTTCTTTTCATTTATTCTTTATTTCAGTGAACATGAAATATGAGAAAACATTTCTATTTTGGTGAAAGTTGACTGCGTTTTATTCCAGGAGGATACATAACCTTCTCCCAGGGCAGGTAGCGTCTTTTTGTTTCTTTAGAAAAACGATTTGATCGTTCTTTTTGGTGGGAAGAAGATGGTGATTGGGCAAATAGAGTTGGGAGATGAATGACCCAAAAAGGTACTGACTTTTTTTCTGAAAAATAAAATAAAATGAATGTGAGATACTTGCACGTGTTTTTTGTTTCAGAGATAGAGGACATGGGAAAGAAAGGGGTCCAGAAACATGTCATTAGACCAGGACAAAAGAGACACATGGCCAACAGGTAAAAGGCCCCGATGTAGGGAATAGTCAATGAGGTTTCAGACAAAGATTTCACGTTTTTTTTACCCTGTTCCGTTGAGTACTGCAATTAACCTACCCTGTACGAAAGTTTTGATAAACTTATAATGCAAAATGATCATTGACTGTTGGTAGTGTTTTGGGGAATGAAGGAGGAAAAGGAGTAGACAATTCTGTGGGGAATTAGGCAGTGAGAGCACCTCAACTTTAGGAGATAAAATAGTGAGTGCTGATTGCAACTTATGTCAGGAAGCAGAAATTGAGAAAACAAAATGATGAGAAAATGAAAGTCCGTACCCTTTCCCTTCTGGAAACATATGGAAATATTATGGAGATCACAGAATTTTTCTGTGTAGGAAAAAGGCTTAGGTTCTTTGAGGCGTTTTTCTTTGCAAATTGTGTGTTCCTCATTTTCATAGTGTTTGACTTTATGTTTGCGGAGTCGTTACGTTTTTCTTGGTTTTTATTTTGAGTTATGGAGTTGTTATACCTCTTTGTGGTTACCTTAATATTTACCCCTATTTTTCTAAGTAAAAACCTAACTTGTATTGTCCTATATCGCCTTGTATCCCTCTCCATGTGGCAGTTCTATGCCACCTGTATTTAGTCCCTCTTTTTGATTATTGTGATCTTTTACATATTGACTTCAATGATTCCCTGTTTTGAGCATTTTTTTTTAATTAATCTTAATTTGTTTGGTGATTTCCCTATTTAAGTTGATATCAGAATGTTCTGTTCTGTGACCTTGTGTTGTGCTGGTATCTGATATTATTGGTTTTCTGACCAAACATTTTCCTTTAGTATTTCTTGTAGCTTTGGTTTGGTTTTTGCACATTCTCTAAGCTTGTGTTTATCTGTAAATATCTTAATTTCACCTTCATATTTCAGAGAGAGTTTTGCTGGATATATGATCCTTGGCTGGCAGTTTTTCTCCTTCAGTGCTCTGTATATGTCATCCCATTGCCTTCTTGCCTGCATGGTTTCTGCTGAGTAGTCTGAACTTATTCTTATTGATTCTCCTTTGTAGGAGACCTTTCTTTTATCCCTGGCTGCTTTTAACATTTTCTCTTTATGTTTGGTTTTGGCAAGTTTGATGATAATATGTCTTGGTGTTTTTCTTTTTGGCTCAATCTTAAATGGGGTTCAATGAGCATCTCGTATAGATATCCTTTCATCTTTCATGATGTCAGGAAAGTTTTCTGTCAGCAGATCTTCAACTATTCTCTCTGTGTTTTCTTTCCTCCCTCCCTGTTCTGGGACTCCAATCACATGCAAGTTATCCTTCTTGATAGAGTCCCACATGATTCTTAGGGTTTCTTCATTTTTTTTAATTCTTTTATCTGATTTTTTTTCAGCTATGTTGGTGTTAATTCCCTGGTCCTCCAGATGTCCCAGTCTGCATTCTAATTGCTCGAGTCTGCTCCTCTGACTTCTTATTGCATTGTCTAATTCTGTAATTTTATTGTTAATCTTTTGGATTTCTGAATGCTGTCTCTCTATGGATTCTTGCAACTTATTAATTTTTCCACTATGTTCTTGAATAATCTTTTTGAGTTCTTCAACTGTTTTATCAGTGTGTTCCTTGGCTTTTTCTGCAGATAGCCTTATTTCATTTCTGAGGTCATCCCTGATGTCTTGAAGCATTCTGTAAATTAGTTTTTTATATTCTGTATCTGATAATTCCAGGATTGTATCTTCATTTGGGAAAGATTTTGATTCTTTTGTTTGGGAGGTTGTAGAAGCAGTCATGGTCTGCTTCTTTATGTGATTTGATATCGACTGCTGTCTCCGAGCCATCACTAAGATATTGTAGTGATTTATTCTGTATTTGCTCACTGAGTCTTATCTTGTTTTGTTTTCTTTCAATATACGTGGATGGGCTACTAGATTGTGCTGTCTTGATTATTGTAGCCCTTGACTCACTTATGACCTATTACCAGCTGGTTTGGGCTGTTACCAGATATATAAGCCTAAGAGTCCATTCACTATTCTTGAGTAGAATCTGATTTTGGGTCATCAAGTGTGTGATGCACCCTATCCCCTATCCACTTTGAGAAGTAGTGGTGATAGTTGTGTGCACCAGATTCTAGTAGCAGCTGGGGTTCACACTCCGGGGGGGGGAGCAGGATGCTGACAGGCTTCCCCCAAGTGTCAGTGAGGTAGGTGTGTGTCTCTATTCCTAAAGCACCTTGGTGGGTGGGCTCTGCAGCTGTACCTTAGGCCTCCAATGCAAGTACCTCTACAGATTGGTAGATGTCACCCTCCTTAGACCCCTAAGGTAGGAGGCTAGGTGGTCTGTGGGGAGCTTCAGCCCTCAGTTCCCTGTTGTGGGTCAGTGAGGGCTCTGTTGAATACACAGAGATATCAGACCTGGGAAACTTGTCTTTCCAGTAAATCCACTAAAAAAAAAAAATGCAGTCAGATCCCTATCAGAAATGCCTTTGCATTATAATAGCCACCTTGTTCCCTGTAGGGATGAAAGCCCAAGACTGTGGATCACATATGCTTGGCTGGAGCTGGTTCTGTGTTTTGAGTCCAATTAGGGAAGGATTTTTGGTCCCTGGGTTTTTTGTGGTTGCTTCTCTCAGGCTGAAAAAATGGGTTCGGAAGAGACCAAAAAAAAAGGGAAAAGAAAAACCACGGAGCAGTTCTCCCTCTGGCTCAGGAAATTCCAATGTTAATGAAGCCACATGGGAAGGGGAGGGGAAGGCTCAGAAAAACAGGACAGTGTAGCACCCTGGAATATAGACAAAGTTACTTATCTTGCTTGGGATGACTATCTTATCTGAGATTCCCGAGGGGCGTGTCGCCTATGTGTGCTGGCTGGGTTGAGATTGCTCCCGAGGGTCAGGCCTGCAGAAGCCGCGGTCAGTTCCTCCGCTGCCAGTCCAAAGCCCAGCGTCAAGGTTCCCCGGCTGGGATGCTGCATTCCCGGCTCCAAAACCAGTCGCTGCCTCCCTGTGACTTCTCCCGCCAGCCGCGTAGCCACGTCGCCCGTGCGGACCGGCTGAGCCCCCTCCCAAGGTCAGTTCAGGGGGGTAGGGCTGTGCCTCGCGTTTGCACCATCACAGGATGTGGTGCTCAGCTCCCCTGCGCCCAGTCCAAAGCCCAGCGTCAAGGTTACCTGACTTGGACGCTGGGTCCAGCCTCTGAAAACAGTCTCTGCTTCCCCATAGTTGTTTGTTCTCGGTCTCTGTCACTCAGGTCAACTCTTTAAATCTGTGTTTGTTGGTCAGGGTTCGTAGATTGTTATGTACGTGATCGATTCACTTGTTTTTCCGAGTCTTTGTTGCCAGAGGGATCCGAGGTAGCGTCTGCCTAGTCAGCCATCTTGGCCCCCCTCCAGGTTCTTTGATATTAGAGAGATTTTAAATTCAGAAAGCATGAGACCCTGGGAACAACTAAATTGCACCTGTTTTTGTGGGTTTGATGTGCTATTCCCATGTGGATTTTAAGCTGTACAAAACTCAAATTACAGCTGATATAGGAATTATAATTGAAAATAAACATGTTTCTTGTTTATTTTTTTTCCTAAATTTTATTTATTTTGTTCTTGGGAGTACACAGCAAAACATACACCAATTCAACAAAAATCATAAATGTGAAATTTAGTGACATTGATTATATTTTTCTAGTTGTGCAACCATTCTCACCCTCCTTTTCTGAGTTCTTCCCCCCCTCATTAACACAAACTCAGTTTTCCTGAAGGCTCCTATCTAGTCTTTCAAGTAGTAGTTGTCAGTTTTATCCCATATAGATAGTCTTACAAGGATATAATCCTCAAGGCAGAATTTTTTTAGTAGTTAAGATAAAGTATTTTTCTGTTTGAAGATGACTTTAGGGGATATTTTTGGTTTAAGGTTTAAAGAAAAATATCTCAGGGCAATAGTTTAGGGGTTCTTCCACCCTCCATGGGTCCAGAAAGTCTAGAGTCTGTGAGAATTTGAAATTCTATTCCACATGTTCCTCCTTTTGATCAGTATTGTTCCACAGAATCGCTGATTAAAATATTCATTAATGGTAGCCAGGCACTATCTAGTACTTCTGGTTCCATGAAAAGAAGGCAGTTGTTCATGGGGCCAAATAGCCAGATATTCCATTCCTTCCTCCTGTTTCTGATTCACCTTCTTCTTCTTTAGTTCCATGTGAATTGAGATCAATTGTTGTGACTTGGATGGGAACTTGCAAGTTTTTAAGACCCCAGACACTATGCAATGAACTAGGAGTAAGAAGCACTAAAAACATTATTAGGCCACTTAACTGGGATGCCATATGAAACCATGGCCCTAAAACTCTTAACTCATTGAACCCAAACCCATGAAGCATTTGGTCATATATTAGAAGCCTCAGCAGCTGCTCTTTCTTTTTGTCATTGTTATAAATATATCTATGACACAAATTTTGCTATTTCAGCATTTTACAGGTACACAACTTATTGATAGCAATTATAATATTTGGCTGTACAACCTAATCAATGCAATTTTTCCATCAATATTAGGCCCCTTTCTCCCTATCTTCACCTCTTCTGCTATCCACTAATAAATTTTGGTCTCTGTATATCTTTCTTTTCTTGTCTTTTTATATAAACGAGATCATACAAAATTTGTCCTTTTGTGATTGATTTATTTCACTCAGCATAATGTCTTCAAGCTCCATCCATACCTTAACTTGTATCAATACTTCCTTTCTCCTAACAGGCTGAATGTGTTCCATTGTGGGTATATACCACATTTTGTTTATCCATTCATCTTTTTATGGACATTTAGGTTCTCTCCACCTTTTGGCTATTGTGAGTAGTGCTGCAATGAACATTAGAGTATAAGTCTGTTTTTGAATCTCTGTTTTCAGATCTTTTGGGTATATACCTAGGAGTGGAATTGCTGGGTCTTACGGTGGTTCTGGGTCTGGGTTTATGGTGGTTCTATTTTTAGTCATTTGAGGAACTGCCACACTGCTCTCCACTATGATTGCATCATTTGCATTGCCACCACCAAATGATAAGAGTTGTAACTTCCCCACATCCTCACTAATATTTGTTATTTTCAATTAGGTTTTTTTTTTTTTTTTAACATTAGCGACCCTAGTGGTAGTGAAGTGGTATCCCACTGTGGTTTTGATTGGCAACTCTCTGATGGCTAATGATGCTGATCAGTTTCAACGGTGTTTTTAGTTTTTATTGTGTAAGTCCTTCACATCCCTGATTAGATTTTTTTTTCTCTTATATGTTATTATAAATGCATTCCTCTAATTTCCCTTTAAGATTTCTCATTGCTGGTATATAGAAAGGCAATTGATTTTTGTTTTTTTGACCTTGTACCCTGCAACTTTGCTAAATTCCTCTATTAACTCTAGAAGGTTTCCTGTGGTCTCTTTGGGATTTTCTATATATAGGATGAAATCACTGGGGAAAAGAGATAATTTTACTCCTTGTTTTCCTATCTGAATACTTTTTATTTCTTTTCTTGTCTTATTGTTCTGGGAGGACTTTTAATACAATATGAAACAGAAGTGGTGAGATTGGGCACCCTTGTTTTGTTCCCAATTTCAAGGTGAAATCTCTCAGTATTTCTCTATTAAGTATAATGTTGTCTGATGGCTTTTATGAAATAAAGATTTGATGAATAAATTAAATTGTGGCAGTAACTTTTGTGGAATACAAAGATGAATTATTTGTCTTTTGAGGAAAAGGATAAAAAGATGACTACTCTAAAAATGCTTAATCTGATGTATTAAGTGCTTATTCAGCCACATTCATTCTTTAGCTCAAAAAATACCAAGATGGGCAACCATTTGGGATACCCTTGTCCTCCCCACAGAGATCTCACACTAGCCCTGTAGCCCTAAACTCAGTGTTTTGTGGTTGAAGGCTGATCTTCTGGGTACCTACACTCTCTGTCCTGCCACAATCTCCCCTTCCCCTTTTTATTTGTACCTAATTCTTATGCCCAGTCTCAATCTTGTTGTTGTTGTTTGGTGCTGTTGAGTTGGCTTTAACCCATAGCGACTCTATGTATAACAGAACAAAACACTGCCTGGTCCTGGGCCATCCTCACAATCAATGCTATGTTTGAGTCTATTGTTGCAGCCAAGGTGTCAGTTCATCTTGTTGAGGGTCTTCCTATTTTTCTTCAGTCTTAGATTCCTAAATATATTTCATCCCCTACTGGAACTGACTAGATCCTTACCCTAAATCATTGACTAGAACTCAGATATTACCCTGAGGTATCTACCATTGTCATTTTGCTGTGTTTCCTTAAAATCCTAATTTGTAATTGTTTTGTAATATTCCATTTTATGGATATACTCTTCCTGGAATGCTGTCACCTGTGTTCTTTTTATATAGTATGTTCTCTCTGCCATGTCCTTCTTCTCACCTGATGACATATTGCTTTCCATTTGCTCAGAAAACTTCAATTTTCTGTTTACACATTACTACCTCTATTATGTCCACCTGGTACTTAAGGTTATCTTACATTCTGAGGGAACAGAAAGAAGGAGGGAGTATTTATTCTTCTCATTTTGAGTTTCAACTTGTTTGTCAGTATGCCAAGTACAGAAAAGCTTTCTATGGCCAAGACCATAGAAAATGAGTGTAGATATGAGAGAGAATAAACATTATCTGGCAGACAGAGCCAAGATGGCAGAATACACAGACACTTCCGGGGAGCCCTCTTTACCACGAAGACCAAAAAAAACAAGTGAAACGAGGATATTTGTGACAAGCTGGGAGCCCTGAGCTTCAAAGGCAAGCTTAGAAAATGAACTGAGGGGTAGGGGGAGGAAGACACCATTCAGAAGCTGAGAGGAGTTACCAGGCTGAATTGCGGGGAGCCCTTAGGTAACATTACTGGTGCAGTGGCAGTGGAGGCAGCGGGCTGCTACTAGCATTCCGCCACAGTTTCCTCAGGGAGAAGCAGCCAGCCACAGAGCCTACTCACACCTCTGGAACCTGAGGAGAACAGTGCTTTCAGCAAAAGCTAAGTACTTGCGTATATTTTAATGTGCCCCTTCACCCACCCGGAAACCAGCTTCGGTGAGTGAATTCCCTAGGCCTGACCACTTAGAGCCATCCTAGCGGCCTTGGGAAAGCAAAAAATTTGCATTTGGGGAAAAAGGTAATTTGCTAGATCACTAATCTCAGGACAGAATCAGCTCCTGTCCAGGGATAAGCCATCGGAGGACTCTGAGAACCTTGCCCTTCTGCATGGACCTGTGTGGGCCTAATTCAGGAGAATAGGCCCTTGTAGGCAGACTCCAACCACTTCAGCTGAGCAGTGGAGAGGTGGGAATTTGATGTTTGACATTGCTTTGCCTATTAAACAAGGTCCTCACCTATCCACATCAGGGACCTAAGGACTGGTAGCTCCACTTGGGTCACCCGGCCACCCACAACAGGGTTCCAAAGATAGCTGGTACCTCCCAGTCCTTACAACCAAAAACTTTGGGTGCCCATGGTCTGTCTGCAGAACCAACCCACCTGCACGCTCTAGGGAACAGGGATGCACTTTCCTCACAGACACTCGGGGGCCGGTTCCCAGCCCCATGCCTTGTTCAGAGCGTGACCCCCTGCTGCAATCAGATATTGGTATATATGCCAACCACCCCTTCCCCTCTAAGACTGTAGGACAGAGCCTGTACCACACACTTGATGATCAGCTACCTGGAAACCTGATCTGAATTCATACAAGAAAACTGAATGGACTCTTAGACTGATATACCTGATAACAGTTCTAGCCAGCTGGGGACAGGATGTCAGAGCTCCAAAGGTGAAAATAATCAATCTAGCTCACTCAAGCAACCCATAGGGGTATAACAAAACAAAACAAAGCAAGCAGCTATGACACAGTAAGCAAGCATAAACTAATACAAAAACTTATAGATGGCTCGGAGATGACAGTCAATATCAAGTCACATAAAGAAACAGGCCATAATCACCTCAACAGGCTCTCAAAACAAAGAATCCAGGGATCTTCTAGATGAAAGTGCATTCCTGGAATTACCAGATGCAGAATACAAAAGTTTTAAATACAGAACCCTTCAAGACATCAGGAAGGAAACGAGACAATACGCGGAACAAGCCAAGGAACACAAAGATAAAGCAACTGAAGAAATCAGAAAGATTATTCAGGAACATAATGAAAAGTTTAATAAGCTGGAAAATCCATAGACAGACAACAATCAGAAATTCAGAAGATTAACAATAAAATTATGAAAGTAGACAACTCAATAGGAAGTCAGAGGAGCAGAACTGAGCAAGTAGAAGCCAGGATTTCTGAACTCGAAGATAAATCATTGGCACTAATATAATTGAAGAAAAATCAGATAAAAGAATTTTAAAAAAAGGAAGAAACCTTAAGAATCATGAGGGACTCTATCAAGAGAAATAACCTACGAGTAATTGGAGTACTGGAACAGGGAGGGAAAACAGAAAATACAGAGAGAATTGTTGAAGGTTTGTTGACAGAAAGCTTCCCTGATATCGTGAAAGATGAGAAGATATCTATCCAAGATGCTCATCGAACTCCACAGAAGGTAGATCTTAAAAGAATGTGACCAAGAGATATTATTATCAAACTGACCAAAACCAAAGATACAGAATTATAAGAGTAGCAAGGGATAAACGATAAGTCACCTACAAAGGAAAGCCAGTAAGAATAAGCTTGGAATACTGGGCAGAAACCATGCAGGGAAGAAGGCAATGGGATTACATATTTAAAAAACTGAAGGAAAAAAATTGCCTGCCAAGAATCATATATCCAGCAAAACTGTCTCTTAAATATGAAGGTGAAATGAAGACATTTCCAGATAAATACGAGTTGAGGGAATTCATAAAAACCAAACCAAAACTACAAGAAACACTAAAGGGAGTTCTTTGGTTAGGAAATCAGTAATATCAGGTATCAACCCAAGACTAAAACACTGGGCAGAGCAACGAGAAGTCAACCCAGACAGGGAAATCCAAAAAAAAAAAAAAAAAAAAAGAGCAAGATTATTAAAACAAAACGAAACAGCTCAAAACAGGGTAACAGCGATATTATTATATAAAAGAAGACAATATTAAAATAATAAAGAGGGACTAAGAAATGTAATCACGCACCTTCCATATGGAGAGGAAGATACAATGATAAAAAGAAATAAAAGTTAGTTTTAAATTTAGAAAAATAGGGGTAAATAATAAGGTAACCACAAAGGAAACAAACTATCCTACTCATCAAGATAAAAGAGAAGGGAAAAATACAGACTCAGCAGAAACAAAATGAACAACAACAAATATGAGGAAAGGACAATATATAAAGAAAATCTACTTAGCACATAAAATTAAGTGGGAAAAACAAACTGTCAACAACACACACACACAAAAAAATCAAAATGATAGTACTTAATTCATACCTATTCATAATTACCCTCAATGTAAATGGACTAAATACACCAATAAAGAGACAGAGAGTGGCAGAATGGATTAAGAAAAAAGATCTTCTATATGCTGCCTACAAGAGACACACCTTAGACTTAGAGACACAAACAAACTAAAACTCAAAGGACAGAAAAAAATATATCAAGCAAAAAACAATCAAAAAAGAGCAGGAGTGGCAATATTAATTTTTGAGAAAATAGATTTTAAACTTAAATCCATCATAAAGGATAAGGACGGACACTATATAATAATTAAAGGGACACTACACCAAGAAGATATAACCATATTAAATATTTATGCACCCAATGACAGGGCTGCAAGATACATAAAACAAACTCTATCATCATTGAAAAGTGAGATAGACAGCTCCACAATTATAGCAGGAGACTTCAACACACCACTTTCGGTGAGGGACAGGACATCCAGAAAGAAGCTCAATAAAGACATGGAAGAACTAAATGGCACAATCAACCAACTTTACCTCATGCACATATACAGAACGCTCCACCCAACAGCAACCAAAGTATACTTTCTTTTCTAGTGCACATGAAATATTCTCTAAAATAGACCGCATATTAGGTCAAAAATCAAGCCTTAGCAGAATCCATAACACTGAAATATTACAAAGTATCTTCTCTGACCTTAAGACCATAAAAGTGGAAGTCAATAACAGGAAAAGCAGGGAAAAGAAATCAAACACTTGGAAACTGAACAATACTCTGCTCAAAAAAGACTGGGTTATAGAAGACATTAAGGATGGAATAAAGAAATTCATAGAATCACAATGAGAATGAAAACACTTCCTATCAGAACCCTTGGGACACAGCAAAAGCAGTGCTCAGGGGCCAATTTATATTAATAAATGCACACATCCAAAAAGAAGAAAGGGCCAAAATCAAAGAATTATCCCTACAACTTAAACAAATAGAAAGAGAGCAAACAAGAAACCCACAGGCGCCAGAAGAAAACAAATAATAAAAATTAGAGCTGAACTAAATGAAATAGACCCATAACAAAAGAAGAGTTTGAAAAGGTAATAAAAAAAATCCCAACAACAACAAAAAGCCGTGGTCCAGACGGCGTCACTGCAGAATTCTACCAAACTTTCAGAGAAGAGTTAACACCACTACTACTAAAGGTATTTCACAGCATAGAAAAGGACGGAATACTACCAAACTCATTGTATGAAGCCACCATATCCCTGATACCAAAACCAGGTAAAGACAGCACAAGAAAAGAAAATTATAGACCTATTTCCCTCATGAATGTAGATGCAAAAGTCCTCAACAAAATTCTAGCCAATAGAATACAACAACATATCAAAAAAATAATTCACCATAACCAAGTGGGATTCATACCAGGTATGCAGGAATGGTTCAACATTAGAAAAACAATTAATGTAATCCACCACATAAATAAAACAAAAGACAAGAATCACATGATTTTATCAATTGATCCAGAAATGGCATTTGACAAAGTTCAACACCAATTCATGATAAAAACTCTCAGCAAAATAGGAGTAGAAGGAAAATTCCTCAACATAATAAGGGCATTTACACAAAGCCAACAGCCAACTTCACCCTAAACGGAGAGGGTCTGAAAGCATTCCCATTGAGATCAGGAACCAGACAAGGATGACATGATCTACCCTAAGGAATCCTCCAGAAAACTACTGAAACTAATAGAAGAGTTCAGCAGTGTATAGGGATACAGAGAAATATACAAAAATCAGTTGGATTTCACTACGTCAACAAAAAGAACATCAAAGAGGAAATCACCAAATCAAAGCCATTTATAGTAGACCCCAAGAAGATAAAATATTTAGGAATAAATCTTACCAGAGATGTAAAAGACTTATACAAAGAAAACTACAGTACACTTCCGCAAGAAGCCAAAAGAGACTTACATAGTGAAAGAACAAACCTTGCTTATGGATAGGAAGACTTAACATTGTAAAAAATGTCTATTCTACCAAAAGAGATCTATATATTTAATGCAATTCCAATCCAAATCCCAACAACATTCTTTAAGGAGTTGGAGAGACAAATCACCAACTTCATATGGAAGAGAAAGAGGCCCCAGATAAATAAGGCATTACTGAAAAAGAAGAACAAAGTGGGAGGCCTTACTTTACCTGATTTTAGAGCCTATTATACTGCCACAGTAGTCAAAACAGCCTGGTACTGGTACAACAACAGATACATGGACCAATGGAACAGAATTGAGAATCCAGACATAAATCCATCCACATATGAACAGCTGATATTTGACAAAGGCCCCAAAATATTTAAATGGAGAAAAGGCAGCCTTTTTAACATATGGTTCTGGCATAACTGGATATCCATCTGCAAAAAACTGAAACATGACTCATACCTCACTCCATGCATAAAAATGGGCTCAAAATGGATCAAATATCTAAATATAAAATCTAAAACAATAAAGATCATAGGAGAAAAAATAGGGACAATGTTAGGAGTCCTAATGCATGGCATGAACAGTATACAAAACATTAGTTAGAATGCAGAAGAAAAACTAGATAACTGGGAGCTCCTAAAAATCAAACACTTATGCTCATCCAAAGACTTCACCAAAAGAGTAAAAAGACTACCTATGGACTGGGAAAAAGTTTTTAGCTATGACATTTCTGATCAGCGTCTGATCTCTAAAATCTACATGATACTGCAAAAACTCAACTGTAAAAAGACAAATGACCCAATTAAAAAATGGGCAAAAGATATGAATAGACACTTCACTAAGGAAGACATTCAGGTGGCTAAGAGACACATGAGGAAATGTTCACGATCATTAGTCCTTAGAGAAGTGCAGATCAAAACTACAATGAGATTTCATCTCACTCCAACAAGGCTGGCATTAATCCAAAAACACAAAATAATAAATGTTGGAATGGCTGTGGAGAGATTGGAACACTTATACACTGCTGGTGGGAATGTCAAATGGTACAACCACTTTGGAAATTGATTTGGCACTTCCTTAAAAAGTTAGAACTACCATACGATCCAGCAATCTCACTTCTTGGAATATATCCTAAAGAAATAAGAGCCTTTACACGAACAGATATATGCATACCCTTGTTTATTGCAGCACTGTTTACAATAGCAAAAAGATGGAAGCAACCAAGGTGCCCATCAACGGATGAATGGATAAATATATTATGGTATATTCACACAATGGAATACTACATATCGATAAAGAATAGTGAGGAATCTGAAACATTTCATAACGTGCGGGAACCTGGAAGGCATTATGCTGAGTTAAATTAGTTGCAAAAGGACAAATATTGTGTAAGACCACTATTACAAGAACT
Source organism: Elephas maximus indicus (assembly GCF_024166365.1). NCBI lineage: Eukaryota > Metazoa > Chordata > Mammalia > Proboscidea > Elephantidae > Elephas > Elephas maximus. The sequence continues at coordinate 25,363,332 of NC_064835.1, read as the reverse complement.
TGAGAAATAGTTTAAACTGAGAAGAAAACATTCTTTTGCGGTTACTAGAGCAGGGCGGGAGGGAGGCTGGGAGAGGTGTATTCACTAATTAGATGGTAGATAAGAACTACTTTAGGTGAAGGGAAACACAACACACAATACAGGGGAGGTCAGCACAACTGGACTAAACCAAAAGCAAAGAAGTTACCTGAATAAACTGAATGCTTCAAAGGCCTTTGCAGCAGTGGCAGGGGTCTGGGGACCATGATTTCAGGGGACATGTAAGTCAAGTGGCATAATAAAATCTATTAAGAAAACAATCTGCATCCCACTTTGAAGAGTGGCGTCTGGGGTCTTAAATGCTAGCAAGCAGCCACCTAAGATGCATCAATTGGTCTCAACCCACCTGGACCAAAGGAGAATGAAGAACACCAAGGACACAAGGTAATTTGAGCCCAAGAGACAGAAAGGGCCACATGAATTAGAGACTACATCATCCTGAGACCAGAAGAACTAGATGGTGCCCGGCTACAACTGGTGACTGCCCTGACAAGGAACACAACAGAGAATGCCTGAGGGAGCAGGAGAACAGTGGGATGAAGACCACAAATTCTCATTAAAAGACCAGACTAAATGGTCTGACTGAGACTGGAAGGACCCTGGTGGCCATGGTTCCCAGACCTTCTGCTGGCCCAGGACGGGAACCATTCCTGAAGCCAACTCTTCAAACATGGATTGGACTGAACAAGGGGTTGGAGAGAGATTTTGGTGAGGAGTGAGCTTCTTGGATCAGGTGGACGATTGAGACTTTATTGGCATCTTCTTCCTGGAGGGTAGATGAGAGGGTAGAGGGGGTGAGAAGCTGGCAAAATGGACACGAAAAGAGAGAGTGGAGGGAGAGAGTGGGCTGTCTCATTAGGGGGAGTGTAATTGGGAGTATGTAGCAAGGTGTATATAAGTTTTTATGTGAGAGACTGACTTGATTTGTAAACTTTCACTTAAAGCGCAATAAAAATTAAAAAAAAAAAACTGGCTCTTTCTGTCATGTTTAATATCTTCTCTTTATTCTTCATTTTATCTTGAAAATATCAGAAGATTCAGAGGTCATACTAAGTAAAATTAACACTATGTTGTATTTAGCTGGACACCAAAACACCATGGCATAGTCACCCATGGTTGGCAAGTATCAGCTGAGCTTCCCAGGTATGACAAAGTAGGAAGACGGACCTGATTGTTTACTTCTGAAAAAATCAGCCAGTGAAAGTTTATGAATAGAATTGGAACATTGTTTTATATAGTGCCTGAAGATGAGCCCCTCAGTTTGGAAAGGCCTCCAAACTGACTGAGGAAAATCTGCTGCCACAAAGTAGAGTCAACCTTAATAATGTAGATGGAGTCAAGATTTAGTGTTCTTCATTTGGTAATGTGGCATGACACAAAATGAATAGAAACAGCTGCAAACATTCATTAACAATAGGAATGTGGAATGTACAAAGTATGAATATAGGAAAATTGGAAATGATCAAAAAGGAAATGGACTGCTAATGATTGATATCCTATGCATTAGTGAGCTGAAATGAACTGGTATTGGCCATTTTAATTGAGATAATCATAAGGTCGACTCTCCTGGGAATGACAAATTGAAGAGGAATGTCACTGCAGTCATTGTGAAGAAGAACATTTCAATATCTTTCCTGAAGTACAACACTGTCAACAATAGAATAATGTATGTCCACAAGGAAGACCGGTTAATACGACTATTATTCCAATTTATGCACCAAGCACTAATGTGAAGGATATGACCAGGGGCATATTGTAGAACAGACCTTCATTTGCTCACATACAAGTTCAAGTTGAAACCAAAGAAAGTTAGAGCAAGTTTGCGAGAGCCAAAGTACGACCTTGAGTATATCTCACTTGAGTATAGAGACCATCTCAAGAGTAGATTTGATGCATTGAACACTAATGATCGAAGACCAGACAGAATTGTGGAATGACATCAAGGGCATCAAACATGAAGAAAAGAAGAGGTCATTAAAAAGACAGAAAAGAAAGAGAAGACCAAAAAGGATGTCAGAAGAGACTCTGAAACTTGCTCTTGAACTTAGAGCAGGCAAAGTGAAAAGGAGAAATGATGAATACAAGAGTTGAATGGAAAATTTCAAAGAGTGGCACAAGAACACGAAATAAAATATTATAATGAAATATGCCAAAAGTTGTATTTAGAAAACCAAAAGGAAAGAACATGCTTGGCATTTCTCAAACTGAAAGATCTGAAGAAAAAATTCAAGCCTTGCAGTTCAATGTTGAAGTGTTCTACAGGGATAAGAAAAGGACACAGGAAGCACAGTAAGTATTGTGTTGTGGCCCAACTCGGGCAGTGTATTGTTCTTTTGTACACAGAGTTGCTATGAGGGGAAACTTACTTGATGGCACCTAACAAACTAAACTGCACGTTCAATGATTTTTAGTAAATATGTAGATTTGTACAAACCATCCCTACAATCTACTTTTATAATTTTTAAATAACCTCCAAATGTTTCCTTATGCCCATGTGCATTTTGATTCCTGCTCCCACTCCCAACTTAAGGGAAGCACTGATTTGCTTTCATTCTCTAGAAATTTGACACTTTCGTGCATCTCATATAAATAGAATCACATATTAGTCTTTTGCTTCTGAATTCTTTCACTTAGCACAATGTCTGTTATTATCCAATCTTTTGCAATTGCAGTCAGCGTGTTACATGACAAGTGAAAATAATTTGCAATTTTGTTATACTCAAGGGCTTTTCACTGACAATTTTTTCATGTCTAATAATGGTGATGTGAACTTTCACAATAGAGTTAGAGTGGGACACAGGCAGTGTTCACCAGGTCTTTGACTGATTATGCGACCTTCTCAAACTCTGAGTGTCCCAGTTTTATTCTTGGAAGAGAAAGAATGAGAGCCTTGACTCAGGTTAACTTAAAGAAAATTCCAAAAACAAGTCTTAACTATAATCGTTTAGCCCATAAAACATTTCCCAAAAACAAATCAGTCAATTTCTTGCCGAAACAAGGACCTATCAATGTTTAAACTATCTCAGAAGATTGACAGAACTTAGATTGTAAACAACAGAATTTTATTCAGTAATAGAAAGAAATGAGCTATGCATATGTACAACAAATTAGATGGAACTTGAAGGCATTATGCTGAGTGAGAAAAACTGGAGTCAATGTTTATATACCATATGATTCTTTTTTGTTTTTATCTTGGGGATGACCCGGTTTTTAGAGACACAGACGGTGGTGGAAGGTGGTAGGTGAGAATATTGTTGCTGATAGTCGCTATCCAGTGGATTCCAATTCTTCGTGATCCCTAAATAAGGTATTATGAGGGCATTCTTTTTGGCTTTGAAATAGCTTTGTGACTGATTTTGGTGACTCTTGCAACAAATATATATATGAGATCACATTATATAAAACTATGCACACACACACACACACACACTCAAAAATAAGGGCCTGTAAAACTTGTAAAAGCTAAATAAAGCCTTAAGTCTAGTTGACATTATTATACCAATGCCACTTCCTGGCAGTGCTATTGTACTGCAGTTATGTAAGATGCGGCCATTGAAGGAACCTGGGTGAAGAGTTCAAGGGACTCATGTTTTTGCTACTTCCCATAAGTCTATCATCATTTCAAAACTTAAAAGTTATGAAAAGTAAGTGCCAAAAGGTGAAAACAACCTAAGTGTTCATTAATGGTTAAATGGATAAACAAAAGGTGGTACGAGCATACAATGGAATACTACTCAGCCATAAAGAGGAATGAAGCCCTGATCCATGCTACTCATTGATAAACTTGAAAACCTTAGGTATGCTCAGTGAAATAATTAAATCACAGGACAACTATTGTATAATCTCACTTATATGCAATAATAAAAATAGGCAAATATATAGAGCCAAGGTTTATAGTGGTTATTACAAGTTCCTGCAAGGGATGGGAGGGAGGGGGAAGGTGGAACAATTGTTTAGGGAACAGTGAGTGTACGCGTATAGTGATGGGAAATTTGGCATATTTTCTTGAAATGGAAACCATAAACAGTGATTTTTCTTATACATTTGATTTTAACCTATTAAAAGCAAAGACTTAGGTCAGAACAACCCAAAAGAATAAATTTTCATAAAATAAAGGAGCATTATTGTATTAAAAACTTTTAAAAGAATGATAAACTTACAGAATCAATGAGAAAGTATCATTTTGCTTTATGTCTGTAAATATGCAAATTAAACACTGATTATTTAAAGGGACTCAAAATATTTTAAAAAAGGAACATTATAAATAAACTTTATTGAAATATACATAAAGCCTTTCTAAAACTACCTATGTTACCTAGGTGAAATTTTCAGTAACATTAATTCTATTTATGTCCTTGTCTGGGACGGCAGAGGCTCCTTTGTCCTATGCACTGAGGATTGTATAATCCCTTGTGGGAAGTTTACATTTAGTATTTCAATTTAGGGTGTAAATGCAAATTCTCCCCTGTAATTTCTTCCCTGTGGAACTTTTCGTGACAGGAAGGTCCTAAGGGAGAGCTATGCTGGATTTCTATCGAGGCCACAAGAATTAAAAGCTCTAGGTGAATGCCATGTGCTCTATGACATGCTCGCTGTGGTGTCAATCTGTGGTTTCCCTGCACACACCATATTGTCATATTTATACAACTTTGATATATATCTCAGCATGACTCTTAGCACATTCAGGCTGTGCGATCTGTGCTATAATCCTCTTACCAGTAAAGAGGGAAGAACAGCCTGTGACTACATGTGGTTAGAATTGGAATCTCCAAAGTGGAGGTGAAATCCGCATAAAGGGTCAGGTCTGAGGTCTTCCATGAAGGAAGGGTGAATTAATCAAGTTTTTATTGTCCTTACTCACTCTCTATGTTGCTGAAAAAGGAGAAATATCTTTCATAGCAAGACACTCATAGGCATGCAACGCTGCCTCTACTGCCTGCACTCTTCTCAACTTACTCTCCGTTGGCTTCATCCTCACTCCCATAATAAGACAGTGAGAGCAGCTCCAAGTGGCACATTCAGTACAAAGCAACATCAGAGGAAGAAGAATTGTGTCTCTTTCCTAAATTTATTTATTGAAGTCTAATATTTACATAGAAGTATTTACACACCATAAGCGTATATAGTTCTATCGAGTCGCTTGATGAATTTTAACCAACTTGACTACTAATGTAACTAGCACCCAGATTAATTGTTTCTCTCTCATGCCCTTATACACATGCTGGGAAACCAGATTCACCTTCCTCTCTTCATTGCCTGTCCAACTGGGTTGGAAGAAAGACTGACAATATGTAGAAACACCGAGGCGTATATATGATTATAAATATTAGGCTACTAAGGGTCTCCACAATGCTTCTCACCCTTTATTGACTTCAAGAATTGTTTTAGAAAGACATCCAAATATCTTATAGACAGTGAAGAGATTCCTTCCAGGAAGGAGAATATCAATATGATGGCCTCTGTGGTGAAGTTCTGTCTTCACTGGTGGTCATCAAAAAGAAACTGTGGTGTTGAGTATAGTGATGGAAACATGAATAGGAAGCAGGAAGTAAAAGGCCAGATGAATGACAGGAACAGATAGGAGAGGCCTTCCGACTCTCCATGCTCATCATCAGGTAGACTTGTACCTCAGTGACCCCATCCTTATATTTTCTAGTAAAGACAGGAGGAATTGTTCATCGTAAGTTAGCTCATGAAAACAAAACATAGGGTGATTGAACTGTTGAGTGATGTGCTTGGCAGTACATTCAGACTCCACGAAACAAAGGAAAACTTGAATTCTGCCAATCAGGGTCCCTTTGTAATGAGTGTGTATGCGTCAGGAGAGAGCTGGGTTCTCTACTAGTAAAATTTTCTGTTCTCCTCACAGATTTCCGAAACTGAGAATGCTTGCTAGAAATGACTTCTTAGTGCCTGAGTTTATTCTTGCTGGATTAACAGATTATCCAGAGCTCCAGCAACCTCTCCTTATTTGTTTCTCAAGATCTACACTGTCACCATGGTGGGCAATCTTGGCATGATAGTTCTTATCGGGATAAATTCTCACCTTCACACCGTCATGGACTATTTATTGTTCAATCTACCCATCTTTGATCTCTGTTACTCTTCTGTCTTCATCCCCAAAAATGCTGATGAACTTTGTATCATAGAAGAATAGAATCTCCTATGTTGGGTGCATGATCCAACTGTTTTAATTTTTTTTTTTTGTCATCTCCGAATGCTATCTGTTGACCTTGATGGCATATGATCACTATGTGGACATTTGCAATGGGTCACCATGTCCCACCAGGTGTGTTCTGTGCTGACACTTGCTGCATATGCCATGGGATTTGCTGGAGCCACTCCCCACACAGGCTGCCTGCTTAGACTAACCTTCTGCAATGCTGATACCATCAAACATTACTTGCATGACATCCTCCCTTTCCTCCAACTCTCTTGTACCAACACCCATGTTAACAAGGTAGTAGTTCTCATTGAGGTGGGTATCAGTATTACAGTTCCCAGTTTTACCACCCTAATTTCTTATATTTTCATCCTATTAGCCTTCTTCATATCAAGTCTACTCAAGGATGATCAAAAGACTTCAGCAGCTGTAGCTCTCACATCATTGCTATTTCGCTTCTTTTTGAGGTCGGCAGCATTTATGTATCTTAAGTGTTCTTTTCCTCAATCTTTGGACCATGGGAAAGTTTCATCTATTTTCTGCACTAATCTGGGGCCTGTGCTTAACCCTCTGATCTACTTTTGAAGAACAGGGATGTCAAAGTAGCCGAGGAAAGCCTTGATTAAAATCCAGAGGAGAAACATATTCTAACTAGAAGCAGTGGTAATATAACAAAATTGAAGCATCTCAAATTTTTATTGGTATTTTTCATGAGATTTTGTTTATAACCATGTTGACTCTACGATTGTGTTTTGTATGATTTAATAGACTTGTTTTTATCACTTCTCTTATAGCTAACCTTGTCTCATTCTTTGCTACTTTCTCTACTGCAACTCTCACAAGCTTAATGGATAATTAAGAGTGTGTTTATAAAAGGAACATGTACACCAACTATTTCAATATGTTTCATGTCCCTTCTGTCTTCTGGTCTATTCTTAATCTGAACGAATCTAGTGAGTTCCGTAAATCACCTAAGGTAAACTTTATGCTACAGCTTGCTCACCTAAACACAGAAGTGCCAAATATAATCAAATCATTCTCATTCTTATTTATATTGTCACTGTTATAAACCCCAATCGACACTCATTGCTGCCAATTAGATTCCGACTCTTGGATCCTATAGGACAGAGTAGAACTGCCCCATAGTAGAACTGCCCTTTTGGTTAGCAGCTTAACCACTCCAGCACCAGGGCAGTAGGATTTAGTGATATGCTTTCATTTCAAATTGTGTATGCAGTTTAAAATAGAACCTAATCCTCCTATTGTTCTATTTAACCTATGCCCCTTCCTGTTATTATTCTGGCTTATCTTGTTCTCTTTTGAGAGTGGCAAAATCTGTACCACATTTCTTCAGCTTCTGAGAGGGTCTATCAGCCCCATGCATTTGATATTAAGGATAATGCTTGTAACTCTTTTATTGTCAAAGACATCATTAACAGAAGATGATGAGAGAAATAATGTGCATGTATCTCAGTACTGGAAACCCTGGTAGCTTGGTGGTTAAGTGCTATGGCTGCTAACCAAAAGGCCAGCAGTTCCAATCTGCCAGGCGCTCCATGGAAACCCTGTGGGGCAGTTCTACTATGTTCTATAGGGTCCCTATGAGTCAGAATTGATGACGGCAGTGGGGTTTTTTTTGTTTTGTTTTATCTCAGTATTCCAATGAGGGTGCAGGATTTTTTTTTTTTTTAATAATTTTTATTGTGCTTTAAGTGGAAGTTTACAAATCAAGTCAGTCTGTCACATATAAGCTTATATACACCTTAATACATACTCCCATTTACTCTCCCCCTAATGAGCCAGCCCGCTCCCTTCTTCCAGTCTCTCCTTTCGTGACCGTTTTGCCAGTTTCTAACCCTCTCTACCCTCCCAGCTCCCCTCCAGACAGGAGATGCCAACACAGTCTCAAGTGTCCACCTGATACAAGTAGCTCACTCTTCATCAGCATCTCTCTCCAACCCATTGTCCAGTCCCTTCCATGTATGATGAGCAGTCTTCGGGAATTGTTCCTGTCCTGGGCCAACAGAAGGTTTGGGGACCATGACCACCGGGATCAGAACCCCTATTTTTTTTTTTATTAACTTTTATTAAGCTTCAAGTGAACGTTTACGAATCCAATCAGTCTGTCACATATAAGTTTACATACATCTCACTCCCTACTCCCACTTGCTCTCCCCTTCTTGAGTCAGCCCTTTCAGTCTCTCCTTTCTTGACAATTTTGCCTGCTTCCCTCTCTCTCTATCCTCCCATCCCCCCTCCAGACAAGAGTTGCCAACACAATCTCAAGTGTCCACCTGATATAATTAGCTCACTCTTCATCAGCGTCTCTCTCCCACCTGCTGACCAGTCCCTTTCATTTCTGATGAGTTGTCTTCGGGGATGGTTCCTGTCCTGTGTCCACTGAAGGTCTGGGGACCATGGCTGCCGGGATTCCTCCAGTCTCAGTCAGACCATTAAGTTTGGTCTTTTTATGAGAATTTGGGGTCTGTATCCCACTGATCTCCTGCTCCCTCAGGGGTCCTCTGCTGTGCTCCCTGTCAGGGCAGTCATTGATTGTGGCCGGGCACCAACTAGTTCTTCTGGTCTCAGGATGATGTAGGTCTCTGGTTCATGTGGCCCTTTCTGTCTCTTGGGCTCTTAGTTGTCGTGTGTCCTTGGTGTTCTTCATTTTCCTTTGCTCCAGGTGGGTTGAGACCAATTGATGCATCTTAGATGGCCGCTTGTTAGCATTTAAGACCCCAGACGCCACATTTCAAAGTGGGATGCAGAATGATTTCATAATAGAATTATTTTGCCAATTGACTTAGAAGTCCCCGCAAACCATGTTCCCCAGACCCCCGCGCTTGCTCCGCTGACCTTTGAAGCATTCATTTTATCCCGGAAACTTCTTTGCTTTTGGTCCAGTCCAATTGAGCTGACCTTCCATGTGTTGAGTGTTGTCTTTCCCTTCACCTAAAGGAGTTCTTATCTACTGATTAATCAATAGAAAACCCTCTCCCCCCCTCCCTCCCTCCCCCCCTCGTAACCACAAAAGTATGTGTTCTTCTCAGGTTTACTATTTCTCAAGATCTTATAATAGTGGTCTTATACAATATTTGTCCTTTTGCCTCTGACTAATTTCGCTCAGCATAATGCCTTCCAGGTTCCTCCATGTTATGAAATGTTTCAGAGATTCGTCACTGTTCTTTATCGATGCGTAGTATTCCATTGTGTGAATATACCGCAATTTATTTACCCATTCATCCGTTGATGGACACCTTGGTTGCTTCCAACTTTTTGCTATTGTAAACAGAGCTGCAATAAACATGGGTATGCATATATCTGTTTGTATGAAGGCTCTTGTATCTCTAGGGTATATTCCGAGGAGTGGGGTTTCTGGGTTGTATGGTAGTTCTATTTCTAACTGTTTAAGATAACGCCAGATAGATTTCCAAAGTGGTTGTACCATTTTACATTCCCACCAGCAGTGTATGAGAGTTCCAATCTCTCCGCAGCCTCTCCAAGATTTATTATTTTGTGTTTTTTGGATTAATGCCAGCCTTGCTGGTGTGAGATGGAATCTCATCGTAGTTTTAATTTGCATTTCTCTAATGGCTAATGATCAGGAGCATTTTCTCATGTATCTGTTGGCTGCCTGAATATCTTCTTTAGTGAAATGTGTGTTCATATCCTTTGCCCACTTTTTGATTGGGTTGTTTGTCTTTTTGTGGTTCAGTTTTGACAGAATCATGTAGATTTTAGAGATCAGGCGCTGGTCGGAGATGTCATAGCTGAAAATTCTTTCCCAGTCTGTAGGTGGTCTTTTTACTCTTTTGGAGAAGTCTTTAGATGAGCATAGGTGTTTGATTTTTAGGAGCTCCCAGTTATCGGGTTTCTCTTGATCATTTTTGGTAATGTTTTGTATTCTGTTCATGCCTTGTATTAGGGCTCCTAGGGTTGTCCCAATTTTTTCTTCCATGATCTTTATCGTTTTAGTCTTTATGTTTAGGTCTTTGATCCACTTGGAGTTAGTTTTTGTGCATGGTGTGAGGTATGGGTCCTGTTTCATTTTTTTGCAAATGAATATCCAGTTATGCCAGCACCATTTGTTAAAAAGACTATCTTTTCCCCAATTAATTGACACTGGGCCTTTGTCAAATATCAGCTGCTCATACGTGGATGGATCTATGTCTGGGTTCTCAGTTCTGTTCCATTGGTCTATGTGCCTGTCGTTGTACCAGTACCAGGCTGTTTTGACTACTGTGGCTGTATAATAGGTTCTGAAATCAGGTAAAGTGAGGCCTCCCACTTTCTTCTTCTTTTTCAGTAGTGCTTTGCTGATCCGGGGCTTCGTTCTCTTCCATATGAAATTGGTGATTTGTTTCTCTATCCCCTTAAAATATGACATTGGAATTTGGATCGGAAGTGCGTTAAATGTATAGATGGCTTTTGGTAGAATAGACATTTTTACTATGTTAAGTCTTCCTATCCATGAGCAAGATATGTTTTCCACCTAAGTATGTCCTTTTGAATTTCTTGTAGTAGAGCTTTGTAGTTTTCTTTGTATAGGTCTTTTACATCCTTGGTAAGATTTATTCCTAAGTATCTTATCTTCTTGGGGGCTACTGTGAATGGTATTGATTTGGTTATTTCCTCTTCGGTGTTCTTTTTGTTGATGTAGAGGAATCCAAGTGATTTTTGTATGTTTATTTTCTAACCTGAGACTCTGCCAAACTCTTCTATTAGTTTCAGTAGTTTTCTGGAGGATTCCTTAGGGTTTTCTGTGTATATAATCATGTCATCTGCAAATAGTGATAACTTTACTTCTTCCTTGCCAATCCGGATACCTTTTATTTCTTTGTCTAGCCTAATTGCCCTGGCTAGGACTTCCAGCACGATGTTGAATAAGAACGGTGATAAAGGGCGTCCTTGTCTGGTTCCCGTTCTCAAGGGAAATGCGTTCAGGTTCTCTCCATTTAGAGTGATATTGGCTGTTGGCTTTGCATAGATGCCCTTTATTATGTTCAGAAATTTTCCTTCAATTACTATTTTGGTAAGAGTTTTTATCATGAATGGGTGTTGGACTTTGTCAAATGCCTTTTCTGCATCAATTGATAAGATCATGTGGTTTTTGTCTTTTGTTTTATTTATGTGATGGATTACATTAATGGTTTTTCTGATATTAAACCAGCCTTGCATACCTGGTATAAATCCCACTTGATCAGGGTGAATTATTTTTTTGATGTGTTGTTGGATTCTATTGGCTAGAATTTTGTTGAGGATTTTTGCATCAATGTTCATGAGGGATATAGGTCTATAATTTTCTTTTTTTGTAATGTCTTTACCTGGTTTTGGTATCAGGGAGATGGTGGCTTCATAGAATGAGTTGGGTGGTATTCTGTCATTTTCTATGCTTTGGAATACCTTCAGAAGTAGTGGTGTTAACTCTTCTCTGAAAGTTTGGTAGAACTCTGCAGTGAAGCCGTCCGGGCCAGGGCTTTTTTTTTGTTGGGAGTTTTTTGATTACCGTTTCAATCTCTTTTTTTGTTATGGGTCTATTCAGTTGTTCTACTTCTGAATGTGTTAGTTTAGGTAGGTAGTGTTTTTCCAGGAATTCATCCATTTCTTCTAGGTTTGCAAATTTGTTAGAGTACAATTTTTCATAATAATCTGAAATGATTCTTTTAATTTCATTTGGTTCTGTTGTGATGTGGTCCTTCTCGTTTTCTTATTCGGGTTATTTGTTTCCTTTCCTGTATTTCTTTAGTCAGTCTAGCCAATGGTTTATCAATTTTGTTAATTTTTTCAAAGAACCAGCTTTTGGCTTTGTTAATTCTTTCAATTGTTTTTCTGTTCTCTAATTCATTTAGTTCAGCTCTAATTTTTATTATTTGTTTTCTTCTGGTGCCTGATGGATTCTTTTGTTGCTCACTTTCTATTTGTTCAAGTTGTAGGGACAGTTCTCTGATTTTGGCTCTTTCTTCTTTTTGTATGTGTGCATTTATCGATATAAATTGGCCTCTGAGCACTGCTTTTGCTGTGTCCCAGAGGTTTTGTTAGGAAGTATTTTCATTCTCATTGCTTTCTAAGAATTTCCTTATTCCCTCCTTGATGTCTTCTATAACCCAGTCTTTTTTCAGGAGGGTATTGTTCATTTTCCAAGTATTTGATTTCTTTTCCCTAATTTTTCTGTTATTGATTTCTAGCTTCATTGCCTTGTGGTTTGAGAAGATGCTTTGTAATATTTTGATGTTTTGGATTCTGGAAAGATTTGTTTTATGACCTAATATGTGGTCTATTCTAGAGAATGTTCCATGTGCGCTAGAAAAAAAAGTATATTTTGCAGCAGTTGGGTGGAGAGTTCTGTATAAGTCAATGAGGTCAAGTTGGTTGATTGTTGTAATTAGATCTTCCGTGTCTCTATTGATTTTCCTACTGGATGTCCTGTCCTTCTCCGAAAGTGGTGTGTTGAAGTCTCCTAGTATAATTGTGGAGGTATCTATCTCACTTTTCAATTCTGTTAAAATTTGATTTATGTATCTTGCAGCCCTGTCATTGGGTGCAGAAATATTTAATATGGTTATGTCTTCCTGATCAATTGTCCCTTTTATCATTATATAGTGTCCTTCTTTATCCTTTGTGGTGGATTTAAATCTAAAGTCTATTTTGTCAGAAATTAATATTGCTACTCCTCTTCTTTTTTGCTTATTGTTTGCTTGATATATTTTTTTTCATCCTTTGAGTTTTAGTTTGTTTCTGTCTCTAAGTCTAAGGTGTGTCTCTTGTAGGCAGCATATAGATGGATCGTGTTTCTTTATCCAGTCTGTGACTCTCTGTCTCTTTATTGGTGTATTTAGTCCATTTACATTCAGCGTAATTATAGATAAATAAGTTTTTAGTGCTGTCATTTTGATGCCTTTTTATGTGTGTTGTTGACAATTTCATTTTTCCACATACTTTTTTGTGCTGAGGCGTTTTTCTTAGTAAATTGTGAGATCCTCATTTTCATAGTGTTTCACTTTATGTTAGTTGAGTCAGTACGTTTTTCTTGGCTTTTATCTTGAGTTATAGAGTTGTTATACCTTTTTGTGGTTACCTTATTATTTACCCCTATTTTTCTAAGTAAAAACCTAACTTGTATTGTTCTATATCGCCTTGTATCACTCTCCATGTGGCAGTTCAATGCCTCCTGTATTTAGTCCCTCTTTTTGATTATTTTGATCTTTTACCTATTGACTTCCATGATTCCCTGTTATGTGTATTTTTTTTTTAATTAATCTTAATGTGTTTGTTTTTGTGATTTCCCTATTTGAGTTGATATCAGGACGTTCTGTTTTGTGACCTTGTGTTGTGCTGATATCTGATATTATTGGTTCTCTGACCACACAATACCCTTTAGTATTTCTTGTAGCTTTGGTTTGGTTTTTGCAAATTCTCTAAACTTGTGTTTATCTGTAAATATCTTAATTACGCCTTCATATTTCAGAGAGAGTTTTGCTGGATATATGATCCTTGGCTGGCAGTTTTTCTCCTTCAGTGTTCTGTATATGTCGTCCCATTCCCTTCTTGCCTGCATGGTTTCTGCTGAGTAGTCTGAACTTATTGATTCTCCCTTGAAGGAAACCTTTCTTTTGTCCCTGGCTGCTTTTAAAATTTTCTGTTTATCTTTGGTTTTGGTGAGTTTGATGATAATATGTCTTGGTGTTTTTCTTTTTGTATCAATCTTAAATGGGGTTCGATGAGCATCTTGGATAGCTATCCTTTCGTCTTTCATGATGTTAGGGAAGTTTTCTGTCAGGAGTTCTTCAACTATTTTCTCTGTGTTTTCTGTCCCCCCTCCCTGTTCTGGGACTCCAATCACCCGCAGGTTATCCTTCTTGATAGAGTCCCACATGATTCTTAGGATTTCTTCATTTTTTTTTTTTAATTCTTTTATCTGATTTTTTTTCAGCTATGTTGGTGTTGATTCCCTGGTCCTCCAGATGTCCCAGTCTGCATTCTAATTGCTCGAGTCTGCTCCTCTGACTTCCTATTGCGTTGTCTAATTCTGTAATTTTATTGTTAACCTTTTGGATTTCTACATGCTGTGTCTCTATGGATTCTTGCAACTTATTAATTTTTTCACTATGTTCTTGAATAATCTTTTTGAGTTCTTCAACAGTTTTATCAGTGTGTTCCTTGGCTTTTTCTGCAGTTATCCTAATTTCGTTTGTGATGTCTTGAAGCATTCTGTAAATTAGTTTTTTATATTCTGTATCTGATAATTCCAGGATTGTATCTTCATTTGGGAAAGATTTTGATTCTTTTGTTTGGGGTGTTGGAGAAGCTGTCATGGTCTGCTTCTTTAAGTGGTTTGATATGGATTGTTGTCTCCGAGCCATCACTGGGAAATTAGTTTTTCCAGAAAATCCGCTAAAAAAAAAAATGCAGTCAGATCCCTGTCAGAGTTCTCCCTCTGGCTCAGGCTATTCGGATGTTAATGAAGCCGCCTGGGGAGGGTGGGGGAGGGAACAGAGAGATAGGAGAGTAGCACCTCAGAATATAGCCAGAGTTGCTTGTCTTGCTTGGAATGACTATTATATCTGAGATTCCCGCGGGGCACGTCGCCTATGTGTGCTGGCTGTGTGGAGATTGCCCCCGGGGGGTCCGGCCCACTGGAGTCAAGGTCAGATCCTCCGCTTCCAGCCCCACGCCCAGCGTCCAGGCTCCCCTACTGGGACGGTGCACTCTCGACTCCAAAATCAGTCGCTACCTCCCGGGGACTTCTCGTCCCTCCAGCCGCGTTGCCGTGCCGCCCCCCGCGAACCAGTTCGGCCGCCTCCCGGGGTTAGTTCAGGTGGGTGGAGTAGCTCCCCGTGCTTGTGCCGTGACCAAGTGTCCCAGCTGGGGCGCTGTTCTCCCTGCTCCAATACCAGTCGCTGCCTCCCGGGGACTTCTACGGGCTGCGTCCCACGCCGCCCGCGGAACCGGCTGGTCCCCCTCCCGGGGTTAGTTCAGGGGGTTGGAGCAGCTCTCTGTGCTTGTGCCGTACCTGACTGGTACGCTGGCTCCAGGCTCTGAAAACAATCGCTGCTTCCCCGTATTAGTTCGTTCTCTGTCTCTAAATCCGTGTTTGTTGTTCAGGATTCGTAGATTGTTATGTATGTGATCGATTCACTTGTTTTTCCATGTCTTTGTTGTAAGAGGGCTCCGAGGTAGCGTCTGCCTAGTCCGCCATCTTGGCTCCTCCTCCATTCACTATTCTTGAGTAGAATCTGATTTTGTGTCATGAAGTGTGTGTTGCAGATTGTCACCTATCCATCTAGAGAAATAGTGGTGATAGTTGTGTGCACCAGATTCTAGTAGCAGCAGGGTTTCACACTCTGGGGGGGGTGCAGGATGTTGACAGGTTTCCCCCAAGTCCCAGTGAGGCAGGTGTGTCTCTATTCCTAAAGCACTTTGGTGGATGGGCTCTGCAGCTGTACCTTAGGTCCCCAATGCAAGTACCTCTACAGATTAGTAGGTGTCACCCTCCTTGGACCCCTATGGCAGGAGGCTAGGTGGTCTGTGGGGAGCTTCAGCCCTCAGTTCCCTGTTGTGGGTCAGTGAGGGCTCTGTTGAATATGCAGAGATATCAGGCCTGGGAAACTTGTCTTTCCAGTAATCTGCTAAAACAATTACAGTCAGATCCCTATCGGAATTGCCTTTGGATTATAGTAGCCTCCCTGTAGGGATGAAAGCCCAAGACTGTGGATCACATATGTTTGGCTGGAGCTGTTCCTGTGTTTTTATTCCAGTTAGGGAAGGATTTTTGGTCTGTGGGTTTGTTTGTAGCTGCTTTTCTCAGGCCAGGAGAATGGGTTAGGAAAAGACCAAAAAAAAAGAAAAGATGAAAAACCACAGGGCAGTTCACTCTCTGGCTTAGGAAATTCCAATGTTAATGAAGCCGCCTGGGAAGGGGAGGGAGGGTTCAGATAAATAGGAGAGAGTAGCACCCCGGAATATAGACAAAGTTACTTATCTGGCTTGGGATGACTGTTTTATCTGAGATTCCCAAGGGGTGTGTTTACTGTGTGCGCTGGCTGGGTAGAGTTTGCCCCCTAGGGTCAGGCCCCGTCCTGTGCTTGTGCTTTCTCAGAAGCCCTGGTCAGTTCCTCCATTCCCAGTCCAAAGCCCAGCGCCAAGGTTCCCTGGCTAGGACACCGCACTCCAGGCTCCAAAACCAGTTGCTCCCTCCCAGTGACTTCTCCTCCTGTCAGCTGCATCACTGCGCTGCCTGAGTGCACTGGCTGGGTTTTCCCCGAGGTCACCTCTGGGGGCTAGGGCTGCGTCCCGTGTTTGTGCCGTCTCAGGATGCTGTGCTCAGCTCCCTGTGCCCAGTCGAAAGCTCGGCGCCAAGGTTTCCTGACTGGGACGCTGGCTCCAGGTTCTGAAAACAGTCACTGCTTACCCATGGTTTTTCGTTCACAGTCTCTGTCACTCAGGTCAACTCTTTAGATCTGTGTTTGATGGTCAGCGTTCATAGATTGTCACGTATGTGATCGATTCACTTGTTTTTCCGAGTCTTTGTTGCAA
Organism: Elephas maximus indicus; assembly: GCF_024166365.1. Classification (NCBI taxonomy): domain Eukaryota; kingdom Metazoa; phylum Chordata; class Mammalia; order Proboscidea; family Elephantidae; genus Elephas; species Elephas maximus. The sequence continues at coordinate 25,346,597 of NC_064835.1, read as the reverse complement.
GAGGGATCTGAAGTATCTTCTACCTAGTCAGCCATCTTGGCCCCCTCTATTGTTGTTTTTTCTTTGCTTCATTTTGTTCTACCCTAATCTTCATGTTTCCTGTCTTTTTGTGCCTGTGGTCTTCTTCTGCTGTTCTCTTTGTATTTGTTTGAATTGTAGAGCTAACATTTTAATTTTGGCCCAGTCTTCTTTTTTGATGTGTGCATTTATTGCTATAAACTGACCTCTGAGCACTGCCTTTGTCATGTCCCAAAGGATTTGGTATGATGTGTTTTCATTCTCATCTGATTCTAGGAATTTTTTTGATTCCCTCTTTGATTTCTCCTATCATCCTATCTTCTATTACCGTATATTTCTTCTATCACAGTTTTTTTTTTTTTTTTTTTTTTTTAAGGCAAGGTGCTATTCAATTTCCATGTATTTGACTTTTTCTCCTTGGTCTTCCTTTAATTGATTTCTACTTTTATCTCATTGTGGTCAGAGAGAATGGTTTGTATTATTTTGATGTTTTCAAGCTTATCGGGGGGTGCTTTGTGGCCTAAGATGTGGTCTATTCTGGAGAATGTTCCATGTGAATTGGAAATGAATACATCCTTTGCTGCTTTTGGGTGGAGTGTTCTATATTTATTTAAGAGGTAATGTTGGATAATTGTGACCTTTAGATGTTCTGTAACTTTGTTGAGCTTCTTTCTATACATTCTGTCTTTTACTAAGAGTGGTATGTTGAAATCTGTTATTATTATGGAACTATTTCACTTTTCATGTTTTCTAGAGTCTTAAAAGCTTGTGATTGGCCATCTAGGGTACTGCATTGTTCTCACCCTTTCAGGAGCAAGAAAGAATGAAGAAAACTTAAGATACAAGGGAAAAATTAGTCCAAAGGACTAAGGGACCACATCTACCAGGGCCTCCACCAGACTGAGTCTAGTACAACTAGATGGAGCCCGGCTACAGCCAGTGACTGCTCTGACAGGGATCACAATAGAGGGTCCCAGACAGAGCTGGAGAACTATGTAGAACAAAATCCTAACTCAGAAAGAAAGGCCAGACTTGCTAGCCTGACATAAACTGAAGAAAAACTGAGAGTATGGCCCCTGCACACCCTTTCAGCTCAGCAATGAGGTCACTCCTGAGGTTCCCCCTTCAGCCAAAGTTTTAACAGGTCCATGGAACAAAACAAGACTAATGGGGTGTACCAGCCCTGGGCAAGGGACTGGAATGGAGGAGGGAACAGAAAACCCAGGGTTGAGAAGGGAAAGTGTGGACATGTAGTGGTGTTGTTAACCAATATCATAGAAAAATGTGTGTCCTAACTGTTTGATGAGAAACTAGTTTGCTCTGCAAACCTTCATCTAAAGTCAATTAAAAAAAAGAAAAAAAAAGAAAAAAAAAAGATTGAGTCTGATGCTTTTAGACTAACCAAAGAATCACTCTATTTAAGTATAATTTTATGGTACAGTACTAAACCCTCCATTATACATATGTAGTGTGTTTGTAAATATATATATATACACATTGATTTTTCAAACACTTGTAAATATATTTTCTAAATGGATTTTGTATCCCAAGGCAGTAGGTTTGATTTAAGCTTAAAGGAGAAAAGTCACTTTAAAAAAAAATACTTAAAAAATATATATTTTGCAGGTAAAATGAAAAAACACAATTTCCTATAACAAATATTTTTTAAAATAATATTTTATGGTGTTTTTGGTAAAGGTTTACCCAGCAGTTTCAGTTCCCATTCAACAATATCTACATAATTTTTTCAGTGACATTGGGTATATTCTTCACAGCATATGAATATTCTCATTATTTATGTTCTGGTTGTTCCATTTCCATTAAACCAGTTTCTTACATTCTCATCATTTAAAGTAATTGTTTTCTGTTTGGTCTCATAAAGGTGACTTTTTTAAAGGAGCACAGTACTTACAGTGGACATTCAACCCTTTTTGAGCCTATTTGTTATTTAGCTTAAAGGTGAAATGTGACCTCAGAGGTTAGTGTGGGTTCAAAGTCTGAAGATTATTTTAGGACAAGAGTCTTGGGGAGCCAACCAGTCTCAACCAGTCCAGCATGTCTGCTTTCTTTTGCGGGGGGGAATCTGAGGTTCTGTTCCACATTTTTCTTCCATTCCTTCAGGGTCCATTTATTGTGGCCTTGATTAGGACTCTTGGTAGTGGTAGCTGATCACCATCTAGTTCTTCTGGTCTCAGGGGAGAGGAGGCCATGGTTCTTGTAGACTGTTTGTTCTGTCAACTAGTTTCTTCTCTGAGTCTTTGTTTTCTTTTTTGTTTTGTTTTTTGCTCCAGGCAAGTAGAAACGAATAATCTCTTAGGTGTATCTTAGATGGCCGCTTGCAAGCTTTTAAGACCCCAGACGCTACTCATCAAACTAGGATGTAGTACATAACTTCATGAGCTATATTATGCCGTACAAACATTTTTCACAAGCTTCTTGATTGTGGCAGACAATGCTGTTGCCCTATTCAATATACATTCCTTCCCCTCTTTTCCCAAAATGCTAGAAAATCTCAAGATAGAGATTGAAATGGGAGTTGCTTGTTTGGCCAGTTTATGTTGAGGTTTAGGTTTGCCACTGTTACAGTTCTGACTGAAGAGACATATGGGAAGTCATGTATTGGCTTTTGGAGAAAATTTACTGCATTGTGAAAGAGAGGAACATGTGAGGGGAATTCTCTTGCCTTGTTCTCCTGATTTCTTATTTCCACAGAGTTGTGTGAAAATGTGATTCTTGCAACTATGGTAGCTATTTGGTGACAATTGTTGACAAACCTGAAAACTAAAATTAAAGGATGAGCACAATGGGATGAAAGAGCCTGGGTTCTAGATGAGAATGGAGAATGCTGAGTTACTCAGACATGCTCAGACACTACCTCTAGATTTATTGTTATATGGGCAAGCTAACCCCTTCTTTTAAGTAGACTTTTAATTCAGCAACCTGTAACTGGAAGCTAGGAACTTACTACCTGATAACATGGGTTTAGGTTACATTCTTGTAATATTAGATGAAAAATACGTGATTTTAACAGATGAATATCATGGGGAGATACTCGTTCCTTTTCAGTAAACATTGAAGTGTGGAACTGCAATTTACTGTTAATAAATAGTTTAGGAGAACTTGTGCAGATTTAATTTTTTTTCATAATTTTTATTGTGCATTAAGTGAAAGTTTACAAATCAAGTCAGTCTCTCACACAAAAACCCATATACACCTTGCTACACACTCCCAATTACTCTTCCTCTAATGAGACAGCCTGCTCTCTCCCTCCACTCTCTCTTTTTGTGTCCATTTCACCAGTTTCTAACCCCCTCCACCCACTCATCTACCCTCCAGGCAGGAGATGCCAACATAGTCTCAAGTGTCCACCTAATCCTAGAAGGTCAATCCTCACCAGCATCCCTCTCCAACCCATTGTCCAGTCCAATCTATGTCTGAAGAGTTGGCTTCGGGAATGGTTCCTGTCGTGGACCAGCAGAAGTTCTGGGGGCCATGACCACTGGGGTCCTTCTAGTCTCAGTCAGACCATTAAGCCTGGTCTTACGAGAATTTGGGGTCTGCATCCTACTGTTCTCCTGCTCCCTCAGGGGTTCTCTGTTGTGTTCCCCGTCAGGGCAGTCATCGGTTGTAGCCGGGCACCATCTAGTTCTTTTGGTCTCAGTCTGATGTAGTTTCTGGTCCATATGGCCCTTTCTGTCTCTTGGGCTCGTAATTACCTTGTGTCCTTAGTGTTCTTCATTGTCCTTTGATCCAGGTGAGTTGAGACCAATTGATGCATCTCAGATGGCTGCTTGCTAACTTTTAAGACCCCAGATGCCACTCTTCAAAGTGGGGTGCAGAATGTTTTCTTAATTGATTTTATTATGCCAATTGACTTAGATGTCCCCTGAAACCATTGTTCCCAGATCTCTACCCCTGCTACGCGGGCCTTCTATGCATTTAGTTTATTTAGGAAACTTCTTCGCTTTTGGTTTAGTCCAATTGTGCTGACCTCCCCTGTATTGTGTGCTGTCTTTCCCTTCACCTAAGGTAGTTCTTATCTACTATCTAATTAGTGAATATCGCTGTCCAGCCCTCCCCACCTCTCCCCTCTCTTAACCATCAAAGAATATTTTTGCTGCGTGGATTTAAATTTAAATGTTAGGTGTAATGTTTGGTTTATATGGTTAGTGCTCTTTGTTCATTATACCCTTTTTGGTTCTTGAATTGTAAACTTTCTCCAACATTCCCTCTCTTATATTTTCTGAGAAGGGTAATGAAAGGTGCAGTGTGAGAAAGAGATTGTAGGGGCCTCAAGTCCTGGGTATTGGAGCATTGTTTCTGCATGGCTTGCATAGTTAGCTTTTACATAGTACAGTGATTTTGTGATTTGCAGTTTGTTTCCTCCCTTCCCTCTCCCTTTCTCCATGATTCTATAAAGCTTAAAATTAACCTACATTAGTCTTGAGCAAGCAGAACAACAAACAGTAAGATCTGGGACAAGACAACCAGATAAGGGAGACCTATCTTGTGACTGAAACCAGGATGGCATTAGAGGATCTGTAAAGAACACCCACAGAAGGTCAACATGTCTGAGGTATGATCAGCATGCCCCCCACCCCTCAATGGGGAACTGCCATTCTCCAGATTCTTTAAGCCTAAGCCCTCACCGTATAAAACCCTCCATTCAGTCTCCAGCAGACAGAGTGTGGAAGAGCCCATTCCCCTCTGTCTCTTTTATACCAGTATAGAATAAAGCTCTCTTGCTCTTTACCTCACCCCATCTCAGTATCGGCCTTGCAGCAGGCAGCTCGAATCCATGTTTTGTGGTAATAGTAGGAGTCTGCACAATACTTAATTAACTAAAAATATTTAATCAGTCAGAACACTTCTTTCCTGGCTTCTCATCAAACTGAACTTAGACTTCATTTAAATTTTCATTATTGCCAAGACAGAAGCATAGTTTAAGGGACTTATATGTTTATTGCACAGATTCATATTCCCAGAGATAATGGAGAACCTTTGAAAATTCCTGAGCTAGGCGGAGATAGAGCTGTGCTTTCAGAGATTATTTTGGCAACAGCAGAGATTGCTAAACTAGAGAGATATGTGGGGATATGCTAAATAACTGTTCGGGACTGCACAATTCTGTAGTGTGTTTCAGTTTAAACTGAAAGTGCCTGAACGTGGGTAGTGGCTGTGGGACAGTGATGGAGTGCCCTGTGGTGGTGGACTCTCTTACCAGACAGATGAGAAGTGTAGAAAACATTTTGAAGCCTTTATCCTGAAAACAACTTAATTCTCACTAATATTTATTGAGTGCCTACTATATAATCTGCACTTGTCTTACCCCCAAAGTAAAGTAGTGAACAAGACAGAAGTGGTCTTTGTCCCTACAGAGCTTATAGTTTCTAAGGGAACACGGAAATAAGTAGAAAAGGAGAAATATGTCTGATGAGTGTTATGATGGAGGCTTTACCAGGGGGTATGAGAACACAAAGACTGACAATTGACACTTACTATTTAGCATGAGCTAGGCACTGTTCTAAGCATTTTGTTTATACTAGCTCATTTAATTGCCACAACAACCCAATGAGAAAGGTGTTATTATTACCAGCCCTATTCTATTAATGATGAACCTGAGGCACTGAGAGTTTAAGTTACCTGCCCAAGGTGTGATAATTAGTGCATATGGAGATGGGATTCACACATGTGCTCTCTCACTCATAGCCCACATTCTTAAGTATGATGATGATGAGGGGAGATTGACGAACTCAGTTACTGAATTTTTTAAGGGCCCAGCAGAACTTTCATGTAGAAATTTCCAGTAAGTGTTGAAAGTAAACACTTTAAAACGGAGGTAACGAACTAAAAAACTGATCTGAGGACATCCCAGGAGAGACAACAACTGAAGGCAGGTACTGCAAACCTGTACATTTAGATTTATGTATGAAATAAAGGAGCCTTAAGGAAAAAACCTTGTATCAAAATCTCCCTTTCGGGTTTGCAAAAAAGAGGAAAGAAAACAATGTATTAGATTTCCCTTCAGAGATGAAGATGATAGGGATTATGGGAGCTTCTTTTTGGCTCTGCGCTGAGGGATGTTTAATCCCTTGAGTCAGTTGAAATCTTGAGTAAACACTGATCCCTCAGGAATGAAAGACAGATCCTGGTACAGGCTTTAAATACAATTCACTTACTTCCCTTTTACTTGCTGAATCTGTTCCCTAGGGAAGAGCCTGAGCCAGTCATAACCTGTTTATAATTAAGTGCTTTACATCAGTTAACTCATATTAAAACATCTGCGTTTCATCAAGTGGAAATGGTGATAACAATAATGATTTTTTTTCCCTGAAGCTTGAGAACGCTCAATATTAAAATCAGAAAATATCATCTGTTGCTCAAAAATATTTTCAGGACGTTTCAGAAAATAATCCTGGGCAACACACTTTTAGAATCAGAGGAAGCAAAACCTCGGAGCTTGAAATTTCATTTCCAGGACCACAGGAGTAAACAACAATGAAAAAATCAATAAAGAATCACATATATTTTCTGTTCTAAGGAGGTGAGTTCCTGAATTCCTTCCATATTAACATCCTCCTTGTTTTCAAAGAAAGTCCTGGGATCTACGATATACCCTTTCTTACCCATTTTCTGTATTCAAAATGTAGATGGAACAATCTGTGACATGGGGCACTTACAGAACCTCTCCTAGATTCTAGTTCCTTAGTTTCAAAATAGAAACAGTGTTCATGGCCCCAACTTGGAAGGTCTAATCTGCATCAGAAGCCAGCACTATGATCCTAGGGCCTCTGCCTCCAATTTTACTGGTGTGGGGAGGGCTTGAGTGAGCAAAGAAATAAAAATGAGAAGAGAGAGGCAGTTCTGTCCTGGCCATCTTTCTACTCCTTTATCTCTTGGTTTTTCCTGTAGTCATGTTACATAAGGCAACACTGACATCTGTGTGTGGAAAAAGTTGGAGGTAATCTTTGCCATGTTTAGCTTTGAAAGACTACAAACGGGAGGTCAGTGTCAATGCGTATCTTGGTAGTGGTAAAGGCTGATTGTATGGGCCCAGGTTCGGTTAGTCCAAAACATTCTCGGCATATACCCCACTCTTGGGGGAGGAGATATTGTGGGAAATTCTGGATTGCCATCTAATGCAACTCCTTTCTCTTGTCCCTACAGGCAATCCTACAGAAAAATGGCTACTGGAAATGGTTCTTTTGTGACTGAATTCATTCTGATGGGATTAACAGACCAACCGGATCTCCAATTCTCTTTGTTCTCCCTGTTTCTAGTAATGTATATGATCACCGTATTGGAAAACTTGGGCTTGATAACTCTAATTGGGATGATTTCTTACCTTCCCACCCCCGTGTAGTTTTTCCTCTTTAACTTATCCTTCATAGAACTCTGTTATTCTTCTGTGTTCACAGCAAAAATACTAATGAACTTCATCAAAGAAGAATATTATCTCCTACAAGGGGTGCATGACCTAGCTCTACTTTTTCCTTTTTTTGATCATTTCGGAATGCTATGTGTTGACATCGATGGCCCATGATCGCTATGTCACCATCTGTAATCCACTTTTGCGTAACATTGCCATGTCCTCTAAAGTGTGTTTCAACCTTATTTTTGGTTCATATTTGATGGCCTTTTCTGGTGCTGTGGCTCACACTGGATGCATGCTGAGACTGACCTTCTGTGATGCCAACAGCATCAACCATTATTTTTGCGACCTTCTCCCTCTGCTCCAGCTCTCTTGCACCAGCACCCATGTCAATGAGCTTGTGGTTTTTACTGAGGCGGGCATCAACATTACCTTGCCAAGTCTTACCATCTTTATCTCTTACGGTTTCATTCTCTCCAGCATCCTCCACATCAATTCCACTGAGGACAGGTCTAAAGCCTTCAGTACCTGCAGTTCCCACATAATTACTCTTTTACTTTTCTTTGGATCAGGTGCATTCATATATCTCAAACCATCTGCTGTAGGTCTATGAGTGAGGTAAAAATCTCTTCCGTGTTTACACCAGTGTGGTTCCCATGATGAATCCCTTAATCTATAGCTTGAGAAATAGAGATATTAAACTTCCCCTGAGGAAATCCCTGAGTAGGGAAAGGTTTTGATCAGAAACAGTATCTCTCTGTGCAACAAGTTAGAGGACAGGGAGGTTCTGCATGTTTAGTTTGAGTATTTTTAGTGGCATTATTCTTATCCTACTTCTTTCTTACCCTGGTGAGTGGTATTTGTCTTTTTCTCAATCTTATTTCCACTTTTGGTGGGGATTAATTTTCACTCACTCAGCATTGGCATATTTCCTTCTTATTCTCACTGTTTCTCTTGTATAAGAATAACGTTAAGGAAGAAATTTATTATCACTGTATTTTTTAGTGTAAAGTTGAATTTTCTTTTTTTCTCTTGGAGAAATATTAATGAATCTGTGAATGATCCAATAAAGCAATTTTAAGGTGACATTATACCATTGTAGTGAAGGTCTCATATTAGGAACTTGTAATGTTTCTTTCGATGCATAAGTCAGATAATCATTCTATTCCTGTCTTTCTACCCTCCATGGGGCAGCAAGATGTGTCTTTCATATGTCACCACTTCACAGAGATAAAATGTTCCATGAAAACTATCAAGTATATCTCACTCTGTAGGTGTAAACTCTATGCACTAACCTTCTTTTGACAAAGTGTTTACTGATATACCTTCCTACACCAGTACTAACACATGATTGATCCTATATCTATAATTATTGCATGGATGGGAAACTTAAGCTCAGAGGAGTTAATAATTTACTTACAGTCACAAAGCTTCTTAATGAAAAAAGCCAAGAGTAAAGTCTTAGTCTATAGATTTCAAGTCTACTTTGTTCTATACTTTGTTTCTACTTCATTTTATTATTTTTTTATTTTGGTGAACATGAAATATGAGAAAACATCTCTATTTTGGTGAAAGTTGACTGTGTTTTATTTCAAGAGGATACATAACTTTCTGTCGGGGCAGGTAGTGTTTTTTTGTTGTTGTTTAGGAAAAATCTTTGATGGTTGTTTTTGGTGGGAAGAGAATGCTGATTGGGCATATAGAGTTGGGAGATGAATGACCCGAAAAGATACTGACTGTTTTTCTGAAAAATAAGGTGAGTGTGAGATACTTGCAGGTGCTTTTATTTCAGAGAATAGAGAACATAGGAGAGAAAGAGGTCTAGAAACATATCATTAGACCAGGACAAAAGAGACACATGGCCAACAAATAAGAGGCCCCTGCGTAGGGAATAGTCAATGAGGTTTCAGACTAAGATTTCACTTTTTTGTACCCTGTTCTGTTCTACAATTCACTTACACTGTACAAAAAGCTTTGATAAACTTGTAATGCACAGTGATCACAGACTCTTAGTAGTGTTTTGGGGAATAAAGGAGGAAAAGGTGTAGACAAATTTGTGGGGATTCAGGTAGTGAGGACAGCAACTTTAGGAGATAAAATGATGAGTGGCTATTGAAACTGAAGTTAGGTGGAAATTTAGAAAGCAAAATATGAGAAAGTGAAAGTCCATAACCTCTGCCTTCTGGAAACCCTTAGAAATATTATGGAGATCACAGAATTTTTCTGAGTAGGAAAAAGGCTTGAGTTATTTGATAATAGTGAGATTTTAAATTCAGAAAGCATGAGAACCTGGGAAGAATTAAATTGCACCTGTTGTGGCTTTGATGTGCTATGTCCATTTGGATTTTAGGCTGTACAAAACTCAAGTTACAGCTGATATAGAAATTATAATTGAAAATAACCATTTTCCTGTTTATCTTTTTAATTTTATTTTGTTGTTGGGAACACACAGCAAAACATGCACCAATTCAACAAAAATCATAAATGTGAAATTTAGTGACATTGATTATATTTTTCTAGTTGTATTCTCCCCCTCCTTTTTTGAGTTGTTCTCCCCTAATTAAGATAATCTCACTTCCCCCTAAGGTTTCTGTCTAATCTTTCAAGTAGATGTCAATTATATCCCATAGAGATAGTTCTTAAATGGGCATAATGCTCAAGGCAGATTTTTTTTAGTAGTTAAGCTGAAGTATTGTTTGGTTTTAAGGTGACACCAGGGGATATTTTTGGTTGAAGGTTTAAGCCAAAAATATCTCAGGGCAATAGTTTAGGAATTCCTTCACCCTCCATGGCTCCAGAGAGTCTAGAGTCCATGAGAATTTGAAATTCTATTCTACATGTTCCCTCTTTTGATCAGTATTCTTCTATAGAATCTTTGATTAAAATATTCAGTAATGGTAGCCAGGCACTACCCAGTACTTCCAGTCCCACGAAAAGGAGGCAGTTGTTCATGGGGCCAATTAGCCAGACATTCCATATTTTTCTCCGGTTCCTGGCTCACCTTCTTCTCTTGCTCCACATGAATAGAGAAAAATTGTTGTGCCTTCAATTGCAGCTTGCAAGTTTTTAAGACCCCAGACACTATGCAACGAACTAGGAGTTATACTAGGAGTACTAAACATATTATTAGTCCACTTAACGGGGATGCCAAATGAAACCATGGCCCTCAAACTCTAACTCAAGGAATCCAATCTGATGAAGTGTTTGGTCATATATAAGAAGCTTCAGCAGCTGCTGTTTCTTTTTGTCATTTTTATAAATATATCTATGACACAAATTTTGCCATTTCAGCATTTTATAGGTGTACAACTTATTGACAGCAATTATAATATTTGGCTGTACAACCTAATCAATGCAATTTTTTCCATCACCATTAGATCCCTTTCTCCCTACCTTCCCCTTTTCTGCTATCCACTAATAAGCTTTGGTCTCTACATATTTTTCTTTTTTTCTTTTTTTATATAAATGAGATCATACAATATTTGTCCTTTTGTGTTTGATTTCTTTCACTCAGTATAATGTCTTCATGCTCCATCCATACCATAGCATGTAGCAAGACTTCCTTTCTCCTACTGGCTGAGTGTATTCCATTGTATGTATATGCCACCTTTGTTTATCCATTCATCTTTTTACAGGCATTTAGGTTGTTTCCACTTTTGGCTGTTGTGACTAGTGCTACAATGAACATTGAAGTACAAGTCTTTTTGAATCTCTGTTTTCAGATCGTTGGGGTATATACCTAGGAGTGGAATTGCTGGGTCATACGGTAGTTCTATTTTTAGTCTTTTGAGGAACCACTATACTGTTTTCCACTATGGCTGCATCATTTGTATTGCCACCAGCAATGGATAATGGTTGTAACTTCATCAGTTCTGCACTAGTATTTATTTTCAATTAGTTTTTTTTTTTTTTTTTTAACATTAACGATCCTAGCGGGAGTGAAGTGGTATCCCAATGTGGCTTTGATTGGCAACTCTCTGATGGCTAACGATGCTGATCACTTTCAGCAGTGTTTTTATTTATTTATTTATATATTTTAAAATAATTTTTATTAAGCTTTAAGATAACGTTTACAAATCGAGTCAGTCTGTCACATACAAGCCCATATACACCTTACTCTATACTCTCACTTACTTTCCCCCTAATGAGTCAACCCTTCCAGTCTCTCCTTTCATGACAATTTTGCCAGTTTCTAACCCTCTCTACCCTCCTATCTCCCCTTCAGACAAGAGATACCAACACAGTCTCAAGTGTCCACCTGATACAAGTAGCTCACTCTTCATCAGCATCTCTCTCCAACCCATTGTCCAGTCCCTTCCATGTCTGATGAGTTGTCTTCGGGAATGGTTCCTGTCCTGGGCCAACAGAAGGTTTGGGGACCATGACTGCTGGGATTCCTCTAGTCTCAGTCAGACCATTAAGTCTGGTCTTTTTATGAGAATTTGGTGTCTGCATCCCACTATTCTCCTCCTCCCTCAGGGGTTCTCTGTTGTGCTCCTTTTAAGGGCAGTCATCGGTTGTGGCCAGGCACCATCTAGTTCTTCTGGTCTCAGGATGATGTAAGTCTCTGGTTCATGTGGCCCTTTCTGTCTCTTGGGCTCATAGTTATCGTGTGACCTTGGTGTTCTTCATTCTCCTTTGATCCAGGTGGGTTGAGACCAATTGATGCATCTTAGATGGCCACTCGTTAGGATTTACGACCCCAGACACCACATTTCAAAGTGGGATGCAGAATGTTTTCATAATAGAATTATTTTGCCAATTGACTTAGAAGTCCCCTTAAGCCATAGTCCCCAAACCCCTGCCCTTGCTCCACAGGCCTTTGAACTTGGAAAGTTCTTTTCAGCAGTGTTTTTAGTTTTCATTGTGTAAGTCTTTCACATCCCTGGTTAGATTTTTTTTTTCTTTTAGATGTTATTATAAATGCATTGTTCCTCTAATTTCCCTTTAAGATTTCTCATTGCTGGTATATAGAAAGGCAGTTGATTTTTGTTTGTTGGCCTTGTACCCTGCAACTTTGCTAAATTCCTCTATTAACTCTAGAAGATTTCCTGTGGTCTCTTTGGGATTTTCTATGTATAGGATGAAATCATTGGGGAAAATAAATAATTTTACCTCTTCTTTTCCTATCTGAATACTGTTTATTTCTTTTCTTGTCTTATTGCTCTGGGGAGGACTTTTAATACAATTTCAAACAGAAGTGGTGAGAGTAGGCACCCTTGTTTTGTTCCCAATTTCAAGGTGAAGTCTCTCAGTCTTTCTCTATTAAGTATATGTTGTCTGCTGGCTTTTCTGAAATAAAGAATTGGTGAATAAATTAAATTGTGGCAATGTCTTTTGTGGAATACAGTTATGGATTATTTGTCTTTTGAGAAAAAAGGTAAAAACATGACTGCTCTAAAAATGCTGAATCTGATGCATCAAGTGCTGATTCAGCCGCATTCATTCTTGAGCTGATAAAACTACCAAGATGGACAACACTTTGGGATACCCTTGTCCTCCACATAAAGATCTCACACTGGCCCTGCAGCGCTAAACTCAGCTTTTCGTGGGTGTACGCTGATTTTCTTGTCACCTGCACCCTCTGATCTGCCACCGTCTTCCCTTCCTCTTTCTAGTTGCACCTAGTTCTCACACCCAATCTCAACCTTGTTGTTGTTGTTAATAGGTGCCGCTGAGTTGGTTTCGACCCATAGCGAACCTATGTATAACAGAAGAAAACACTGCCCGGTTTTGTTCCATCCTCACAGTCGTTGTATGTTTGATCCTATTGTTGTAGGGTGTTCCTCTGTTTCTTCAGACTTAAATCCCTGAATACATTTCAGACCCTACTGAAACTGACTAAATCCTTATCCTAAATCCTTGGCCAGAATTCAGACATCACCGTGAGATAACTGCCATTGTCATTTTCCTGTGTATCCTTAAAAACCTAATTTGTAATTGCTGTATAATATTCCATTTTATGGATGTACTCTTCCTGGAATGCTGTCACCTGTATTCCTTTGATGTAGTACTATCTCCTTGCCATGTCCCTCTCCTTCTCACCTGATGACATATCGCTTTCCATTTGCTCAGCTAACTCTTCAATTTTCTGTTTGATCATTACTGCCTCTATTATGTCTTCCTGGTTCTTAATCTTATCTTACATTTTCTGGTAGGGCAAGAAGGAGGGAGTATTTATCATTTTCATTTTCAAATTGTTTGTCAGCATGCCTCATACATATAAGCTTTCGATGGCCAAGGCAATAGAAAATGAGCATAGAGATGATAGAAAATAAACATTGTCTGGCACTTAATGTCATGTGTAATATTTTCCCCTATATTCTTCTTTTTATCTTGAACTATATTAGGGGTCTTAGAGGTCATACTGAGTAAAATTAACACTATGTTCAATTTAGTTAGACCCCAAAGTACCATGTCCTAGTCACCCATGGTGGGGAGGTTTCAGCTGAGCTTCCAGACTAAGACAGACTGGGAAGAAGGGCCTGACAGTCTACATCTGAAAAAATTAGCCAGTGAAAAGCTTATGAATAGCAGTATAATATTGTCTGATATAGTGTCAGAAGATGAGCCCCTCAGGTTGGAAGGCACTCAAGAGCTGACTGCCTCCTCAAAGTAAAGTTGACCTTAATGATGTGGATGAGTCATTTGGTGATGTATATGACTCAAAATGAGAAGCAGCAGCAGAAAACATACATTAATAATAGGAACATGGAATTATGAATTGTGAATATACAAAACTTGGAAATAGTCAAAAAGGAAATGGATCTCATAAAGATTGATTTCCTAGGCATTGGTGGGCTGAAATAAACTGATATTGGCCATTTTAATTCAGATGTTCGTAAGGTCTCCTATACCAGGAATGACAAATTGAAGAGGAATGGCTCTGCATTCATTGTCCAAAAGAATATTTCAATATATTTCCTGAAGTACAACATTGTCAATGATAGGGTAATACCCATATGTTCACGTTGTATATTACAATTTATGCACCAACCACTAAGGCCAAAGATACAGGAACTAAAGATTTCTACCAAGTTCTGTAGTCTGAAATTAATAAAATATGAAAACAAGATGCATTGATAATTATTGCTGATCGGAAGGAGAAAGTTGGAAACACAAAAGAAGGATGAGGTAGTTGGATAAATATGGTCTTGGTGACAGAAATGATGTCGAAGATCACATGATAGAATTTTGCAAGATCGACAACTTCTTCCTTGCAAACACATTTTTTCAGCAAAATAAATGGCAACTATACACATAGTCCTACCCAGATGAAATACACAGGAATCAAATCAACTTCATCTCTGGAAAGAGATAATGGAAAAGCTCAATATCATCAATGAGAATAAGACCAGGGGTGTATTGTGGACCAGTTCATCAATTGCTCATATGTGAGTTCAAGTTGAAACTGAAGAAAATTAGAACAAGTCTGCAACAGCCAAAGTATGACCTTGAGTGTATCTCATCTGAGTATAGAGACCATCTCAAGAATAAATTTGATTCGCTGAACACTAATGATAGAAGACCAGATGGTTTGTTTAATGACATCAAGGGCATCATACATGAAGAAAACAAGAAGTCATTAAAAAGACAGGAAAGGAAGAAAACACCAAAATGAATGTCAGAAGAGACTCTGAAACTTGCTCTTGATCTTAGAGTAGGCAAAATGAAATGGAAAAATAACGAAGTAAAAGAGCTGAAAGGAAGATTTCAAAGGGCATCTCAAGAACACAAACTAAAGTATTATAATGAATTATGCCGATAATTGTATTTACAAAACCAAAACAAAAGAACACACTTAGCATTTATCAAGCTGAAAGAACTGAAGGAAAAATTCAAGTCTCAAGTTGTAATAATGGATTCTACAGGGAAAAAATTAAAGGACACAAGAAGCATCAAAAGAAGATGGAAGGAGTACACAGAGTCATTGTACCAAAAAAAAATTGGCTGACATTCAACCATTTCAGGAGTACCATATGATCAAGAATCAATGTAACAAAGGAAGAAGCCCAAGCACTGAAGTCATTGGTGAAAATTAAGGTTCCAGGAATTGAAGGAATACAAATTGAGATGTTTCAACAAATAGATGCAGAGCTGGAGGTGTTTAGTCAACCATGCCAAGGAATTTGGAAGACAGCTACCTAGCCAACAGACTGGAAGAGGTACCTACTTATGGTCATGCCAAAGAAAGCTATCCAACAGAATGGGGGATTTATTGAACAATGTCATTAATAACACAGACAAAATTTTGATGGTTCAAAAGAAATTGTAGCAGTAGATGAACAGGGAAATGCCAAAAATTCAAGCCAGATACAGAGGAAGATATGAAAGGAAGGATATCACTGCTGATGTCAGATGGATCCTGGCTGAAAGCAGAGAATATCAGAAAGATGTTTACCTGTGATTTATAGACTATGCAAAGGCATTTAATTGCGTGGCTCATAAGAAATTATGGGTAACATTGTGAAGGATGAGAATTCCAGAACAATTCATTGTGCTCATGAGGCAATCATTGGAACAGAAGAATAGGGTACTACATGGTTTAAAGTCAAGAAAGGTGTGCATCAGGGTTGTATCTTTTCACCATACTTATTCAACCTGTATGCTGGGAAAATAATCCAAGAAGCTGGACTATATGAAGAAGAATGTGGCACCAGGATTGGAGGAAGACTTATTAACAACCTGTGATAAGCCTTGCTTGCTGAAAAGGAAGGGGACTTGAAGCAATTACTGATGAAGATTAAAGTCTATAGCCTTCAGTATGTATTACACCTCAACATAAAGAAAAAGAATATCCTCACAAATTTATCTATAAGCAACATCATAATAAGTGGACACAAGTTTGAAGTTGTCAAGGATTCCATTTTTCTTGGGTCTGCAATCAATGCCTAAGGAAGCAGGAGTCAAGAAATGAAGCAACTCTTTGCACTGGGTAAACCTGTTGCAAAGACCTCTTTAAAGTGGTTTAAAAAAAAAAAGCAAAGATGTCGCTTTAAGAACTAAGGTCCACCTGCCCTAAGCCATATTGTTTTCAATCACCGCATTTGCATGGACAATGGGCAAGGAAGACCTAAGAAGAATTGATGCTTTTGAATTATGGTGTTGGCGTATAGTATTGACTATACCATGGACTGTCAGAAAAGCCACCAAACATGTCTTGGAAGAAGTACAACCAGAATGCTCCTTAGAAGGAAGGATGGCGCTACTTCGTCTCACACGTTATCAGGAGGCATCAGTGCCTGGAGCAGGACATTATGCTTGGTAAAATGGAGGGTCAGTGAAAAAAGTGGAAGCTTCTCAACAAGACGGATTGACGCTGTGACTGCAACAATGGGCTCAAGCATAGCAACAATAGTGAGGATGGCTCAAGTCAGGTTGTATTTCCTTCTTTTGTACACAGGGTTGCTAAGAGTTGGTCGGAACCGTCTTGATGGCAGCTTACAATATTAAGCGCACATTCAATGATTTTTAGTAAATATGTAGAGTTCTGTAAACCCTGGTGGTGTAGTAATTAAGTGCTACAGATGCTAACCAAAGGGTCAGCAGTTCAAATCCACCAGGCTCTCCTTGGAAACTCTATGGGGCAGTTTTACTTTTTTTTTTTATAGGGTAGCTATGAGTCGGAATCGACTCGACGGCACTGGGCATGTAGAGTTCTGGCAACCACCCCTAAAATCTATATTTAGAATTTTTCCATCACCCCAAAATATTTCCTTATGCCTGTTTGCAGTTAATTCCTGCTCCCACTTCCAACTTAAGAGAAGTAGTGATCTGCTTTCTGTCTCTAGAAATTTGATACTTTTGTACCTTTTGTACAAATAGAATCACATATTATGTAGTCTTTTGCTTCAGACTTCTGTCTGTTATAACCCAGTTATTTACAATTGCAATCAGCATTTTGCATGACAACTAGTGAAAATAATTTGCAGTTTTGTTATACTCAAGGTCTTTTCACTGATGATTTGCTCATGACAAATCATGATGACATTGTACACTTTCACAATCAAGTTTGGGCATAGTGTTCACCAGGCCTTTGACTGATTAAGTGCTTGGATGTGCTCATCTCAAACTCTGGGTGTCCTAGTTTTAGTCTTGGAGGAGGAAGAATGAGAGCCTTGACTCAGGTGAGCTTAAAGAAGATTTTGAGAAGAACCATTCTCAACTATAATCATCTAGCCTGTGAAACATTTACCAAAAATAAATCAGTTTTGTGTGAAACAAAAACCTATTAATGTTTAAACTATCACAGAAGATTGACAGGTCTTTGGTTGTAAAAAAAATAGAATATCACTCAGTAATAAAAAGAAATGGACTACTCATATATACAACAAGTTGGATGGAACTTAAAGGCGTTATGCTGAGTGAGAAGAGCCAGACTCTTTAAGGTTACATGTCATGATTTGATTTATTTACATCCTGGAAATGAGTGAATTATAGATATAGAGAACAGATTAGTGACTACCCAGGGACAGAAATGGTGGTACAAGGGGGTGGGTAAGACTCTTGTGCTGATAAATGCTGTCGAGTCAATTCCAATTCATGAAAAAAAAAACAACCTTTTTTTTTTTTTCATGACGACCCCATAAAAACACATTATTTGGGTGTTTTGTGGTTTTGAAATAACTTTGTGTATGATAGTGGTAGCTGTTACAACAAATCTATTAAAAAAAGAAAATACAGGAGATCAAATTATATAAAACTACACACACACGTGCACACGCATACACACAAATTAAGGCCTGTAATACTTTTAAAAGCTAAAAAATGCCTATAATCTAGTTGACATCATTATACCAGTTCCAATTCCTGGCATTGCTATTGTGCTGCAGGTATATAAGATGCTGCCATTGAAGGAAGCTGGGTGAAGAGTTCAATGACTCCATGTTTGTGCAACTTTCTGTGAGTCTATCAACATTTCAAAAATTTAAAAGTTAAGAAAAATAGGTGCCAAAATGTGAAAACAACTTAAGTGTCCATGAATGGATAAATAGATGAACAAAATGTGGTACAAACATACAACGGAATGTTACTCAGCTGTAAAGAGAAATGAAGCCCTGTTCCATGCTAAAAAAAAAAAAAAAAGATTTTTTTTTTTACACATGGATTAAACTTGAAAACCTTATGTATGCTCAGTGAAAGAAGTAAATCACAGTAGGACAACTATTTATGATCTCGCTTATATGAAATAAAAAAATAGGCAAATGTGTAGAGTCAACGATTATAGTGGTTACTTTGTTGTTGTTGTTGTTAGGTGCCATCGTGTCGGTTCCGACTCATAGAGACCCCATGCACAACAGAACGAAACACTAACCAGTCCTGAGCCATCCTCACAATTGTTGCTATGCTTGAGCTCATTGTTGCAGCCGTTGTGTCAATCCACCTTGTTAAGGATCTTCCCCTTTTCTGCTGACCCTGTACTCTGCCAAGCATGATGTCTTTCTCCGGGAACTGATCCATCCTGAAATGTCCAAAGTATGTAAGATGCAGTTTCGTCATCCTTGCCTCCAAGGAGCATTCTGGCTGTACTTCTTCTAAGGCAGATTTGTTCGTTCTTTTGGCAGTCCATGGTATAGTCATTATTCTTCACCAACACCACAAATCAAAGGCATCAATTCTTCTTCGGTCTTCCTTATTCATCGTCCAGCTTTCACGTGCATATGATGCAATTGAAAATACCATGGCTTGGGTCAGGTGCACCTTAGTCTTCAGGGTGACGTCTTTGCTCTTCAACACTTTGAAGAGGTCCTTTGCAGCAGATTTACCCAATGCAATGTGTCTTTTGATTTCCTGACTGCTGCTTCCATGGCTGTTGATTATGGATCCAAGTAAAATGAAATCCCTGACAACTTCAATCTTTTCTCCGTTTATCATGATGTTGCTCATTGGTCCATTTGTGAGGATTTTTGTTTTCTTTATGTTGAGGTGCAATCCATACTGAAGGCTGTGGTCTTTGATCTTCGTTAGTAAGTGCTTCAAGTCCTCTTCACTTTCAGCAAGCAAGGTTGTGTTATCTGCATAATGCAGGTTGTTAATCAATCTTCCTGCAATCCTGATATCCCGTTCTTCTTCCTATAGTGCAGCTTCTGGTATTATTTGCTCAGCATACAGATTGGATAGGTATGGTGAAAGAACACAACCCTGACACACATCTTTCCTAACTTTAAACCAATCAGTATCCCTTTGTTCTATCCTCTTGATCTATGTAAAGTTTCCTCATGAGCACAATTAAGTGTTCTGGAATTCCCATTCTTTGCAGCGTTATCTATAGTTTGTTATGATCCACACAGTTGAATGCCTTTGCATAGTCAATAAAACACAGGTAAACATCCTTCTGGTATTCTCTGCTTTCAGTCAGAATCCATCTGACATCAGCAATGATATCCCTGGTTCCACATCCTCTTCTGAATCCAGCCTGAATTTCTGGCAGTTCCCTGTCGATATACTCCTGCAGCCATTTTTGAATGATCTTCAGCAAAATCTTGCTTGCGTGTGATATTAATGATATTGTTCTATAATTTCCACCTTCGATTGGATCACCTTTCTTGGGAATAGGTATAAATATGGATCTCTTCCAGTCAGTTGACCAGGAAGCTCTCTTCCATATTTCTTGGCATAGACTAGTGAGCACCTCCAGTGCTGCACCTGTTTGATGAAACATCTCAGTTGATATTCCATCAATTCCTGGAGCCTTGTTTTTTTTGCGAATGCCTTCAGAGCAGCTTGGACTTCTTCCTTCAGTACCATTGGTTTCTGATTATATGCCACCTCTTGAAATGGTTGAATATTAACTAATTCTTTTTGGTATAATGACTCTGTATTTCTTCCATCTTCTTTTGATGCTTCCTGCATCGTTTAATATTTTCCCCATGGAATCCTTCGTTATTGCAACTCGAAGCTTGAATTTTTTCTTCAGCTCTCAAAATGACTCAACATGAGAAGAAACTGCGGCAAACATCCATTAATAATTGGAACCAGGAATGTACGAAGTATGAATCTAGGAAAATTGGAAATCATCAAAAATGGAATGGGATGCATAAACATCGATATCCTACGCATTGGTGAGCTGAAGTGTTTTGGTTTTGGCCATTTTGAATCGGACAATCATATAGTCTTCTCTGCTGGGAATGACAACTCGAAGAGGAATTTTGTTACATTCATGGTCAAAAAGAACATTTAAAAATGTATCCTGAATCATAACGCTGTCAGCGATACGATAATATCCATACGCCTACAAGGAAGAACAGTTAATATGACTATTTCTCAAATTTGCACACCAACCACTAGGGCCGAAGATGAAGAAATAGAAGATTTTTATCAGCTGCTGCAGTCTGAAATTGATCGAACATGCAATCATGATGCATTGATAATTACTGACGATTGGAATGCAAAAGTTGGAAACAAAGAAGAAGGATCAGTAGTTGGAAAATATGGCCTTGGTGATAGAAACAATGCTGGAGATCAAATGATAGAATTTTGCAAGATCGACAACTTCTTCATTGCAAATATCTTCTTTCACCAACATAAACGGCAACTGTACTTATGGACCTCGCCAGATGGAACACGCAGAAATCAAACTGACTACATTTGTGGAAAGAGACGATGGAAAAGCTCAATATCATCAGTCAGAACAAGGCCAGGGGCCGACTGTGGAACAGACCATCAATTGCTCATATGCAAGTTCAAGCTGAAACTGAAGAAAATCAAAGCAAGTCCTTGAGAGCCAAAATATGACCTTGAGTATATCCCACCTGAATTTAGAGACCATCTCAAGAATAGATTTGACGCATTGAACACTAGTGACCAAAGACCAGACGAGTTGTGGAATGACATCAAGAACATTGTACATGAAGAAAGCAGGAGGTCATTTAAAAGACAGGAAAGAAAAGACCAAGGTGAATGTCAGAGGAGACTCTGAAACTTGCTTTCAAAGGTCGAGCAACTAAAGCAAAAGGAAGAATTGATGAAGTAAAAGAACTGAACAGAAGATTTCAAAGGGCATCTCGAGAAGACAAAGTAAAGTATTATAATGACATTCTCAAAGAGCTGGAGATGGAAAACCAAAAAGGAAGTACATGCGCACCGTTTCTCAAGCTGAAAGAACTGAAGAAGTGGTTACTATAAGTTCCTATAAGTAGTGAGAGGGAAAGGAATAAACATTGTTTAGGAATTGGTGACTTTTGGTTATGGTGATGGGAAATTTGACAATTATGGCGATGGTTGCATAAAACGATTGATGTAGCTGATAGCATCAAATAGTGCACCTGAAATTGTATTGGTAATTGTTGTTTTATATATATATTTACAATAATAACAAAGTAGGTGCCTTTTCACAAATACAAGTTCATACACACCTGGAATTCCTAAAATCCCTTCTTGAAATGTAAGCCATTAACAGTGATTTTTCTTATACATTTGAGTTTAACCTGTTAAAAGCAAAGACCTATTGAGTCAGAATGACACAAAATAATTAAATTTTCATGAAATAAAGGAGATTTATTCTAGTAAACAATTATTTAAAAAAGATAAACTGTAATCAATTAAAAAGTACTCTTTTGCTTTAGGTTTATAAAAATGTATAATTAAACACTGTTTAAAGGGACTCAAAATATTTTTAAAAAGGAACATTATAAATAAAATTTACTGAAATATACATCAATCCTCTCTAAAACTACCTGTGTTACCTAGGTGAAATTTTCAATAATATTAATTCTTTTTACATCCTTATCTAGGATAGCAGAGGCTCCCTTGACCTATGCCCTGAGGATTATATAATCCCTTGTGGGACGTTAACATTTACTATTTCAATTTAGGGTGTAAACACAAACACCATAATTTCTCCCCTGCAGAACTTATCATGAGTGGGAGGTCCTATGAGAGAGCTATGCCTGGATTTCTAACCAGGCCAAAAGACTTATAAGCTCTAGGTGAACACCATGTGCTCTATGGCATGCTGGCTCTGGTGTCAAGACTGTGGTTTCTCTGCACACACCCTCTTGTCAAATATATAACTGCAACTTTGATTCATATCTCAGAATGATTCTTGGAACATTCAGGGTGTGAGATCTGTGCCGTGATCCTTTTACCAGCAGAGGGAGAAGAAGATTCTGTAACTACAGCTGGTTAACTTTGGTATCTCCAAAGCCAATCCTTCCAGGACAGTGGAGGTGGAACGCATGTAGAGTCAGCACTAAGGTCTTCAGCTGAGGAAGGGTGAGTTAATCAAATTTTTATTGTTCTCACTCACTGTCTATAAGGCCAAGAAAGGAAAAAATACATTGCATAGCAAGACATTCATAGGCATGCAGCTCTGACTTTATTGCCTGCACCATTCTCAGCTTACTCTGTGTTGGTTTCATCCTCACTCCTGCGGTAAGACAGCAGGAGCAGTTCCAAGTGGCACATACAGTACAAACCAACGTCAGAGGAAGAAGAGCTGTGTCTCTTTCTTAAATTTATTTATTGAGGTAAGATATACATACAGAAGTGTTTACATATCATACGTTTATGGTTTGATGAATTTTAACAAACTAGACCACTTATGTAACCAGCATCCAGATTAATTGTGTTTCTCTTTTATGGCCTCATACAGAAGCCTGTACCCCTGGTGGCATAGTGGTTAAGTGCTACGTCTGCTAACCAAAGGGTTGGCAGTTCAAATCTGCCAGGCGCTCCTTGGAAACTGGGGCAGTTCTACTCTGTTCTATAGGTTTGCTATGAGTTGGAAGCAACTCGGCAGCACTGGGTTTGGATTTGTTTGACAGAAGCCTGGAAAACACACCCATCTTCCTTTCTTATAGTCTGTCCAGCTGTGGTGGAACAAAGAAGGAGAACGTATAGAAACACTGAGGTGTATGACTGACCATAAATGTTAGGCTACTAAGGTTCTCCTCAATACCTGGCACACTTTTCACTTCAAGCGTTCTTTAAGAAAGACATCTGAATATCCTATAGACAGTGAGGGACTCCCTTCTAGGAAGGAGAATGTCAGTACAATCTCTTCCCTCGTAGAAGTTCTCTCTTCATTGATGGTCATCAGAGGGGAACTGAGGTGTTGAGTAAAGTAATGGAAACACAAGTAGGAACTAAGAAGTAAAGGGCCAGGTGAATGAGAGGGACAGATAGGAGAGTGTTTCCCACTCTCCACACTCATCATCAGGTAGACTTGTACCTCAGCTACCCCATCTTTCTATCTTCTAGTGAAGACAGGAAAAATAGTTCTTCACCAGTTAGCTCATGCAGACAAAAGACAAGGTGATTGAATTGCTGAGTGATGCGTGTGGCAGTGTATTCAGACTCCACAAAGCAAGAAGCTGGGTTCTCTACTAATGAAATTTTCCATTTTCCTCACAGATTTCCAAATATGAGAATACTGGCAAGAAATGACTCCTTAGTGACTGAATTTATTCTTGCTGGATTAACAGATTATCCAGAGCTCCAGCAGCCTCTTTTTTACTTGTTTCTAATGATCTACATTGTCACCATTGTGGGCAATCTCAGCTTGATTGTTCTTATTGGGATAAATTCTCACCTTCACACCCCCATGTACTCTTTCCTTTTCAATCTATCCTTCATTGACCTCTGCTACTCTTCAGTTTTCACCCCCAAAAAGCTGATGAACTTTGTATCAAAGAAGAATGTCGTCTCCTATGTTGGATGCATGACCCAACTGTTTTTCTTTCTCTTTTTTGCCATCTCTGAATGTTATATGCTGACCTCCATGGCCTATGATCGCTATGTGGCCATTTGCAATCCATTACTTTATAGGTTCACCATGTCCCATCATGTGTGTTCTGTGCTGACACTTGCTGCATATGCCATGGGATTTGCTGGAGCCACTGCCCACACAGGCTGCATGCTTAGACTAACCTTCTGCTATGCTAATATCATCGACCACTACTTGTGTGACATCCTCCCTCTCCTTCAACTCTCTTGTACCAGCACCTATGTCAACGAGGTAGTAGTTCTCATTGTGGTGGGCATCAATATTACAGTACCCAGTTTTACCATCCTAGTTTCTTATATTTTCATTCTCATTAGCATTCTTCATATCAAGTCTACTCAAGGGCGATCAAAAGCCTTCAGCACCTGTAGCTCCCACATCATTGTTATTTCTGTTTTTTTTGGGGTCGGCAGCATTCATGTATCTTAAGTATTCTTCTCCTGAATCTATGGACCAGAGGAAAGTTTCATCCATTTTCTACACTAATGTGGGCCCCATGCTTAACCCTCTGATGTACAGCTTGAGGAACAAGGATGTCAAAGTAGCCCTGAGGAAAGCCTTGATTAAAATCCAGAGAAGAATCATATTCTAACTTGAGCAGTGGTAATACAAAGAAATTCAAGCATCTCAAATTTTTATTGGTATTTTCATGAGGGACTGTTTACAACTATGTTGATTCTACGGATTGTGTTATATATGATTTAATAGACTTGTTTTTATCACTTCTCTTATAGCCAATCTTTTCTCGTTCTTTGCTTCTTTATCTTCTGCAACTCTCACAACATTACTAAATAATTAATAATGTGTTATAAAAAGAACATACATACTGACTATTTTCATTATTGTTTCTATCTCCTGGTCTATTCCTAATCTGAACAAATATGGTGAGTTCCAGAAGTCACCTAAGGTAAATAACACTACAGCTTGCTCACCTAAACACAGAAGTGCCAAATACAATAAAAGCATTCTCATTCTTGACAATATTGGTACTGGTATAAAACCCAAAACCAAATTCATTACCATTGAGTCAATTCCGTCTCATAGAGATTCTATAGGACAGAGGAGAAGTGCCCTACAGGGTTTGCAAAGAGTGGCTGGTGGATTCAAGCTGCTGATCTTTTCATTAGCAGCCAGATGCTTATCCAGTGCACCAGCAGGGCAGTGGGATTAATAAAATGCTTTCATCACAAATCGTGTATGTAGTTTAAAATAGAACCTAATCCTCCTGTTTTTCCTTTTCTTTTGAGAGAAATAAATCGGTGCCACATGTTCTCAGCTTCTGAGATCCTCCATCATCCCAGTGCATTTAATATCGAGGAAAATGCATATAACCCCAGCTTCTATTGTCAAAGACATCGTGAACAGAGGCTGATTATAGAAATAATATGTATGTATCTCAGCACTCCAATAAGGGTGCAGGATGGTTTTTGTGATAAAAATTGCATTTATTACTATCTAAAATGATAGCAAATATTTTGAAAAAGAACACGTAGTTCTTATTGTGAATTTTTTTGTTATTTGTCACTTAAGGGAAAACACTGTGCATTAAAAATGAAATATTTTAGCGGTTGTTTTAGTTATCCCATGAGGTTCATCAGGAAAAAAAATAATGTATGTTAATATTAATAGTTTATGTTCTTAGAAACATTTTGTGAGCTTACTTAAACATCATATCACCAGTAAGGTAACAAACATCTTTAGCATAGAAGCTCTCTCCTGTAATTCCTTTATTTCTCCTTTTGTATATTTAGAATATCAAATATATTTAAAGGTCAAGAAACACTCATTCAGTAGAATTTTCTTGTTTCAATAACAATAATAGTAATAAATTAATTGTTATGGATAATTAATAACATAAATAATAACAACTATAATAACAATGATAATAAATAAATCACAAATAACCTTGGGGTTTGCTTTTGCTTTGTACTCTCTAATGTGGTACCAAAATAATACCATTAAATTTTTGTTTAGTTTCAGTTCATTTTCTTTAAACTTTTTATTTTACAAAAAAATCTGAGAAATAGTTTTGTGAATTTCTCTAAAGCCTTCACCCAGCTTCTGACATAAACACAGTGCCATTATCAACATCAGAATATTGATACAACACTAGTAATTAATATAAAACCTTATTAAATATAATCATTATTCTGGTAATAGCCTTTAAGCATTTTTTGTCTTTTTTTCATTGTGGTAAGTACGTGTATAAAGGAGCCCTGGTGGTGTAGTGGTTAACAGCTCAGCTGCTAACCAAAAGGTTGGCAGTTCGAGCCACTCCTTGGAAACCATATGGGCAGTTTTACTCTGTCTTATGGGGTAGCTATGAGTTGGAATTAACTCAACAACAATGGGTTTGTTTTTCAGTTTTATATATAAAACAAAAAATTTGCCATTTCAATATTTTTTACAGTGACATTTTTACAATGAATCCAGTGACATCAATTAGATTCATCATGTTGTGCAACCACATGTTGTATTTAGATGTTATGTATTTTTAGTCTTCTCCCATTTGATGGAGTTTGTAAGTCTTCATCTTGTATGACATTTACTCTTTTAAAGAATTCTTACCAATTATGTTTGTAGAATGTCTCTCAGATTGGATTTGTCTAACATTTTCTCATGATTAATTTCAAATCATGCATTTTGGAAAGAATATCAAAAGAAGTGATGTGCTTTTCTTAGCTTAGAAAATGTATAATTATTAAAAATGTTAACTTTAAAAAATTATTTTTATTATTGTAGAAATATAGGTAACACAACATTAGCTAAGTCAACATTTTTTACTTGTACAATTCAATGAAACCAATTGCACCAATCTTGTTGTATCACCAACATCCATTGCCATATTTTCCATCCTCATGAACAGAAACTCAGTGCTAGCTATGAACATGGGTGTGTTCATCGTGAACAGCTGCTGTAGCATAATGTTATCATTGTTACAACAGATTATTAAGGATCTAGATATACATTATGCAGTCAATTGCTTGAAAAATGAATTATTTTTCTATTTTGTTCAGAAAAGAGGATCAGAATGAGTTTCCATTCAAGTGGAATGGATAGTATTAGATATTACAGTTTTTTTCTTGGGCTATGTAACTGTTCTTCTTCTGTCATGAGTTATTCTGAAGAGATCCGGGCATCCTACAAAACATAATATTGATCTTTTGCACTGATGTCGTATTAGGTAGTACAAGCAAAAGACAGCTAGTATGTTGAAGGCAATTGTAAGACTCATGCGCTCCAGGGAATGGAAAGTAAACCCTACAAAGATTCAGGAACCTGCCACTTCACTTAAACTTGTATGTGTCCTGCGCTCAGAGGCATGCTGGGATATCCTTTCCAAAGTAAAAGAGAAATTGTTGCATCCTCTGTCACAAAGAAGTGCTAGGGAGGCAACATATTCCACTCTTAGGAATATTGCTATGACCCATATACTGGATAACATGGAAGTCAGTTCATATGAGTGGGGCTCAGGGGAGAAAAAGACTCTGTAGCAGGTGGTTCTAGAGCCCTCCATTTGGGCCACAAAATCCAGCAGACTTTGTGCTATTGAAGCTGCTAGTGGTGGGAAACAATGAAGTGTGGAGAAGAGAATCACTATGGTGGCCCCTGGGGACATTATTTGAGCACAAATCTGGAAAACTTCTTGTATGCTTTTGGGACCTGGTAGATTTAGAATTTTTAAACCATTAGACCTGGGGAAACATCTAGCTCAATTGGCATAACACCATTTATAAAGTATATGTTCTACATTCTACTTTGGTGAGTAGCGTCTGGGGTCTTAAAAGCCTGTGAGTGGCCATCTAGAATACTCCACTGGTCTCCCCCCTTTGGGAGCAAGAAAGAAGGAAGAAAACTAAGGACACAAGGAAAAGATTAGTCCAAAGGACTAATGGACCACATCTACCATGGTCTCCATCAGACTAAGTCCAGTAAAACTAGATGGTGCCTGGCTACCACCACCGACTGCTCTGACAGAGATCATAATAAAAGGACCCAGAGAGAGCTGGAGAAGAATGTAGAACAAAATTATAAATCAAAAAGAAAGATCAGGCTTGCTAGCCTGACAGAGACTGGAGAAACCCTGAGAGTATGGCCTCCAGACACCCTTTCAGCTCAGTAATGACATCACTCCTGAGGTTCATCCTTCAGTCAGGATTGAACAGGCCCATGGAACAAAACAAGACAAAAGGGGCACAGCAGCCCTGGTGCAAGGACAGGAAGGCAGGAGGAACAGGAAAGCTGGTAATAGAGAACACAGGGTTGAGAAGGAAGAGTGTTGACATGTCACAGGGTTGTTAACCAATGTCAAAGAACAATGTGTGTACTAACTGCTCGATGAGAAACTAGTTTGTTCTGTAAACCTTCATGTAAAGGACAATAAAATAAAATAAACCATAAGACCTTAATTGAGCATGAATCTGGAACTGACCTTTAAGAGCTAGGTTCTCTCAGGTCCCCATGCCACAAGTCATATGGGGCCAGTAGATGGAAATGGTACCTTTGGGTTCAATCCTGACCTAACAAGAAGGCACCAGTAGGCTGCACGTTCAGGTAGCCCAGACACAAAGGTCATGCAACACTGTTTCACCACCATTCCTTCGATTGCTAGTGCTTATGGGCGTATTTTGGTTTTTATAAGCCCATTGAAAGAGCAAGAGAAGTCCTGAACTTCGTTTATGGATGAATCTGTTGTATGTGGGTCTGAGGTGAAAGGCATTCAAGAATCTACGTAAAAAACAGTAGAGAGAGAAAAATTATAATGCTATGTGATACATGATTATTCACTTTATGTAGTAAAGGACGTGACCTGAGGTGAGAATATAGTTGGTTGTTGCAATGAGGAGAGGGGTACTACTGGTATAGAATGACTAGAGGCCAGGTGTGCTGTTCATCTTTTAATACAGAGGACAGCTCCCCACAACAAAGAACTATCATGTCCAAAGTGTCACTAGGGAGAAGGTTGAGAAACCTATGCTATAAATATGGATAAGAAGAAAGAGAAGCTGCTACCAATTAACAGGCTCTTTTTATGTGCCAGGTGCAATTCTAATACTTTATGTGAACTAACTCATTTAATCTCCAATGAGGATACAACGGTCCCCAAAATCCAACAAGGGTCAGAGAAGTTAAATTACTTGTCTAAAATACATATCACAGAAGTGGAGAAATCTGGGTTTAAATACAGTCTCCCTTGAGGGTGTACTCTCTTAAACGTTTTGCTATAACATCTCTTTAATGAGGTGAAATTCAAAAGCACATATAGTGTTATGGCAATGATTCAATATTTTACTAATGAAATCCTACATGCTTGTACGAATGTCAGGTGACTATGCCCCTGGACATTCCTTTAAGAGCTGTTTATAGACTCCAGGGGAAACTAAAGGGAGTGACAAAGGAGGCTACTCATTCCCCTGAATTTGGGACTCAGGATCCCTGAAATAATAAGCAGAGTAGAACATTGAATCTCAAAGGATCTAATATTAGTTTTATGACACAGAATGAAAACACAGGCTCAGTAAATTCTACCCTCAAGGGGCTCATTAAACATGGGAGGAAATCATGAGGGAGAGAATAATTTCTGCTCTACTCATCCATTTTTCCAGCACTACAGGGCATGAAATACTTTTCCATCGAATCCAGATGATTGTTTTGGAGGCTCATAGAAGGTGATTGTTTTTCTCCTTGCAAGTAAAGAGGACCTTCTGGGCCAATTTTCAAATACAAATCATAATACCCTCCAGATTCATCCATATTGTGAGTAGCTTCACAGATTCATTCTTGTTCTTTACCGTTGTATAGTATTCCATGGTGTGTATGCACCATAATTTGTGTATATATTCATCTGTTGATGGACACTTAGGTTGTTTCCAACCTTTTGCTATCATGAACAATGCTGCAGTGAACATGGGTGTGCATGTGTCTATTCATGTGATAGCTGTTATTTCTCTAGGATATATTCCTAGGAGCAGGATTGCTGGATCATATGGTATTTCTATTTCTAGGTTTTTAAGGAAGCACCATATTGTTTTCCAAAATGGTTGTACCATTTTGCATTCCCAGTAGCAGTGCATAAGAGTTCCAATCTCCCCACAGCCTCTCCAACATCCGTTATTTTCTGTTTCCCTGATTCCCACATAAGCATTTTTGAGGAGTGATTTCCACATCTTACAAATGTTAGAGAATCATCGACTTACTAAAATCCCTCTTCTAGCATGTGGAAGACTGAGGACTGTACCGATGACTATTGCCTACTTTGTCATCAGACTTTCTTTCCCCCCAGGACAGTGGGGAGGAAGGAAGTAAAGCCTACAAAAAGGAAGGTGAGTGTTGAATCACCTTCTGTCTTGATAATTTCCTTTCAAACCCTCAATTACATAAATCAAAGGTTCTGGAAAATACCACTATTTATTGTTCCTTTCAGCTCTAGTCCTTAGGATGAACCAACTGGGGGATACTACTGGGTAAAAAAAAAAAAAAAGGAAGAAATGATGTGTTGAGACGTTGGAAGTGTACCAGCATTCTTTATGGTATAGAGAGACAGAATATGTGTAAAATAGAGAGAAAAATGGTGAAGCTTTTCAACCAGCAGCTCCAGCTCTTCCTCTAGAGACAGAGAACAAGAATTCATTGCTAATATCACCTTCTACCTCTGTTCCCACAGATCACACTGGTGGCATGGATGGCTATGGAAAATGAATCTACAGTGATTGAGTTTATCCTTATGGGATTAACAGGCCGATCTGAACTGCAGTTGCCCCTGTTTTTTCTGTTTTTGGTGAACTATGTGGTCACTGTGATGGGGAATTTAAGTTTAATTAACCTGATTTGCCTGAATTCTCACCTTCACACCCCCATGTACTTTTTCCTCTTCAATCTGTCTTTCATTGATCTCTGCTATTCATTTGTCTTTACTCCCAAAATGCTGCTGAGCTTTATCTCAGAGAGGAACATTATCTCCTTTGCAGGATGCATGACTCAGCTATTTTTCTTCTGCTTCTTTGTTAACTCTGAATGCTATGTGTTGACAGCCATGGCCTATGATCGTTATGTGGCCATCTGCAAGCCCCTGCTGTACACAGTCACCATGTCCCCTAAGGTCTGTTCCCTGTTGATATCTGTTTCTTATATGTTTGGGTCTGCTGGTGCTGTGGTGCTCACAGAGTGTATGATCAGGTTGAACTTCTGTGACTCCAACATCATCAACCATTACATGTGTGACATCTTCCCCCTCCTTCAGCTCTCCTGCAGCAGGACCTATGCTAATGAGCTTGTGGTTTCCATTATTGTAGGCACAGTTGTCATAGCATCTAGCCTCATTATATTTCTCTCTTATGCTTTGATTCTTTTCAATATAGTTCACATGTCATCTAAGGGTTGGTCCAAAGCCTTCAGCACCTGTGGATCCCACATAATAACTGTTGGTCTATTCTATGGATTTGGAATGCTCACTCATGTCAAGCTATCATCTGCTGGTTCTGTGGATCAGAAAATTTTTTTCTCAGTGTTTTGTACCAATGTAGTACCCATGCTGAATCCCCTCATCTATAGCCTCAGAAACAAGGATGTCAAACTTGCTCTGAAGAAAACTGTGAAGAGAATTACAAACTGAGCACAAGCAGAAGGGCTGGGCTGGCTTAGTCCCTGCCTCCTTTGCTATGCCTTTTTCTCCTTCTCCTCATCCTCTTCCTCCTATTCTTTTTTTTCTTTTCTTTGTCTTTCTTTCTAAAATATTCTTGGAGGGATTTTTACTCTAATGCTTTTTCTCATCATGCATAGTAACCATAATTGTTACTGCAAATTGTGGATTTGAGCTGCCTTCCACCAAGCCAATACAGAGACAGGAGGAGGTAAGCAGCAAGAGGAGTTTATTGAATATCGGTACCCAAGAGACAGAGGGGCTCGGTTCTTTCCAAATTCTCTGTTCCCCTAAAGGGCTAACTGGAGGGTTTTATAGGGAGAAGGTCAGGGTTTAGAGATTTCCAGGAATGTTGATTCTTCTTTGAGGTGGGCATAATGATAAAGTGACCCATTATTGAAGTCTTGCCGGTCCCTTCATGCCATCCTGGTTTCAGTCACAAGACAGACCTGTGATTTGTTCACCTACCTCTGTCCTGGTGGTATGGTTAATTGTTTCACCCCTTGGAAGAGGAACATAGTTTAATCAATCAAAAATTTTTGATTACCCTGTTTTTCTTCAAAGGAACAATGGTGAGACAGACTCCAGAGCAGGTAATCAATGTTTCAGAGATTAGAGATTTAATTACAGCTTATATAGTTATATAGATATACTAACACACTGACAAAAACTATATTGTCTCTACTTCGTAAGGCCCAATGTTTGGACTCCAGGGTCATCCCAGTCCCAAGGTGGCCCAACCTGATTGTTATTTCTTGTATTACCTGGAGACACTTGACTGATTTCCTTTCTGTGTGAAGGTGATTCTGCCTATCATTTATGTGTGTGTGTCTTTCCCACTCACTATGAACTGCTGAGTGAGATGGTTTGTAGCTAGCTTATCTCTTTCTTGCTTTCTTTGAAATAATTGTATAGTCTTTGCTGAAGGAGGTGACAAAAATTGTAGACATGGTACAGTAGTAAAACTTTCCAGAATTTTTCGGGGTCTTTTTAGTAATAATTTTTGTCCTGGATTTTCAGCCTCACATCTGTAATGTTACTGAATACCTTGTTGAATCACAGTTGTATTATTCCTGTGGATTTGTGATGATAGCTGAGGGTCGCCACTCTGCTCACTGTGTACAAACTGCACCTATGCTGAATATTATAGGAAGTTCTTTTTAATGCCTCTGCTTTATTGCATTGGTCAAATGATGCGTTGTCATACACAGAATTGAAAGTGTCACTGACTTCTATTAGTACTAGGGACCTGGTTGTACAATGGTTAAGAGTTTAGCTGCTAACCAAAAGATCGGCAGTTTGGATCCACCAGCTGCTCCTTGGAAATCCTATGGGGCAGTTCTGCTCTGTCCTATAGGGCTGCTATTATTTGGAATCTACTTGATGGTAACTTTTTTTTGATAATTGTGTCAGTGGAACAAACATTATTTGCCACTTTATGTATTTTTCTTGTTCCCCGCAAATATTCTGGGATTCACACAGATTATGATTAAAATTACACAGCAATATTCTTGGCTACAGAATGGCTTGTCACATGTAATGTCAATGATGTTTGCTCAGCTGTGTAACAAGAGTTCTCCTTGACAAAAGAAGGTCTATCTCTTCTTTTTAAAAAACAAACAAAAATATTATAGCAAAAACCTTGTTATACTGGGATTTCTTCTTTTGATATGTAAATTTGACTTCACCCTTTTGCTCTTAGAAGAAAATATTAAGTCCGTGGTCTATTTCTGTGCTGCATGTTTTACCAGTCTTGTTGTAACATGCATCTCCTTGTTCTGTCCTCCAGATGAGGAAATGGTTATGTGACTGGCTCAAAGTCACACAGATGGTGTTTGAGCGCATTGTTTATCCCAGGAAGGAATAGCAGGAAAGAAAAAGAGGATTGTGAATGAGCTTGAAAGTGGCACAGGTTAGAAGGCATAATGCTAAGTGAAATAAGTAAGTATATTAGGACAAATATTGTATCCCTCTTTTATAAGAAGATAAGAACAGATAAATATATAGAGGCCAATATTAACTGGCAGTTACCATGGAGAAGAGGGAGGTAGGGTAAGTATTAGATACTTGTTACTCTTGGATGGAAAATATGGCTCAAAGTGTGGAAGTGGTGAGGACAGCAAACCATAGTAAAGAGTGTTTGAGCACAAATAGAAGGGTATAAACACAATTTAAAAGAACACTGACAAATTCTGGTAAATGTAACCAATGTCAATGAACAATTTATGTGCATTTTTGTAAAAAAAAAATCATTGGGGGATATACAATTTGCAACAACAGTAATGAAAACTGTTATGGATTGAACTGTGCCCCTCCAAAAAAAAAATGTGTGTCAACTTGGCTAGTCCATGATTTTCAGTATTGTGATTGTTCCCTATTTTGTCAACTGATGTGATTTTCCTATGTGTTGCAAATCCTACCTGTATTATGTTAATGAGGTTAGCAGCAGTTATGTCAATGAGGCAGGACTCAATAGACAATGTTTGGTTGTGTCTTAAGTTAATCTCTTTTGAAATATCAAAGAGAGAAGTGAGTAGAGAAACAGGGGACCTCTTACCACCAAGAAACAAGAGCCTGGAGAATAGCCTGTCCTTTGGACCCAGAGTCCCTGCCCTGAGAAGTTCCTCCTCAGAGCCAGCAGAGAGAGAAAGCCTTTTCCTGGAGCCGGCACCATGAATTCGGACTTCTAACCTCCTAGACTGTGAGAGAATGAATTTTTCTTTGTTAAAGCCATCCACTTGTGGTATTTCTGTTACAGTAGCACTAGATAACTAAAACAACTATAAGTATGTGTTTAGTTACATAGATATATAAGTATGCATAAATATGTACATGAAGGCATATATGAATAACAGTAGGCATATGTATATACATGTTTATATGTGCTGCATTTATTTTCAAGTACAAAATAAAGCACAGAAGGGCACAGTTAAGGATACTTCCAAGATGCAACCAAACACTTCATGGGATTGTCCTACTGGGTTTGTGGGTTTAGGACCATAATTTCATCGGGGAACTCAATTTTTTTTTTTTTTAATAATTTTTGTTGTGCTTTAAGTGAAAGTTTACAAATCAAGTCAGTCTGTCACGTATAAGCTTGTATACACCTTACTCCATACTGCCACTTACTCTCCCCGCAATGAGTCAGCCCGTTCCCTCCTTCCAGTCTCTCCTTTCGTGATGGTTTTGCCAGTTTCTAACCCTCTCTACCCTCCTATCTCCCCTCCAGACAGGAGATGCCAACACTGTCTCAAGTGTCCACCTGATACAAGTAGCTCACTCTTCGTCAGCATCTCTCTCCAGCCCATTGTCCAGTCCCTTCCATGTGTGTTGAGTTGTCTTTGGGAATGGTTCCTGTCCTGGGCCAACAGAAGATTTGGGGACCATGACGGCTGGGATTCTTCTAGTCTCAGTCAGACCATTAAGTCTGGTCTTTTTACGAGAATTGGAGGTTTGCATCACACTGTTCTGCTCCATCAGGGATTCTCTGTTGTGTTCCCTGTCAGGGCAATCATCGGTTGTAGCCAGGCACCATCTAGTTCTTCTGGTCTCAGGCTGATGCAGCCTTTGGTTTAAGTGGCCCTTTCTGTCTCTTGGGCTCATAATTACTTTGTGTCTTCAATGTTATTCATTCTCCTTTGTTCCCATTGGGTTGAGACCAATTGTTGCATCTTAGACGGCCACTTGCTAGCGTTTAAGGCCCCAGACTCAAGGCTGACTTATCAATGGAGTAGGTTTTAGACACTTGTATCCAAACTTGTCATTCTTCCTCCTTTGTGAATAAGGATTGGGACAAAGTTTTCCAAAGACTGTATAGCAGCCAGTATGGCAAATGCGTTACATATTGAAATATTGACCCTGGGACAATCAGGTTTGGACGGGTACAGTTGTTGTTTCAGTCTGATTGTTCTGACAGGTTGTAGTATAGAAAGCGTTTCCTGGGAGATCAAGAATAAAAAGGTCCTTTTGTGATAGCAGGAATCTCTGGGTTGCACAAATGAATAAGTGTTGTGCTACTAACAAAAAGGTTGGCAGTTTGAATACACCCAGAGGTGTCTCAAAAGAAATACCTAGTGATCTGTTTCCTAAAGGTCACTGCTGTGAAGACCATATGAAATGCAGTGTTACTTTGCAACACATGGGGATGCTGTGAGTCAGTATTCACTAGATGGTAACTGTGTATTTTGATTTTGGTTGTGAAAGCACAGCCTTGGATTTGGCAGGCAGCAAGAACAATGAGGCAAAAGGACTCTCACTGGTCCATTTCCACTACTCAAACAAAGAGGGGCTCCATCACCTGGCTGCCAGGTACAGCAGCCAAATTCAGAGGGGAGCAGTGCCCACTGTGGACAAGGATTCCATGGAGCTGCTGGAGATAGTTGTGTTTTAGGTGCCCAAAGGGAACAGTGTGCAGTTTTAGGTGTTGCAGTCTGTGGTGGAGGGAAGCAAGGTAGCGAATACTGGTGGTCACCACTCCAAGCAGAAGCCTCAAACTCTATTTCCCCATATCATTTGATGTTGTTAGCTGTTTTCAAATTGGCTCGCAACTCATGGGGACTCCATGCACAATGTATTAGAATTTTGTGATCCATAAGATTTTCATTTTCAGAAGTAGATTGCCAGCTTTTCTTCCTCATCTCTCTTAGCCTGGAAGCTCTGCCAAAACATGTTGAGCATCACAGCAACGTGCGAGCCTTAACATGCAAGCCTCCCCCAAAAGATGAGTGGTGGCTGCGCTTGAGAATCATTGACCAGAACTGAATGTGGGTCCCCTGCCTGGAATGTGAGAATCCTACCACTGAACCACCACTGCTCCCCACCTCCGTATCAAATATTTCTGTTCATTTTAGTGACATCAAAGTTATTTCCAGTGTGACTGCTCTAACAATGTAGAAGCATTCTGCAAATTAGAACTTGTTATTCTGAAATATCTGAAATTAAAAAGTAAAATTGTCTTCAAATGGGGTCAACATTCAATTTATCAATGCAATGAAAGAGTTATTCATTTAACACTTTTATTTTGATTGTAAATTTCTGGATGATTCAAAATAAATCTAAATTTTGCATTTAATATTTCTTGCTCTTGGTG
Organism: Elephas maximus indicus; assembly: GCF_024166365.1. Taxonomy (NCBI): domain Eukaryota; kingdom Metazoa; phylum Chordata; class Mammalia; order Proboscidea; family Elephantidae; genus Elephas; species Elephas maximus. Next base: position 25,309,756 of record NC_064835.1, on the reverse strand, counting down.
ACTATAAAACTGTGGTCATAATGAGTAAGAAATCTTGATAAGAAATTACAAGTAGCTGTTTAACAAAACCTGATATTAAAAAAAAATTGTATTCCATACTACGCATCAATAAAGAACAGTGAGGAATCTGTGAAACACTGTATAACATGGAGGAACCTGGAAGACATTATGCTGGGTGAAATTAGTCAGTCGCAAAAGGACAAATATTGTATAAGACCACTATTATCAGAACTTGAGAAATAGTTCAAACTGAGAAGAAAACATTCTTTTGTGGTTATGAGAGGGGGGAGGGAGGAGGGGCAGGAGAGGAGCATTCACTAATTAGATAAAACCCCGTGCCCTTGATTCGATAGTAGATAAAAACTATTTTAGGTGAAAGGAAAGAAAGCACACAATACAGGGGAGGTCAGCACAATTGGACTAAACCAAAAGCAAAGAAGTTTCCTGAATAAAGTGAATGCTTCGAAGGCCAGTGTAGCAGGGGCAGAGGTCTGGGGACCATGGTTTTAGGGAACATCTAAGTCAATTGGCATAATAAAATCTATTAAGAAAACTTTCTGCATCCCACTTTGAAGAGTGGTGTCTGTGGTCTTAAATGCTAGCAAGCGGACATCTAAGATGCATCAATTGGTCTCAACCTGCCTGGATCAAAGGAGAATGAAGAACACCAAGGACACAAGGCTATTATGAGCCCAAGAGACAGAAAGGGCCACATGAACCAGAGACTACATCATCCTGAGACCAAAAGAACTAGATGGTGCCTGGCTACAACTGATGACTGCCCTGACAGGGAACACAACAGAGAACCCCTGAGGGAGCAGAAGAACAGTGGGATGAGATACCAAATTCTCATAAAACCGGACTTAATGTTCTGACTGAGACTAGAAGGACCCCAGTGGTCATGACCCCCAGACCTTCTGTACACCCACGACAGGAACCATTCCCAAGGCCAACTCTTCAGACATGGCTTGGACTGGACAATGGGTTGGAGAGGGATGCTGGTGAGGAGTGAGCTTCTTGGATCAGGGGGACATTCGAAACTATGTTGGCATCTCCTGCCTGGAGGGGAGGTGAGAGGGTGGAGGGGGTTAGAAGCTGGTGAAATGGACATGAAAAGACAGAGTGGAGGGAGAGAGTAGGCTGTCTCTTTAGGGGGAGAATAATTGGGAGTGTGTACCAAGGTGTATATGGGTTTTTGTGTGAGAGACTGACCTGATTTGTAAACTCTCATTTAAAGCACAATAAAATTATTTTAAAAAATTATATTCCAGAAGCAAACAAAAATTTTCATTAATAAATGTGAAGATATTTTGCTTTAATATAACATGTATACCTTTGAGTTTTGAATAGTTTACATTAGTGTGGTATATTATAAAAATAGATTTTTCTTATTTTACCATTAAACATAAATACATATTGAAAAATTCACAAAACAAACACGTGCAGTTTAATGAACAGTGTAAAAGTCAATGTAATTTTCAACGAGATCATGAAATAAAATGTTGACAGAATATTTCATTCTTTTTTCTGGCTTTTTTTTTCCCCCAGTGTGTTTTAGGGTTAAAAAAACGTAGCCCAATAACACCGGATAAATAAGTTGTTAAAGAGTTTAGATAGTCAAATACGCACCATTAAGTAGGCTGGGTGCACTAACTACGTAGTTCAATATTTGGGGAATATCTTCATAGTTGGAGAAATATTTGTATAAATAGACTTATTTGGTGTTTTAAAAAAAAGGTGAGATGGTGTATATTATAGTTTTGTGAGTTCTTGCAAGTTTCGTTTCATTAAATATTTTGTAGACCTACTTTACGTGGAACTATTTAAATAATCCACACAGGCACAGCCAAGATGGCAGAATAGACAGACACTTCCTGTCATTCCTTTTACAACAAAGACCCGGAAAAACAAGTTAATCAGTTACATATGACCATCTAGGAACCCTAATCATGAAAAACAAAGTTGAAGAATAGGACTGAGCAGCGGGTGGAAGGAGAGACAATTATAGCCGAGAAGTACAGATGAAAAGATCATCAGTGCCCTGCATGCTGAGCCTGCATAGTGCACAGGGGCTGAGACAAAGTGCAACATCCAAATACAAGCTCCATCACATCACGTGCAGCCAAGAATCAAGGAATCGGTACACACCTCCAGGACCAGGTAGGAGTGACATCAGAACTGCTAAAGTTAAGTGCAATTTCTAACCTACTGTGTTTGGGGGCAAAATAACCCTTCACCTTCCCAGAGTTTCACAGCAGAGTACTTTCTTCTTCTCCTCCACTCCTCTCTGACACCAATGTTCAACAACTGTCACACCCCCAACCCAGGAACTCAGGGCTCTCAAACCCCACACCAGTCTTGCCACTTTAAAAAATGCCACGACCCCTAGATCAGGAATTCAGGAAGAGTTGGAAAGCCCTGTTCCTTTGCCCAGCCGGGGGCCCACAAAATTGCAGTGCCCTTCACCCTGCCTAGACCTGTGTGGGCTGATTCAACATCGCCTGCCCTCATTAGCACAAAAGAGCAGACAAATAATCCAGTTAAAAAATGAGCAAAGGATATGAATAGACACTTCACCAAAGAGGACATTCAGGTGGCTAGCAGGCACATGAAGCAATGCTCACAATCATTAGACATTAGAGAATTGCAAATCAAAACTACAGTGAGATGCCACCCCACCCCAAGAAGGCTGCCACTAATCCAAAAAACAAAAAATAACAAAAATTGGAGAGATTGTTGGGAGATTGGAACTCTTACGTACTGCTGGTTGGAATGCAAAATGGTACAACCACTTGGAAGAAATTTGGCATTTTCTTAAAAAGCTACATATAGAAATACCACATTGTTGTTGTTGTTAGGTGTCGTCGAATTGGTATCGACTCGTAGAGACCTTATATACCACAGAACGAAACACTGCCTGGTCCTGTACTATGCTCACAATCTTTGTTGTGCTTGAGCCCATTTTGCAGCCACTGTGTCAATCCATCTCATTGAGGATCTTCCTCTTTCCCTCTGACACTTGTACCATAAGATGCAAGAACTCCACTCCTAGGAATTTACCTCAGAGAAATAAGAGCTATCACAGGAATAGACATATGCATACTTGTGTTGGTCTCAGCACTATTCACAATAGCAAAAAGATGGAAACAACCTAAATGCTTATCAACAGGCGAATGGGTAAAAAAATCATGGTACATACACACAATGTAATGCTATGAAACAATAAAGAACAATGCTGCATCTGCGAAGCATCTCACAACATGGATGAGCCTGGAGGACATTATGCTGAGTGAAATAAGTCAGTCACAAAGGGCAAATATTGTATGAGACCCTTGTTATAAGAACTCAAGAAAAGGTTTAAGCACAGAAAAAAAGCATTCTTTGATGGCTACAAGGGTGGGGAGGGAGGGGGAGGAACAATGACTAACTAGATAGTAGACAAGGGTCAACTTCAGGAAGGACAGCACACAATACAGTGGATGTCAGCCCAACTGGACCAAAGCAAAAGCAAAGATGTTTCCTAGACACATCCAAACATTTTAAGGGATAGAGTAGCTGGGACTGGAGCCTGAGGACCATAGTTTTGGGGGACATCTAGGTCAATCGACATAATACAGTGTATATAGAAAATGTTCTACATCCCACTTTTGTGAGTAGCATCTGGGGTTATAAAAGCTTGGGAGCATCCATCTAAGGCACATCTATTGGTCCCATCCCACTAGGAGCACAGGAGAATGAAGATAATCAAAGACACAAGGAAGATACTAGCTCAAGGGACCAAAGGACCAAATGAACTAGAGACTTCATCAGCCTGAGACCTGAAGAACTAGATGTTGCCTGACTATCACCAATGACTGCCCTGACAGGGAACACAACAGAGAGTCCCAGACAGAGTGGGAGAAAAATGTAGAACAGAATTCAAATTCACGTAAAAAGCACCAGACTTAATGGCCTGACAGAGACTGAAGGAATCCGTGAAACTATGTCCCCAGACACTCTCTTAACCCAAAACTAAAACCCTTCCCGAAGCCCCCTCTTTAGACAAAGATTAGACAGGATTATGAAACAAAATAATATAAGTGAGGAATCTGCTTCTTAATTCAATCAGATACAGGAGACCAAATGGGCAGCTCCTGTCCAAAAGCAAGATGAGAAGGCAAGAATAGGAATGGGACGAATGGACACAAGGATCCCGGGGTAGAAATGGGAAGAGTGTTGTCACATTGTGAGGACTGCAACCAATATCACAAAACAATATGTATATAAATTTTCAATGAGAAATTAACTGGAGCTGTAAACTTTCACTAAAGCACAGTCATAAATATAAAATTAAGTAATGTAAACAAACTATTTTGGGGAGAAAATACTTAGATGAGATTACTGTATAGATATTCACAAATTCTTTCTCTGAATTTCCTTGTTTCTCTCACTTTGATTCCCATACCTGCACCATTATACTTGGTCAGCCAGAACATACTGTTAATCTTTTTTGTCTGTACAGTACCTTGCTTTTATCATTATTTATTCACTGTACAACAGCTTTTTCATGCTGTACTTTTCAGAAGGAAAGTTTTGAAGAAACTAAAATATACACAACATAAAATAATCAAATTTCCAGAGAGGAGGGATTTTGCAGCCTCAGATGGGTTCGCAGAAATCTGCAATCATTTACACTTTTTTCTTCCCAGGTTCTCTCCATGTGCCCTTTTTTTGTCTGTTTCTCAGCATACAAACTAGTTCCACCTTATTTGTCTAGAATAAATCCATTGGTCTTCTTAAAAAAAAAAAAAAAAAGATCTTAGCTTGTTTAATTATCCCTCTCTTCTAAAATAAATGCTCTTCTTTCTAAATTGTCCTCACTCACTGACTTCTCATTTCTAATGTACTGAATGATGGAATTCTCTAGTTATCGACTGATTTTGAAGGACCGTTGTCCTAATTATTCTTGAGTACTAGAGAGTAAGTTAGCCCATTCTGATTTTGCTAATCAAGCTCACCAAATCTGAGGCATTCGTAGATGGTAATTTTTAATTTTTCATACTTGCTTGACAGAAGTTGGCAGGCTTTAGACCTGTCAGTGACCATCTTGTAAGAGGAAATCCTTTTTAAAATGGAATGTACATTGAGGAAGCTAGGTGAAGAAAAGGATGAAAAGAAATCAGACCTTGATCACATCATCTTAACTGTTGGGTCAAGTTTCACCTGAATCCAGGGAAATATCTGAACTTTTTACTTAAATGAAGCAACAACTTAAATTTTTAATTGAACTTGTTTTTTTTTTTCCCCAAATTCCAATTTTATTCATAGTAATTTGACTAGTTCTATAAATGTGGCTTTGAAAAGTATACCAAAAGTACACCAGTATGAATTTAATTGTTTATATTATATAGCACTGAAACTCTGGTGGCTTAGTAGTTAAGAGTAATGGCTGCTAATCAAAAGGCCGGAAGTTCAGATTCATCGGTGGCTCCTTAGAAACTCTATGGGGCAGCTCTACTCCGTCCTACACAGTCACTATGAGTTGGAATGAACATGACAGCAATGGGTTTGGTTTTTGTTTTTATTGTATATTACTATTTATTTATTGTTATTTATATATTACTATAATCATTCATTACTCAGCAAAAAAATGGGTTACATTTACAAAATATCCTTTGGGTGAAAAAAGTGATAAAGCAAAAATTATTATTCACAACCATTCAAAATTTCAAGTAAGCAAATTTAAATTATTATAAATAACACTATGATTTATGATTTTAAAAAACTATACTTTTGAGAGGCGGAGCCAAGATGGCGGACTAGGCAGACGCTACCTCGGATCCCTCTTACAACAAAGACACGGAAAAACAAGTGAATCGATCACATACATAACAATCTACGAACCCTGAACAACAAACACAGATTTAGAGACGGAGAACGAACTAATACGGGGAAGCAGCGATTGTTTCCAGAGCCTGGAGCCAGCATACCAGTCAGGTACGGCACAAGCACAGAGACCTGCTCCACCCCCCTGAACTAACCCCGGGAGGGGGACTAGCCGGTTCCACGGGCGGCGTGGGACGCAGCCGTTAGGAGAAGTCCCTGGGAGGCAGTGACTGATCTTGGAGCAGAAAGAGCAGCACCCGAGCCGGGGAACCGTCCCACAGGGATTTGGACTGCACGCAGGTACGCCATAAACACGGAGAGTTGCTCCACCCCCTGAACTAACCCCGGGAAGGTGACCATCCGGGTCGCGCGGGCGGCGTGGGACGCAGCCGGTAGGAGAAGTCCCCGGGAGGCAGCGACTGGTATTGGAGCGGGGAGAACAGCGTTCCAGCCGGGACACTCGGTCGCGGCACAAGCACGGGGAGCTACTCCACCCATCTGAACTAACCCCGGGAGGGGGCCCACCTGGTTCACGGGGGCGGCACGGCCACGCGGCTGGAGGGACGAGAAGTCCCCGGGAGGCAGCGACTGATTTTGGAGTCGAGAGTGCACCGTCCCAGTAGGGGAGCCTTGACGCTGGGCGTGGGGCTGGAAGCGGAGGATCTGACCGTGACTCCAGCGGGCCAGACCCCCCGGGGGCAATCTCCACACAGACAACACACATAGGCGACGCGCCCGCGGGAATCTCAGATATAATAGTCTTTCCAAGCAAGACAAGCAACTCTGGCTATATTCTGAGGTGCTACTCTCCTATCTCTCTGTTCCCTCCCCCACCCTCCCCAGGCGGCTTCATTAACATCTGAATAGCCTGAGCCAGAGGGAGAACTCTGATAGGGATCTGACTGCAGTTTTTTTTTAGCGGATTTTCTGGAAAAACTAGTTTCCCAGTGATGGCTCGGAGACAACAATCCATATCAAACCACTTAAAGAAGCAGACCGTGACAGCTTCTCCAACTCCCCAAACAAAAGAATCAAAATCTTTCCCAAATGAAGATACAATTTTGGAATTATCAGATACAGAATATAAAAAACTAATTTACAGAATGCTTAATGATATCACAAATGAAATTAGGATATCTGCAGAAAAAGCCAAGGAACACACTGATAAAACTGTTGAAGAACTCAAAAAGATTATTCAAGAACATACTGGAAAAATTAATAAGTTGCAAGAATCCATAGAGAGACAACATGTAGAAATCCAAAAGATTAACAATAAAATAACAGAATTAGACAACACACTAGGAAGTCAGAGGAGCAGACTCGAGCAATTAGAATGCAGACTGGGACATCTGGAGGACCAGGGAATCAACACCAACATAGCTGAAAAAAAATCAGATAAAAGAATTAAAAAAAATGAAGAAACCCTAAGAATTATGTGGGACTCTATCAAGAAGGATAACCTGCGGGTGATTGGAGTCCCAGAACAGGGAGGGGGGACAGAAAACACAGAGAAAATAGTTGAAGAACTTCTGACAGAAAACTTCCCTGACATCATGAAAGACGAAAGGATATCTATCCAAGATGCTCATCGAACCCCATTTAAGATTGATCCAAAAAGAAAAACACCAAGACATATTATCATCAAACTCACCAAAACCAAAGATAAACAGAAAATTTTAAAAGCAGCCAGGGAGAAAAGAAAGGTTTCCTTCAAGGGAGAATCAATAAGAATATGTTCTGACTACTCAGCAGAAACCATGCAGGCAAGAAGGGAATGGGACGACATATACAGAACACTGAAGGAGAAGAACTGCCAACCAAGGATCATATATCCAGCAAAACTCTCTCTGAAATATGAAGGCGAAATTAAGATATTTACAGACAAACACAAGTTTAGAGAATTTGCAAAAACCAAACCAAAGCTACAAGAAATACTAAAGGATATTGTTTGGTCAGAGAACCAATAATATCAGATATCAGCACAACACAAGGTCACAAAACAGAACGTCCTGATATCAACTCAAATAGGGAAATCACAAAAACAAACAAATTAAGATTAATTAAAAAAAAATACACATAACAGGGAATCATGGAAGTCAATAGGTAAAAGATCACAATAATCAAAAAGAGGGACTAAATACAGGAGGCATTGAACTGCCATATGGAGAGTGATACAAGGCGATATAGAACAATACAAGTTAGGTTTTTACTTAGAAAAATAGGGGTATATAATGAGGTAACCACAAAAAGGTATAACAACTCTATAACTCAAGACAAAAACCAAGAAAAACGTAACGACTCAACTAACATAAAGTCAAACACTATGAAAGTGAGGATCTCACAATTTACTAAGAAAAACGCCTCAGCACAAAAAAGTATGTGGAAAAATGAAATTGTCAACAACACACATAAAAAGGCATCAAAATGACAGCACTAAAAACTTATTTATCTATAATTACCCTGAATGTAAATGGACTAAATGCACCAATAAAGAGACAGAGAGTCACAGACTGGATAAAGAAACACGATCCATCTATATGCTGCCTACAAGAGACACACCTTAGACTTAGAGACACAAACAAACTAAAACTCAAAGGATGGAAAAAAGTATATCAAGCAAACAATAAGCAAAAAAGAAGAGGAGTAGCAATATTAATTTCTGACAAAATAGACTTTAGACTTAAATCCACCACAAAGGATAAAGAAGGACACTATATAATGATAAAAGGGACAATTGATCAGGAAGACATAACCATATTAAATATTTACGCACCCAATGACAGGGCTGCAAGATATATAAATCAAATTTTAACAGAACTGAAAAGCGAGATAGATACCTCCACAATTATAGTAGGAGACTTCAACACACCCCTTTCGGAGAAGGACAGGACATCCAGTAAGAAGCTCAACAGAGACACGGAAGATCTAATTACAACAATCAACCAACTTGACCTCATTGACTTATACAGAACTCTCCACCCAACTGCTGCAAAATATACTTTTTTTTCTAGCGCACATGGAACATTCTCTAGAATAGACCACATATTAGGTCATAAAACAAACCTTTGCAGAGTCCAAAACATCGAAATATTACAAAGCATCTTCTCAGACCACAAGGCAATAAAACTAGAGATCAATAACAGAAGAACGAGGGAAAAGAAATCAAATACTTGGAAAATGAACAATACCCTCCTGAAAAAAGACTGGGTTATAGAAGACATCAAGGAGGGAATAAGGAAATTCATAGACAGCAACGAGAATGAAAATACTTCCTATCAAAACCTCTGGGACACAGCAAAAGCAGTGCTCAGAGGTCAATTTATATCAATAAATGCACACATACAAAAAGAAGAAAGAGCCAAAATCAGAGAACTGTCCCTACAACTTGAACAAATAGAAAGTGAGCAACAAAAGAATCCATCAGGCACCAGAAGAAAACAAATAATAAAAATTAGAGCTGAACTAAATGAATTAGAGAACAGAAAAACAATTGAAAGAATTAACAAAGCCAAAAGCTGGTTCTTTGAAAAAATTAACAAAATTGATAAACCATTGGCTAGACTGACTAAAGAAATACAGGAAAGGAAACAAATAACCCGAATAAGAAATGAGAAGGACCACATCACAACAGAACCAAATGAAATTAAAAGAATCATTTCAGATTATTATGAAAAATTGTACTCTAACAAATTTGAAAACCTAGAAGAAATGGATGAATTCCTTGAAAAACACTACCTACCTAAACTAACACATTCAGAAGCAGAACAACTAAATAGACCCATAACAAAAAAAGAGATTGAAACGGTAATCAAAAAACTCCCAACAAAAAAAAGTCCTGGCCCGGACGGCTTCACTGCAGAGTTCTACCAAATTTTCAGAGAAGAGTTAACACCACTACTACTAAAGGTATTCCAAAGCATAGAAAATGACGGAATACTACCCAACTCATTCTATGAAGCCACCATCTCCCTGATACCAAAACCAGGTAAAGACATTACAAAAAAAGAAAATTATAGACCTATATCCCTCATGAACATTGATGCAAAAATCCTCAACAAAATTCTAGCCAATAGAATCCAACAACACATCAAAAAAATAATTCACCCTGATCAAGTGGGATTTATACCAGGTATGCAAGGCTGGTTTAATATCAGAAAAACCATTAATGTAATCCATCACATAAATAAAACAAAAGACAAAAACCACATGATCTTATCAATTGATGCAGAAAAGGCATTTGACAAAGTCCAACACCCATTTATGATAAAAACTCTTACCAAAATAGGAATTGAAGGAAAATTCCTCAACATAATAAAGGGCATCTATGCAAAGCCAACAGCCAATATCACTCTAAATGGAGAGATCCTGAAAGCATTTCCCTTGAGAACGGGAACCAGACAAGGATGCCCTTTATCACCGCTCTTATTCAACATCGTGTTGGAAGTCTTAGCCAGGGCAATCAGGCTAGACAAAGAAATAAAAGGTATCCGGATTGGCAAGGAAGAAGTAAAGTTATCACTATTTGCAGATGACATGATTATATACACAGAAAACCCTAAGGAATCCTCCAGAAAACTACTGAAACTAATAGAAGAGTTTGGCAGAGTCTCAGGTTATAAAATAAACATACAAAAATCACTTGGATTCCTCTACATCAACAAAAAGAACACCGAAGAGGAAATAACCAAATCAATACCATTCACGGTAGCCCCCAAGAAGATAAGATACTTAGGAATAAATCTTACCAAGGATGTAAAAGACCTATACAAAGAAAACTACAAAGCTCTACTACAAGAAATTCAAAAGGACATACTTAAGTGGAAAAACATACCTTGCTCATGGATAGGAAGACTTAACATAGTAAAAATGTCTATTCTACCAAAAGCCATCTATACATTTAACGCACTTCCGATCCAAATTCCAATGTCATATTTTAAGGGGATAGAGAAACAAATCACCAATTTCATATGGAAGGGAAAAAAGCCCCGGATCAGCAAAGCACTACTGAAAAAGAAGAAGATAGTGGGAGGCCTCACCTTACCTGACTTCAGAACCTATTATACAGCCACAGTAGTCAAAACAGCCTGGTATTGGTACAACAACAGACACATAGACCAATGGAACAGAATTGAGAACCCAGACATAGATCCATCCACGTATGAGCAGCTGATATTTGACAAAGGACCAGTGTCAATTAACTGGGGAAAAGATAGCCTTTTTAACAAATGGTGCTGGCATAACTGGATATCCATTTGCAAAAAAATGAAACAGGACCCATACCTCACACCATGCACAAAAACTAACTCCAAGTGGATCAAAGACCTAAACATAAAGACTAAAACGATAAAGATCATGGAAGAAAAAATTGGGACAACCCTAGGAGCCCTAATACAAGGTATAAACAGAATACAAAACATTACCAAAAATGATGAAGAGAAACCCGATAACTGGGAGCTCCTAAAAATCAAACACCTATGCTCATCTAAAGACTTCACCAAAAGAGTAAAAAGACCACCTACAGATTGGGAAAGAATTTTCAGCTATGACATCTCCGACCAGCGCCTGATCTCTAAAATCTACATGATTCTGTCAAAACTCAACCACAAAAAGACAAACAACCCAATCAAGAAGTGGGCAAAGGATATGAACACACATTTCTCTAAAGAAGATATTCAGGCAGCCAACAGATACATGAGAAAATGCTCTCGATCATTAGCCATTAGAGAAATGCAAATTAAAACTACGATGAGATTCCATCTCACACCAGCAAGGCTGGCATTAATCCAAAAAACACAAAATAATAAATGTTGGAGAGGCTGCGGAGAGATTGGAACTCTCATACACTGCTGGTGGGAATGTAAAATGGTACAACCACTTTGGAAATCTATCTGGCGTTATCTTAAACAATTAGAAATAGAACTACCATACAACCCAGAAATCCCACTCCTCGGAATATACCCTAGAGATACAAGAGCCTTCATACAAACAGATATATGCACACCCATGTTTATTGCAGCTCTGTTTACAACAGCAAAAAGTTGGAAGCAACCAAGGTGTCCATCAACGGATGAATGGGTAAATAAATTGTGGTATATTCACACAATGGAATACTACGCATCGATAAAGAACAGTGACGAATCTCTGAAACATTTCATAACATGGAGGAACCTGGAAGGCATTATGCTGAGCGAAATGAGTCAGAGGCAAAAGGACAAATACTGTATAAGACCACTATTATAAGATCTTGAGAAATAGTAAACCTGAGAAGAACACATACTTTTGTGGTTACGAGGGGGGGAGGGAGGGAGGGTGGGAGAGGGTTTTTTTTATTGATTAATCAGTAGATAAGAACTGCTTTAGGTGAAGGGAAAGACAACACTCAATACATGGAAGGTCAGCTCAATTGGACTGGACCAAAAGCAAAGAAGTTTCCGGGATAAAATGAATGCTTCAAAGCTCAGCGGAGCAAGCGCGGGGGTCTGGGGAACATGGTTTGCGGGGACTTCTAAGTCAATTGGCAAAATAAGTCTATTATGAAATCATTCTGCATCCCACTTTGAAATGTGGCGTCTGGGGTCTTAAATGCTAACAAGCAGCCATCTAAGATGCAGCAATTTGTCTCAACCCACCTGGAGCAAAGGAAAATGAAGAACACCAAGCCCACATGACAACTAAGAGCCCAAGAGACAGAAAGGGCCACATGAACCAGAGACCTACATCATCCTGAGACCAGAAGAACTAGTTGGTGCCCGGCCACAATCGATGACTGCCCTGACAGGGAGCTCAGCAGAGGACCCCTGAGGGAGCAGGAGAGCAGTGGGATGCAGACCCCAAATTCTCATAAGAAGACCAAACTTAATGGTCTGACTGAGACTGGAGGAATCCCGGCGGTCATGCTCTCCAGACCTTCTGTTGACACAGGACAGGAACCATCCCTGAAGACAACTCATCAGACATGAAAGGGACTGGTCAGCGGGTGGGAGAGAGACGCTGATGAAGAGTGAGCTAATTATATCAGGTGTACACTTGAGATTGTGTTGGCAACTCTTGTCTGGAGGGGGGATGGGAGGATAGAGAGAGAGGGAAGCCGGCAAAATTGTCAAGAAAGGAGAGACTGAAAGGGCTGACTCAAGACGGGGAGAGTAAGTGGGAGTAGGGAGTGAGATGTATGTAAACTTATATGTGACAGACTGATTGGATTTGTAAACGTTCACTTGAAGCTTAATAAAAGTTATTATAAAAAAAAAAAAAAACTATACTTTTTAGGTACTCTGAGGTTGCTATGAGTCAAATTTGACTTGACGACAATGAGTTTGGTTTTTTTGGGTTTGAACTGCAAGGCTAGCCAAGGGCTCAGTTCTACTCTAGTTTTTGAAATTTACAGATTTAAGAAAACTAACTAACATAAAACTTCACTGATTCAGACTCTATCACTTTAGAATTTTGAAAATGTTGGCACTGGATGTGAAGAAAAGAAATTCCATTTCTCTACTAACCATTTCCATTAATAATTGGAAGCTGGAATGTATGAAGTATGAATCTAGGAAAATTTGAAAGCATCAAAAGTGAAATGGAACACATAAACATCGATATCCTAGGCATTAGCTAGCTGAAATGGACTAATACTGATCATTTTGAATTGGACAATCACATGGTCTACTGTGCCAGGAATGACAACTTGGAAAGGAATGGTGTTGCATGCTTAAAAAGAACATTTCAAGGTCTATCCTGAAGTACAATGTTATCAGCGATATGCTAATATCCATATGCCTACAAGGAAGACCACTTAATATGACTATTATTCAAATTTACACATCAACCACTAAAGCCAAAGATGAAGAAATTGAAGATTTTTTACCAATCTGAAATTGATCGAACATGCAATCAGGATGCACTGATAATTACTGTTGATTGGAATGCAAAAGTTGGAAACAAAGAAGAGTCAGTAGTTGGAAAGTACAGCTTTGGTGATAGAAACGATGCTGGAGATCACATGATTGAATTTTACAAGAGCAATGACTTCATTTCAAAGACATGTTTTCACCAAGATAAACTGCAACTATACACGTGGACCTCACCACATGGAATACACAGGATTAAAATTGACTACATCTGTAGAAAGAGACAATGGAAAAGCTCAGTCTCATTAGTTAGAACAAGGCTAGGGGCTGACTGTGGATCAGACCATCAATTACTCATATGCAAGTTCAAACTGAAACTGAAGAACGTTAGAACAAGTCCATGACAGCCAAAGTATGACCTTGAATATATCCCACCTGAATTTAGAGACCATCTGAAGAATAAATTTGACGAGTTGAATATTAATGAACGAAGACCAGATGAGTTGTAGAATGACATCAAGGACATCAGACATGAAGAAAGCAAGAGGTCATTAAAAAGACAAAAGAGAAAGAAAAGACCTAAATGTATGTCAGAAGAGACTCTGAAAGTTGCTCTTAAATGTTGAGTAGCTAAAGCAAAAGGAAAAATGATAAAGTAAAAGAGGTGAACAGATTTCAAAGGGTGGCTCAAGAAGACAAAGTAAAGTATTATAATGATGTGCAAAGTCCTGGAGATAGAAAACCAAACGGGAAGAACACACTACATTTCTGAAGCTGAAAGAGCTAAAGAAAAAATTCAAGCTTCAAGTTGCAATACTGAAGGATTCTATGGGGAAAATATTAAACAATGCAGAAAGCATCAAATAAAGATGACCGGAGGAAGGTGGAGCCAAGATGGCAGAATAGATAGATGCTTCCGGCGAGCCCTCTTTACACCAAAGACACACACACACACAAAAAGTTAAAGGAGTATATTTATGACAAGCTAGGAGCCCTGAGCATCAAAGGCAAGCTTAAAAAACAAACTGATGGACGGGGGAGAAGAGATGGTTCAGAAGCAGAGAGGAGTTACCGGACCCGAATTGCTGGGAGCCCTCAGGCACCATTGCCAGAGCAGCTGCGGTGGCGGGCTGGTACTAGCCTTTGGCCGCAGCTTCCTCAGGGAGAAGCAGCCAGCCACAGAGCCTACTCACACCTCCGGAACCTGAGAAAAAGGATGCTCTCAGCAAAAGCCAAGTACTTGTGTATATTTTACCGTGCTTGCCCCCTCCCCCAACCCAAGCCGGCTTCAGTGGCTGAATTCCCTGAGATAGGCCCTGTTGAGCAAAACAGCCGTCCTCCCGGCCTTGGAGAAGGAAAAAGTTTGCATTTGGGGGAAAAGGTAGTTTGCCAGCTCTACTAACCAGGGGAGCTCCGGACAGAAGCAGCTCCTCTCCAGGAATAAATGATCCGTGGACTTTGAACAACTTTCTCTTCTACATGAACCTGTGTGGGCCTATTTCAGGAGAATAGGCCCTTGTTGGCAGACTCCAACAGTTTCCTCTGTGCAGTGGAGAGGTGGGTGTTTGACATTTGACATTGCTTTGTCAATTAAACAGGGTCCTCACCTACCCACACCAGTGGCCTAAGGACTGGTAGCTCCACTCAGGTTACCCAGCCACCCACGACAGGTGTCCAAGGATAACTGGTACCTCCCAGTACTTACAGGCAAAAATATTGGGTGCCCATGGTCCATCTGTAGAACCCACTCACCTGTATGCACTAGGGAACAAGGATACTCTTTCCTCAGAGACATGTAGAGGATGATTCTAAGCCACCTGACATGCTCAGAGTGTGACCCACTGCTGCAATCAGATACTGGTACCTACATCAATCACCGCTGCCCCTATAAGACTGTAGGACAGAGCCTGTACCACACACCTGATGATCAGCTACCTGGAAACCTGAGCTGAATTCATACAAGAAACTGAATGGACTCTCAGACTGATATACCTGGTAACAGCTCTAGCCAGCTGGGGACAGGACACCAGAGCTCCAAAGGCGAAAATCATCATGCTAGCTCACTCAAGCAACCCATTTAGGGATATCCAAACAAAACAAAGCAAGAAGCTATGACACAGTAAGCAAACATAAAATAAACTAACACCATAACTTATAGATGGGTCAGAGACAACAGTCAATATCAAGTCACATAATGAAACAGACCATGATCACCTCGACAAGCTCTCAAAACAAAGAGTCAAGGCATTTTGTAGATGAAAGTGCATTCCTGGAATTACCAGAAGCAGAATAAAAAAGATTAATATACAAAACCCTTGAAGACATTGGGAAGGAAATGAGGTAATACGCAGAAAAAGCCAAGGAACACACAGATAAATCAATTGAAGAAATTAAAAAGATTATTCAGGAACATAATGAAAAATTAAATATGCTGGAAAAATCCATAGACAGACAGCAATCAGTAATTCAGAAGATTAACAATAAAACTACACAAGTAGGCAACATGATAGAAAGAGAGGAAGATTTGAGGAAGTGGAAGGCAGAATTTCTGAGCTTGAAGATAAATCACTTGGCACTAAGATATTTGAAGAAAAGTCAGATAAAAGAATTTTAAAAAATGAAGAAACCTTAAGAATCATGTGGGACTCCATCAAAAGAAATAACCTACAAGTGATTGGAGTACCAGAACAGGGAGGGATAACAGAAAATACAGAGAGAATTGTTGAAGACTTGTTGGCAGAAAACTTCCCTGATATCATGAGAGATGAGAAGATATCTATCCAGGATGCTCATCTGTCTCCACATAAGGTAGATGTTAAAAGAAAGTCACCAAGACATATTATAATCAAACTTGCCAAAACCAAAGATAAAGAGAGAATTTTAAGAGCATCTAGGAATAAATGAAAAATCACCTGCGAAGGAGAGCCAATAGAATAAGCTCAGACTCCTCAGCAGAAACCACCTAGGCAAGAAGGCAATGGGATGACTTATTTTAAAAATTGAAGGAAAAAAATTGCCTGCCAAGAATCATACATCTAGCAAAAAAAAAAAAAAAAAAGTCTCGTAAATATGAAGGTGAAATTAGGAGATATCCAGATTAAAAGAAGTTTAGGGCATTCCTAAAAACCAAACCAAAACTACAAGAAATACTAAAGGGAATTCTTTGGTTAGAAAATCAATAATATCAGGTATGAACCCAATACTAGAACACTGGGCAGAGCAATCGGAAGTCAACCCAGACAGGGAAATCAAAAAAACAAAGCAAGATAAAGGAAAAAAAAAAAAAAAAAAAGCTCAAAACAGGGTAACAGCGATGCTTTTATGTAAAAGAAGACAACATTAAAACAATAAAGAGAGACTAAGAAATGTAGTCATAGATCTTCCATATTGAGAGGAAGATACGGCAATGCAAAGAAATAAAAGTTAGGTTTAAATTTAGAAAAATAAGGTAAATAATAAGGTAAACACAAAGGAGATAAACTATCCTGCACATCAAAATAAAATACAAGAAAAAAATAGAGACTCTGCAGAAACAAAATCAACAACAAATATGAGGAATGGACAATATATGAACATAATCTACTCAGCACATAAAATTAAGTGGGAAAAAGAAACAGTCAACAACACACAAAGAAAGACATCAAAATCATAGCACTAAATTCATACCTATCCATAATTACGCTGAATGAAAATGTACTAATTGCACCAATAAAGAGACAGAAAGTGGCAGAATGGATTAAAAAACATGATGCGTCTATATGCTGCCTATAAGTGACACACCTTAGACTTAGAGACAAAAAGAAACTAAAACTCAAAGGGTGGAAAAATATATCCGGCAAACAACAATCAAAAGAGAGCAGAAGTGGCAATATTAATTTCTACAAAACAGACTTTAAAGTTAAATCCATCCTAAAGGATAAGGAAGGACACTACATAATGATTAAAGGGACAATATACCAAGAAGATATACCCATATTAAATATTCATGATCCAATGACAGGTATGGAAGATACATAAAACAAACTCTATCAGCATTGAAAAGTGAGATAGACAGCTCCACAATAATAGTAGGAGAATTCAACACACCACTTTCGGTGAAGGACAGGACATCCAGAAAGAAGCTCAATAAAGACATGGAAGATCTAAATGCCACAATCAACCAACTCGACATTGTAGACACAGGCAGAACACTCCACCCAAAAGCAGCCAAGTATACTTTCTTTTCTAGTGCACATGGAACATTCTCTAGAATAGACCACATATCGGGTCATAAAGCGAGCCTTAGCAGAATCCAAAACATCAAAATATTACAGAGCACCTTCTCTGGCCATGAGGCCATAAAAGTGGAAATCAATAACAGAAAAAGCAGGAAAAAGAAATCAAACACGTGGAAACTGAACAATACACTGCTCCAAAAAAACTGGATTATAGAAGACATTAAGGATGGAATAAAGAAATTAATAGAATCCAATGCGAATGAAAACACTTCCTATCAGAACTTCTAGGACACAGTGAAAGCAGTGCTCAGAGGTCAGTTTATATTAATAAATGCACATATGCAAAAAGAAGATAGGGCCAAAATCAAAGAATTATCCCTAAAGCTTGAACAAGTAGAAAGAGAGCAACAAAAGAAACCCTCAGGCTCCAGAAAAAAGCAAATAATAAAAATTAGAGCAGAACTAAATGAAATAGAAAACAGAAAAACAACTGAAAGAATTAAGAAGCCCAAAAGCTGGTTCTTTGAAACAATCAACAAAGTTGACAAACCATTGGCCAAACTGACAAAAGAAAAACAGGAGAGGAAGCAAATAACCTGAATAAAAAATGAGATGGGCGATATTACAACAGACCCAACTGAAATTAAAAGAGTCATATCAGATTACTATGAAAAATTGTGCTTAACAAATTTGAAAACCTAGAAGAAATGGATGAATTCCTAGAAACACACCACCTAACCAAGCTAACAAAAACAGTGGTAGAACAACTAAATAGACCCATAACGAAAGAAGAGATTGAAAAAGTAATCAAAATACTCCCAACAAAAAAAGCCTTGGCCAGGGCGACTTCACCGCAGAGTTCTACGAAATTTTCAGAGAAGAGTTACCACCTCTACTACTAAAGGTGTTTCAGAGCATGGAAAAGAACAGAATACTACCAAACTCATTCTATGAAGCCACCATATCCCTGATACCAAAACCTGGTAAAGACAACACACAAAAAGAAAATTACAGACATATATCCCTCATGAACTTAGATGCAAAAATCCTCGACAAAATTCTAGCCAATAGAATTCAACAACATATCAAAAAAACAATTCACCATGACCAAGTGGGATTCAGACCTGTATGCAGGGATGGTTCAACATTAAAAAAACAAAAATCAATTAATGACATCAATCTCCTGAATAAAACAAAAGATAAGAATCACATGATTTTATCAAGTGATGCAGAAAAGGCATTTGACAAAGTTCAACACACATAAATACTCTCAGCAAAATAGGAACAGAAGGAAAATTCTTCAACATAATAAAGGGCATTTACACAAAGCCAATAGCCAACATCATCCTAAATGGAGAGAGTTTGAAAGCATTCCCCCTGAGATCAGGAACCAGACAAGGATGCCCTTTATCACATCTCTTATTCAACATTGTGCTGGAGGTCCTAGCCAGAGAAATTAGGCTAGATGAAGAAATGAAAGGCATCCAGATTGACAAGAAAGAAGTAAAATTATCTCTATACGAATATGACATGATCTTATACACAGGAAACTAAGAGAAGAGTTCAGCAGAGCATCAGTATACAAGATAAACATACAAAAATCAGTTGGGTTCCTCTATACCAACAAAAAGAACATCGAAGCAGAAATCACCAAATCAATACCATTTACAGTAGCCCCCAAGAAGATAAAATACTGAGGAATAAATCTTACCAGAGGTGTAAAAGACTTATACAAAGAAAACTACAAAACACTTCTGCAAGAAACCAAAAGAGACCTACATAAGTAAAAACATTCCTTGCTCATGGATAAGAAGACTTAACATTATAAAAATGTCTATTCTACCAAAAGCAATCTATAGATTGAATGCAAATATGATCTAAATTCCAAAGACATTTTTAATGAGATGGCGAAACAAATCACCAACTTCATATGGAAGGGAAAGGGCCCCCAGATAAACAAGGCATTACTGAAAAAGAAGAACAAAGTGGGAGGCCTTACTCTACCTGACTTAAAAAAAAAAGAGAACCTATTATACTGCCAAAGTAGTCAAAACAGCCTAGTACTGGTACAACAACAGATACATAGACCAATGGAACAGAATTGAAAATCCAGACATAAATCCATCCACATATGAGCAGTTGATATTTGACAAAAGTCCCAAAACAGTTAAATAGGGTAAAGTCAGTCTTTTTAACAAATGGTGCTGGCATAACTGGATATCCATCTGAAAAAAAATGAAACAAGACCCATACCTTACAGCATGCACAAAAATGACCTAAAAATGGATCAAAGACCTAAATATAAAATCCAAAATGATAAAGATTATGAAAGAAAAAATAGGGACAACGTTAGGAGTCCTAATACATGGCATGAACAGTATACAAAACATTGTTAAGAATGCAGAAGAAAAACTAGATAACTGGGAGCTCCTAAAAATCAAACACCTATGCTCATCCTAAGACTTCACCAAAAGAGTTAAAAGATTACCTACACAGAGGGAAAACGTTTTTAACTATGACATTGCCTATCAGCACCTTATCTCTAAAATTTACATGATACTGCAAAAACTCAACTACAAAAAGACAAATAACCCAATTAAAAGATGGGTGAAAGATATGAACAGACACTTTACTAAAGAAGGCATTCAGGTAGCTAGCAGATACATGAGGAAATGCTCATGATCATTAGTCATTAGAAAAATGCAAATCAAAACTGCAATGAGATTTCATCTCACTCCAACAAGGCTGGCATTTATCCAAAAACAGGAAATAATAAATGTTGGAGAGGCTGTGGAGAGATTGGAACACTTACACACTGCTAGTGGGAATGTAAAATGGTACTACCACTTTGGAAATCTATTTTGTACTTTCTTAAAAAGCTAGAAATAGAACTACCTTACCATCCAGCAACCCCACTCCTTGGAATATATCCTAGAGAAATAAGAGCCTTTACACGAACAGATATATGCACACCCATGTTCACTGCAGCAGTGTTTACAATAGCAAAAAGATGGAAGCAACCAAGGTACCCATCAACGGACGAATGGATAAATAAATTATGGTATATTCACACAATGGAATACTACACATCGATAAAGAATAGTGAGGAATCTGAAACATTTCATAACATGGAGGAATCTAGAAGGCATTATGCTGAGTGAAATTAGTCAGCTGCAGAAGGACAAATATTGTGTAAGACCACTATTAAAAGAGCTGGAGAAATATTTTAAACAGAGAAGAAAATATTCTTTGATGGTTATGAGAGGGTGTGAGAGGGAGGGTGGGAGAGGAGTTTTCACTGATTAAATAGTAGATAAGAACTACTTCAGGTGATGGGAAAGACAACACACAACACAGGTGAGGTCAGCACGACTGGACTAAACCAAAAGCAAAGAAGTTTCCTGAATAAACTGAATGCTTCAAAGGCCAGTGTAGCAGCATCGGAGGTTTGGGGACTGTGGTTTCGGGGGACATCTAAGTCAATTGGCATAATAAAATCTATTAAGAAAACATTCTGCATCCCACTTTGAAGAGTGGCATCCGGGGTCTTAAACACTAGCAAGCGGCCATCTAAGATGCATCAATTGGTCTCAACCCACCTGGACCAAAGGAGAATGAAGAACACCAAGGACACAAGGTAATTACGAGCCCAAGAGACAGAAAGGGCCACATGAACCAGAGACTACATCATCCTGAGACCAGAAGAGCTAGATGGTGCCCAGCTACAACTGATGACTGCCTTGACAGACAATACAACTGAGAACGCCAGAGGGGCCAGGAGAGCAGTGAGATGCAGACCCCAAATTCTCATAAAAAGACTAGACCTAATGGTCTGAATGAGACTAGATGGACCCTGGTGGTCACACCCCCACCCAGACCTTCTGTTGGCCCAGGACAGGAACCATTCCCAAAGCCAACTCTTCAGACAGAGATGGATTGAAGAGGGATGCTGTTGAGGAGTGAGATTCTCGGATCACATGGACACTTGAGAATAAGTTGGCATCTCCTCCGTTGAGGGGAGATGAGAGGGCAATGGGGTTAGAAGCTGGTGAGATGGACACAAAAAGAGAGAGTGGAGGGAGGGAGCGAGCCGTCTCATTAGGGGGAGAGCAATTGGGAGTATGTAGCAAGGTATATATGTGTTTTTGTGTGAGAGACTGACTTGATTTGTAAACTTTCACTTAGAGCACTATAAAAATTAAAAAAGAAAAAAAGGTAATGAAAGGAGAACACAAAGTCACTACACCAAAAAGAATTGGTCGATGCTCAACCATTTTAGGAAGTAACATAGGTAATATTAATATCACATGCAAGCAAAATTTTGCTGAAGATCGTTCAAAAGCAGTTGCAGCACCATATATAAATAGGAACTGCCAGAAATTCAAGCCAAATTTTGAAGAGGACTTGGAGCTGGGAAAATCACTGCTGATGTCAGCTGGATCCTGGCTGAAAGCAGAGAATACCAGAAAGATGTTTACCTGTGTTTTATTGACTATGCTAAGGCGTTCTGCTGTGTGGATCACAACAAATTATGGATAACATTGCAGAGGATAGGAATTCCAGAATACTTAATCATGCTCATGAGGAATCTGCACATGGATCAACAGGGAGTCATTTGAACAGAACAAGGGGATACTGTGTGATTTAAAGCCAGGAAAGATGTGTATCAGGGTTTTATCCTTTATCCATATCTATTCAATCTGCGTGCTGAACAAATAATTTGAGAAGCTAGGCTATATGAAGAAGAAGGGGGCATCAGGATTGAAGGAAGACTCATTAACAACCTGCATTATGCACATAATACAACCTTGCTTGCTGAAAGTGAAGAGAACTTAAAGCACTTACTGATGAAGATCAAAGACCGCAGCCTTCTGTACAAATTACACCTCGACATAAAGAAAACAAAAATCTTCACATCTGGACCAATAAGCAACATCATGATAAATGAAGAGGAGACTGAGGTTGTCAAAAATTTTATTTTACTTGAATCCATATTCAACATCCATCAACACAAGAGTCAAGAAATCCAAAGATGCATTGCACTGGGCAAGTCTACTGCAAAAGACCTCTTTAAAGTGTTGAAAAGTGAGGATGTCACCTTGATGACTAAGGTGTGCCTGAACCAAGCCATGGTGTTTTCAATTGCCTCACACGCATGTGAAAGCTATACCATGAATAAGGAAGACTGAAGGAGAATTGACACCTTTGAACAGTGGTATTGGAGAAGAATATTGAATATATTGTGAAGATGGCGCAGGACTAGGCAGTGTTTCTTTCTGTTGTGCATAGGATAGCTATGAGCTGGAACCGACTCAACAGCACCTAAAAACAACAGCTAACTATTATTCTTTGTGTCACTATGCTGTTTTTACTGGGTACTGATGAGTCAATTTCCACTAATAGTGATCCCACAGGGTTTTCTAGGCTGCAAAATTTATGGGAGCAGATCCCCAAGTCTTTTCTCCCATGCAGTTTGTTGGTGGGTGATAACTCCTATGTTTTAGTTAACTGAGTGCTTAAACTTTGTGCCACCAGGGCTCCTTATGTGTCACTGTAGAGGCTAGTTATTATAATTTTTAGTTTTTGTATGTTTATAAAATGCTTATTTCTTCTTAATTATTGAAAAATATTTTCACTGAACATAGAAATCTAAATTGACAAATTTTTTGTTTGGCTTGTAGCGTTTCAATAAAAAAAAAAATCTGTTGTTCTTGTCTTTGTTCTGCGGTATGTAATAATGTAATGTGTTTCTATTTTCTGTATTTTAAATTTTATTTCTTGAGGTGTAATTACTATAAAGTAAAATGTACAAATCTTGAGTGTGCAGCTTGATGGCTTTTTAAGTAGAGCCATCCATTCTCCATGAACGACATGGCATAGATTACCTCCATTATTCAATGAAGTATCCTCTTGCCTCTGAAAACCTACACCTTAAACAAATTTGTTACCATGGATTTATTTTTGCAATTCGTGTATCTTCTTTGGTGAATCATCTGTTCACATGTCTTCCACATCTCTTCAATGCGTTACTTGTTTTCCTATCCTTGAGTTTTTAAAAACATTTTTTTTTTTTTTGAGTTTTAAGTGTTATTTATATATTTTAGAGGCCCTGGTGGTGAAGTGGTTAAGAGCTACGACATGTTATGGCTGCTACCCAAAAGGTCAGTAGTTCAAATCCACCAGCTAGTCTTTGGAAACCCTATGGAGCGGTTGTACTCTGTCCTATAGTGTTACTATGAGTTGGAATTGGCTCAACAACAATGGTTTTGATTTTGGTTTGGTTTATGTATTTTTGATAACAGTTTTCTATTAGATATAGAAAATATTTTATCTGAGTCTGTCTTGTCTTTTTTCCTTTTAATACTATATTTTTCAGAAAAAAACTTTTTAATTTTGATAACATCCAACTGAATATATATTTTTTTCTTTTATAAGTTGTGCATCTGGTGTTATATCTCAGGAATCTTTGCATAGGCCTAGGTCACAAAACTTTTTGCTTTTGTTCTGGTCTAAAAATCTTACAGTTTTACATTTAGATATATGGCTCATTTTGAGATAATTTTTGTTAATGGTGTGAGTTATGAATTGAAGTTTTTTTTTTTTTCATTTGGTATGGATATTTAATCATTGCATCCTCACTGTTTGAAAAGCCTGTTATATCTCCATTGAATTGCCTTCGCTCTTTTGTCAAAATAAATTGACTTTATATGTGTATGTCTATTTCTGGATTCTATAGTCATTTGTTTGGTATAGTCTGTTCCACTGATCTCTCTGTCTATCCTTTTGCCAATATCATGCTATCTTGACCATTGTAACATAATAGTAAGTCTTGAAATCAGATGGTATGAGTTCTCCAATTTTGCTCTTTTGCAAAATGGTTTTAGCTATTCTTGTTGCTTTACTTTGGCTTTCTATATATATATATATATGAGAATCAACTTTCTCTCCTCTCCCTATGTGTGTATAAAAAAAAATATATATATATATGCTTTGCTCATTGTTGTGTTCTAGACTGTGTAGAGAATTTACGAGATAAGGAAACTCTCAGAGAAAACAAAATTCTCTATTAGTGAGTCATTGTAGAAAAATTAATATCCACAATAAATGCCCACTTATGGCACCTCTGTTCAAATAATACTTGTACTGTCAGGTTGTGGGATTTGCTAGAGCACTTTTCTTCTTCCTTTTTTTTTATTGTGCTTTAAGTGAAACTTTACAATTCAAATCAGTTTCTCATACAAAAACTTATACACACATTGTTATGTGACCCTAGTTGCTCTCCCTACAACGTGATAGCACAGGCCTTCTCTCCACCCTGTGTTTCCTGTATTCATTCAAACAGCTCCCGTCCCCCTCTCTCTTCGCATCTCGCCTCCAGACAGGAGCTGCCCACATAGTCTCATGTGTCTGCTTGAGCTAAGAAGCACACTCCTCACCAGTATCCTTTTATGTCTTATACCAAAAAACCAAACCCATTGCCGTCGAGTTGATTCTGACTCATAGGGACCCTAGAGGACAGAGTAGAACTGCTCCACAGAGTTTCCAAGGAGCCTCAGGTGTATTCAAACTGCCCACCTTTCGGTTAGCAGCCATAGTTCTTAAGCACTACACCACCAGATATCCTTCCATCTTATAGTCCAGTCTAATCTT
Source organism: Elephas maximus indicus (assembly GCF_024166365.1). Taxonomy (NCBI): domain Eukaryota; kingdom Metazoa; phylum Chordata; class Mammalia; order Proboscidea; family Elephantidae; genus Elephas; species Elephas maximus. The sequence continues at coordinate 25,284,183 of NC_064835.1, read as the reverse complement.
TGTCTGAGAGACTTGGCTTCAGAAATGGTTATAGTTTTGGTCTAACCGAGAGTCCCTCCAGTCTTAGTCAGAAAATTTTAAGTCTGATTTTTTTTTAGTAGAATTTGATGTCTGCATCCCATTTTTCTCCTGCTCCATCAGGGATTCTCTGTTGTGTGCCCTGTTGGGGCAGTCATTGGTGGTAGCTGGGCACCATCTAGTTCCGCCAGTCTTAGGCTGATGGAGTCTCTGGTTTGTGTAGAGCACATTTCTGAGCTTTAATGTTCAGACATGTAACTGTTCATTTTTATGTGTTCATAAATCTTAAAATATGGAAATGTTTGAGGAAAGGAAAGAGATGTATTTAAACATTGTCAAAATGTTTTTGAACAGGGGATGGAATTTGAATGCAGTCACTTAAGTCATGGATTGACAGATGACCTTTCTGCTTATCCTTCTTTACTCAGGGATTAAGAGAAACACAGGCTAGCAAGTTTTAATATATCATAACTTCCACTTGAAGCTTCATTTTCTGTTTATTTCCATTAGATTCTCTTTGAGTTGGGGAGCCAGAGTTGCCCCCGAAGTGAGCCTATTATCTCTTTTATTTTATCCTCCCCAACCCCTCTGTTTTGCCCCAAACCAAAACCAAACCTGTTGCCAACTAATGGATTCTGACTCAGCGACCCTATAAGACAGAGTAGAACTGCCCCATAATGTTTCCAAGGCTGTGAATATTCATGGAAGCTGACTACCACATCTTTCTCCTGGGAAGCGGCTGGTGGGTCTGAACTACTGACCTTTTAGTTAGCAGCAGAGTAGTTAACCACTGCACCACCAGGGCTCCTTCATTCTGCTCCAAAAGGTTTTTTCTTTATTTTATATGTATATTATATATATAATATGTATACTATGTATATTATATATATAATATGTATACTATACATATTATATATATATGTGAAAAATTCTGTTAAAAATATACATAACATAAAATTTAGCTTTTTAACCAGTTTTGTGAGTACACTTTATTGGTGTTAAGTGCATTCACAAAAAGATCTTTTTTAAATTATTCCAAACAGAAAGCCTATAAACAATACTTCCCCATTATCCCTCTTGCAGCCCTGGTAACCCCTATTCTACTTTCTGTGTCTATGAATTTGCGTAATCCAAATACCTCATATAACTGGAGTCATACAATACTTATCCTTTTGTGTCTGGCTTATTTCACCTCACATAATGTCTTCGATTCATCCATACTGTAGCATGCATCAGATCGTCATTCCTTTTTATGGCCATATAAGATTACATTGTGTGGCCCAGTGGTTAAGAGATTGGTTGCTAACCAAAATGTTGGCAGTTCTACTCTGTTCTATAGAGTCACTACGAGCCAGAATCAACTTGACAGCAGTAGTTTTTTTTTTTTTTTTTATGTATACCACATTTGTCTATGCATTCATCTGTTAAAGATCATTTTGATCGTTTCCACCTTTTGGCTATTGTAAAAAGTGCTGCAATACACATTGGTGTACAGGTTTCTGTTTGTGTTCCTGCGTTCACTTCTCCTGTGTATATACCTAGAATTGGGATTGCTAGGCCATATGGCACTTCTATGTTCAACTTTTTCCACAGTGGCCGCGTTATATTACATTCCCACCATTAACACAGGAGGGTTCCACTTTTTTCCACATCTTCACCAAGGCTCGCTATTTTCATTTTATTTGCTTTATAATATCTATCCTAATAGGTGTGAAGTGAAATCTCATTGTTTTTTGATTTGCATTTTCCTAATGACTAATGATGTTGAAAATATTTTCATGTGCTCTTTGGTCATTTGTATATCTCTTTGGAGAAATGTTTTTTCAAGCCCTTTCTCTATTTGTTAATTGGGTTTTTTTTTTTTTGTTGTTGTTGAGTTGTAGTTCTTTATATAACTTGAATATTAATCCCTTATTAATATATGATTTGCAAAGATTTTCTCCAAGTCCAGCTTCTTTTCATTCTCTTGATATTGATATTTGATGTACACAAGCTTTTTTAAAATTATGTCCAATTTATCTATGTTTCCTATTATTCCCTGTGATTTTGGTGTCATATCTAAGAATCTATTGGCACATCCAAGGTTGTGAAGCCTTTTACCTATGTTTCCTGTTTCTTTTTAATACCACAAATAATTTCGTAGTTTCCTCAATTTATATAATTAATAATTTTCTCATATTGTAGATTTTTTATTCAACATGCTGCATTATAAATTTCTCTTTTCTGACCTAATCTACTGAATCTAGGAATTTCAATATCATGTGCGATATTTTGCAGTGGAAGCATCAGGGAAAACTGTTCAATAGGAAGAGACAGATGGCAATGGGAGAAACTTCAAACTAAAATGTAAAATTGAAATTTTAAAAGACATAATCTTAATTTTGATGCATGAGAATTTCTATATCCAAGTGGTCCGTTACATCTCTTCAGTTAGAAGCTGCTACTAAAAAAAAAATTACGGCAGCACAAGTTGTTTTATATTTTTAAGCCATATGGAAAGATTCAGAGTCTGACGCTTTTAGAGTAACCAAAGAAAGAAACTATTTAAATATAGCATGATACTATACTAAACCTTCCATTATATACATGTAGTGCATGTTTATAAATATGCATGTTTGCATATGCAGGTGTGCATTTATTTTTCAAACACTCATAGATGTATTTACATAACGGGTTGTTTACCCCAAGGCAGTAAGGTTGATTTAAGCTTAAAGCAGAAAATTCACTTAAATATATATATATTCTGTAGATAAAGTAAACAAATACAGTTTGCTATTACACTTTTTAAAAATAATATCGTGTTTCTGGTGAAGGTTTACACCACAGTTTAGGTTCCCATTCAATAATTTCTACACAAGTTGTTCAGTGATATTGGTTATATTCTTCACAATGTGTGAACGTTCTCATTATTTTCATTCTGGTTGTTCCATTTCCATTAGTCTAGCTTCCCTGCCCCTTTATGTTCTCATCTTTTCAAGTAATTGTTTACTGTTTGGTCTTATACAGGTGACTTTTTAAAGGAGCACAGTACTTACAGGTGATATTCATTACTTTTTGAGCAAATTTGTTATTTAGCTAAAAGGCAACCTCAGTGTTAGTTTTGGTTTAAGCTTTGAAGAATATCTCAGGGTGATAATCAGTCAGGGATTTATCCAGTCTCAACTAGTCCAGTAGGTCTGGTTTATTTTTTAGAAATTTGAGGTTCTGTTCCACATTTTTCTCCCATCCTATCAGGGTCCATCTGTTGTGGCCCTGGTTGGAAGGGTTGGTATTGGTAGCCAGTGGTAGCTAGTTCTGGCCTCACGTTAGATAAAGCCATGGTTTGTGTAGACTATTTGTCCTGTAGACTTGTTTCTTCTTTGAATCTTTTTTTTTCCTTCTAATTGTGCTTTAAGCGAAAGTTTACAAATCAAGTCAGTCTCTCCTACAAAAACTTATATACCTTGCTATGTACTCCTAGCTGCTGTCCCCCTAATGAGACAGCATACTGCTACTCTCCACCTTGTAGTCCATGTGTCCATTCAGCCAGCTCTTGTTTCCTTCTGCCTTCTCATCTCATCTCCAGACTGGAGCTTCCCACATAGTCTCATGTGTTTACTTGAGCCAAGAAACTCACTCCTTACCAGTATCATTTTCAGTCTTATAGTCCAGCCCAATCCCTTTCTGAAGAGTTGGCTTTTGGAATGGTTCCAGTCTTGGGCTAACAGAAGGTCTGGGGACCATGACCTTCGGGGTCCTTCCAGTCTCAGTCGGACCATTATGTCTGGTCTTTTTATGAGAATTTGAGGCCTGCATCCCACTGTTCTCCTGCTCTGTCAGGGATTCTCTGTTGTATTTCCTGTCAGGGCAGTTGTTGGTAGTAGCAGGGCATCATCTGGTTCTTCTGGTCTCAGGTTGATGTAGCCTCTGGTTTATATGGCCCTTTCTGTCTCTTGGGCTCATAATTACATTGTGTCTTTGGTGTTCTTCATTCTCCTTTACTCCAGGTGGGTTGAGACCGATTGATGCATCTAAGATGGCCGCTTGCTAGCATTTAAGACCCCAGAAGCCACTCACCAAAGTGGGAGTTAAAAGGTTTTTTTTTTTTTAAATATATTTTGTTATGCCAATTGACCTAGATGTCCCCTGAAACCATGGCTCCCAGATCCCCACCCCTGCTACTCTGTCCTTCAAAGCATTCTGTTGTATTCAGGAAACTTCATTGCTTTTGGTTTACTCCAGTTGTGCTAACCTCTCCTGTATTGTGATTTGTCTTTCCCTTCGCCTAATAGTTCTTGTCTACTATCTAATTAGTGAATACCCTTCTTCCTCCCTTCCTCCACACACTCCTAAACATCAAAGGATATTTTCTTCTCTGTTTAAACTATTTCTTGAGTTCTTATAATAGTGGTCTCATACAATATTTTTCCTATTGCAACTGACTAGCTCAGCATAATGCCTTCCAGATTCTTCCATGTTATGAGATGTTTCACGGATTCATCATTGTTCTTTCTCAATGTGCAGTATTCCATGGTGTGAATATACCATAATTTGTTTATCCATCCACCCATTGATGGGCACCTTGGTTGCTTCCATCTTTTTGCTATTGTAAACAGTGCTGCAATGAACATGGGTGTGCATATATCTGTTCATGTGAAGGCTCTTATTTCTCTAGGATATATTCTAAAGAGTGGGAATGCTAGATTGTATGGTATTCTATTCCTAGCTTTTTAAGGAAGCAGCAAATCGATTTCCAAACTGGATGTATCATTTTACTTTTTCACCAGCAGTGTATAAACCATCAAGTTTCCCCACAAAACACGAATTTTTTGGATTAATGCCAGACTTGTGGGAGTGAAATGGAATCTCATTGTAGTTTTGATTTGCATTTCTCTAATGGCTAATGATCATGAGTATTTCCTCTTGTATCTGTTAGCTACCTGAATGTCTGCTTTGGGGAAGTGCCTGTTCATATCCTTTGCCCATTTTTTAAAATTTTTTTTAAAATAATATTTATTGTGCTTTAAGTGAAAGTTTACAAATCAAGTCAGTATCTCACACAAAAACTCATATACACCTTGCTGCACACTCCCAGTTACTCTCCCCCTAATGAGACAGCCTGCTCTCTCCCTCCACTCTCTTTTTTCGTGTCCTTTTTGTCAGCTTCTAACCCCCTCCACCCTCTCATCTCCCCTGCAGGGAGGAGATGCCAACATAGTTTCAAGTATCCACCTGATCCAAGAAGCTCACTCTTCGCCAGCATCCCTCTCCAACCCATTGTCCAGTCCAATCTAGGTCGGAAGAGTTGGCTTCGGGAGTGGTTCCTGTCCTGGGGCAACACAAGGTCTGGGGGCCATGACCACCAGGGTCCTTCCAGTCTCAGTCAGACCATTAAGTCTGGACTTTTAATGACAATTCGGAGTCTGCATCCCACTGTTCTCCTGCTCCCTCAGGGGTTCTTTGTTGTGTTCCCTGTCAGGGCAGTCATTGGTTGTAGCCTGGCACCATCTAGTTCTTCTAGTCTCAGTCTGATGTAGTCACTGGTTCATGTGGCCCTTTCTGTCTCCTGGGCTCGTAATCACCTTGTGTACTTGGTGTTCTTCATTCTCCTTTGATCCAGGTGGGTTGAGACCAATTGATGAATGTTAGATGGCTGCTTGCTAGCTCTGAAGACCCCAGACGCCACTCTTCAAAGTGGGATGCAGAATATTTTCTTAATAGATTTTATTATGCCAATTGACTTAGATGTCCCCTGAAACCATGGTCCCCAGACCCCTGCCCCTGTTACGCTGGCCTTTGGAGCATTCAGTTTATTCAGGAAACTTCTTTGCTTTTGGTTTAGTCCAATTGTACTGACCTCCCCTGTGTTTGTGTGCTGTCTTTCCCTTCACCTAAAGTAGTTCTTATCTACTATCTAATTAGTGAGTACCCCCTCCCTCCCTCCCTCCCTCCCTCCCTCCCCCCTCTAGTAACCACAAAAGAATGTTTTCTTCTCAGTTTAAACTATTTCTCAAGTTCTGATAATAGTGCTCTTATACAATATTTGTCCTTTGCAGCTGACTAATTTCACTCAGCATAATGCCTTCCAGGTTCCTCCATGTTATGCAGTGTTTCACAGATTCCTCACTGTTCTCTATCGATGAGGAGTATTACGCTGTGTGAATAGACCATAATTTATTTATCCATTCATCCATTGATGGGCACCTTGGTTGCTAACATGTTTTTGCTATTGTAAACAATGCTGCAATAAACATGGGCGTGCATATATCTGTTCCTGTAAAGGCTCTTATTTCTCTAGGATATGTTCCAAGGAGTGAGATTGCTGGATCATATGATAGTTCTATTTCTGTCTTTTTAAGGAAGCACCAAGTCGATTTCCAAAGTGGTTGTACCATTTTACATTCCCACCAGCAGTGTAGAAGTGCTCCAATCTCTCCACAGCCTCTCCAACATTTACTATTTTGTGTTTTTTGGATTAATGCCAGCCTTGTTGGAGTGAGACGAAATGTCATTGTAGTTTTGATCTGCATTTCTCTAATGGCTAATGATCATGAACATTTCCTCATATATCTGTTAGCTACCTGAATGTCTTCTTTAGTGAAGTGTCTATTCATATCTTTTGCCCATTTTTTAATTGGGTTATTTGTCTTTTTACAGTTGAGTTTTTGCAGTATCATGTAGATTTTAGAGATGAGGAGCTGATCAGAAATGTCATAGCTAAAAATTTTTTCCCAGTCCATAGGTAGTCTTTTTACTCTTTTGGTGAAGTCTTTGGATGAGCTTAAGTGTTTGATTTTTAGGAGCTCCCAGTTATCTAGTTTTTCTTCTACATTCTTTATAATGTTTTGTATACTGTTTATGCCATTATTATGGCTCCTAACATTGTCCCTATTTTTTCTTCCATGATCTGTATCATTTTAGATTTTATATTTAGGTCTTTGATCCATTTTGAGTTAGTTTTTGTGCATGGAGTGAGGTATGGGTTGTTTCATTTTTTTGCAGATAGGTATCCAGTTATGCCAGCACCATTTGTTAAAAAAGGCTGTCTTTTCCCCATTTAACTGTTTTGGGGCCTTTGTCAAATATCAACTGCTCATATGTGGATGGATTTATGTCTGGCTTCTCAGTTCTGTTCCATTGGTCCATGTATCTGTTGTTGTACCAGTACCAGGCTGTTTTGACTACTGTGGCGGTATAATATGTTCTAAAATCAGGTAGAGTAAGACCTCCCACTTTGTTCTTCTTTTTCAGTAATGCCTTATTTATCCAGGGCCTCTTTCCCTTCCATATGAAATTGGTGATATGTTTCTCCATTTCCTTAAAGAATGTCCTTGGGATTTGGATCAGAATTGCATTAAATGTATAGATCGCTTTTGGTAGAATAGACATTTTTATAATGTTAAGTCTTCCTATCCACGATCAAGGTATGTTCTTCCACTTATGTTATGTCTTTTTTGGTTTCTTGCAGAAGTGTACTGTAGTTTTCTTTGTATAAGTCTTTTACAACTCTGGTGAGATTTATTCCTAAGTATTTTATCTTCTTGGGAGTTACTGTAAATGGCATTGATGTGGTGATTTCCTCTTCGATGTTCTTTTTGTTGATGTAGAGGAATCCAACTGATTTTTGTATGTTTATCTTGTATCCTGATGCTCTGCTGAACTCTTCTATTAGTTTCAGTAGTTTTCTGGAGGATTCCTTAGGGTTTTCTGTGTATAAGATCATGTCATCTGCAAATAGAGATACTTTGACTTCTTCCTTGCCAGTCTGGATGCCCTTTATTTCCTTATCTAGCCTAATTGCTCTGTCTAGGACTTCCAGCACAATGTTGAATAAGAGTGGTGATAGAGGGCATCCTCCTTTGTCCATTTTTGAATTGGGTTATTTGTTGGGTTTTTGCAGTATCATGTAGATTTTAGAGATCAGACACTGATAGGGATTTTTATAACCAAAAGTTTTTTTCCTAGTCTGTAGGTAATCTTTTTACTCTTTTGGTGAAGTCTCCGGATGAGCATAAGTGTTTGATTTTTAGAAACTCCCGGTTATCCAGTTTCTCTTCTGGTGTTTGTGCATTGTCAGTAATGTTTTGTATATGGTTTATGCCATGTATTAGGGCTCCCAGTGTTGTCCCTATTTTTTTCTTGCTTGATCTTTATCGTTTTAGATTTTATATTTAGGTCTCTGATCTATTTTGAGTTTGTTTTTGTGCTTGGTGTGAGGTATGGGTCTTGTTTCATTTTTCTGCAGATGGATATCCAGTTATGCCAGCACGCTTTGTTAAAAAGACGGTCTTTTCTTCATTTTACAGACTTTGGGCCTTTGTCAAATATCAGCTGCTCGTATGTGGATGGATTTATGTCTGGATTCTCCATTCTGTTTCATTGGTCTACGTATCTGTTGTTGTACCAGTACCAGGCTGTTTTGACTACTGTGGCAGTAAAATAGGTTCTAAAATCTGGTAGAGTGAGGCCTCCCACTTTTTTCTTATTTTTCAGTAATGCTTTACTTATCCAGGACCTCTTCCCTTCCGTATGAAGTTGGTGATTTGTTTCTCCATTTCATTAAATACATTGTTCAAATTTGGATTGGAATTGCATTGTATCTATAGATCACTTTGGGTAGAATAGACATTTTTACAATGTTGAGTCTCCCTATCCATGTGTAAGGTATGTTTTTCTACTTATGTAGGTAGTACTCTTTTGGTTTCTTGCAGTAGTGTCTTGCAGCTTTCTTTGTATAGGTCTTTTACTTCTCCAGTTAGATTCATTGCTAAGTATTTTATCTTCTTGGGGGCTATTGTAAATGGTATTGATTTGTTGGTTTCCTCTTTGACATTTTCTTTGTTGGTGTAGAGAAATTCAGTTGATTTTTGTATGTTTATCTTGTTATTTGATACTCTGCTGAAGTCTTCTATTACTTTCAGTAGTTTTCTTGAGGATTCTTTAGGGTTTTTTTTTTGTGTGTATAAAATCATGTCATCTGCAAATAGAGATACTTTTTCTTCTTCCTTACCAATTTGGATGTCCTTTATTTCTTTATCTAGCCTAATTAGTCTGGCTAGGACCTCCGGCACAATATTGAGTAAGAGCGGCAATAAAGGGCATCCTTGTCTGGTTCCTCTTCTCAGGGGCAATGCTTTCAGACTCTCTCCATTTAGGTAGATGTTGGCTCTTGGGTTTGTGTTAATGCTTTTTCTTATGTTGAGGAATTTTCCTTCTATTCCTGTTTTTGCTGACGGTTTTTATCACGAATGGGCATAGAAGTTTGTAAAATGCCTTTTCTGTACCAATTAATAAGATCACGTGATTCTTGTCTTTTGTTTTATTTACATGATGGATTACACTGATTGTTTTTCTGATGTTGAAACATCCCAGCATATCTGGTGTGAATCCCACTTGGTCATGATGAATTATTTTTCTGATATGTTGTTGAATTCTATTGGCTCGAATTTTGTTGAGGATTTTTGCATCTATGTTCCTGAGGGATATTGGCCTGTAATTTTCTTTTTATGTGGTGTCTTTACCTGGTTTTGGTATCAGGGTTATGTTGGCTTCATTGAATGAGTTTGGGAATATTCTGTCCTTTTCTATGCTCTGAAATACCTTTAGTAGTAGTTGTGTTAAGTCTCCACTGAAAGTTTGGTAGAACTCTGCAGTGAAGCCATCCAGGCCAGGGCTTTTCTTCGTTGGGCATTTTTTGACTACCTTTTCAATATCTTCTTTCATTATGGGTTTATTTAGTTGTTCTAACTCTGTTTTTTGTTAGTTTAGGTACGTAGTGTGTTTCTAGAAGTTCATCCATTTCTTATGGGTTTTCAAATTTGTTAGAGTACAGTTTTTCATAGTAACTTGATAGGATTCTTCTAATTTCAGTTTGGTGTGTTGTGATATCACCTATCCATGTCTTACTCAAGTTATTTGCTTCCTTTCCTGTTTTTCTTTTGTCAGTTTGGCTAGTGGTTTATCGATTTTGTTAATCTTTTCAAAGAATCAGCTTTTGGTCTTGTTAACTCTTTCAATTGTTTTTTCTGTTTTCTATTTCATTTAATTCTGCTCTAATTTTTATCATTTGCCTTAATCTGGTGCCTGAGGGTTTCTTTTGTTGCTTTCTTTGTATTTGTTCAATTTGTAGGTATAATTCTTTGATTATGACCTTTTCTTCTTTTTTGTATGCATGCATTTATTGCTATAAATTGACCTGTGAGCACTGCTTTTGCTGTTCCCAAAGATTCTGATATGAAGCGTTTTCATTCTCATTGAATTCTATGACTTTCTTTATCCTGTCCTTAATTTCTTCTATAACCTGGTCATTTTTGAGCAGGGTGTTGCTCAGTTTCCAAATGTTTGATTTCGTTTCCCTTCTTTTTCTCTTATTGACTTCTGTTTTACGGCTTTATGGTCAGAGAAGGTGCTTTGTATTATTTCGATGTTTTGGATTCTCTTCAGGCTTGCTTTATGACTTAATATGTGGTCTATTCTAGAGAATGTTCCATGTCCATTGTAATAGAAAATATACTTGGTTGCTGTTGGGTGGAGTGTTCTGTGTATGTCTGTGAGGTCAGATTGGTCAATGGTGGCATTTACCTCTTCCATGTCTTTATTGCACTCCTTTGTGGATGTTCAGTACTTCACCAAAAGTGGTGTGCTGAAGTCTACTGTTATAGTGGGGCTGCCTAGCGCCCTTTTCAATGCTGTTAGAGTTTGTTTTATGTACCTTGAAGCCTTGTTGTTAGGTGCGTAATTATTTAATATAGGTATACCCTCCTGCTATATTGTCCCTTTAATCATTATATAGTGTCCTTCCTTATCATTTGTGGTGGATTTAACTTTAAAATCTGTTTTGTCAGAGATTAATATTGCCACTCCTGCTCATTTTTGACTGCTGTTTGCTTGATATGGAAACCCTGGTGGCATAGTGCTTAAGTGCTAGGGATGCTAACCAAGAGGTTGGCTGTTCAAATTCGCCAGGCACTCCTTGGAAACTCTATGGGGCAGTTCTTCTATGTCCTACAGTGTCGCTATTAGTTGGAATTGACTCGATGGCAGTGGGTTTTTTTTTTTTGGTTTTGCTTTATATATCTTTTTTCATCCTTTGAGTTTTAGTTTGTTTGCATCATTAAGTCTAATGTGTGTCTATTGTAGGCAGCATGTAAACTAATCCTGTTTTTTTTTTAATCCATTCCACCACTCTGTCTCTTTATTGGTGCATTTATTCCATTTACATTCAGCATAATTATGGATAGGTTTTTTTATGAGTTTAGGCTATCATTTTAATGTCTTTTTTGTGTGATGTTGACATTTTCTTTTTTCCACTTAATTTTTTGTGCTTAGTTTTTCTTTATATATATTGTTTCCCTCTTTTTCATTGTTGTCAATTTTGTTTTTGCTGAGTCTTTATGTTTTTCTTGTATTTTATTTTGATGGGTAGGATTGTTCTTCTCCTTTGTGGTGATCTTAATATTTACCTCTATTTTTCTAAGTTTAAACCATGCTTTTATTTCTTTATGTCACTTTGAGTTCCTTTCCATATGAAAGATCTGTGACTACATATTTAATCCCACTTTATTGATTTAAGGTTGTCATCTTTTACATAATGACATCACTGTTTCTCTGTTTTGAGTGCTTTTTTTTAAATCTTGATTTATTTTTGTTATTTCCCTGTCTGGGTTGATATCTGGTTGTTCTGTCCTGTGTTCTAGTCTTGGTTTGACTGGAGAATTCTTTTAGTATTTCTTTTATTTTTGGTTTGGTTTTTACAAATTCCCTAAAAGTCTGTATATTTGGATATGTTCTAATTTTACCTTCATATTTGAAAGACAGTTTTGCTGGATATGTGATTCTTGGCTGCCAGTTTTTTTCCTTCAATGTTTTATATGTGTCATCCCATTGCCTTCTTGCCTGAATGGTTTCTGCCAAGTAGTTTGAGCTTATTCTTACTGACCCTCTTTTGTAGGTGAGTTTTCATTTATCCCTAGCAACTCTTAAAATTCTCTCTTTATCTTTGGTTTTGGCAAGCTTGATTATAATATGTTTTGGTGTCTTTCTTTTAGGATCTACCTCATGTGGAGTTTGATGAGCATTTAGATAGATATCTTCTCATCTTTCAAGATATCAGGGAAATTTTCTGCCAACAAATCTTTAACAATTCTCTCTGTTTTTTCTGTTCTCCCTCCCTTTTCTGGTACTCCAATCATTCATAGGTTATTTCTCTTGTTAGAATCCCACATGACTCTTAGGGTTTCTTCATTTTTTTTTTTAAATTCTTTTATCTGATTTTTCTTTGATTATATTGCTGGTAAGTGTTTTATCTTCAATCTCACTAATTCTGTCTTCCACTTCATCAATTCTGCTCCTTTGAATTTCTAGTGAGGTGTCTAATTCTGAAATTTTATTGTTAATCTTCTGAATTTCTGGTTGCTGTCTCTCTATGGATTCTGGCAGCCTATTAAATTTTCCATTATGTTCTTGAATGACCTTCTTATTTTCCTCCACTGCTTTATCTGTGTGTTTCTTGGCTTGTTCTGCATTTTGCCTGATCTCCTTCCTGATGTCTTGAAGAGTTTTGTATACTAATCTTTGGTATTCTGCCTCTGGTAATTCCAGGAAGACCTCTTATTCTGGAGGCGTCCTTGATTCTTTGTTTTGAGAGCTTGTTGAAGTGATCATGGTCTGCTTCTTTATGTGATGTGATATTGACTGTTGTCTCTGAGCCATCTATAAGTTATTGTATTAGTTGATTTTGTTTGCTTACTGTGTCCCAGATTCTTGCTTTGTTTTTTGTTTTGATATGCCCAAATGGCATGTTTGAGTGAGCTAGCTTGATTACTTTAGCCTTTGAAGCTCTAACGTCCTATTACCAGATGCCTAAAACTGTTACCAGGTTTATGAGCCTAGGAGTCTGTTCACTTTTTTTGTATGGATTCAGCTCAGATGTTCAGGTAGTTGGTCATTAAGTGTGTGGTACAGTCTCTTTCCTACAGTCTTAGAGGGGTAAGGGTGATTGGTATAAGCACAGGTATCTGGTTGCAGCAGGCGGCCATTTGCTGAACAAGGCAGGGAGCTGACAATCTTCCTCTAGTGTCTGTGAGGAAAGTGCATACCATTTCCCTAGAGTGCACAGATGGGTGAGTTCTTCAGCTGAACCACTTATCCTTGGATCTCTGTCAAGCACGGCTGAGTAGGTGATGTGGGTGGAACTACTAGTCCTCAGACCCCTGTTAATTGACAGAGCGGTGTCAATGATCAAAAACCTGCCTCTTAACCACACTGCTAAAACAGTTGAAGTCAGAGCTCAGGCACATACATTTTTGCAGCCTGCCAGCAAGGGCCTACACTCCTGAAATGGGTCCACACAGGTCCTTGTAGTGTTAAGGGCATTCAATGTCTGTGGACCATTTGTGCCTAGACAGGAGCCACTTCTGCCCTGAGTTCCTAGCTTAGGGGAGACATTAGATTATCTTTTCCCACAGTTGTCATTTTATTCCTTCTCCAAGGCCAGGAAAATGGCTCAGGGTGCACAGTAGGGCCTGTGTCAGGCCCAGGGAAATCAACAACCACTGAAGTTGGCTTGGAGGGTGGTGGTGTGGTAAATTAGACACACATACTTATCTTTTCCATGATTGCTCTTCTTCTTTGCTTCCAGAGGCATGAGTAGACTGTGCAGCTTGCTGTCTCTCCCTGAGGAACCCGCTCCCTGAACACCATCTGCCCTGCTGCTGTTGCACTAAGGAATAGCGTCGGAGGGGCCCCAATTTCCACTGATTCAGGTTTGGCACTCCTTGCTGCTTCTGAACCGTCCCTCCCTCCCCCTGACACTGTTTGATTTTCTAACTTTGCTTTTGATGTTCAGTGCTCCTAACTTGTCATATATATAATTGCTTCACTTGTTTTTTTTTTGGGTCTTTGTTGTAAGAGGGATCAGTGGAAATGTCTGCCTAGTCCACCATCTGGGCCTTGCCTCAAAAGCTCTTCTTTGAATCTCTAGTTTCCTTTGTTTTTTTTTTGCTCTGGACAGGTAAACACTAATAGTTATATCTTAGATGGACACTTACAAGGTTTTAAGACCCCAGACTCTACTCACCACTAGGATGTAGAATGTAACATTGTGAACTATGTTATGCCAGACAAACTTTTTTCGCAAGCTTCTTGATTGTGGCAAGCAGTGCTGGTGACTTACTCAATATACATTCCTTCTTTTCTCCTCCCACATGCTAGAAAAGACTCATGGTACAGACTGAAACGAGTTGCTTGTATGGAAAGTTTTTGTTGAGTTTTAGTTTTGTCATGTGGCATATTCTGACTGAAGAGATATACAGAAAATCATCTATTGCTTTCTGGAGATTTATTTCAAGGTAACAGAGTGAGACACATGAGGGGAGTTCTCTTGCCTTGTCCTCTTGATTTCTCATTTTCATACAGTTGGTGAAAATATGATTCTTGGAGCTACAGAAGTTATTGGTGACAATGAGGTGACAAGCCTGAAAACTAAAATCAAAGGATGCATACGGTGGGATAAAAGAGCCTGGATCCTAGATGAGAATGGAGAATGCCAAGTTACCGAACCAGCCCTGTAATACTACCTCCAGATTTGTTATTATGTGAGAAAACTAAATCCTTATTTTAAGCAGACATTTAGTTCAGCATTCTGTAACTTGAAGCTAGGATATTAGGAACCGATAATACATGTTTGGGTTACATTCCTGCAATATTAATAAGAAACATATCATTTTAACAGTTGAATATTGTGGAGGGAGAATCTTGCTTCTTATCAGTAAGCATTGAGGAGTGAGACTGTAATTTACTTTTAATAATTTGTTAAGGGAGTTTAAGCAGATTTAAATTCAAACTCTAAACATAATCTTTGGTTCACATGGGGAGTGGTCTTTGTTCATCATACCTTTTGGTTCTTGAAATGTAAACCTTCTCCCCTTTCTTGCATTTTCTGTGGAGAGTAAGAGTTTACACAACACTTAATACGTCAAATTTCTTAAACCAATTAGAACATTTCTTTCCTGGCTTCTCATCAAACTTAACTTAGACTTGATTTCACTTTTAATATTTGCCAAGGCAGAAGCATAGTTTTAGGGACTTATATGTTTATTACAAAGATTCAAATTCCAGAAGATAATGGAGAACCTTTGGAAGTCCCTTAACTAAGGGGAGTTGTGCTTTCAGTGATTATTCTGGCAGCAGTGCAGATGGCTCAACTAGAAAGATATGTGGGAATATGACAGGAAAACAGTTAGGGACCATGCAATTTAGTAGTACACTTCAGTTTAAAATGAAAAAGTACCTGAACATGGGTAGTGGCTGTGGTAAAGAGATGGAATGAATTGTGGTGGTTGACTCTCTTATTTGGTAGGTGAAAAATGTGGAAAATATTTTGAAGGCATTATCCTGAAAACAACTTAATTTCCACAAATATTTACGGACCATCTACTATATAATCTGCACCACTCTTAGCCCTGAAAGCAAAGTATTAACAAGACAGAAGTGGTCTTAGTCCCTGTAAGAGCATATAGTTTGTAGGGAAATGCAGAAATAAACAGAAAAGGAGAAATATGTCTGATGAGTGTTATGATGGAGGCTCTACCAGGA